>NC_091443.1:8303052-8903052 GCF_964237555.1 Oryctolagus cuniculus
ATGGAAAAAGATATTCCATGCTAACAGAAACCAAAAAAAGCTGGTGTAGCCATCCTAATATCAGACAAAACAGCCTTTGACAAAAAAAAAAAAAAAAAACTGTTAAAAGAAAGAATAGCACTATATAATGATTAATGGATCAATTCAACAGGAATATGTGACTATAATAAATGTATATGCACCTAATTACAGGGTACCTGGATATTTAAAATAAATGTTAATGGATTTAAAGGAATTTAAAGGGAGACACAGACTCCATACAATAGTAATGGGGTGTCGCTCCCCCATTTGCGGAGGAACGACACCAGACCCTGCGCTGTTCTTTCTGCCCGGCCCTTCCCCGGTTAGCTGCCGTTCCCCCACTCACAGAGAAACGACGCCGTCCCAGGTTAGCTGATGGCCCCCCACCTCCGCGGAGGGGCGGCACCCCCCGCCGCTTCCCCACTTCCGCGGAGGAGCAGCACACCGCCGGCCGGCTCTCAGGGGTTCCTCAGATGTTTCCCTCAGATGTTCCTGGTGCATGTTGTCTCTCTCCTCCTTTATAGTCCTCTTCCACCAATCCCAACTCTGCTACCCACACACCAAGCACGCTGCTCTCCTCCAATCAGGAGCAGGATCAGCTCCTGCAGCTTATCAGTCAAATTGGCAAGGCAGCTGCGTAGAAGTTGTTTACTCCTCCCCAGCACCATATTATGGGAAATCAGATGCATAGAATTAGTCCTAGTTCCAGTAATTTAGTCTAGTCTCAGCTGCTCCCCACAATGGTGGACTTCAATACCCCACTTTCAGCAGTGCACAGATCAAGCAGTCAAAAAATCAGTAAGGAAACAACAGAGTTAACTGACACTATAGACCAAATGGACCTAATGGATATCTACAGAACTTTTCATCCTGCAGATGAAGAATACACATTCTTCTCATTAGTGTACAGAACTTTTTCTAGGATAGACCACATGCTAGGCCATAAGGCAAGTCTCAGTAAATTCAAAAAAACTGAAATCATACCATGCAACTTCACTTACAACAATGGAATGAAGCTGGAAATCAACAACTCAGATATGCATCACTGCTGAATTATACCAGAAATTTAAAGAAGAACAAACTCCAATTCTTCAAGTTATTCAAAACAATGAAAAGTGAGGGAATCCTCCCAAACTCCTTCTATGAAGCCAGCATCACCTTAATTCCTAAACCTAAAAATGATACAATAAAGAATACTACAGACCAATTTCCCTGATGAACATAGATGCAAAATTCCTCAACAAAATACTAGCCAATTGAAAACAACAACAAACACATCAGAATGATCATTCATTGGACCAAGTGAGATTTATCCCTGGTATGCAAGGATGGTTCAACATTAGCAAATCAATCAATGTGATATAATACATAAACAAATTGAAAAAAAAAACGCATGATTATCTCAATTGATACAGAGAAACCACTTGATAAAATACAACATCATTTTATGATGAAAACATTAAGAAAATTGGGTATAGAAGGAACATTCCTCAACACAATCAAGGCAATTTATGACAAACCCGGAGCCAGCA
Source organism: Oryctolagus cuniculus (assembly GCF_964237555.1). NCBI lineage: Eukaryota > Metazoa > Chordata > Mammalia > Lagomorpha > Leporidae > Oryctolagus > Oryctolagus cuniculus. The sequence goes on from NC_091443.1 coordinate 8,304,606, forward strand.
TTCTATTGAATAGGGAAAAGTTGGAAGCATTCTCACTGAGATCCAGAATCAGATAAGGAAGCCCACTCTCACCATTGCTATTTAATATAGTCCAGGAAGTTTTAGCTGAAGCCATTAGGCAAGAAGAAGTATTCAAATACATACATATTTGGAAGGAGGAAGTCAAACTATCCTTATTTACAGATGATGAGTCTATATATAGGGGATCCAAAAGACTCCACTAAGAGACTGTGACCATTATAACTCATAAAAGAGTTTGGTAAAGAGGCAGGATATAAAATCAATACACAAAATCAATAGCCTTTGTGTATACCGACAATGCCACAGCTGAGAAAAACTTCTAAGATCAATCCCATTCACAATAGCTACAAAAAAAATCAAATACCTTGGAATAACTTTAACCAAGGACCTCAAAGACCTCTACAATGAGTTACAAAATAACAAAGAAAGAAATAAAAGAACAGAGAAAAAATGGAAAAAAAAATCTTCCACATTCATCAAGTGGAAGAATCAATATCATCAAAATGTCCATACTACCAAAAGCAATTCACAGGCAGTTATAATCAAATAATCAAAACAGCCTGGTACTAGTGCAAAAAGAGATGGATAGACCAATAGAGCAGAATAGGAATGCCAGAAATCAACCCATACATCTACAACCAACTTATCTTTGACAAAGAAGCTAAACACAATCCCTGGAGCAAGGACAGTCTCTTCAACAAATGGTACAGGAAAAGCTGGATTTCTATTTGCAGAAGTATGAACCAAGAGATCTACCTTACACATTAGACAAAAATCTACTCAAAATGGGCCAAAGACCTAATCTATGACCTGATACCATCAAAATATTAGACATTGGGGAAACATTGCAAGATATTGGCATAGGTAAAGAGTTCTTGGAAAAGATCCCAGAGGCACAGGCAGTCATGGTCAAAATTGACAAATGAGATTACATCAAATTGAGAGGCTTCTGCACAGAAAAAGATACATTAAGCAAAATGAAGAGGCAACTGACAGAATGGGAGAAATTATTCGCAAACTATTAATAACTGGAATATATAAAGAGCACAAGAAACTCAACAACAAAACAAACAACCCAGTCAAGAAATGAACAAAAGACTTAAACTGGCATTTTTTAAAAGAGGAAATCCAATGGCCAATAAACACATGAAAAATTCCTCAAGATCACTAGCCATCAGGGAAATGCACATCAACACCACCATGAAGTTTCATCTCACCCCACTTAGAATGCCTTTCATACAGAAATCAACAAACAACAAATGCTGATGAGAATGTGGGGAGAAAGGTACCCTAGTCCACTGTTGGTGGGGATGTAAACTGGTACAGACACTGTAGAAGATAGTATGGAGGTACCTCAGAAAAATGAATATAGTCCTACAATATGACCCAGAATCCCACCCCTCAGAATTTACCCAAGGGAAATGAAATGAGCATATGGAAGTTATCTGTATTGTCATGTTTACTGCAGCACAATTCACAATAGCTAAGATACGGAATCAATCCAAATGTGGATAAAGAAATTATGGGATACGTACACCACAGAATACTACACAGCAGTAAAATAAATGAAATCCTGTAATTTGCAACAAAATTGATGAAACTTGAAAACAGCATACATAGTGAAATAACCCAGTCCCAAAAGAACAAATACCATATGTTATCCCTGATCTGTGGTAACTAACAGAGCATCTAAAAGGTAATCTATACAAGTGAAGTTGACACTTTGAGATGTGATGACTTTGAACAGCCTTTGTTTCGATTGTTGAGGAACAGTTTTTTTCATACTATTTGTTGAACTCGTTACTTAGTATAGAGTTTTATATATATATATATATAGTATAGAGTTAATTTTATGTGTATAAAATTAATTGGAAATAGATCTTAGTAAAAAATAAGAATGGGAATAGGACTGGAAGAAGGAAGAAGGGTGGGATGGCTGGTACAGTGGGAAGAATCACTATGTTCCTTAAGTTGTGTTTATGAAATTCATGAAGTTTGTATATCTTAAAGGAAAGGTTTCTGGGAAAAAAATAAAATAAATGTAGGATGTCTGGCATCATCAAGAGAAATTTTCTTTTATCCTAGGTCACATCCTGTCTTTTTTTTCCAGCACACATGACATACACTACTGTCTATATTCTCCAATTTTCTGGTAATATAAATTAGCAGCATCTTTTAATTCTTTTTGTGTTGTATTAATATAAAGAGAACAGACTTCATGTATTTCATAGCTACAGTTCTAAGATAACCAAACTTCTCTCCCTCTCCTTCTCTGTCCCTCAATCCCCTCCTCCTTTCCTTTCTCTTTTTTCTTTATTTTTTGCAAAGACTTACTTCATTACACGCTATAATCATAGACTTAATTCACCACAAACCATAAGATTTAATAAGTAAAAAGTAGGAAGACCACAGGTCCACAGGAGTATAAACAAGGGCTAAGAACAATCATATATCAAGATGTCCATTTCATTCCCATACTTTTTTGTATTCTATATTATTCGCCACATTTCAGAGAAAACATATGATATTTGTCTTTGTGGGACTAGCTTATTTCACTAAGAATAACGATTTCCAGTTGTATCCATTTTGTTTCAAAAGACAAGATTACATTCTTTTTTATGGCTTAGTATTCCATAGTGTATATACAGCATAATTTCTTTATATTGTCATCCATTGATGGGCATCTGGATTGATTCCATATATTAGTATTTGTGAACTGAGCTGCAATAAACATAGGGGTACAGATAACTCTTTCATATGCTTTCATTTTTTTGGGTAAATTCCCAGGAGTGGGATGGCTGAGTCATATGGTAGATCTATTTTCAGATTTCTGAGGACTCTCCATACTGTCTTCCATAATGGTTGTACTAGTTTACATTCCCACCAACAGTGGATTGGGGTCCCTTTTTCCCCACATCCTCGCCAGAATTTTTTATTTTTGGATAATAACTATTCTAACTGGGATGAGGGGTAGTTTTTATTTGCATCTCCCTGATGACTACTGATCTTGAGCATTTTTCCATGTGTCTGTTGCCCTTTGAATGTCATCCTTTGATAATGCCTGTTCAAGTCCTTTGCCCATTTCTTAACTGGATTGTTTTGTTGTTGAGTTTCTTGAACTCTGTATACAGATTCTGGATATTAATCCCTTACCAATTGCATAGTTTGCAAATATTTCCCCCATTCTGTTGCTTGCCTCTTCACTTTATTGAGTGTTTCTTTTGCAGTGCAGAAGCTTCTTAGCTTGATGCAATCTCCTACTTGTCTGTGTTTCATTTTATTTTCTGTGCTTCTGGGGTCATTTCCAAGAAGTCTTTGCCTATGGTAATGTCTCGCAGAGTTTTCCCAATGTTTTCCTCTAGTAATGTGATAGTATCAGGTCACAGATTTAGGTCCTTGTTACATTTTGAGCTGACTTATAAGGTGTAAGGTAGGCATCTTTTTGAAATACTCCTATCAGCTCTTCCCCTCTGTACACGGTTGGTGCTTGTTTTCAGAGCCCACTTAGCAACAGGCTGCTGCATAGGTTTTGAGGAATACTGAGCCTACACTGCAGGGCACCTTGCCTGCATGAGATGATTACAGTGTCCACCAGCAATAAAGGCCTGGTCTCTTCTGAAACAGAGGATGTCTTAGTCTGTGATGTATTACTGTCACAAAATACCTAGGCTGCCACTTTATGAGAAAAAGAGGTTTATTATGTCATAATTTTGAAGATTGAAAATCCAAAATCAGGTCATCCCACCTGTTCAGCCTCTGGTGAGGACCTCATGGCAGAGGACATGATCACAGTGGGAGCACAGGCAGGATAGATCAAATGGTGAGACATAAGCCAGAGAGACTCAGGGGCCAGGCTCACTCTTTCTATAAATATCCTTCCTCATGGGAACAAATTCATCAAGCAAAACTAACATTAATCCCTTCCAAATGCAATCCCTCCAGTGACCTACTTACGCCACCCTCCTTGAAGGTTCCACCATCTCTGGGGACTGAGCTTCAAGCACATGAACCTCTCATGGACCCAAACTATAGCATATAGCCAGCTGCTTCTACTGACTCCAAACTCCAAAACTGTCAGCCTCATCTGAATCCATTCAAATGTCTCCATGGCAGGTCTCTGGGTGCCCGTCCTTCCCAAAGAATACCCCATATTTCATGGGACAGACTAGCCATGATTTTGAATTCACTTTAGATTATAATTCTGCATCCTGCACAATTAAACATTTTGTCTGATTTTCAGCAAGGTCAGCCCTGTGGTTGAAAGAAGAAATCAGTTTAGTTGGAATCACTCTGGTTCTCTGACCAGTACTTGAAATGAGGGCTTCAAGACTTGAATTTGTCATTTATCTTTCTGTTAATGTGTCAATGCACAAGAAGGAGCCATGATACCCCCACAATCATTATTCCTGCCTGAACAGCCATGCACAGCTCCTACTTGATCCCCATGGCATTTGCTCCCATAACACTGTCCCAAGCCACCACAGGTAACCCCAGACAATGAGCTTGGTACTGTATTGAAGTCCAGAGACATTAAATATGCCCCAAATCCCATGTCTGGGGTTCTTTCTGCCTGGGGTCACTCTGAAACCATTTTCTGTATCTTAAGGGTTCAGTCAAGAGACAGCAGGCCACACCAATGATGCCCAAGCAATTCATCTGAACTGTAAGGTGGGCAATGCAGAGCAAATGTCAACAACAATGAAAGGGCTCAGTGCCACGTAAGCACCTCAGTTAACTCTAAGTTACAAGTGCTGTCTCCAGGAAGCAGCTGCTTCCTCTAGAGCTGCAGGGATAAAGGGAAGAGGTTGGGAATATTAAAATCCAGAAGCTTGAAAGTAGCATCCACAGAGGTGGAAATCAGATCTCTGAGGACAAGCCGCTGGCCCCCCTGCACTGAGTGTCATGCTGGCTCAGCGCTGGGTCCTCAGAGGCCATGAAAGACTGATTGCTGGAATCAACTGCCTCTGCTGCGATCTGCACCTGCTCTGATGGGAAAACATGGCCGCTGGCTGCTGCGATGCTGACAAGAGCAGACAGCCACCACAAACAACAAACACCTCCATTCTCCCCCAGCTCGTTTCTCGCAGCCATTGGCAGAGCCATTTGGCAAAGGAAAATGTAGTTTTAATTATTTATTATTTTTTATTTATTTGACTGGCAGAGTCGACAGTGAAAGAGAGAGAGAGAGAGAGAAAGGTCTTCCTTTTTCATTGGTTCACCCCACAATGGCCGCTCCGGTGGTGCGCTGTGGCCGGCACACCGCGCTGATCCGAAGCCAGGAGCCAGGTGCTTCTCCTGGTCTCCCATGGGGTGCAGGGCCCAAGCACTTGGGCCATCCTCCACTGCCTTCCCGGGCCACAGCAGAGAGCTGGACTGGAAGAGGAGCAACCAGGAGAGAATCCGGCGCCCCGACCAGGACTAGCACCCAGGGTGCCAGCGCCGCAGGCAGAGGATTAGCCTAGTGAGCTGCGGTGCTGGCCAGGAAAATGTAGTTTTTAGAATCACAGCCCCAGCACCCTAAAAGGTGTGCAGAAGGACAAGTCTTGCACTCAGACAATGAGCTGACACTCAGCAGAGCACATGGAGGGAAGACAGGAAGACCTCAGTGTAGACGAGAACAGCCGGCTCTGAGAAGCTCCCCTCTTCTCCCTGTTCACAGCCCTCAGCTCAGGCTCACAGAATCAAGAACACTCTCAACTCCTACATTATCTGCTCTGCGGTTTTCTTTATGCGTTTACCACCAATGCGTGCATCCTGAAACACACAGTTCACAGTCTTGCATGGCTCACCAATGGGGATACATTCTGAGGAACACGCTAAGCAGTTCTGTCCCTATGAATTCTGTGTGAGCATCACGGAGTGCACTTACACAAAGCGTGATGGCTCTGATGTGGTTGGCCTTACAGCCTTATGGGACACATGTGGTAGGAGCAGCCCGTTGACTAAAACACTGTCATTCGGTGCATGGCTGTATTTTTACCAGTTGTTAAACCTACAATATGAGGCCACTGTTGTGGCACAGCAGGTTAGGCACACCTAATACTCCAGCATCCCAAATTGCAGCACTGGTTTGAATCCTGTCTGCCCTGTTTCCAAGCTGGCTCCCAGCTCATGTGCCTGGAAGAGCAGCAGAAGATGGACAGATCACTTGGGCCTCTGCCACCCATGTGGGAGACCTGGATGGAGTTCTGGGCTCCTGGCCAGAAAGTGGAAGTTTGAAATCCTGCATACAGGAGGTCTTCAAAAAGATCACAGAAATGCACATTACGAAAAAACTATACATGGATTTCGGCCGGCGCCGCGGCTCACTAGGCTAATCCTCCGCCTAGCGGCGCCGGCACACCGGGTTCTAGTCCCGGTCGGGGCGCCGGATTCTGTCCCGGTTGCCCTTCTTCCAGGCCAGCCCTCTGCTGTGGCCAGGGAGTGCAGTGGAGGATGGCCCAGGTGCTTGGGCCCTGCACCCCATGGGAGACCAGGAAAAGCACCTGGCTCCTGGCTCCTGCCATCGGATCAGCGCGGTGCGCCGGCCGCAGCGCGCCGGCCGCGGCGGCCATTGGAGGGTGAACCAACGGCAAAGGAAGACCTTTCTCTCTGTCTCTCTCTCTCACTGTCCACTCTGCCTGTCAAAAAAAAAAAAAAAAAAAAAAAAAAAAAAAAAAAAAAAACTATACATGGATTTCAAAAAAGTATGCTTTAATTTCTGTTTTACCATGAACCCTTTTAAAGTATCCTCCTATGTAGCCATGCATGGTCTTTCCTCCTATGGCCACAATGCACCAAACCACTTGAGATTAAACAAAGCGCAGGAGAAACCCATGCAGGCGAGACACAGAGAACATAAGTCATGGGAGGCTGAGCTGCTGTCCCCTGACAAACTGTTTTAGAGTAAACTTCTTCTCTAAGGATGAGGAGTAACTCTAAAATAACAATATAAAGTGTAGTGTAGTGACTACATAAACCAGTAACGTAGTCATTGATGGTCACCATGAAGTGTTCTGTACTGTGCGTAACTGGGTGTGTCACACCTGGCAGTGCAGGTCGGCTCACACCAGCACCACCACACACACGTGAACAACGCACTGTGTTACAATGTGACAGCTACCACGTCACTACATGAGAGGAACTGTTTAGATCTCTCGCTGTCAGGGGACCAGCCTTGAACGCATGTCCTGTCATTGACTCGATTGTCACGATGCCGCACGTGACTGTACATGATGAAAATCAGCCCCCCGAAGACATGTGATTGGAAAGCCAGGGATACTCAGACTCTCTGAAAGAGCCTGTAGACCCTCAGGCATCCTTGGGCCATCCTCTGCCAGCCACTGATGTAGAAGTTAGTCTAGAGAAGCAGTGCAGTTCCCACCCAGGATCCCAGGAAATAATGCCAGGTGGGTTTGGTAGTTCTGGTGTCTAAAGTGTTCTGATGAGTGAATGAATTTTTTCTCCCTTTGGCAAGCCTCCTACCCAGAAGGAGAAGCTAACAGGAAATACACAAATCAATAGCCCCCAGGGCCGGGCAGGTGGGCAGGCACAAGGGAGCAAGGTAAGCATACATCCTCCCTGCTCGCCAGGCACTGCCATCATGAGTCCCAGTTTAACCTCCACTAGGGCATCTTATCCCAGCAGTTTGCACAGTTTCTACCGGGAACACATAACGCTTTTGTAATTTAAAAATAAATGTGTTTTCTAAAAGGAGGAGGCAGAGAGGAGGAGAAAATGAACATCCAGAGAATTTTCCCCCTTCTCTGACTTCACAGGGATGGGGGTGCTCCCAAGTCGGAGACCCCAACGGTGCTGGAAGCAGAGGACAGGGTGAGCAAAGAACCAAGGAGCAGCTGAAACGCCCAAGGCTCTGCTCCCAGGCAAAACATTCACACAACGTGCCCAGAATGTGACTTCCCATTCCAAAAGGAAGAGTAGTTCCCCATCCGTGGGACTGAAATGCAAACCCAATAGTCAGGAATGGAAACAGTGTGTGAGTGGAATCCATGCAGACCTTCTACAAAGAGCCTTGGCTGTGCCTGCCTTTTGCATGGTCCTCTGTGCTCCCCAGCCCCTGATTGAGTGAGGGGAGTAAGAACCATCAGCCCCCAAAGCCGTCCACTAGCTTGTATAAAGAAGCCATCTGCAAAGCAGAACAACGTCAGAGCACAAAAGGTAGGTCCTTGCCAACGAACAGGGGCCTGGGTCGACAGCCTGGGCTGCCCGCCAACTCCATTTGTTTGCAGACCCTGCAAATGCCAGCTGAAGTTGTTGAGAATTAATAGGTCCCCAAAATATTTCTTTGGATACATAATGTAAAAGCTGCCAGCTCTGGCCATGTCTGGTGATGGTGAAGAAACAAAGTGAAACAAAGAAGAAACAAAGTGAAACTGCAATAGGAAGAGAGAGCCACAGCACTTTAAAGCGCACTCCAAGCGGAAGCCATCCCAGACGGAGAGCAATCAGACCTGCTGCATTCGTCAAGAGGAACACCTACTCAAAACCAGCTCCTGATCTCCACGCCAGCAGGGCTACTGCTGAGAGCAGAGGGAAGCCTCTTCCACACACATCAGTGATAAGTGTTCACATTTACAGGGCTTCTCACTGAAAACAATCCAGATAACATGCTAGAAAGTAAAGAGAATAAAAGGGGGTTGAGAATGCTGGAATCCCGATAAAATGTTAATTTTTTAGTAAACATAACAAGGCTCTGTTTAAAAACAATCGGATGGACTCTGGCTTCTTGTTTGGTATGTCAGGAGCTAGCAACAAGTAAAAAGCTGAACAAACCAAAAAACTGAAACATCAGCACTTCCTCCAGGATCTGGAAGAGAAATGAGGTCACAGGGCCCCAGAAATGGAAAGGTAAAGAGGAGATAAAGAAAATCACAACTCACCAGAGCCGAACCCTCCGTGGGAACCAGTGCCAGGGCAGGCAAGCCCCGGCTGCAGCTCAGGACTGACCAGAGGCTCCTGGTGGACAGACCTGAGGGTCACAACCTCCAGGGTCTCCACGCTTCTGTGAGTTTCACCTCCAGGGGCTCGGCCAGGTCCTTGCAAAGAAGAGGAGGCCCAGGCCCACTCATGCTTTCCAGAAGGGAAAGGAAACCGTTGAAGCACACCACACTGGGCCCTTCTATTCTTAACAAGGCCTGATCTCCAGGGACACTGACTTAATCAGACCCTCACCTGCTGGGAGATTATCTAAACCTGACCTGCCTGTAGGGAGGAAAACAACCAGCTGCTGCCCCTGCGGCCATCCTGGCCCACCTGAGAGGGGAACAAAGGCTGAGAAAGGCGTGCACAAGCCCACCACCACACCTCCAGGATCGTGGCCCACAGCTCCCTTCTGCAAGGCTGTCATGCCCATATTTCAACACAAAATTACAAGGCATAGTGAAAGGCAAAACATACAGTTTAAAGAGACAGAGCAACATCAGAACCAGACTCAGATATGTCGGGGATATGGGAATTATTAGACCGGGAACTTTCTTTTTTTAAAATTTTCAATTAGTTCTTAACAGATTCCATATGATTTGTAGATACAACTCTAAGAACATAATACTATTCCCTCCCCCTTCTCCCTTCTCCTTTTTTAAGCTTTTGTCATAAAATATTTTGAAAACACATTATAGTAAATGGGGCTGACGCTGTGGTGCAGCAGGTTAACACCCTGGCCTGAAGCGCTGGCATCCCATATGGGCGCCGGTTCGAGTCCCAGCTACTCCTCTTCCAATCCAGCTCCCTGCTATGACCTGGGAAATAAGTAGAAGATGGCCCAAGTCCTTGGGCCCCTGCACCCATGTGGGAGACCAGGAAGAAGCTCCTGGCTCCTGGCTTCGAATCAGCACAGCTCCAGCCGTTGCGGCCAATTGGGGAGTAAACCACTGGATGGAAGACCTCTCTCTCTCTCTCTCTCTGCCTCTCCTCTCTCTGTGTAAATCTGAGTTTCAAATAAATAAATAAATCTCAAAAAAATAAAAAAGTACATTATAGTAATAAGGCTAAATACTTCACCAAATAAGAAGTTTAACCAGAAAAAAGACCATATTTTAGTGGTAATATAGGCAATGGCTATAAACAATAATTGAATGGAAAGTGAAATTTTACCAATATACAGTAAATTTTAAGGTAATCAAAGATCATTAAAATATAGTAGTATAACATTCTTAACCATTGTTTTGAGAAAGATATAAAATTTCACAAAACTATATATTTGCAACAATACTGATATACACAGGCATTTCTTCCTTTTTTCTTTCTTTTTTTTAATTTTAGCTTCACACATAAAGGAGAACATGGAGTATTTGTCTTTTTGTGTCCGACTTATTTCAGTCAATATTATGTCCTCCAGTTATGTCCATTTTGATGCAAATGGTAGAATTTCATTCTTTTTTACAGCTGAATGATATTCCATTGTGTGTATATACCACATTTTTTTTATCCATTCATCTGGTGATGGAAACCTTGGCTGATTCCAAATTTTGGCTAATAGGAACTGTGCAGCTATAAGTGTGGTGGTGCAGGTATCTCTTTGATACAATATGTTCATGTATTTTGGGTATATACCCAGTCCCGGGATTGCTGAATCATATGGCAAGTCTATTTCTATTTTTTAAGAAATCTCCAGACTGTTTTCTGCAATGGCTGCACTAATTTACATTCCCATCAACAGTATGTAAGTGTTCCCCTTTGTCCATATCCTTACCAGCATTTGTTACTCTTTGTGTTTTGGATTTTAGCCATTTTGAGAGGGGTGAAGTGATATCTCATTGTGTTTTTTTTTTTTTTAAAGATTTATTTATTTGAAAGGCAGAGTTACAGAGAGAGAGAGGGAGAGACAAAGAGAGGAGTGTAGGGGGAGAGAGAGATCTACCAGCCACTGGTTCACTGTCCAAATGACCTCAACAGCCAAAGCTGGATCAATCCAAAGTCAGGAGCCAAGAGTTTCTTCCAGGTCTCCACATGGGTGCAGGGGCCCAAGGACTTGGACCATATTCTGCTGCTTTCCCAGGTGCATTAGCAGGGAGCGGGACTGTAAGTGGAGCAGCCAGGACTCAAACCAGTGTCCATATGAGATGCCGGCATCACAGGGAATGGCTTTATCTGCTACACTACAACGCTGGCCCTTCATTGCGGCTTTGATCCACATTTCTCTGACGGCTAGTAACATTGACCATTTTTTCATATATTTGCTGGCCATTTGTATTTCTTCTTTTGAGAACTGTGTCTATTGAGGTCCTCTGCCCATTTCTTAACTGGATTGTATGTTATTTTGTTGTTGAGTTTTTAAGTTGCTGATATATTCAAGATATTAATTCTTTGTGAGACAGGTAGCTTGCAAATCTTTTTTTTTCCCATTCTGTTGGATATCTCTTTACTCCATTGATTGTTTCCTTTGCTGTACAAAAGCTGCCAAGTTTGACATAGTCCCATTTGTTTAGTTTTGCTTTTGTTGCCTGTGCTTTGGGGGTCTTCTCCAAGAAATCTTCACCTATGCCAATGTCTTAGAGTGTTTCCCTATGTTTTCTTCCAGCAACTTCATAGTCTCAGGTCTTAAATTTAGGTCTTTGATCCATCTTGAGTTGATTTCTGTACATTAGGAGCAGTATGGATCTAATTTCATTCTGCTACATAATTACGTCCAGTTCTGCCAGCACCATTTGTTGAAAAGATTCTCTTTACTCCACTGTACAGTCTGGGCACTTTTGTTAAAAGTCAGTTGGCTGCATGCATGCGGATTAATTTCCAGGCTCTCGTTTCTGTTCCATTGATCTATGTAGCAGAGTTTATGCCCAGTATCATGCTGTTTTTAGACCAGGAACTTTTTTAAAAACTATAAATAATATATACAGGTCTTTAATGAAAAGAGATATAACATGCAACAATAAAGGCATAATGTAAACAGAAGGTTGAAAATTCTAGGAATCTACAGAAAAGAAATATCAGAGGGCCGGCACCGCAGTTCACTGGGCTAATCTTCTGCCTGCGGTGCCGGCACTCCAGGTTCTAGTCCCAGTTGGGGCGCCGGATTCTGTCCCGGTTGCTCCTCTTCCAGTCCAGCTCTCTGCTGTGGCCCGGAAAAGCAGAGGAGGATGGCCCAAGTGCTTGGGCCCTGCACCCACATGGGAGACCAGGAGGAAGCACCTGGTTCCTGGCTTTGGATCAGTGCTGCGCGCCAGCCGTAGCGGCCATTTGGGGGGTGAACCAACGGAAGGAAGACCTTTCTCTCTGTGTGTGTCTCTCTCACTGTCTAACTCTGCCTGTCAAAAAAAGGAAAAAAAAAGAAATATCAAATAACAAAAACACTTTAACAGAGTCTCTGTGATGGGCTCAACAGTAAATTAGATACAGTTGAGGAAAAAAAAAAAAACTTTGAATATGATGATAGAAACAACCAAAACAGAAAAGGAGAAAAAAGAATTTTAGAAAAAGTACAGAATATCCAAGAACTGTGGGACAGCTATGAGATGTTAATATATGTGGGAATTCCAGAAGGAGAGAAAGGAACAGAAGCAATATTTGAAGTAATAACTACTGAGCATTTCCTAGAATGAAAAATCAGACACCAAACTACAGATACAGGAATCTTAGAGAATCCAAGCAGAATAAGGACCAAAAGCAATATACCTGGCTGTATCATACTCAAATTGGAGAAAATCAAAGATAAATAAAAATTCATGAAAGAATGAGGGGTTGGTGGTGGGGACCTTACTTATGCAGGAGTGAGGATAAGATCTGCACCTGATCTCTCGTCAGAAATCATGCAAACAATACACAGTGCAATGACATATTTAGATATAAAAACCCTCCCATCCCTGGAATTCTGAAACTTGTGAAAGTATCCTGTCTTGCAAGAAATGTTACAATAAGTTTTTCAGAAAGAAGGAAAATAATACAGGCAGAAACTCATAACCACATAAAGAAAAGTAAAACATGAGAAAAAAAGTAAGTGAAATTTAAAAAAATTAAAATTTTTCTTATTCTCTCTTTTAAAGATTTATTCATTTGAAAGGCAGAGTTATGGAGAGAGAGAAGAAGAGACAGAGAGATCTTCCATCCATTAGTTCACCCCCAAATGGCCATGATGGTCAGGGCTGGACCAGTCCAGGAGCCAGGATTTATTCCAGATCTCCCACATGGGTACAAAGACCTAAGGACTTGGGCCATCCTCTGCTGCTTTCCCAGGCACATCAGCAGGAAGCTGGATCAGAAGTGGAGCAGTCAGGACTCAAACTGGTCCCCAGATGAGATAGCGGCACCTTTACCTGCTAAGCCACAGCACAAGGTCCGTTTCTTACTCTTAATTGATCTAGGAAATAACTGTGTATTCAAAACATCAATAACAACAGTGTATTTCATTATGTATGTATATATAAATACATATATGCTTACATATACTTATGTATAAGAGAGATAATGAATGACACAAGAGATGGGAATTAGAAAGATTTTGTTAGCATTTGCATGACTTATGTGACGTAGTATAGCATTAATTGAAAGCAGATTGGGTTTAGTTGTAAATATATATTAAAAATAAAAAACACTAAGAGGAGAGTATGAATGGTATCTAAGGAAAGACAGAATCATATAAAATTCTCAATTAAAACCAAGAGAGCAAAAAAAAAATAGAAAGCAGAAATAGAAACAAATAATAAGGGCAACATATAAAAATAACTAATATAGTAAATTTTTTTAAAGATTTATTTTATTTATTTAAAAGACAACATTACATAGAGAGGCAGAGACAGAGAGAGAGGTCTTCCATCCACTGGTTCACTCCCCAATTGGCCGCAACAGCCGGAACGGCACCAATCTGAAGCCAGGAGCCAGGAGCTTCTTCCAGGTCTCCCACACGGATGCAGGGGCCCAAGGACTTGGGCCATCTTCTACTGCTACCCCAGGCCATAGCAGAGAGCTGGATCAGAAGAGGAGCAGCTGGGACTAGAACCAGCACCCATAAGGGATGCTGGCACTTCGGGGCGAGGCATTAACCCACTGCGCCACAATGCTGGCCCCCAAAATAACAAATATTGTAGATATTAGTTAATCATATCAATAATGACTTCAAATTTTTTTCTCAATAAACTAATTAAAGACAGAGATTTTTCAGAACAGTTCAAAAAACAAGAGTCAACTCTATGTTATCTACAACAAACTGACTTCGAATACATTAGAAGAAAGGAATAGAGAATATATAACAGTAATCAAAAGGAAGTGAGAGAAGCTATATTAAATTCAGACAGAGAGAACTTCAGACAAAGAAACGTTATCAGGGATAAAGAAGGGAATTATGTAATGAATTTGTGAAGCATACATATATAACAATAAAGTATCAAAATAAATAAGGCAAAAACTAACAGAATTACAAAGAGAAACAGATGACTCCACTATTACAGATGAGTTTAACAGTGCTTTATCAGAAATGGACAGATCCAGCAGCCAGAAAGTCATTAAGGAAACTCAAAAACACCATGAGTCACTTTGATAGAATGTACATCTATAGATTGCTTCACCCAACAGGAGCGTATTACACACCCCATACATCCTTCTCAAGCTCACACATGGCACACTCTGGGCTGCAAAATCCACTTAACCTTTTTTTGGAAAAGAAACGTACAATGTTCTCAGACTACAAAGGAATTAAACTAGAAACCAGTGACCGCCAACCCCCGCCCCCACAGTGGCAGCCACTGGTTTCCTGGCAGTCTGCTTGGATTCTCCACCTTCACAGGTCTGCACCAACAGGACTGATGCCTATACCATCTGATGCAAGGGAGGCTTGGGAGAGGCAGTTCAGCTCTGAATCCAGAGTGGAAACCTGGATGTGTGCCCACCAGGAGCTCAGACAACAGTCTCCGTGATCCCAGGATGCCCCCAGGAGGCCCTGTCTGGAGAGGAGGTGGGAGCCACTGGGGAGCAACGAGGGAGGGGAAGGAGGCTCCAGTGAATTCGGCCAGCTGGCTGTGGACCAGCAGTGGTCTGGACCCAGATACTGAACCTCTTGAAGCCTCAATTTCTCGCACGTGGCAAGAAGCTAAAAATAACTAGCTCCAGGACTATCATGAGGCCAGTTGAGACAACACATGGAAGTGTGGGAGAAGTGCTTTCGAAGAGGAACCAGCCTCCGACCTGCTGCTGGTTCAAATCCAGCAGAGCCTGCTCAGCTCACAGCCCCTGCATCCCGGGTCCACATCCACGAGTGCCAAGTACAGCAAGCCCATCACAGAGGCAAGAAGCAGCTCTCCGATTCAGCTTGGCCCGAATCCAAACAGTAACTAACATCCCAGCACCAGCAGCAGGTGACGTGCAATGCAGCCCTCTCTTCAGATGGTGACCTTCAGACATCTGCAGGGAGAGAGACTAAAGAGTTTTCTTTTTCCTGTTAGTTCTAAAGTCAGTAATCCCAAGACGCCTCCTGCTCAACTCAGAAGCAAACAGGACTGGAGGAAGATGTGTGATACATCAAGGGTGACCAAGGAGACCCAGAGAGGATGGAAAGAGCCGTGATGCTCTGCCGCAGGCCACAGCGGGCATCACCACCTCCTCCTGACCCTTTGTGTCCACAGCCCAGCGGTTCAGTGGTCTGGGCAGGCAGGTGTGTGTCTTCTTCCCCAAGGGGGCCAGGTCAGCACACATGGAGTCCTCCCACAACAGCACACGCTGCATGCCGGGATTTTCTGTGTTTCTACACCTGAAGTCAAGAACAGGATTTCATTCTAAATCTGAATGTCATGGCTCAGGCTTGATCTGTTAAGACACTCGATGGCAGCACCTTCTCCTTACCACTTGCTCAAGGAAATCAATCACCAGGAAGCTGGGCTCTTCCGGCTGTTGACGAACGGTCCTTAGGACAGAAATTCCATCCCTGTGCCGTTCCAGGTAGGAGAGAAGGTGGGGGGGACCAGCTGGCCCCCGACTCTGTCTCAGAAAAAAAGAAATTTCTCATGAAGGAGCCCCCCAGCACACTTCCATTTAAATTTCTTCAGCCTGAACCACGGACACTCCTGTCCAGCTGGCCTGGGAAGTTCCCATTGGCCCTCGGCAGAAAGGGGCTCCATGTCCAAGGATGCAGCCCATGGTGGACTGGAAACCACTGGGAAAAGAAGTGTCTGCCCTGAACAGGGCTGACCTTTTTCCTGGTCATCATTCCCTAAACAACACATAAGCCCAACTAGCCACACAGCACTTACCTTGTGCCGGGCGTTCGGAGTCCCCCAGAGCTGATGGAAAGTGCACAAGAGGATGTGCACAGGTTCTAATCAAAGGTCACCCCATTCTCCAAAATGCACTTGAGTTCTCTGGCCTTGGATAATGGGGGGTGCAGGGGCCCTGGAACCCATCCCCTGAGGAGACCCAAGGACAGTGGGATACTCTCTGACCAATGCATTATCCCCTACTGGGGGAAAACTGCCAATAAAGAGAGTGGGAAATAGATTTTAGGCAGGCAGGCAGGCAGGCAACAGTACTGGCCACAGTGCATGCAAAAGACCAACAGGGCTTCACTTTGAGAAAAGCGTCAAGTCCACGGTTGGGCCGAGGGTGGATGGGACGCCCTGTGTAGCAACCTCTCCAGACTTCCTCCCGCCCAAGCCCCAAATGCCTGGCACAAGACCAACCACGGAGCATCAACCCCACTCACCCAAGGAGCTCAGGACACGTGCATTTCCCCGTAATTACTGATTTCCTCAACAGACTTAACGTCTACGTTTATCTTCACTTTAATCCAATTTCATGCCTGGAGCAGGAGGGGTTCCAGAGGAAGGCCTCCCTTCACCTTCTGATACCATTAATTACGGCTACATTGGGAGTTCCTGCACGGAACAAGCAGGTTTTTAAAGAGAAATCATTTGTCTCTCAGCAGGGCGACGCCGCGGCTTTATTTCAGAGTGCTGAGATGGCTGCGCTTCAGTAATCGGTT
Organism: Oryctolagus cuniculus; assembly: GCF_964237555.1. Classification (NCBI taxonomy): domain Eukaryota; kingdom Metazoa; phylum Chordata; class Mammalia; order Lagomorpha; family Leporidae; genus Oryctolagus; species Oryctolagus cuniculus. The sequence goes on from NC_091443.1 coordinate 8,321,530, forward strand.
TCATGGCGCTCCTCAGCGCTCAACCCCATGCGGAATAAATCCTTCCTCTTTAGTGCCCGGCTGGGCCCAATTCGCCACCTGTAGCGGGAGGCGTCCGCTTCCTCCTTTCGATGCTGAATAGGGTTTTCTGGAAGGTACGGCCAGCCCTTCCCCGAGTTCTGGGCACTGGGTCACGCTTCCTGGTGGTTTTCTGCTCCAGGAAATCCCCTAACTCATTAAAAAATAATAATAATAGATTAATTGACCAGTTCACTAACAAGTCGCTCCAGGACCCAATAAACTTTGCAAAGAGGACATTCCAATGACAACTGAGCTCAGCGGGGCGTCAGCTCGTGGCCAGCACAATCCCCCGCCCAGCTGGCACGAATGCGGACGGTTTCTTGTCCATCCACGTCGCTCCTTGGCTTCGCCAGGGGCTCTAGGTCTACCTGCAGTCCCTCGCCCTGGTGCTGTGTCTGCTCCCAGTGACCCCAAGAGCCAGCAAAGGACTCAGGCACCAGTGAGATCTCAGAAAGGACCCGCGCATTGGGGCTGAGGCGCAGCCAACCCTCGACCCTGCAGCACAGACTCTCAACCCCGGAGCACAGACATCCTGGATGCCCCAGCCCCACGGCCGGACAGCCGGACACATGGCAGAAGGTCAGCGGAAGCGGGGCTTGGCTAGCCTGGCTGCTGAGAGGCACAAACCAAAGATGCTTCGGGGTGGGGCTGCCCCTTCCTGGACACACAGCACCCACATCTGGAAATCTCTGACGCCAGAGTTATTATCTAGGATGGAGCTTAAAAGTCCCCAGCAAAGATGCGATTAAAAGATTTATTAAAAGTTTATTTTAGTGCCAAACGGTGTTTAAACCCAGGCACAGTTCTTTTCATCATGAACGTTTTTTTTTTTTCTTTTTCTTTTTCTTTTTGACAGGCAGAGTTAGTGAGAGAGAGACAGAGAGAAAGGTCTTCCTCCCATTGGTTCACCCCCCCAAATGACCACTACGGCCAGTGCTGCGCTGAACTGAAGCCAGGAGCCAGGTATTTCCTCCTGGTCTCCCATGCGGGTGCAGGGCCCAAGCACTTGGGCCATCCTCCACTGCCTTTCCAGGCCACAGCAGAGAGCTGGACAGGAAGAGGAGCAACCGGGACAGAATCCAGCGCCCCGACCAGGACTAGAACCCGGTGTGCCGGAGCCGCAGGTGGAGGATTAGCCTAGTGAGCCACGGCGCCGGCCCATCATGAACGTTTTGAAGATCCCTTGGATACCAGGGCTTCAAAATTGTTTTGCACCAAAATAACTTTCCATTTTCCACAAGCTTTTTGAAGTGCCTTCACATATGTATCTTACAACATCATGTTGTCTACCATAAATATACACAATAAACTTTATTTTTAAAAAGGAGGGAAATAGAGAAAGGAAGGTAGGGACTGGAAGAGGGGAGGAGAGGGAGAGAGGGGAGGTGTTCTTAGCTCAACTTGCAAGATTTTTCATGGTTTCACCTCCCTGTGTCCTCCCAGCCTCACTTCCCATCACCCACCACGGCCCCTTCCCTGTCAGGCACTTAGCCAATGGCACAGTGCACCTCACACCCATCTTGCCAGCTCTGCCCCGGCTCATGGCTGCTCCTTCTTCCTGGAACTGCTTTGGCCGCTTCCTCACTTCCATCCTTCCCCCCCCCCCCCCCCCCCCCCGTAGGATCCTTCCACTGCCCAGCTCCAGGCACTGAGCAAACCCTGCCCCACAGGTGGAGTGAAACAGTCTCTCTCCCCAGCCCCACCCGCCCCATCCCTGGAACCGCCAAGCATGGGGGACACTGCTGTGCTCCACCACCACCCAGGACTGCTGCTGGGCCCCATGCGTCCCACGTCCCCGCCTCTCCACACTCCTGGATAATCAGCCGACTCAATGCAGAAGCCCTGTCAAACAGTTTCTTCTTCTTCTTTTTTTTTTTTTTTAAACATCATTTGGAAACAAACAACCCTTTGATTAACCGGATTTAACATTTTCTCCCTTGGTTATTTGGCCATTGTGAATACAGTACAATTCTGGTTCTTGGACCCTTACAATCACATTCTAAGCATGCTACAAATATGCAAAATTAAACATTGCACTGGGAGGTGTTATTTTAAAAAATTAGTAGAATTGGATCTACCAAGCACCAGTGTTAGCGATGGTTTAAAATATTAATGCACGTTGGCTGCCAAGTTATTTTGATGGCTCAACCAGACTTCCATTTGGCAGGAACAATGTCGCATAGGCAATTAGACACACGTGCAAATGTTTATAAGTTGATGCTTATGCCACTGAAATACAGTGGCTCATCCACTAGCCACCTGGTTGGCAGAGCCAATTAAGGATTTGCTTGCATTACAAGTCAGCCCTCCCCACCCTTCTCGGCATTCTGGAAACACACTCCAATTTGGGAAATTGTCATGGGTGGGAGGTAAGAAAACCTCTAAATTCTAAATTCTACATGGACACCAAAGTGCTGGAAATATGCCAGCAGTATACATTTATCTTTATGTCACTTTTTTCATCTCCAAAGGGATCATGAATGGCTGAGTTGGCTAAATACACTCAAACTCATTCTTCAATTTGGGTGCATTTTCCACAGTTGCACATTTCACGTTAAGACATGAAGAGTCTCAAAAGCTTAATATATGGAAGATCAAGTTTCAACAAATATATTTTTAAATGCTAGTGTATGTATAAATTCACACATACACACACACAGAGAGAGAGGGAGAGAAAAAGAGAGAGAGAGATAAATCTATGGACATTCATAACAGAGCCACGATTTTCTCATGTCTGACTCTGTCCCTTGTCCTGAGGACCCAAATGCAAGTATCACGGTGTGCCCTGGACTGAGGCCCTGCAGGAAGAGCAGAGCTTGGCTCTTTCGTCTGATTGTTTGTGACCCTCAACAAGCTGGCCCTGCTGAGCCGCAGCTTCCCCAGTGGCAGACAGAGTGGAACAAGCGGTGCTCGTCTTACAAGGCCACACTGAGCGTTGAGAAGGAGGCATCCAAATCTCGCTGTGTCCCTCTGGGACGGAGGGAGAGCCGCCTGCCTTCTAGGAGGCTTTGTCTGCATTCAGGAGTTCCCTCTTGGTTTACTGCAGCTCTCTGTTGGGAGTGTCTTTAAAAGTCACACAGGTCTCCTGAGATATTTCTAAATTAAGATGACATTTTATTCCAAGTTAGACTAACAAAGGATGAATGTTTTGACACAGTGTAATATATGAGTACAATGAGACTGAACCAAGAAACACGAACCGCTATAGTGTGGGGATGTAGGTGCTCCAACAATTCCAAGAACCAACATTCTTCAAGACAGGAATAGCATATTTTAGTAATGATATGCAGATTGCATGCTTCTAGCTTTTAAGCACACAAAGTCCTTCAAACTCCCTACCTTAGGATCATCCGAAGCATGTCCAGATACATACGTTCTTTCTCATGAGGACCAACATAGCCACTTACACAGCACCTTGTCTCAGATTTAAATGCCTTGCCAAAAATCAATCCCAACACCTGAACATACTTCATTTTCTCATCACTTGCTCAGGCATGCTGGAAATGACAATTTGGTCCTTGACGATCTCAACATAGACACCTGTCAGTACCTTCCAGATAGAGTTTACTTCGTTTTGCTTCATCGACAGCAATGCACAGGGCAGACCCTGCTCTGGCTCCTGTGTTGCTGCCAACTTACTGCACCTGTGTGAGAACAGAGGGCCTCTGCAATCAGATCAATGAGCCCCATTGCACTGGCTGATTAAGTATGTGACACTGGACAGCCACTAACCCCTAGTGCACCTCAATCTCCTTGTCCATGAAATGCAACATGAATGCCTACAACTCAGGATCCTGTGGCCCTACTGTGTGCTACAGTCCAGCACCTCAGCAGCACAAGGCACTAAACCCTTCCCTCCCTGTCAAGAAAGCTCCATAGTGTGGTAAGCTCACCCCTCACTGCCTTCATTGACTGTATCATTTCTCTGATGAGTAAAAACTTTCTTTGGGGGACTGGCACTGTGACAGAGCAGGTAAAGCCACCGTCTGCAGTGCCAGCATCCCTTATAGGAGCCAGTTTGAGACCCGGCTGCTCCACTTCTGATCCAGTTCCCTGCTATGGCCTGGGAAAGCAGCAGAAGCTGGCCCAAGTCCTTGGGCCTCTGCACCCATGTGAGAGAACTGGAAGAAGCTCCTGGTTCCTGGCTTCGGATAGGCATGGCTCCGGCCATTGCAGCCACCTGGGGAGTGAACCAATGGATGGAAGGCCCCTCTCTTTCTCTGCCGTTCCTTCTCTCTCTGTGTGTAACTCTTTCAAATAAATAAATAAATCTTTAAAAAAATTTCCTTTGGAATTTTCCTCTAAGGTAATCCTGAGTGGGTTGGACAGTCCAGGAAAGAAGCCTTGATGGCTTTCGGGAGGCATTTTACTTAGATCGCACACCTGACACCCTTTGGTAGCTGGATTGCTAACTCAGATAAAACAACCAGTGATCTTGGACAGACACAGGTTCAATGTCACAACCAGGGAATTGTGTTCACACTATGTTTGGATTTGGTTTTGTTTTATTTAGAGAGGTGGAGAGACATAGATGGAGAGAAAGAGAGAGAGCACTCCCTTTTACTGGTTCATTTCCCAGATACCAGTAATGACAGTGGGCTGGGCTAGGACCAAAACCAGGAGCCAGGAACTCAATTCGGGTCTCCTATGTGAGTGGAAGGAACCCAATTACTTGAGCTGTCCTTTGCCTCCAAGGGTCTGCATTAGCAGGAAGCTGAAGTCAGGAGCTGAAGCAGATCTTGAACCCAACACACCCACATGGGACACAGGTCTCCAAAGTACCATTATTCCTGCTGGGTCAAATGTCCACCCCTGATTTAACTAATTGATTCAGTTTTCACCAATGTTTACACACTTTAATTGTGTGCATATGCCAGGGGGAGGCATTTTAAAGCTGTTTGATCTCATGAATAGATTTCTGTCACCACCATTGTCAGCCACAGAACATCTGCTGGCACGTACGAACACCTTCGTTCAATCCCTTCATGGTCGGATCCCGGCATCAGTATTCACAACAGACACAAAAGGGAAAAGCAAACCAAGTGTTCCCTGGTGGACGAAAGGATGAGCAAACCTGGTTGGTACACACAATAACATGTTCTTAATTCTTAAGAGGTAGAAAGTTCTAGCACATGCGACAACATGGGAGTACCTAGGGCGGTCAGATTCGTGGCAACACAAGGAGAATGGTGGTCGGTCAGCATGGGCTGGGGACGGCAGGAGGAGGAGGTGATAGGTGGTGACAGGGTCTCAGTTTGCAAAGTGGAAAGATCTGGAAGTGGATGGTGGTGGTGTTTACACAACAACGTGAAGGCGCTTAACTCCCAGAACTGGGCACTTAGAAACCACTGGAGGCACAGCAGGTTAAGGCAACATCTGCATATGGCTGCTCCACTTCTGATCCAGCTCCCTGCTAAAAGCACCTGGGAAAGCAGCAATACTTTGATGGCGCAAATATGTGGGCCCCTGCACGCATGTGAGAGACCTAGATGCAGTTCCAGGCTCCTAGCTTCAGCCTGGTCCAGCTCCAGCCATTATGGCCATTTGGGGAGTGAACAAGCTGATGGAAGACCTCTCTCTCTCTGTGTGTTCTTCCCTCTCTCTGTAACTCTGCCTTTCAAATAATAAATAAATAAATCTTTTTTTAAAAAAAAAAGAAAAATAGAAATGGTTGGAACAGTCAGTTGATCAATGTCACGTTGGTTTACCACAAATAAATGGAAACGATCAAAAAAGTCAAATGTGACCAGGTGCCTGTGGCACTGCAGGTGGATGTCTTTTACCTGTGCAGCATCGGCCGCTGAGTGCCTCCGTTTCCCCATCTGCAAATGGCAATAATTATAGAAGAGACCGCAAAGGGCTTTCGTGAAGATTAAATAAGGTGATGTTTTCAAGAGGTGCTTGGCCTATGTTTCACGCTCAATGCATAAACGACCTTGGCCTGTGGAGCCACCACCCTCCTCCCAGGGATCCCACACCTTCCCCGCGGGCTGGGACCCCGGGATACTGAAAGGCACTGAGACAGGGACAAAAATCACCAAGCAGAACAGAACTCCTGTTCCCAGGTCAGCATCTTCCTGCTGAATGGCCGTGAACCCCAACTCACCCCCAAAGAGCTCCAACTACTCCCCCACCCCCCTGCAGTTTTATCACATTTCTACCGATTTTAAGTCAAAACAGTTTTGTGAGCTCTTTTTGTTTCAGTCCTAAATCCCACTAGCCCTGCATTGGTAGCTTAAAAAATGTGAGAGGTCAAAGAAAATATAGGCCAATGAAAATAACATTGCAGGAAGAAATTAATTGCGAAGCCTGTTTAATATGACAGGGGACTCCCTAAAATCCTATTATATCGTTCCCTGCTTCTCTTCATCGTGTGCACTGATTCTGTGCACAAAGGCCAGGGCAGGCTCCCCGGTGCATTGCTGCATTAATTTGACATTTCTGGCTCCAATTAACCTTACATTTCAGCTATTTTCTAAAGATTGTTCTTTTAATTTGTGATAAGGTTGTGTGTGTGTGTGTGTGTGTGTGTCTCTGTTGGTGTTTTGCTGGTTTGTGCACAAAGGCCTGTTGTGGAAGTCCAGCCCAGTTTCCACAGCTTCCAAGGTTCCTTTTCCGGCTCATAAGCAGAAGACGTGCAGAAGAGACCGTTTGCTGCAATAGGCCTGAGTTGAGACACTGTGAGATCCCAGCACAGCTGGATGGAGTGGCCCTACCTTGGTACAGCAGGCATGGTGAGCTGGTAACCCAGACTTCAAAGCAAGAACAAGGAAACTGGCCGGCGCCGCGGCTCACTAGGCTAATCCTCCGCCTAGCGGCGCCGGCACACCGGGTTCTAGTCCCGGTCGGGGCGCCGGATTCTGTCCCGGTTGCCCCTCTTCCAGGCCAGCTCTCTGCCGTGGCCAGGGAGTGCAGTGGAGGATGGCCCAGGTGCTTGGGCCCTGCACCCCATGGGAGACCAGGAAAAGCACCTGGCTCCTGGCTCCTGCCATCGGATCAGCGCGGTGCGCCGGCCGCAGCGCGCCGGCCGCGGCGGCCATTGGAGGGTGAACCAACGGCAAAGGAAGACCTTTCTCTCTGTCTCTCTCTCTCACTGTCCACTCTGCCTGTCAAAAAAAAAAAAAAAAAAAAAGAACAAGGAAACTGAAGTGTAAAAAGAATGGTGGGTTCTGGCTCAGTAGATCTGGGTTCAAATTCCAGCTGTGCTACCACAGGCTAGTGGGCCAAGGCTGTGGAATCTCAGTGTTCTTTTCTGTCAAATGGGGCCAGGCCACGCCCCTCCAAAGAGCATTGAGTGCGAGATGGACAGGTGAGTACCCTTCTCAGAAGAGACTGTCAACAGTCTGTTACCTATCTTTCTCCCCTCTTGTTACATATAGTTCTAGATCAGTGGTCAGCGAACTATAGCCCAAACCAGCCCACTGCTTGGTTCTGTAAATAAAGTTTTATTGGAACACAGCCAGGCTCATCTGCTTATTATCTAATAATGACTAAGAAGTTGTAGATAACTTACGATGCTCAAACACTAAAGTGTTTTTTATCTGGTCCTTTAGAGACAATTTGAGGCTACTTAAAGTTCATAAAAGATGGAATGAAAAGATAAATTTATGTTGGTGCAAAATTTCTTTAAAATCCAGGCATAGTATTTTCATAAAGTGTGTTTTCCGTTAAGTTTTGTAGACTCATTATTTGCCAGTTCTATCCTAGAGGAAGGACAGGAAGCAGGGAAGCCACACACCCGGGCACCACAGCACCCCTCCTGTACCCCTCCCGTCAGTGGGGGTGGCTGACGCTGGAACGGCTGAGGACCGGGGATCACGCCTGTGTGTTCCTCACCCCTGTAGCATGACAGCCTCTTAACGAGGCATCAGCTGACACGGTGGGTAACACTTCCTGCCCAAGGGGGGACCCTGGGATTTATAATTCTTACTTTCAAAATTTTCTTTCTGAGCTACCCTAACTCTAAAAAAAAAAATCATCTTAGAGAGAAAACCTGTTCTGGAACCAGATTTGACTGCTGCAGTTGCAGACGTCACTCCTGTAAGAGCACGGTCCCTTCTATCAGCAGGCACCCCTGAGCCCCTCCCATGGGAAGGCAATGCTAGGTGGGACACTGGAAGGGAAACAAAAATGAGCCAGATGTGAATCCTTTTCTCTTTGATGTCTGCACCATGGTTGGAAATACACAGACACATCCAACCAGACTTGTGGGACAAAGCCCCACTCAGACAGCAGATGAGGTCTCAGTGTTCTACGTGGGGCCCCAGGACCAGCAGAACAGGCTGTCCTTGGAGCTGGTTAGAGAGAGAGAATCACAGGCCCACCAGGGAGCTGCCGGACAGGGGTCTGCAGTGCAGCAAGAAGGCCAGGTGACTGCTGGGCACGTGGGTCTGCTGGGCGCTGGAGGCAGACACAAAATGGCAGATAGCAGCACAGGAGATGTAGAAAGGGGAGAGGGAACGGGGTCGGGAGAGGGCATTCAGTTTCCAATGCAGGCCAGACGTGGGAGGAAGGAAGGGGGGAGGAAGGTTCTCACGGCAGAGGCAGCAGAGAGAAAGCCAGGCCAACCTAGCAGAGGGCCCGAAGCTCCCGGGTGAGCGGCAGTCATTTCTGTGAGGTCACCTGCCCAGCTCTGGACTGCCCTTACTTCCTTTCTCCCAAGTTTCCTCAACTGTTCCTTGTATCCTTTTGTTTTCTGGGCCTCAAAACTTGTGTTGTGGAAGTGCCAGGGGCCTTCAAAACTTTGTGGAAAGTGCATATCTTGAAAGACACTGTGCATGGGGAAGGCGCTGTGGCACAGTGGGTTAATCCTCCGCCTGAGGCACCGGCATCTCATATGGGCACTGGGTTCTAGTCCTGGTCACTCCTCCTCCAGTCCAGCTCTCTGCTGTGGCCTGGGAAGGCAGTGGAGGATGGTCGAGGTCCTTGGGCCCTGGCACCTGTGTGGGAGACCGGGAAGAGGCACCTGGCTCCTGGCTTCGGATTGGCGCAGCTCCAACCATTGCGGCCATTTGGGGAGTGAACCAACAGAAGGAAGACTTTTCTCTCTGTCTCTCCCTCTCTGTCTGTAACTCTACCTCTCAAATAAATAAATCTTTAAAAAAAAAAAAAAAGAAAGACACCGTGCATGGATTTAAACAATTTTTCAGCCAAAATAAACTCAGCTTTTAGTCCCACTGTCCGTGAATTTTCAAAGTGCCCTCAAAGATAATTTTTAATTCAAATAAGCCCATTTTATAGATTGAATTTGAGTAACCTTCTGACACAAAAGATGATTCCTGTCACTGGATATTTAGACACCACTTTTCCACCCAACAACAACAACAAAAAAACTTTCAGTGAAATGGTTCTACAGCTGAAATGTATTAAATGTATTTTCTTTTCTTTTCTTTTCTTTTCTTTTTTTTTTTTTTTTTTTTTTTTTGACAGGCAGAGTTAGAGAGAAAGAGAGAGAGACAGAGAGAAAAGGAGAAAAGTCTCCCTTCCATTGGTTCATCTCCCAAATGGCCGCTATGGCTGGCACACTGCACCAATCCGAAGCCAGGAGCCAGGTGCTTCCTCCTGGTGTCCCATGTGGGTACAGGGCCCAAGCACTTGGGTCATCCTCCACTGCCTTCCCAGGCCACAGCAGAGAGCTGGCCTGAAGAGGAGCAACTGGGACAGACCCCGGCGCCCCAACTGGGGCTAGAACCCGGGGTGCCGGCACCGCAGGCGGAAGATTAGCCTAGTGAGCCGTGGTACAGGCCTCTACAGCTGAAATGTAAGAGTCACTTCCAAGGACTTCCCGTGACAGCAGGCACTGTCCCCTGCCTCCGGTTCATTAAGAAAAGCCCCCCAGACTCCGGGGCCCACAAAAAGGATTTAAAAAGAAGTGGCATTTTTTTCACACTCCAGGCATCAAATGCTGGTTTTTAAAATGCCCTGCATGGGTGTGAACATAGCGTTCAACATCAAACGCAGGTTTTCCACATCTAAAACCCAGTGGCTGAGAAACAAAGATGTTGGACAGTAAAGTGCACATGTGCAGAGCCCCACGTTGGTAAATGAACATAACATGTGTGCCAGTGTGGCCCTTCACACCCAGACAGGTGGAGAGCCTTCCGTGATGCTGAGCCCCATCCCAGGGGGACGTGCTCTCTCCAGAGCACACACACACACACACACACACACAGGGGGACGTGCTCTCTCAAGAGCACACACACACACACACACACACAGGGGGACGTGCTCTCTCAAGAGCACACACACACACACACACACACAGGGGGACATGCTCTCTCAAGAGCACACACACACACACACACACACAGGGGGACGTGCTCTCTCCAGAGCACACACACACACACACACACACAGGGGGACGTGCTCGCTCCAGAGCACACACACACACACACACACACACAGGGGGACGTGCTCTCTCCAGAGCACACACACACACACACACACAGGGGGACGTGCTCTCTCCAGAGCACACACACACACACACACACAGGGGGACGTGCTCTCTCCAGAGCGCACACACACACACACACACACACAGGGGGACGTGCTCTCTCCAGAGCACACACACACACACACACACACACACAGGGGGACGTGCTCTCTCCAGAGCACACACACACACACACACACAGGGGGACGTGCTCTCTCCAGAGCACACACACACACACACACACACAGGGGGACGTGCTCTCTCCAGAGCACACACACACACACACACGGGGACGTGCTCTCTCAAGAGCACACACACACACACACACACACACAGGGGGACGTGCTCTCTCAAGAGCACACACACACACACACACACACACAGGGGGACATGCTCACTCAAGAGCACACACACACACACACACACACAGGGGGACGTGCTCGCTCCAGAGCACACACACACACACACACAGGGGGACGTGCTCTCTCCAGAGCACACACACACACACACACACAGGGGGACGTGCTCTCTCCAGAGCACACACACACACACACACACACAGGGGGACGTGCTCTCTCCAGAGCACACACACACACACACACGGGGACGTGCTCTCTCAAGAGCACACACACACACACACACACACACAGGGGGACGTGCTCTCTCAAGAGCACACACACACACACACACACACACAGGGGGACATGCTCACTCAAGAGCACACACACACACACACACACACAGGGGGACGTGCTCGCTCCAGAGCACACACACACACACACACAGGGGGACGTGCTCTCTCCAGAGCGCACACACACACACACACACACACACAGGGGGACATGCTCTCTCCAGAGCACACACACACACACACACACAGGGGGACGTGCTCTCTCCAGAGCGCACACACACACACACACACACACAGGGGGACGTGCTCGCTCCAGAGCACACACACACACACACACAGGGGGACGTGCTCTCTCCAGAGCACACACACACACACACACACACAGGGGGACGTGCTCTCTCAAGAGCACACACACACACACACACACACAGGGGGACGTGCTCTCTCAAGAGCACACACACGCACACACACACACGGGGGGACGTGCTCTCTCAAGAGCACACACACACACACACACACACAGGGGGACGTGCTCTCTCAAGAGCACACACACACACACACACAGGGGGACGTGCTCTCTCCAGAGCACACACACGCACACACACACACACACACACAGGGGGACGTGCTCTCTCAAGAGCACACACACGCACACACACACACAGGGGGACGTGCTCTCTCAAGAGCACACACACACACACGCACACACACACTGCATCAGTTGCAAGGACGCCTGCTGAAGCCCTGTGTCCTTTGTGCTATGTGCAGTTCCATCCATGCATGCACAAGTATTTGGCATCCATATCTAGAATGCTGTGAAATACCTGATGAAATAGTTGTTCTCCCGTTGCTTTTTTAAGATTTACCCATTTATGTGAAGTCAGAGTTATAGAGAGACAGAGGGAGAGGGAGAGAGCATCTTCTATGCACTGGTTCACTCCCCAGATGGCCGCGACAGCCAGGGCTGAGCTGGGATCCAAGAGCTTCATCCGGGTCTCCCACGTCGGGAGCAGAGGCTCAAACACTTGAGCCATCTTCTGCTGCTTTTCCCAAGCCATCAGCCAATGTGGAACAGCCGGGACTCGAACCGGTGCCATATAGGATGCCGGCATCACAGGCCATGGCTTTACCAGCTATAACACACTGGTTGGTTAAGGAAAGCCTCCTAGACTTCCTCTTTTGAAGTTTAATAATCCTGAACACCATTGAGATCATTGTGATTTCAGAACAGTCTGAATTGTTACATCTGAATAACCAACAGTAACTGAGAATGGTTTTAATGAAAACTATACTTGGCCTCAGGGTCCTTGAATTCAGCCTATTAGGAACGAGAACAAAAGCTGGGTCTGACCTGAACACATGCACACATCTTCCCTCGGCATTCTCCCCGACAAACTGCTGTCTGCTGACTTTTCACCCAGCGTTTCCATGGCATCAAGGATTGTCAGTCATCTAGAGGTGACTAAGTTTGCAGTAGGATGTGCAGATGTTCTGTGCAAATCTTACATGAGGGACTTCAGCGTCTGCAGACTTTAACATCAGCTTTGCGTCCTGGAACCCGTCCCCAGCAGGCCTCCAGGGACGACTGTGTCCCCTGAGCGTCTACAGGACCTGAGCCGTCCTGGCTGCCTGGAGAGGTGGCACAGGTGGCATGGATGTTGATGCTCCTGGCCCCTGGTTTTACTCCACATTTAACCTTGGTGAGGCAGCCTGTCTATGGGGCTGTTCTGATTTTGCCACATCCTAAGCCTCAAAGCAGGCAGGCAGGCGATGCAGCAGAAAGGAACCCAATTGCACACTGTAAGATCTGGCGCGGGCCCCAGCCCTGACCCTGCTTCCTCCATGTCCTGAGAGTCAACTTTCCCATGAGGAAACAGCTGCACACCACCTCCTGACATAGCTCAGAAGGCTCTGGGAATGCAGGTCCCCTCAGCTGGCGGGGGTGGGGGGTGCGCATAGCAAAGGTCTCCACCCTGGGAGAGGGTTCCCACCCCTGCTAACCACTGAGCCCTCCTGCCTCCCGGGGGCTTCTCCAGGACCAGCCGTCCTTCTGCTGCTCCTCACATTTTATCCCTCAGAGCAAACATCAGGACAGGAAGGCAGAAGCAAAGGGAGAAGAGGCCACGAGTACACTGCTCTCTGGTTCCCAGGCCACTCCTGATGCCCAGGCGTCACCTGTCGTCCCAGTTTAACTATTAGTAGCTTCCCTTAACTCTCAAAAGTGGCCAAGCTGGGACAATGAACTATATGGTAATCCTTGGCTCACAGCCTTTGCAAGGATATCACACATAAAATGAATAATGAAAGGAATTCCCAGAGATGAACCTTGTGGAAATTGACTGCTGTTCTCTGGGTAATAGGGTTAACAGGATGCACTGTGGGGCTCCAACAGAAGAGAGAGCACTGCATGTGTTCACCCTAAAGAAATAAGCTTAAGGCAGTGATATGCTACCTGCCCTGACTGACCCTTACCCAACACACACATGGATCAAAGCATCTCCCTGTATCTCAAAGATATATACCATTAGGATGTGTCCATTTTGAAAATTAAATCTATGGGCTGGCGTTTGCCACGGTGGCTAGGTCACCCCGGGACATCCATATGAATCACACCACCTGTGTTCAAGTCCAAGCTCTGCTTTTGATTCCAGCTTCCTGCTAACACACACACAGGGAGGAAGCAGGTGATGGCTCAAGGACTGGGGTCTCTGCCACCCACATGGGAGACCCAGACTGAATTCTGGGCTCCTGGCTTTGGACTGGCACAGCCCCAGTGATGCAGCCATTACGGCAGTGAACCTGCAAATGGAAGATCTCTCTCTCTCTTTCACTCTCGCTCTCGCTCTCGCTCGCTCTCTAATAAAATGAAAATTAAAAAGTGTAATTTTTGTTTAAAGCCTTGGCAAATTTTTCTCATGCTTTAAAATCCTTAGGTACCAAATCTGTAAACCTCTCCTGGATGATAAACTAAGGAACTTTCCCATAGTCCAAATATCCAACATGTTAGCAAGCAGCACCACATCTGCAAATGCAGGGGTCCTGGGGAGTAGAGCATCCTCCCAAACTTCTGTTCCAAACCTCATCACTTCCTGTTTTAAAGCATGAGCTTGTGTGCTTGGTTCTAAGTTATATTCTGACTTCAGCTGGTGTATCTCACACTTGTTCTGTGAGCACAGCTAATAAAGGAGACGGTGACTTTTAAGTCTTCTTCTAATTGCACCGTTCTTTTTAACAGTGTTTACACTAAAACTGATTAATGTGTGTGCTTGCATTCATACATATTGCAGAATGATTCCCACTTGCCTCCGTATGCTGCAGCCAGTTGATAAGGAAAGTCGAGCCTAAGTCGTCCCCATGTAGATGTGGTGTGCAATGAACAACGAGGGAGCCGTGGTGATCATCAGTGTGAGTACAGTAGCTCCCAACTTACAGGCAGGCTTCCGGGGGGAAGCCCTGCTGCTCCCTGCCCCACAGCTCATGCACGGCGTCAGCCCTGTGCAGCAGGTACCCAGGAGGAGAGAGAGGACCCCCTGGGTGTGAACCTCATAATGCAAACAGCTAGAACATCTTGGGCTCCCTGACACTGGGAGCCAACAACATCCACTCCCCACCTGCAGTTAGCACGGGACACATGTGGGGACATGGCAGACAGACAAAATGATGGGAGAGAGAGTGCCAACTTAATCGACCTGAAAGAACTCACGGGTTTCCCAGGAACAAGGGTTTTCCTAAGCTGCCTCTGACATAATGAAATGGCCACATTTCAGATTCTTTTCTCAGAGCCCCAGAGCTGTTACGCCGGCTTCCTGCATAACGGGGACCTCTAACCCCTTCCACGGAGGCATGCATCCCAGGTTGGGGCTACTGATTATCTCCGTTTTATTTGCGTTGGTTTCACTCAGAGGACAAAGCGTCCAGGCCTTGAGCACTTGACCCTCCTGAAAATATTTAACATCTGAATTAAGCCGACAGGCTTTGCCAGAAGTGCTCTCCGGTTTTATGTCTGAGGTTATCTCCTCCCAGCCCTTAATCACTAAAACATAAGTAGATAAAGACAACGCTGATGAATTGTGCTCCCCGGACCAAATGCCATCCAGCAAGGTCTTTATTTCCCTTTTTCACGGCAAGTGTTATAAAGTGTTCTGCACCCTTCGCGTTCCCGCTGGATTCAATTATTCTGGAAACAAACATTATTGTTGAAAATGAAGATCCAGGGACTATTAGCGTGATCCAACAGCTGTACGAGTGGTGAACCCAGGAGCAATGAGGCAGAGACGCGGACGAAGGCGGAGACGCCTGCTTTGATGGAGGATCAGAGACAATAAAATTATACAGCCGTCTTTGTTTACTGCCCTTTCAGGATTAATGCCAAACGGCCCATTCCACGGCAATTGACTGCAGAAGGAAATAAGGGGGCTGACTGGGCACTTCCAGAAGGCATGTCTGGGCCACCTTTTCCCAGTGCATCCGTCAACAATATTTATTAAGCACCTCCATCACATGAAGCGTGCTGCAAGGTGCTGTGCGGAAACAGAAAGCAAAGAATTCACAGTGTCTTTCCAGAGAAAGGGGCGTCCCTCCCACTGCTGGGCCGAGTCCCTGCTGCACGCATGGCCATGGCTGGGCGCCGAGGCCTGAGGAAGACTGCAGCCTTGCCCCAGCCCACAGGGGGCGCCTCCAGGAGGGCTGTGGCTTCCGTGACCCTGTCCGAGCTGGATGTTCTCATGGCCTGGTCACAGCCGGTGAGGTCAGGCAGCAGCTGAGCCACAAGCAAGCCGACACACACAGGGACCCAGGCTGCAGAAGCGGCCAGCCCCCAGGAGGAGACAGGAGCTGCACTGACCAAGGCCCTGTGCAACCTGCAGGGCCAGAGCCCTGGGGGTCCTCCAGGCCCCTCAGAAACAGGGCACGGCCTCGGCTCCTGCCTTGAGACTTCCGTCTGCTGTTCTCCCCCGGAATGGGACTTGGAACACACCCCTGGGGGGCCAGGCATGGATCCTGAGTGTCAGCGAGCAGGGGACGGCACCTGCCCCCTACCTAAAGGATCTCAAGAGAGACTGGAGGCCAGCAGAGGCCCAGAGAGGAAGCCACCGGCTGGAGCTTGTCCTGAGGACGTGTAGACGAGGCCGTGCCACATGGAACTGGAACAGAAATGTGTGGCTGACATGTGGCATGATTTAAGGAAGGAAATGGCACACAGCTAGCCCAATGGCTTTAAAAAGGGCGGTTGGGGGTGGGGGGGGCAGGGGGTTGGGAGTGAGGAGACCCATTGAGCCGACTTGTTAGCCGGGAGTTCCCAGGGTCTGAGGAACACAGCAGAGTGGAGGTGTGGGTGCAGGAGGCCCTCAGAGCTGGACTTGGGCTCGCGGAGGGAGGAGATGGAGAAGAGCAGCCGGGAGCTTCCCGCCATACAGAGAGGATGGGAGAGATCTGGAGAGAAGAAAGAGTGGATCTGGGAGAAGGCGGCACTCCTCAGGGCTCTGCAGACAAAGAGAACCAACGGGGTGCACGTGTGTGTGGAGAGAGAGCTGCCCTGAGGAATGGCGGGAGCTGAGGAGGCCACACCTGCCACGTGGCTGCAGGCGGAGAGCCAGGAACCGCTGTGCAGACCAGTCTGAGGGCCGTCTGCACAGAACTCGTTCCCCTCCCAGAGGAGCCGGGCTTCCACTTCTACTCTGCTGGTTGGACGTGGCCCACGCCTACTGTGGGGCACAGGCTGCTGGACCCCAAAGTTAGCCCACCCAAAAGGTAACCTGGCCAAAAACACCCCGCAAGCTGACCCATGAGATTCACCATCACAACGACCATCAAAACGCCCATCTGGCGCAGGAAGCGGCCCCCGAGTCTGGTGAGGGTGGACGGACCTGGTTAGCACGGAAATGTCCAGGGTCTCAGCTGCCCACCTCTCCCGCAGAGCCACACGCGGAACTCGGCCAACACCAGCATAGGCACACCTGGTGCTCCCGAGACCCAACCTGCTGCACACAAGGCACGCCCCTTAGCTGTGGACTCGCCTTATCCCTGAGGGCGCATGCCAGCATTCACACACACACAGTGGACGTGGCTAGGGAGGCCGACTTGTGCTGATGACGGGCTTTTCCCGACAAAGAAAGAGTGTCTTACTAAGCAAACATGAAACCCATTTCAGAACTCCCAGCTGTCTGAACCCCTCCAACCAGCTGCAGATTTCCGTTCCTGGGTGGCTGACGGGCGCGTAGTGGAGAGGGTATCTGAAAGGACACGAGGTGTCACAGACCTCTTCCCAGGGAATCCCTAAAACAGCCCTGGAGGCCAGGTTCATTATTCCCCACTGAGAATGAGGACATGAGGTCCAGTGTTGAGTGAATGAAAGCCAATGAGGAGTCAGCCCCTGGCCTCTGGCCCAGTGCTCCTGCCCACAGCACAGAACCTCTTCTGAGGGGAAGGCTGTGAGTGCTCAACACAGGGGGGCCCAGGGCCAGCCATGGCAAACGTAGGGGAGCTAACCCCTAGCGGGAGAAAGGGGCAATGTCATCTGTTGGGGGGAAAGGAGCTGGGAGTAAATAGAGGAGGGAGGGGCCGGCACTGTGGCCTGGCAGGTAAAGCCACAGGCTGCAGTGCCCGTATCCCTTATGGGCTCCAGTTTGAGTCCTGGCTGCTCCACTTCCGATCCAGCTCTCTGCTATGGCCTGGGAAAGCAGTAGAAGATAGTCCAAGTCCTTGGGCCCCTGCACCCACATAGGAGACCCAGAAGAAGCTCCTGGCTCCTGGCTTCGGATTGGCCCAGCTCCAGCCATTGTGGCCATATGGGGCATGAACGAGCAGATGGAAGACCTCTCTCTCTCTCTCCCTGCCTCTGCCTCTGCCTCTCTGTAACTCTGCCTTTCAAATAAATAAATACATCTTTTAAAAAACAAAAGTGGAGGGTACTACAGACCTCTCCCCAGCTGGCACACAGACTAGCTAACGTGCTTTATCCCCTGCAGCCTCTGTCCACAGGAGGAAAGTGTAGAAGCCAGCACCCCAGAGAGCTTGTATCAAGACGAGTTCCCCAAATAAAGGTGGATTGACACATAAATGTCACAGGAATTGCTGTGATCCCCAGAAGTCTAAGATGGCCCCCAACTCCCTCTCCCTGGCAGACACATGGATCCTTCTGGACAGTCCAACTCTAAGGAGGCTGCTGTGTCCGTGCACCACCCACAGGGTGATGAGATTTTACAGGTGGAATTGAGGTCCACAGTCAGTGAGAGAGGGGGATTACCTGGTGTGAGCCTTAGAAGCCACTGGGCTCTTTCTGGCACAAGAGATTAAAAGCGTGTAAGGAATTTGGCCAAAGGCTCACTATGGAGATGGAGCGAACCAGGTGGCAGGGAGTATGGGTGGCCTCCGGGAGCTGAGAGCAGCCCCTGGGTATAGGGACGGAGCATGGAAGCTGGCCCCTCCCTGGTGCAGGAAGGTAGCCCAGCTGACCCCCGAGCAGAGAATCTGGTCCTGCCAGAGCCAGAGCTTTGATTGAGAGAAATGTAAGCTAATGCACAGGTGCTGGGAGCCGCTCTGTGTGTTGTCCCTCCTTGCAGAGCAGTGGAAAACCGTGGCAACCCTGCCTCAGGGCTTGCTCTGTGGCACAGCCCTAAGTGTGGGTCACTCAATCACAGTGATGCTGAGTGTCACGTTCTCATCATCCCCCTGCCCACGGAGCCTCCAGCCACTTCTTTATTCTGATGATGGGTCCGCACTGCAGTTCTGGGAGGCAGCAGGCCCACCTCCCACAGAGCTCTGGGTCACCTGCTTTGCCCACCATCCACCTTGCTATCTGTGTTTGGGGTGCCTGCCTCCTCCCTCCCCTGCTGTCAGTACCCAGTCTGATTCCTGCAAGGCTCCCTGGGGAGTGTGGCCCAAGGCTGCCCCACAAAATACAGCAGACTGGTCTCCCAGTTCTGCAGGCCAGAAGACCAAGGCCAAGGCGAAGTGAGAGTCCCTCCTTCAGCAGCCTCTCCCTGGCTTGCTGAAGACCTCTTCCTCCTCCAGACCTGCGTGATCTTGCCTCAGTGTGTATCTGTGCTCAAATTTCCCTGTCTTCTAAGGACACAAGTCATACTGGATTAGAGGTCAGCCATGGGACCCCATTTAAATCCAATTACATTTTAGAAACCTTATCTTCAAATACAGATGCATTCTGAACTACTAGGGGTCAGGGCTTTAACCTGTAAATTTTAGGGGCACGTGATTCAGCCCATAACAGACACCTATCACAGCCCAAGCCAAAGGCTCTCTCTCTCTGGGTTCCTGCCAGCAATTCAGGGACCAACACACTGCAGATCCAAGGGCTCCCCAATTCCAGATCCAGTCTCCCCAAGCTTCACCCCCGCATCATCTACACCAAGGACCCAGGGAGCAGGCCATCACTCCCTGCCCTGTACCCTGACACAGAACCCGGCCTGTGCCCCCATCAAGTGCCAGTAATCAGCTCATCCCAGCAGAATTCCAAAGGAGACCAAGATTTAGCCATTCAAGCAGGGCCAAGGGCTGACATTAAGCAAATTTCAAGGGTTATTTGAAGTTAATTGAGTTTAATCAAATAATGATTTTATAATTAGTCATAGTGTTCTTGTTTCTACATGGGTGGACCCAAGCTTTATGGAAAAGAACTGTGTCAGGCAGGGAAGGGGCCCAGGCAGCAGCAGGGGTGATGGCAGAGACAGGGGGGAAGCAGTGGGTACAAGTGAACCCAGAGAAATCTCCAGTGCTCCTGGTCCCAAAGGCACCCTCTGTGAACTCGGTCCCTATGGGACTCCTACCCAACCTGTACCTTGCCCCCGATCATTGTGGGGGAGGGGATGTCCCATCTGTGCTGAGATGGAGGGGGCTCGGCTGCTGGGGACTTGGCACCAGGAAACATCTAGAGTAGCCAGACCCACTGGAAACACCACAAATGCTGCTTCAGAACCAACCGTGACAGAAAGGCTGTCAGTCCGCGTCACTGACTGAACCTGACCAACCAGGAGTTCAGGACTTCCGGGCAATGGTTGGTGATGTCAGATCCAAGCCAGCCTTGGAGGAAGGTGGTCCTTGAGACCCACCAGACTCCGGGTTGTAAGCTGTGTTTCCATTGACACAACACTTAGCCACTTGGGGCTCCTTGTGCCCCTGAAGAATGGAAGCAGCAGGGACTCCCAGGGAGTGAGGCTGCAATACCCACAGAGAACCCGCCTTTCCAAGAGGGGAGGAGGGGAGGCCAAACAACTGCCGCGACATCGTCTGACAGCGTCCAGAGTGTCGAGACGGGTGTGAGTCCCCAGAAATCAGGTACTGTTCCCTCTGAATTTCATGACGCAAAGCACAAGCAGGGAGGAGAAGGAGCCTTCCACCTGCCAATCGATGCCCCCGTGATGGACTCTGTGCCAGCTCACTGGGCTCTTGCAGCCTCCCCCAGGGGCTCACAACCAACAGCGGCTCTGAGACATGAAGTCACCAGCCTGAGGTCACACCCGGTGCCAGGCTGACTGACTCCAGCATCCGGGGACAGGGCCCCTGCTGGCATGTACAAAGAGGGCACAGCAAGTTGAGACACTGGTTAGGACCCCTGTGTCCCACTTCCAGCTTCCTGCCAATGCAGACCCTGAGAGGCAGCAGGTGATGGCCCGAGGAGCTGGGGTCACTGCTGCCCATATGGGAGACCTAGGCTGAGTTCCCAGCTCTCAGCTTCAGACTGGCCAAGGCCAACCACTGTGGGCATCTGGAGAGTGAACGTGCCGTCCTCACACCCCAACCTGCCGTCCCCACACCCCCACCTGCCGTCCCCACACCCCCACCTGGCGTCCCCACACACCCACCTGCCATCCCCACACCCCCACCTACCATCCCCACACCCCCACCTGCCATCCCCACACCCCCACCTGCCGTCCCCACACCCCCACCTGCTGTCCCCACACCCCCACCTGCCGTCCCCACACCCCCACCTGGTGTCCCCACACCCCCACCTCCTGTCCCCACACCCCCACCTGCTGTCCCCACCCTCCCACCTGCCGTCCTCACACCCCAACCTGCCGTCCTCACACCCCCACCTGCCGTCCTCACACTCCCACCTGCCGTCCCCACACTCCCACCTGCTGTCCCCACACCCCCACCTGGTGTCCCCACACCCCCACCTGGTGTCCCCACACCCCCACCTGCCGTCCCCACACCCCCACCTGGTGTCCCCACACCCCCACCTGCCGTCCCCACACCCCCACCTGCCGTCCCCACACTCCCACCTGCCGTCCCCACACCCCCACCTGGTGTCCCCACACCCCCACCTGGTGTCCCCACACCCCCACCTGCCGTCCCCACACCCCCACCTGGTGTCCCCACACCCCCACCTGCCGTCCCCACACCCCCACCTGCCGTCCCCACACCCCCACCTGCCGTCCCCACCCTCCCACCTGCCGTCCCCACACCCCCACCTGCCGTCCCCACACCCCCACCTGCCGTCCCCACACCCCCACCTGGTGTCCCCACACCCCCACCTGCCGTCCCCACACCCCCACCTGCCGTCCCCACACCCCCACCTGCCGTCCCCACCCTCCCACCTGCCATCCCCACACCCCCACCTGCCGTCCCCACACCCCCACCTGCCGTCCCCACACCCCCACCTGCCGTCCTCACACCCCCACCTGCCGTCCCCACACCCCCACCTGCCGTCCCCACACCCCCACCTGCCGTCCCCACACCCCCACCTGCCGTCCCCACACCCCCACCTGCCGTCCCCACACCCCCACCTGGCGTCCCCACACACCCACCTGCCATCCCCACACCCCCACCTACCATCCCCACACCCCCACCTGCCATCCCCACACCCCCACCTGCCGTCCCCACACCCCCACCTGCTGTCCCCACACCCCCACCTGCCGTCCCCACACCCCCACCTGGTGTCCCCACACCCCCACCTCCTGTCCCCACACCCCCACCTGCTGTCCCCACCCTCCCACCTGCCGTCCTCACACCCCAACCTGCCGTCCTCACACCCCCACCTGCCGTCCTCACACCCCCACCTGCCGTCCCCACACTCCCACCTGCCGTCCCCACACCCCCACCTGGTGTCCCCACACCCCCACCTGGTGTCCCCACACCCCCACCTGCCGTCCCCACACCCCCACCTGGTGTCCCCACACCCCCACCTGCCGTCCCCACACCCCCACCTGCCGTCCCCACACTCCCACCTGCCGTCCCCACACCCCCATCTGGTGTCCCCACACCCCCACCTGGTGTCCCCACACCCCCACCTGCCGTCCCCACACCCCCACCTGGTGTCCCCACACCCCCACCTGCCGTCCCCACACCCCCACCTGCCGTCCCCACACCCCCACCTGCCGTCCCCACCCTCCCACCTGCCGTCCCCACACCCCCACCTGCCGTCCCCACACCCCCACCTGCCGTCCCCACACCCCCACCTGCCGTCCCCACCCTCCCACCTGCCGTCCCCACACCCCCACTGGACTGCGGCTGTTCCCCTCTCAGCAGACGGGGTGGCCCTGGGTGCTGCTTCAAACCCTTGGGCTTCTACTGTTATCTTTCAGCCATCCTTAATTCCAAGCTGTGCACACACACATATGCACACTCACATACACAGTACAAATACATGCACACATTTGCACACATACTCACACTCAACTTCTCAATCAATAGGACAGCCAGCAACATTTGGCCACACTTCAAGACCACTGCTTACTCCCACAATATCTTCCCCTCCCAGATGGAATATTTGTATCTACAGTCACCCCCACTGTCTGCACACCCAGACTTCTGGTAGCCAAGTGCCTGAACCGCAATGGTACTGAACTCTGTCTACACTACGTCCTATCCTACACATGCATACTGACAACAATCAGGCATGGTAAGATTAACAAAAGCAACTAATAATGGAATGGAATAATTATAACAACACACAGTAGTAAAAGTTATTAAAACCTTATGAGTTGTTTACTTCTGGAACTTGCCATACAGTATTTTCAGGTGGTGGTTGGCAGTGGAAAATGCAACTGAGTATTAGGGAGGAGGACTGCATAACCTACAGCCCACCCAGCTCAAACTGGGCTTCCACATGGACATTGTTTACTCCCGTAACAGGGAGTCCAGGTAGGGCTTTGATTCGCCGACTGAACGCCATCTTCAAGAATCGTGCTTTGCCATCCGCAGACTTTACTCGCCTTAACTCTCGTCCCCTGGACGTCCAAAGATGGCTTCAAGTAATGTCCATCACATAGGCAGGTGGCGTCACCCAGGTGGGTAGACAGACTGCTCTCCTCCTGCAGCGGGGAGAGGTCCCCTCCCACACAAGTGGCCTCTAGGACCACTGATTGGGCCAAGGTAAATTCTATGCTCCTCCCTCAACTGCGCTCAGGGGCAGGGGACACAGGAGAAGCAGGGGTGGGGTGGGCGAGTGCTGGCTCCACAGCTGTACCAAAAGCAGGGGAGGAGACATTAAAACATGGGACAGTGGAGCATTAAATCCTTGACTGTAATGTAAATTTAAGCTATGTTATCTCAACAACTCTAAAAGAAAGAAGGAAAGAAGAAAGACAGAATAAGGAAGGAAAGATGGAAGGAGGGAGGGAGAGAGAAGAAGGGAGAAAGGGAGGGAGGAAGGAAGGGAGGGAAGGAGGGAAATATCATTATATTCTTTTTTTATTTTTTAAATATTTTACTTATTTGAGAGGCAGAGTTACAGACAGAGGGAGAGCCACAGAAAGAGAGCTAAATTCTTAAAATTATATCTATGAATTATATTAAACCTGTTCTCTTTTTTAAAATTTATTTATTTATTTGAAAGTCAGAGTTACACAGAGAGAGAAGGAAAGGCAGAGAGAGAGAGAGAGAGAGGTCTTCCATCCTCTGGTTCACTCCCCAATTGGCTGCAACAGTCAGAGCTGCGCTGATCTGAAGCCAGGAGCCAGGAGCTTTCTCTGGGTCTCCCACGTGGGTGCAGGGGCCCAAGGACCTGGGCCATCTTTCACTGCTCTCCCAGGCCACAGCAGAGAGCTGGATCGGAAGTGGAGCAGCTGGGTCTCGAACCAGTGCCCATAGACGATGCTAGCACTGCAGACAGCGGCTTTACCTGCTACACCACAGCGCCAGCCCCAATCTGTTCTCTTTCTATCAATATCACATTAACATGAAAAAAAATTTTTGAATTTTTTTTAAGGAAGGAAGGAAGGGGAACTGGATGCTGAGTCGGTGGCTCCAAGAGCCCTCCTCAACAGGACCCTCGGGACAGACGCCTGCTCCTGCTCCTGGAGACACTGCTCTCTCCAGGAAGACAGGGCCTGCGAGGGGCATCACAGGCCCAGCCAGGCAGAGCCAGCCCCCCCCCCCCCCGCAGGCCCTCCATGTTCGCTGGGGTGTGCAGGATTCTCAGAGCACATGTTGCAAGCATCTGATCAAACAGGAGCAGCCGCTCAAGGCTCCGGCCTGGGGCCTTCCTGGTGGTCTCTCTCTGTCTCCAATTCTCGGGCTCCGCCTGTGGCAGCACCTCGGTTCCTTTCCTCTTCTCCCTGCCCCCGCTTGCCCCGCAGCTGTTTCAGCACTAAGAGACGGGGCTCGCACCCTCCTTTGGTTCCCCAGGAGGGGCCATTTCCAAGGCCTCGGCTTGCAGGGGCGTAGTCAGGATTCGGGGCACTGGGACTCTCGCTTCCCGGGGAGCACTTCCAGACCAGAAGCAGAGGGTCTGTGTGCCAGGATTTCTGCATTCAAGGCCACCTTCCCTGTAGCTTAGTATTATTGATCGCCCACACCTCGGGGCCTGACAGGGAATCAATGGACCTGTGACCCGGATATGTGACTCGGCCTGTCGGGGCTTTAAAAACAAGAAGTGAGCATGGTCACGCTGGCCCCCGCTCCTCGTGCGCGAGAATTACATTTTTCCCCCAGAGCGGCGAGGCTGTTTCTGCTCAAATTACCCCAGCCTTCTTCAGAGCCTAATCAGAGTTCTTTTTTTTTTTTTTTCCCCTGCTGCTTAGCTCCACAACCAACCCCGAGCCATGGTGAGCAAGGGACAGGCCAGACATCGGGAAAACCTGCCCAGGCCCTGAAGTGCCAAGATTCTGTCCCAGCACTGTCACAAAGGGGCTCTTGAGCTCCCAGATGAGAGACGTGGGGAACAACTGATGCAGGCAGGGCGGGCGCAGGGCAGGAAGGAGTGAGCACCTGCCAGGGGAAAGCCATTGGCACCCCGACCTTCAGAACGCAAGGGTCCTAGCTGGTGATAATGACATTGACCCCCAGGCAGTGGAATTGGTGAAAAAGAGGCAGGGGTTAGGAACACAATAGAATACAAAACCTCAAATTTCTGCTGTTGTCTCCTCCAGAGATCCAGCCCTGACAGGACTCCACATCCGTCTACACCAAGGAGCCAGCTCCTCAGTGCCCATACGTCCCCCTGCACCCGTTACATGCTGCATCTGCGTCTAACAGGGATCTTCAAAAAGTTAGTGGAAAAGGTATAGTATGAAAAAAACATGCAGATATTTCAATTTTTTTGCAGCAAAAAAAGTTTTAATTCCATTTTCCCATGAAATTTTGAGGACTCTCATATATGCATATATAGATAGGTGATAGATAATCTCAATATATATATATACTGCCATGCCCACTGAGGCTGTGAGCCCACTGATTTTGAAGGCAGGAATCATAAGCGATGCACATCTAAATCCCAGCCCCCATCAAAACCCAGCACCTAACAGATTCTTAAGAAAGCCTACTGAATGAGTGAATGCATTTATGAATGCAAAAACTTCAGAATGAGCAAATGAATGAAAGTGCCCATGAATATTTGAATAAATAAATAAAACTGTGGCATCCAACCAAGCACGCAAGGTGCTGATATCCTCAAGGATAACCCATCCCCAAGAAAATTAGTCACCTTTCCCCAGATGATTGACTTTATAAAGAGAGAAGGTTTGTTCAGCTCATGGGTTTGGAGGTATTACGTGGTGAAGGCCCTGTGGGGGGTGGCAGAGCTGGTGCAGAGGGTGGGTCACATGGTGAGCCAGGAAGCAGAGAGAGAAACTCAGCCCTTCCTAACCAGAGTCCCCACAGCTCCCTCCTCAGGGCCCACCCCAGGGATCTTCAGTCCTCCCCCTGGGCCTCACCTCCTAAACACCAGGGCTGGACTAAGCGTCCACACTCTTGGTACCACTGCATTATGCTCCCAGGGCTTAAAGTCCTGCATGAGTTCAGAGGTCCCACCATATTCAAACCATGGACGGCAGCTTTTATCTTTCTTAGAAACCTGCAAAGGAGAATCAGTCAGGTGCAAAAAAAGATCGACCTTCACACCCAGAGTTGAATCCAAATATTGACTCCACTAGTGAGTGTTTGCAAGCCTTTAGTCTCTTTGTCCCTCCACCCCCTCTATTGTTTTATCTGAGAAGTGGGGGTAATACACAGCCTGTCTCACAGAGAGGAAGTCATAACTAGAGAAAGGTATACCCAGTGCCTGGCACTTGGCTGGTACTGAGTAGGTAGCATCACTGTCAATATTAACCGAGCCCTCGGTGGAGTGCCCTGTATTCAAGCCAGGAAAGGTTAACTTGCCAAGTATGCCAAGGTCATGCTAAGAGATCAGGCAAGTTGCCAAAAAGATTACCCTGCGTCTTTCCTCTCCCCAACCTTGAAACGATCGTCACTTCTGCCCTTCCAATAGCCCATCAGTAAAATCCGCCTCGAGGAATGTGAGCTGACGAGCTGGGACAGATGAAGACACCTCTGTGCACGTGAAGCCGTGGTAAATATTAGCACTTTTCCCCAGTGCCAACCCTGCGATCAGTCAGGACTGGCTAGGCTGTGCTACAGTAGCAACCCCAGGTCCCGACAAACGCAGATGCTGCGCGTGTCCTCTGCGCATCAGCGAGGGACCGAGCTCCGAGGATCGTTTCCACCTCAGACGGTGCTGCTCGCCAGCCAGGAAGGGGCAACCCTTGGAGAGCCTCCTACTGGCAGTTAGATGTCCAGCCTGTAGGTGGCACAGCCTGTGCACAGCTGTGGCCTGAGCTAATCGTTTGGCACCACGCAGCCATATGGGGCCAGGAGGTCCAATCCCACCACGTGGCTGGTGAGGGAAGAAAAGGAACCAGCCGGTAAATGGCACGGGCGAGCGACACCATCACCAAAGGAGACGTCCTGTAAGCTCTGTCCAAACCAGCTTTGGATGGTGGTGCCTACAAGGCATGAAAGAGCTAAGGGCTCAGAGCCTTTTTCCTACTTTTAGCAAACCATGAGATGGCTCGGAAGTTCCTTACTGCTCTCCTTAAAAGTCAGCTGTACTCACGTTACAGTCAGCCTCTCTACCTGTAGGTTCCCTGCCACCAAGTCAATCAGCTGTGGACTGAAAATATTTGGGAGAGAAGCAGGCATCGTGGCAGAGCAGGTTAAGCTGCCACCTAGGATGCCAGCATCCCGTACTGTAGCACAAGTTCAAGTCCCAAGTGCTCTGCTTCTGATCCAGCTCCCCACTAATGTGCCTGGGAAAGCAACAGAGAGTGGTCCAGGTAATCGGGCCCCTGCCACCCCCATGGGAGACCCGGATGGAGTTCCTGGCTCCTGGCTTTGGCCCGGCCCTGCCCTGAAAGAAGATATCTTTCTCCATCTGTCTCTCCCTCTCTCTGTGTTCCTATGTCTTTCAAATAAATAAGATATTTTAAAAGATAAAATATTTGGGAGAAGAAAAATGCACCTGTACTGAATGTACTGAACATGTACAGACTTTTTTTCTTATCATTATTCCCTAAAAAATACCACAATTTTCGTAGCTTTCACACTGCTCAAAGTCTTATCAGCAATCTAGAAACAAAGTATCCAGGAGGACTGTGTGGATTCTGTGCAAAGACTACACCATTTTGTGCAAGGGCCTTGAGCACCCTGGTTGCAGCCAATCTCCTCTGGATATCGAGGGGCGACTGCACAACATGGCACCATCATCCCTGTGACAGGCAACGGCAGGACCACCTCCTGCTCCCCAACGCGCGCGTTCTTGCACAGGGTGGGAAAATGCTTCTTATTCTGATTTAGAAGTGAGTCTCAAAATGCACGTGGAAGCAGAAACTCCTGTCAGCAATCAACGGGCAAAGCGTGGCCGTGAGTTATCAGCAGCGGCCATACCTCCCGGCTCTGCCAGGCTTGCAGGGGGCTCAGGAAAGGACCTTGTTTTCCGGGTCAAGATCATTAGGAAGTTTAATGAGCCCCTGGTTTCAGGACCGACTTGTAACCCTGTCCCCTGGGGCCTATCTCAGACTGACTGGGGACCCCGATTCCTTGCCGTGGAAAGTTCCATGTTCCCACGGCTTCCTTGTGCTCTTGCAATCCCGGGACCCCTGCGGTGCTGCTCACTCTCTCTCCTGCTCTCTCTCTCTCCTGCTCTCTCTCTCTCCTGCTCTCTCTCTCTCTCCTGCTCTCTCTCTCTCCTGCTCTCTCTCTCTCTCCTGCTCTCTCTCCCCTGCTCTCTCTCTCTCCTGCACTCGCTCTCTCTCTCTCTCCTGTTCTCTCTCTCTCTCTCTCTCTCTCTCTCTCCCTCCCTCTCTCCCCTGCTCTCTCTCTCACCAGTTTCCCATCCTACCCGCCAAAGGGAAACGTGAGCAAGGGTGATGGGGATCAGCGGAGGCACGAGGATAGGCGAGCAGGAGAGAGCGAGGCACCAGGCAGACGGGAAGGCAGACCGTCCTTTGGGAAGCAGGAGAGAGTGGCCAGAAAGGCCAGGGAGTGGCAGGGGTGAGCGGAGGACTCTGTTCTGAGTCCCATAGGCAAGGGGTAGTTCCTGAGGGCTTCTAAGCAAAGATACGGTGTGACCTGTGCTGGCCGTTTATCTGTCTACACCAGGGAAAACCAACATGGAAGCTAAGGACTAACTTCCTTGGAAACACAGACAGTAATGCTGATATTAGGGAAGCAATCACTTTAAAATATGCCCATAAATTCTTCAACACTACTGCCTTCAAAAGGTGGAACCTAATTCAAACACAAGAATGGGGGCCAGCGCTGTGGTGTAGTGAGCTAAGCCTCCGCCTGCAGCACTGGCATCCATATGGGCTCCGGTTCATGTCCCAGCTGCTCCTCTTCCTATCCAGCTCTCTATAGCCTGAGAAAGCAATGGAGGATGACCCACGTGCCGGACCCCCGCACCTGCGTGGGAGACCCAGAAGAAATTCCTGGCTCCTGGCTTTGGATTGGCCCAGCTCTGGCCGTTGTGGCCATTTGGGGAGTGAACCAATACACGAAAGACCTTTCTTTCTGTCTCTCCCTCTCTCTGTCTGTAACTCTGCCTCTCAAATAAGTATAAAAAGACCTGCAAGTGTAGGCTGGCTTCTTACAAACAGAATATGCAGAAGAAATGATGTCTGGGAGCCAAGAGTGAGTCTTTAAAGACCCTGCACCCTCCTCCTTGCCCCGCCTCTTGGGCCACCTGCTGCAAGCCAGGGCCACATCACAAGGGTACTCAGGCAGCACCCTGGAGAGACTTGTGTGATAAGCAACTGAGTTCTCCTTTCAAAGCAAGAGAGGAACTGAGGCCTCCCAGCAACAGCCAAGTGAGTGAGCTGCTGTGGAAATGGGTCCTCCAGTCCCTGCTAGACTTTGGGTGAACACGACTTCAGCCAACATCTTTTTACTTTTTAAGATTTGTTTCTTTGAAAGGCAGAGTTACAGAGGAAAAAGGGAGAAACAGAAAGAATGAACTCCCATCTACTGGTTCACTCCCCCAAAATGGCCACAACAGCCAAAGCTGGACAGCGCCAGTGCCAGAATCCTGGAACTCTATCTGGGCCTCCCATATGGGTTGCAAGGACCCAGACATTTGGGCCATTTTCCCAGGCACAGTATCAGGAAAGCGGAGCCAGGAAGTCAGGACTCGAAGAACGTTCATCTGAGATGCCAGCATCGCAGGCTGCAGCTTAACCCGCTGCACCACAACGTCAGCCCCTCAGCCAGCATCTTGACGAACCCTCACGAGAGGCCTGAGCCAGAGCCGCACACAGGATGCTTCCGAATTCCCGATCCATAAATGTCTGTTGCTTGTAGTCGATACATTTTGGGCTAACTCATTTCTCAGCAGTAGATAACTAACACAAAGGGATGCCCAGGAAATAGTTGGAAGATGAATGAAAATAAGGGGAGGATGGAGTCCTTTTAGAGGCCCTTGTCAATGTTTAGGCAATGGTGATGGGGACCTAAGGAAGGGAACACTCATATCCGTGCACAAGGGAACCCTAGGGATGAAGGCAACTAACCCTGAGACGTGAGCAAATAAAGATGGCAAAGATTGTTCCGAAATCTGGACCCTGAGTGACTGAGAGGGGCCTGAATGCTTTTAGAAACAAACTGCAGGCCGGCGCCATGGCTCATTAGGCTAATCCTCCACCTTGCAGTGCCAGCACACTGGGTTCTAGTCCCGGTCGGGGCGCTGGATTCTGCCCCGGTTGCCCCTCTTCCAGGCCAGCTCTCTGCTGTGGCCAGGGAGTGCAGTGGAGGATGGCCCAAGTCCCTGGGCCCTGCACCCGCATGGGAGACCAGGAGAAGCACCTGGCTCCTGCCATCAGATCAGCGCGGTGCGCCAGCCACAGCACACCAGCCACAGCGGCCATTGGAGGGTGAACCAACAGCAAAGGAAGACCTTTCTCTCTGTCTCTCTCTCTCACTGTCCACTCTGCCTGTCAAAAAATAA
Source organism: Oryctolagus cuniculus (assembly GCF_964237555.1). Classification (NCBI taxonomy): domain Eukaryota; kingdom Metazoa; phylum Chordata; class Mammalia; order Lagomorpha; family Leporidae; genus Oryctolagus; species Oryctolagus cuniculus. The sequence continues at coordinate 8,352,322 of NC_091443.1, forward strand.
ATAAATAAAAGAAACAAACTGCATGGATCTGTCACCATCATCGTAACCCCATCCTTGTCACCATTGGTATTTAAAACAGTTTTCCTTCTGAAGAGTATTTCTCAGCAAGGCATGATCTCACTTAAGGGGGTTTCCAGTCCTGTCACTTTGGTCACGGAAATGGCCAAATTACATCTTGTGAGACTAAGAGTCTCCACCTTCTGTTTTGTTCTTCAAACGCTCGTGATTACTTCTGCAGGTGAGGCCCTTTCCACCGAGCAGATGAACGAGATGGCTTCCCTGCCGGCAGCATCCTGCAGCCCTTTAAGGGAATGTGTTGACCAAGGACTTAGCTCGCAAGCACACGGGCACACGGGCACACGGGCACTCAGTCGCCCCACGTGGATGGGCCCATCAGTGCTTGGCAGTTAAGCACAGAGAAAGGACCTCAGCTGCACGTGGGGAGGGCTGGGCAGGGTGTAACAGATTCTTGAGTCAGATGGTACCCGGCTGCGGGGTGTCAAGGGCAGCAGATGCAGAAGCTGCACTGAGCGCCAGTTCCGGCCAAACATCTGGCAAATGCCGAGGCTGGCCTCCTGCACCAGGCACAAAGACGGCCATTTGCACCCTCCTCGGTAAGGGGACACTGGATCACTGAGGGAGCTGAAGCGTTACTGGGAATGCAAGAACGTTGCGGGCTGTCGCGGGCCACCAAAGGAACGCCCGCTCCTTCACTGCGGCTCTTCCAAGGCGAGGGAAAGGCTGCTAGAGAGAAACCAGGAGGTCCTTGTGGTCTTTATCGCCCGTGCATCACCGCCACCGGCTTCCATCCGATGCTGCTGATGAGCAGGACCCGAGACGATCCTGCCAGGGCACGAGGCAGTTCCTCGCCTGGGGGTTTCATCGGGGGCCCTGCAGTCAATCCCTTTCTCAGCAGGCAGGCCCTGTACGCCCACTGCAGGTTGCACTGCCCCCGGGGGTGTGGGCACAGGGAGACCCCCGAGTACAGCTCAGGCAGGACTGAGACTGAACCACGCAAGCTCCAGCACGGGGGCTTAGTCATCCATCTCCCCAGCTGCGTCAGCGGGACTCACACTGGACGACTGGACACATCTGTGGCCATCAAAAACTGGAGGGGATAGAGGGGTTCTGGCATCTTCCTGGGAGAGGCCAGGGCTGCCACTCAACGCCTCGTGATGCACAGGACGGTCCCTGGCTGCGAGACTCACCCAGCCATGATAACGCCGAGGCTGAGGGAGCCTGGTCTGGACCCTTTCTTGCTCTCTGCTTTGTCCTCAATGCCTAAAACATCGGGACTGCCTCACTGCAGGGGGGGGGGGGGGGCAGACACATGGCACATTCGCTGGATGGACTCAAAGGCTGGATGAAGGGGTGCAGCTGATGTTAGCCTGACCAGTGTGCTGTAGCCTCCCTTCTTTCTCTGCCCTGGTGTGCACCCACTGGGTCCCAGGAGAGGCCTTACATGCTGACCTTCACCCTCACCCCCAGGGATCCTGCAGGCCTTACGCCCCAGCCCACGGTCCCCCCTCCACACACACACACACACACACACATACAGGCGCTAACCTGCAGGGCCCTCGACTCCCGCCGCAGCTGCTGACCTGAGGTGGGCGCTCACCAGCTGCACACCAGCCCTGCCGAGCTCTGCACCCTGCTGGTGCACACTGGTTGGGTGTGCTTCTCTTCCCCTGCCCACCACTGAGACGAGACACAGTGCTGTGCACAGCCCGAGTGCCACCCTCTTCCCGAAGGGCCCACCCATGCCAGGCAGGCATCTCCTGGTACCCACCCTGGCATCCCCTGGTACCCACCCTGGCATCCCCTGGTACCAACCCTGGCTGACCCCTGGAGCAAGAAACAGTCGGAGGGGAGGCTGACGGCAAGGCACCTGCACACTCACCCCTCCTGCCAAGCTTTACGGAACACTGCGGGATGCCCACTGCAATGCCAAGTCTGGGCTCTCTGCGTCACCCAGGAAAGCATGCTGGAAGACCATCAGCACCAGCCAGCGCCTTGAGCAGCCTGGCCCAGGGGTGGGGCATCTGGAGCTGGACTCCCCTCTTTTATTTTCTGTACCTGAAGCTGTGATGTCTGCAGGGGCAGCTCCTCCTGCCCCACCCCAGGATAACTGACTCCTGGAGGGCATCAACAGCCTGCCCGCATCCCCAAGTGTGTTTTCCAAACACAACGCAACCAACCCAGAACCCACTCCCACACCTCCCACCACCTCTGTTATTGGAATCTCACCCCCTCCCCAGACCACCAGCCAGCCATCCATACCAGGCCCAGGTACCTGACAACCAGAGGCAGCCCCCATGTCCCAGAGCCCACTAACTGACCTTCCACCTGCTTCTCTGCCTCACCCATCACTTCCTGCAAAATCCACAGAGAAAGCGCTTGCCCACATCCTCTCCACCCTCTGCTCCTGCTACCCCCTGGCCCGCACCGGCACAGCCTGCTGCGTCTCCTGTTTGTGGAGAACTCCATGGGATGAGCTGTGTCTCCACACTGCTGCAGGGACAGTCACGTCCGTATCTGCAAATCCAGAGGAGCCTTAAAACCACGCCAAACCTGCAGAAGAATGGCCTGGTCAAAACGGCCAGGGCAGCTGGCATTCGAAGGCACGGCCAGCCCTCTGCCTTCTCCCAGGCCAGGAGAGGGCAGGACAGGCAGCTGGGGTGGGGGCACACTACATTTTGGAAGCCCCAGTGGTGTGCAAACACGGCACCTGTTGCATGCCTTAGCTCCTCATCTCCACCACGGTCACTGCACACTTGCACACAGATCTTTAGGAGCAGTGAAAACCCCACATTCCCCAGGGCAAGGACAACGATTGCACCCAAGACTCAAATATCGGTCCTCTTGCCACCCTGCAGGCTGCCTGTCCAAGGACCACTTGAAGCATCAAGGAAGAGGAGTCATTTTTCTTTTCTGGAGCCAGCGAGGCCCGTGCTGAAGAGGACCCCTCAAGGGTCTCACTGAGGGTCCTGTTCCCTGTGGTCTGCCCCCATTGTCCCTCCCCGGGGACTCGCAGTAGCTGATGGCCAGCACTGGCTTCCCGTGTCACCTCTTCTCGGGACATTCAGCACTGCTCCAGTGCAGACAGGTGGCCCCTCCACCCGTTCCCTCCAGGTGCTACGCCCAGCACCCACTGGGATGTTTGAAGAGTTTTGTGTTGGGGCCAGTGCTGTGGCCAAGCCTCCACCTGCAGCACCAGCATCCCATATGGGCGCCAGTTCGAGTCCCAGCTGTTCCACCTCTGACCCAGCTCCCTGCTTTGGCCTGGGAAAGCAGTGGAAGATGGTCCAAGTCCTTGGGCCCCTGCACCCACATGGGAGACCTAGAAGAAGCTCCTGGCTCCTGGCTTTGGATCAGCCCAGCTCCAGCTATTGGGAGAGTGAACCAGCAGACGGAAGACCTCTCCCTGTCTGTATAGGAATTCATGGCCCAGCTGTGGCCATCGAGACAGTGAGAGGCGACTGAGAACTGAGGAACCACCAGTGTGACCACCGAGGTCAGCGTCTGCTAGAAGCCAGGGGCTTGGGGAGCTCTGGCGCCCACAGCTGAGAGGGAAGAGGTTTCTTCAGAGCCCACCGTGGGGGAGCCGCCCCTAGCACTGCCCAGACCCCACGGAGGCAGACACAGCTCAAGCCACGGTGTCTGACGGAGTACCACCTGGGAGTGACAGCAGCTTCTGGGCTGTACAGCCAAGTCACAAAGTCACGTGGACACGTATGAAATAAAGAACATTCCACTTAAGAAAGCAGGGCAAGGGGCCCGGCGCCGGGGTTCATTTGGTTAATCCTCCACCTGCAGCGCCGGCATCCCATATGGGCGCCGGGTTCTGTCCGGGTTGCTCCTCTTGCAGTCCAGCTCTCTGCTGTGGCCTGGAAAGGCAGTGGAGGATGGCCTAAGTGCTTGGGCTCTGCACCCGCATGGGAGACCAGGAGGAAGCACCTGGCTCCTGGCTTCAGATCAGCGCAGTGCGCCTGCTGTAGCAGCCATTTGGGGGATGAACCAACGGAAAGAAGACCTTTCTCTCTCTCTCTCTCTCTCTCACTGTCCACTCTGCCTGTCAAAAAAAAAATCTTAAAAAAGAAAGCAGGGCAAGTTACTACACGTTCCCAACGTGATAATGTCACAAAGATAGCGCTATGCTGGGGAGACGCTGCAGAAGAAAGCTGGAGACACGCCAGCCAAACAGCCACGCCCAGACTGCACCATGGACAGGGCGGCAGGGGTGTCCTGTGGGCGGGATTACAACCAGCGGCAAAATTAGAACCCGGGCAGCTGAAGGGCCGGAAGCACTGTATCCATGCATGGCTGCGCGGTGATTGCGCAAGCGGTGACGTCACTCTTGGGAAACACACGCTGAAAGTCTAGGGCTGAACTTACCCTGGGAAGGTTCAGAGAAAAACATCACACCACAGGGGGAAGCGCCTGGGGCTACCTGCATTTTTGCGACACTTGCACGTTTTTAAATTAACTCCACCTGCAGGGTTTGTGTTTAAGTCCTGTCTTTGCGTAACTGCGGGTGCAGTGTGCCACCGTCGGAGCGTCCGCTGGCACCAGGGTGTCACCAGGCAGGTGTGGGCGCTGCTGGGGGGCGCAAAGCAGACCCAGAGCTTGCAGCCTGGAGGAGGCGGCCCCACCTGCACCCGGACCCTCAGGGGCTGCTCACGGCCATAAAGAAGTGCAAAAAGACTGAAGAAGGGAGGGGGCTCTGAGGAAGCAGAAATCCTCAGATTATTCGAAACGCAGAGAGCACCCGGCTCTCCACGCGGGTGCAGCGGCGCGAGCCCCGCGGCCCCCTTCCAAGGGGAGCCGGTTTCCCGGGCGCCCAGCCGTGTCCCAAGGAAGGAAAACTGCAAACCCGAATCGGCCGAGTTTCAGGGAAAACTAACGGAAGCGCACGGAGCAGAGCCCTTGCGGGCAGGGGGTGTCCTGGCGGGCCTCCCTGAGGCACTGGCCATGGCAAAGGAAGGGCAGAGGGGCAGGCCCAGATCCCGGACGGCGCCACCTTCGGAGATGCGCCCCGCGGGAAGCCCAGGCTGACCACGGCCACGGCCACGGCCCCGCCCCGGCGCTGCCCACTGCCCTCGCCTGCCTCCGGGAGCCGCGGCCTGGGGCGGGCGGCGGGGGCGCAGCGCGTCCTCTTCCACCTTCCAGGTGGAACCCGATTTCCAGCCGGCGGAGTCCCTCGGGCCGCCCCCGGCCTGCCCGGCTCCAGGAAGAGGACGAGGGGCTTCACGCCACGGGGGACGGCGTGACCCCAGAACACCAGGGCCTGAGGCTCGCGAGGCGCCCCCACCGAGGGCGCCCCCCGGGGTCCCCCGGGGGCCGTGGCGTCAGGAGATCCGGCCTCGACGCCTGCCGCAGCCTCGGGCTCCCCACCCGTGACCGGGACGCCGCAGCCGCCACCCCCCCCCCCGCAGGGTGCCGAGGGCTAAATGCGTCCCGTCTCATTCCCGGCCTCGCGTGCATTCCGAGTCGGCCTCAGGCTCTAGGCGACCGCGCGCGGGTCTGCGCGGCCCCGGAGGACACCTGGCGTTTCCCCGTCTGGTGGCCCGACCCGAGCCCTCCCGCGAGGGGAAGGCGGCCGGGGGCCACCCCAGGGGCGCGGGGAGGCGGACGCGCCACGGCCTGAGGGGCTCTCGCGCTGCAGGCGCGGGCGGCGCTCGCTCGAGCCTCGGCCTCCCGGCTGCTGACCGTTCGTCTCCAGGACGTCCTCGTCACACTTCGGGGACCCCGGGGGACCCGCAGCCTGGCGGAGCGCGCAGGGCGGTGCAACAGCGCCATCTAGTGTCCGCGCCGGGCGGCGCTGCTGCCTCCGACACGCGGAGTCCCCGACTCTGCACGGTCGCCTCCCGGGCCTCGCGGACAGGCTCGGGGACGAGGGGACAGTCGCCCGCAGCCTCGGCCGCAGCACGCAGGAGCGCCCCGCGCACGACGGCAGGGTAGCGCATCCCTACGAGGTGCACGTCCGCGCGCGCCCACGCCTCTGCAGGCTCGTCTCGCAGGCATCGCGTGCCGGAGGTCGGCCCCACGACCCGGAACCCACTGAGGGTCCTGCCACCTCCCCGGAGGGCGGTCACGCGGTCCCGGGCACGCGGGGCTCCCGGCGACGCGTAGGCCAATCAGAGCGCGCGGGCGTCAGCCAGTGACAAGTTCCAGCTCGTTTCGGCCAATCAGGCCACAAATGAATTTAGCCAATCGGAACTGGCTCCTCCCCTGCCACCGTCCATCCGATTCACACTACAAGCAGATTCGGCCAATGGGAAGTGACCGGTGCCTCGAGCCCCGCCCACCAGAACCCACGGTACTACATCTGGTCTTTTTTAGGTAAAATATTATAGGTTTATTTAAAACTACTCATCTTGAGTATGCAAAATACAAGCTCCACAAAACGTTCTTTTTTTTTTACTTTGTAGTTTGCAAATACACAAAATAGAAGTTTGCTTAAATTTATTTTACATATTTATTAAGCAAGGATCTATATAAAACATTTGTTCTGCTTAAGGCATCCTTGGGAATAAATCATTGTACAAATTATTGCGATCTGAAACTACAGTGCATAGCAGGCTGTCTGCATCGAAATGTTAGAGACGTTAAGCCAGGTGTATTTACCTGACTTGGGTCAAACCTGTAGAATGGAGACAAAAACGGCTTTTCCTTGTCAGTGTCTGCAGCAGCTCGAGAACCTGGGTGTCCTCCTTTGGTAACTTTACAGCCAACACTCACCCAGCGCCCTCGTGTAGGCTATGAACTCACATTCTCTGGCCCTGAGCTTCCTCCCTCGTCTAACAAGCAATCATGGCTTTTAGAAGCAAATAGAATACAAGGCAATCTTTATACTTACATTGCATCAAGACACAACTCAAGGGAATTCTGGTCCCTGATCCCACAACTCCCAGTCACTCCCCGGGGGGGGGGGGGGGGGTGTTCCCTGTCCAGGGATGTTCAAGTTGGATTTGGAATTGGAATGACAGAGGATCCAGTCACAGATCCACATGCCCTTTGGTTTCTGTCTTCTAGATTCCTCCTGTCTCCTGATTACCCGCTCACAAGCTGACTCCTTGGGAACCTGAGGGTAACTGCAGTGCTTTCCGGCTGCCCCCAACCCCGAAGACAGCGTGAAAAATCCTGAACTCTCTTCTGGCAGTGTGGGTGCTGTCCACCGTCTCGGGTCTAAAAGTGCCTCTTCATGAGTAAGGTGAGGTGTCCTGACCTGGAAAAGGCCCAGTTGCACTCTGGCACTGGACCGAGGGTGCCCGGTGTGTTTGCAGTAGCGCCTTGGTCAGTTCGTTGGAGTGGGCAAACTTCCACCCACAGCCATCCCAGTCTCGGTTGCAGGGCTTCTCACCTGTGTGTGTTCACAGTGTGCCTTTGTGTAGGGTCTGCTGCAGCCCGTGTAATCGCAGGTGGCCGTCCTTTTCCACAGCCACAACCTCCTGCCCCTCTCAGGCTTGGGCTCCTCAGGCAAGCAGGAAGCAGTCGGCATGAGCTCTCGGTAATGGAGAGGCCGCACCTGCGGCTGCATCTGCTCCAGCAGGAAGGGGGGCAGTGACAGTCCGGCCGCTCAGCAGTTCCTCAGGACCCAGGGTTGGGGTAGACCCCAGGGGAAGCTGTGTGCGGTCGCTGGTGGCCATTGCTGGGGGGTGGCAGGGGTCCAGTGCCCAAGTCTACACCTGTTCTATTAACTCAAGGACCAGGCCTCCGTGGATGTGGCTCTTCATATACATCACAGATCAATTGAAAAACTGAGTTCCCAGTAACTAGGAGCTATTCCTTCATTACTAATGTAATTTTTTTTTAAGAGAGAGAGTGGTCTTCCATCTGCTGTTTCACTCTCCAAATGGCTGCAATGGCTGGAGCTGGGCTGATCTGAAGCCAGGAGCCAGGAGCTTCTTCCAGGTCTACCACTTGGGTGCAGGGGCCGAAGGACTTGGGCAATCTTCCACTGCTTTCCCAGGCCATAGCAGAGAGCTGGATTGGAAGTGGAGCAGCCGGGACTTGAACCAGCGCCCATATGGGATGCCAGCACTGCAGGCTGCAGCTTTACCTGCTACAGCACAGTTCTGGCCCCTCCGAATGTACTTTATGCCACAACACACATTCACACAGGGAAAACCCAAGCCCAGAGCTGAGCTCTGCATCCGTCACAGTGAGCAATGCACCTTGCAGCCAAGGAAATAGTCTATCCTCAAATAAGAAAAATAAACACAACCTGGGGCCAGCGCTGTGGCGTAGCAGGTAAAACCGCCACTGCAGTGCCAGCATCCCATATAGGCACCAGTTTGAGTCCCAGCCATTTCACTTCCAATCCACCTCTCTGCTGTAGCCTAGGAAAGCAGTGGAAGTTGGCCCAAGTGCTTGGGCCCCTGCATCCATGTGGAAGACCTGGAAGAAGCTCCTGGCTCCTAGGTTTGGATTGGCCCAGCTCCAGCTGTTGTGGCCATCTGGGGAGTGGTCCAGGGGATGAGAGACCTCTTCCTCTCTCTGCCTCTGCTTCTCTGTGACTCTGCCTTTCAAATAAATAAATAAAATCAAAAGAAAGAAAGAGAGAGAGAGAAACACAACCTGTACTGGATCGTGTTTATCTTTGCACCAACACAGTAGCAAACTACAGTGTTTAAATCCCCTTTATGGACCAACGCCATGGCTCACTTGGCTAATCCTCTGCCTGCGGCACCGGCACCCCGGATTCTAGTCCCGGTTGGGGCACCGGATTCTGTCCCGGTTGCTCTTCTTCCAGTCCAGCTCTCTGCTGTGGCCCGGGAAAGCAGCAGAGGATGGTCCAAGTGCTTGGGCCCCTGTACCTATGTGGAAGACCAGGAGGAAGCACCTGGCTCCTGGCTTCGGATCGGCGCAGCACCGGCCATAGTGGCCATTTGGGGGGTGAACCAACAGAAGGAAGACCTTTCTCTCTGTCTCTCTCACTAACTCTGCCTGTCCAAAAGAAAATCTCCTTTATGCAGGAAGGTCCCCAGAGGCAGTAGGATACAAAAGGGGCCACAAAAGCCAGGCATCAGGTCATCGGGCAAAATCAGCTCCTCCTGAGGCCTGTGGTTCCCTGTACCCTTTCTATTCCCCCTATTATCACAAAAGACAGAGTAAATTGGAAAGAAAGGAGGCATCAGTCTGGACTCCAGGTTGCAGGTGAAGAAATCCAACTCAAACTAAGGTAAGCTCCCGGCACACGGGGATCCGAGACATCAACCCCCAGGAGCTGCGGCTGCCGCCTCAGTGTGCGCATTCCTTCCCAGCTGCGTCCTGTGGCCACAAGAGGGCAGCAGCCTCTCCAGCTCACTGCCCTGGCCTTTCCCAGGCACCTGACACCCCCATCCTGTCTGGACCACCAGGCCAACCACCACATTCAGGGGATTCTGTGCTCTGACCAGTGAGGCCTGGGTCACCTGCCCTGTTCAGGCTGACCTGGGACCCAATCAGGGAGACTGATTAGGCTCATGCTCTGGAGGCCACACAGCCCTGCCCCTGCTTGATCTCGCCTGTACCCACCCAACTGTCCATCAGACTACGTAGCCACTCCCGTTTGGGAAGTGGGTGAGAGGCTGGAGCGCGCAGAGCCGGCCCCACTTCGCTGCTTCTCGTGTCTGCTTGCCTGCTGGCTGCTGTCCCCGCCGGCGTGCCCTCTCCAAAGGGAGCCCCTTACACTTGGGGGAAGACCCTCTCTTCTCACGCCACCCGTGGGGCTGAGCCAGGTACCTGACTCCTGGTGCCATACTCTACCCAGTCTGCAATATTCCCCACACCACATTAAGCTCATTAAGGTTTCTAGTTCCAGAGAAGGCAAACCCCTCACTCTGGAACAATCTAGAGTCCCCGTGGTGTGGCCAGCAGCCACATTGCCAATTTCTCAGCTAGGAGATGGCCCATGTGGTCTGATAAGCCATACTCTGGTCCTGCTGTAGAAACAGAGACCGGGGGCCTGGACTGTTCTCACCCCACCCTGATCCCAGAAGCTCCCAGATCCTCCGTCCTGTGGCTCTGCGTGCCCCACACTGACTGCCTGGCCAGAAAAACACACACAGGCTAAGCTTTGCCCTTTCCAGCAACACAGAAGCAGCCGGGCCTCTCAGCATTGGACACCTCTGCTCCACCTCCCCCAGAGCTGTCGCGCCGAACTTCAGTCTGGCCCGCTCTGCCTCCCCTTCGTCCCCGCTGGATTCCAGACAAACTAGACCAGGAGAAGAGCGCAGAGCAAGGCGGTGAGGGACAGAGAGGCTGGGGGACAAGCGTGAGAACAATTCAAAAGCAGAGCTTGTGCCAAGAAAATACAACTGTAAGGTCTCACGCGGGAAGGCTGTGAGAAGCGTCAGCAATCGTGGGGAACCCTCACTCTCTGATCCCACTCCTGTGGGTTAGAGCGACACCTTCTGCAGAGAGCCCCATATTGCAGCTAAATCCAGGAAGGAGCCTCGGCCACCGGAGAGGACAGCGCATGTGCCGACCACAGGGCAGCTACCTTAGGAGACCTTGCGCAGACTGCAGTAGGGTGTGGAGGACGTTGGCTGTCCCCGGAACCGGTCCCTAAGGCACAGCCATGGAAGAACGAGTCTCCCTTCATCTTCTCAGACAATGCTCCAACTTAGAAAACACAGGGAGAATTGCATCTACGATACAGTTAGTACGGCAGTGTTGATGCTGCACTGTTTAGGCGACAGGTCTGGATGGATGAGGACACATCTAACGACAGGGGTGTTGCAGTGACCTCTGGGCAGCATGGGGCAAGATCTGCCCCAAGGGCAGGCAAGCCTCCCTGATCCCACCGGGAGCCACCTGGGACCCCAGCTCTGCCCCTGCACACCCTACACTGCTGGAACAAAAACCTAGAAGCTACCCTGGGGGTGTGCCCAGCCCAGCCTGCTTGGGGCTCCTCCCTGGGGGATCCCACACTGCAGGAATGCCACCGCACCGGGCAGGCTCCAGGTTCTCTGTCCCCACTCCTCCGCACACCCAGTCCTCCCACTCATGTCCCTGGCTGCCCCCAGGGCTGGGCCCTGGAGACATGCAGTGGGGGAGGAGTCTCTCTATTCTTTCTTTGTCTCCCGTGGGGTCCTCTATGCGCACTCTCCCAGAGTGCCCCTTCCCCGGCACTCCTTAAGTCCCAGTGCTGACGTTAAAACCAGAACGTACCCGGGCCCAGGCCCCGTGCTTCTTGTAGGGGCTGCTCCCTGCGCTGGCACAAAGTTCCCAAGGGCAGGGCCGTGCCTGCCACACCCACATGTCGCCACAGCTCCAGGGTGGCAGCGACGCCTCCGTGGACTCAGCCCCACTAGCCCAGGGCACTCCCCTCAAGCCGGGCCTCCCCCAGACCCACTCCAAGCTGAGCAGCGGTCCAGTGAGAGACAAGGTCTCCCAAACACCCCCATAGGAGGTGACAGCTGTGACAACCTGTCAAGAAGCCTGCCTAAGGGACTCGATGTGGAGAGCAGCTTGCTGGGCCTACGGGATGGTCTCAGGGCCATCCCCCACCTGTGGGGTGTATGCCAGGCAAACAGTGACTAGCTGTGAAGTCCACAGAGCCAGGCTCTCTCTTAGGGGCTGATGGAGACTCCCAAGTGCACCTGGAGACCCCAGAGCAGGAGGGAGATGTGTCCTACCTGCCCTGCTCAGAGAAGGAAAGGCCCCCAAGAGTGGCCTGAGCCCCAGAGCTTGGGCATGGAAGTGCCAGGGGCATCCTCACAGCAGTGTCCTCAGTGGGGTCCTACAGGCAGATAGGAGCTGAAGCTGCAGTGTCACATCCAGGCTGGGAAGCAAGGAAGTGTCAGCAGATGCCACCGGGGGCCACATGGCAGGAGTGCAGGTGGGGAAGCCACCAGCTCAGCTCTTGTTGCCAACACTGAATCCAGCGCTGGGATGGGACAATCATCCATGTTAGCTGGCGTCAGCCCAGGCCAAGAGCAGACGTCCCCTCTCCACCATGGCCCCGCCCATAGGAGTAGACCTCAGGGAAAAAGAGGCGCCAGGGAAAATCCTGCTTTGGGTAGATCAGGAAGTATCTGGAATCCACAAGACGACATTTTCTGCCAGCAGCCAGGATGAACACTCCAGAGACGAAGCTCCATACAGGAAAATCAAGTCCTAATTTTGTACTCCTAGGGTGAACTGGGCAAAGTCAAAACTAAATACAGGTGTCCCTTGGCGTCCGGGGGACTGGTTCAGAAGACTGTCAGCTGACCTCAAGTTCCTTACATGAAATGATGCAGCATTCGCATGCAACCTGCACACATCCTCCCATGAACTTTAAATCATCGTAACTAATGCCACTAAACAGTTGTGATACCCACTGGTCGGGGAATAGACAAGGACAGTCTATTTATGTTAGGTATGGGCACGATTTCCTTGGAATATTTTCAGTGCAGATTTTGAACACAGACAAGGAGGGCAGGCCGTACAATAATGGTTGTGGATGGCCCTTCCATAGATCCAAGACAGCCACCCTCAGCACCATCCCTGGCGCCCTCATAGGGGCCAGCTGGGGCAAGGCTTACAGGGCTTTCAGCTGTGGAGTAACTGACCCAATATTACCTGTCAAAAAGCACCGTGGATCCCCTGCCAATCTGGCCCCGTAGGAAAGGTGGTGGACAGAGCCATCTCCCGGGCTCACCTCCTGTCAGCAAGGGCATGTGTGGGTCCTGAGTGTCACTGCATGCCCAGAGATGTCTGAAGGGAGGCTCTCGGGAGCAGGCAAGAACTCTGACCCCCAGGCAGGCAGGTGCACAATCCAGGTTTTGCAGCAGGGAAGGTGGCAACCCAAGTGAGCGTGGTCTCCCCACGCAGAAGCTGCTGGATCTCCAAAAATAACCCAGCAAGTCCAGACTGCAGGCCACTGCAAACGCGGCTGGGATGAAACTCAATGGGGTCTGCCTAATCCCTGTGTCTGAGCGTTCAGGAAGGGAGCAGGGTGGCATCTTTTTAGGAAACGGCCAGGCATCCCTGATGAGATCATGGGGCGCGGCGAGTCAAACCCCATGCCCATCATGGCCATTTGCTGCTCCACCCAGGGCCAGCAGCAGCCTGGGGACACCTAGCTCCTCCCTGGGAGGCCTCCCTGGGTGCCATGTTCCAGCTCCACGGGCACCCAGGAAGCAGAAAAGGTTTCAGGAAAATGTGACACACTGTTTCTCAAACTTCTTAAAGCATTTGGGATTTTTATGGAAATTTATTTTCTAATACAGAAACAGAATTGTTGTTTTCAAAGGATAGCATTCTGGGATCGGATTTCTTTTTCTAAATTCACATGCACCTTCCCCTATCCCCTCAAGACAAGGCACTGGGGAAGGGGTAGTGACAGGCAGCTGTGGCTGGCACCAGCTCGCCAGGGAAGCACACCACTCCCTCCTGCAGGGCTCACTGTGTTCCCTGCAGACTTGTTTATGTAGCATGCGTAAATTCAGCTTATACAGATGTTCGTGAATAAATGCACCTAGTTGTTATAATGTGTGCATTACATGAGATGGATTTTACTTCTGGTGTTCCCAGAACAACCCAGCAAACAGTCCTTAAATTAAAACACCCCAACTATATAACTCAAAAACCAAGAGGGGAGGAGCATCAGCTGAGCAATTCCTGTGTCGGCAAAGATTCTGCTTCAGTCCACTCCAAGGAGGTGACCCGCCAAGAGCATCCAAGCACCAAGGACCACGGGAGCCACCTGCTGGGTGCCCACGTGCTGTGCAGCATCCAGCAAGTGGGTGCCTCCAGCCGCAGGCTCTGCACCCTGTCCACGCATCATGCACATCCTGTGCTACAAGGGTAGCCTTCTAGAAAGCCTGAAGATGGCTTTGGTGGGAAGGGGGGTCCAAAAGATGAGCCAATGTCATTAGGTGGAGTCAGCAGGCATAAAACACCTTCAGAGAAGTACTCGGTGGTTCTATTTGCAGGGTTTTTCTGATAGAAAAAGAAATTGCCCCCCCCCCCTTTTTGGCCAAGCAGAGTTAGACAGTGAGAGAGACAGAGAGAAAGATCTTCCTTCCGTTGGTTCACTCCCCAAATGGCCGCTACGGCCGGTGCTGCGCGGATCCGAAGCCAGGAGCCAGGTGCTTCCTCCCAGTCTCCCATACGGGTGCAGGGCCCAAGCACTTGGGCCATCCTCTGCTGCCCTCCCAGGCCACAGCAGAGAGCTGAACTGGAAGAGGAGCAACCAGGACTAGTACCCAGCGCCCCAACCAGGACTAGAACCCGGGGTGCTGGCACCGCAGGCAGAGGATTACCCTAGTGAGCCATGACGCCGGCCGAAATTGCCCTTTTTAAGTTGTGTCTCATCCAATGTTAAAAACAACACAGGGCTTTCCCAGCGCCAAGCCCAGCTCGAATGGGTGGGTCCCGACTTGTGACGGTTGCACAACTATACCACCATGGCTTCAGCTCTGGATGCAGCCCCTCTGTCTCTTGCTCTGTAACAGTGACAGCTGGAAACGTCTAAAGGTTCATGGAAAGAGGAATTACAAAAAAGTGGGTGTGATTTCCAGCCCTGGCTCCTGATTTGAGCTTCTAAGCAGTGATGATGGCTCAAGTACGTGAGTTCCTGCTACACACATGGGAGACCGGGACTGGGTTCCCATCTCCCAACTTCAACCCAGCCCAGTCTTAGCTGTGTGGGAACTGGGGCAGTAAACTAGAGGATGAGAGCTCGCTCGCTCGCTCTCCCCAACTTTAAAACTATAAGAATAAAAAATTTAAACACCTTTATTTCTCAACATGAGCTCTGTCAAGTTCAAGACACTTTTGTATGCAACGCTAACAGCCTTTTAGACCATCTGTAAAGTGAACATCCTGGGAACCAAACTATGCCCATGCAGGGTTCTCTGAAATGTTAACAGAAGAAAAACGGGTTCCCTTTAAAGGCTAGGCCAAAGGAAGTCAGAAGGAGCCAGGTCAGGACCGTAAATTGTAGGTCTAACGACTCAGAAGTGTTCACAGAATTGCCGCTGCTTGATGAGATCCAGGAGCAGGGGCACTGTCATGTGGACAAGGACTCTCTGGCAAGCTTTCCTGGGCATTTTCCTGCGAAGGCTTTGGGTCATCCTCTCAGAGCTCTCGTCTGATGAGCAGGTATCATCAGTTCTTGGCCCTCTGGAAAGTCAATGAGCCGCCATGACCTTTGCTCTTGACCTTTGCTCTTGACCAGCCTGCCTTTGTTCTGGCTGCACCACGCCCACCTCTTGGTAGCCACTGTTTTGGTTGTGCTCCATCTTCAGGATCATACTGGTAAAGCCAGGTTTCATCTCCCGTTACGATTCTCAGAAGAAATGCTTCAGGACCTTGGTCCCCCCACTTGTTGGAAACCCCCATGGGAAGCTCTGCTCTCGTCTGCAACTGCTCTGGGCCAATGGTTTTGGCACCCAGTGAGAAACTTTGCTGCGCTTTAATTTTTCAGTCAGGATTGTGTAAGCTGCACCATTAAGATGTCCATGGTGTTAACTACTGTTCCTGCTGTTAACTGCTGGTCATCTTCAACTAGAGCACAAATGAGATTAAGTTTTTTTCCTCAGTTTCATACAGATGGTTTCCCACTGTGGCCTTCATCTTCAAAACTCATCCCTCCTGAAAACAAATTATCAATTTGTAAACTGCCAGTTCCTTTGGGTCATTGCCCCATAAACTTTCTGTAAAGCATCAAAGATTTCACCATTCTTCCAACCATGCTTCACAATAAATTTGCTTTTTGTTCTTGCTCCATTTTTTCTATTTTTAGTTTTGAAAAAAGTCCTACTCAAGAATTACATAATTTCCAAACATCTTCCAAAATATAGTATCCTTAATTGCTACAAAACAAATTCAATAAGGAACTCAAATAGTTACATTTCTCTTGTATAAACATACAGAATGCCAAGTAATAATATTTGCCCTATAATGTGAACCGTGTCTTTTGTTCTCACTAAAGACAGCCCGCCGCTTTCAGGCTATTACAACAGGCAAAGTTCCGGCTGAATCACTCTGAAGCTAGCTCAGTGTAGCGCTGGGGCACTTTGCTCACTGGGGTGTCAAACTTTTTTTTAATTTAAGAAACAGAGACAGAGTGAGATAACTCCCATCTGCTGGTCCAGCCCTCCAAAAAGTTCTAGCTGAACCAGGCCAGGCTAAAGCCAAGAGCCAGGATACAATCTGGGTCTCCTATGTGGGTGGCAGGAACCCAAGTACTTCAGCCAGCACCACACTTCCAAGGCTCTGCATCAGCAGGAAGCTGGGAGCAGAGGCTGGGAACCACACCCAGGTACTTCGAGACAGACACAAGTATCCTAACTGGCATCTTAATTGTCAGGCCAAACACCTGCCCTGGGGTGCCAAATCTGAAGTCTGCAGGAGACATGTGGAGCTCAGGGACAGAGTAGTATGTAGGTCTGTCTGAATGTAACAGCAGCAACACCAGCGATTTCTCTATAGGGCCACTTCTCAGCTGACACCTACAAGGCCATGTAAGTGGCTGCCACAGCCACAAACATTGGACTCTTCCCAAAAAACAAGTCCAATTCCATAGGGTCATGGGCTGCATGTGTAGCTGCCATCTGCCCTTGTTTAGGAAGAAAAGGTCAGAACAGAACTAGGACAGGAAGTCCCCAGCGATAATCAGATCCACACTGGTTTCTAACATTTTCAAAGTGGACACCACTGGACAATTCCTCTCTTTGAAAGTGGTGACATGGTGCATATTTCTTTCAATGTTCTAGAAACTCTTCTTGTCCCCAGGTAGTGGAGACAAAGTTAGAAGCTATGGCATCATCTCCTGTCCTTCAGCCTTTCCAACCCGACACCTGCCTGAACCAATTATCTGCTCCCTGAGCTGTACTTTGAGGGGGGCCGATTCCTGTCCATCAGAACTCCTCACTGTTCTCCAGTTTGGGGATGTGACTTGCCAGACTCATGAGAACAGCCAGGCCCTGCCTGCAGCCAGTCACGGAGACAGATCTCCATCACCAGGAGAGGATCCTGCGACTCTCCACGCCAGGGGTTCCTTTCATGCCCCATCACTGCTGAAGCCCCTCTACTCAGATCTTGAGCGATGACCCCATCACCTGCAGGCAGCCAAGTTCAGAACAGATCAGCTCACCAGCCTGGTAGTCACCAACTATACCTGTACCCAGCTCTTGGGAGGGCACCAAACCATCTTCACAGCCGTGGTTCCAGCAACAACAGCTGTGCTGAAAAGAGGACAAGCTCTCTTGTTGCAATTTTAGCAGAAGCCATGTGACTCTTTCCAAACCATGTCTTGTCTTTCCTAGTGCCTGACACTAGACCCTCTTCAGGCATTTTTTTAAGATTTATTTATTTATTTCAAAGGCAGAGTTACAGAGAGACAAAGAGAGACTCGTCTTCCATCTGCTGGTTCACTCCTTAAATGGCCACAATGGCTGGAGCTGGGCCGTACAAAGCCAGGAGCCAAGAGCTTGTTCTGGATCTCCCGTGTGGGTGCAGGGGCCCAAGCACTTGGTCCATCGTCCACTGCCTTCCCAGGTCATGGCAGAGAGCTGTAACAGAAGTAGAGCAGCTGGGACTTGAACTGGAGGCCATGTGGGATGCTGGCACTGCAGGAGGTGGCTTTACACGCTACATCACAGTGCTGGCATCTTCGGGCATGCTGTAAGAAGTTGGGACAAGTTTATTTGGGTGCAAAAGTGTCTGAATGCACACATAGTTTTCTCATAATACACATCTCCCATGAACTCTGTGAAGAGCCCTCATATCTGGTGTGAAATGAAGCAGCCAGGGGAAGGGGAACGCAGCTAAGGAATTCAGTTCACGGCTTCTCAGCATGGACACTGGACACCTTCGCTGAAGATTCTTCCCCTAGAGAGAGAACGAAATCAAATTCAGACATTTGAGATGGCCTCTTGCAGAAAATGGGTATTTTAAAACTGCCTTGCAGGCCGGTGCTGTGGCACAGCAGGCTCGGCCTCTGCCTGCAGTGCCAGGATCCCATTTGGGCACAGGTTCAAGTCCTGGCTGCTACACTTCCCATGCAGCTCCCTGCTAATGCACCTGGAAAGCAGTGGAAAACAGCCCAAGTGCTTGGGCCTCTGCACCCACATGGGAGACCTGGATGAAGCTCCTGGCTTCAGCCTGGCCCAGACCCAGCTGTTGCAGCCATTTGGAGAGTGAACCGGAGGATGGAAGGCCTCTCTGTCTCTAACTCTGCCTTTCGAATAAATAAAAAAATCTTTCAAAAACACTGTCTTGTAGCTGGTGGCCCTCTAAGGCCTGTGCAGCCAGTGGATTCCTGCCTTCACGGAGCTGAAGGGCTGGTTGGAAGACCTCCTGGAGCAAAAGGTGGGCAGCCCTCCACGTCCTCAGGTTCTGCCTCTGCACACTGAACCAACCAGATGCTGGGCTACGTGGTGAGGCCCAGGACGGCTGTCTGTACTTTCTTATTCCCCACACGAGACTCTGTGACAACCACTGACACAGCAATGAGCTTGTACCAGGTGTTGGAAGTCATCTGGACATGACTCCAGGTATACAGGTATACAGTGTAGGTTCTCTACAAATACCATACCATTTCCTATAAGGGAATGGCGTCCGAGGAGCCTGGTTTTTCAGTGGGCCCTGGAACCAATTCCCCACAGACACTAAGGGACACGTGTACAGGCTCAAGCCCCACTCCCAGAAGGAAAACCTGCTGGAGGCCCAGGGCACAGCAGTGGGTGCTCACCACGCCACCAGGCCGCGTCCTGCACGCTCACAGTGGATTCCCCCAATGCTGTCCACACCACTGAGCAGGGCAGAGTGGCCCTAGGGGGCCTCGGGACAGGGACCTCAGCTGAGGACTGGGGATGCAAGGACAACCCTCTGAAAGTAACAACTTCTTCGTGGGGGTTTCTATGTTCATTCTGGAGTGAACGGCTTTCTCCCCAGTGGTGGCGATGAAAGGAACACAGCCATTAGCACCACAGCCCAGAAAACACCAGCAACCAGAAAGCAAGCCAAGAGGAGTTTGCCAAAATTTAAAACATCTGTCCTTCAAAGGACAGCAAGAAAGTGAAGAGGGCGACCCACAGAATGGCATGCACTGGAGGATGTGTACCCACAATACGTAAAGAACTGTCACAACTCAATGACAGGAAGATCTCCCAGTTAAAAATGGACAAAGGATAGCAATGGATCTCTCTCCAAAGACATGGAAGAGCGCCACCAAGCACAGGAAAAGGTGGCCAGCATCCTCAGCCCCGACACACAAATCAAAACCGCAACGACATACGACTGAGACAAGGGATAGTAACAAGCGTCGGATGGGATGGCGGGAAACTGGAATCCTTGCTCACACGCAGCTCGTGGGGACGCAGAGGCGTGTAGCCACTATGAGAAGAAACCTGTCAGTTGCTCCAGAGGTGCGGTACGGAGTTCCGAGGAATCCCACTCCCGGGTGTAACCCAAGACAAAGGCCTGTCCTCACGTGTCAAAGTCCAGCAGCCTCACCGACAACGGTCGGACGCTGGAATCGACCCGAGGCCTGTCCACTGGTGCCTGCAGAAATGCCCTGAACCTACGGGGAGGTGTCATTCAGCAACAAAAGGAAAGGAGTTCCGACACGTGTGCACAGCGATAGGCCTCGGAGACCCCGGGCTGTGCTCACGGAGCCGGCTGCAGGGACCTCTGACAGAGCTGCAGAGAATGGGATCGGGGGTGCCTGGGGCCCAGTCTGAGTGAGAGGGAGAACGTGCCAACCGGCACGGGGCTTCCTCCTGTGCGCCCGGGGTGCTGGTGGTTGTGTGAATCTAAATGCACTACAAAATCACTGAGTTATGGGCTTTGAGTGAATTTTATGGTTTGCAAATTGCGTCTCCAAAGAACTCTTAAAAAGTAACAGGCAGGAACACAGAGATACAGAGATGATAAAACTGATTTAACGAACACGCCACACTCACACAAGCTGTAGGGCTGACCCCTGCACCCGGCCTCACAGGGACACTGACTGCAGCTGCCGCAGGGCGGGGGCTCTCTGAGGCCCAGAAGCTCCTCTCTCACCCTGTGTGGTCGGTTTACATGTCCTTGAGCAAAGACACTACTGAGACGCTTTTGCCAGTGAATTTTCAAGTAAATGCAAACACCAGTGATTGGTCTAAATGGCACAATATCCACAGCACACATCACACGTCGAAGGGAACATCAGGGGCGGGGGAATGGCTGTGGCCGAAGCCCCATGGGAGAGGCACCTGTCTCCCCAGGGCCCTCTGAGGCCCTGCACACTCAGGGCCATGTCAGGGCTGACCCCGAGAAGAACCCCTGCGGCAGGCAGAGGGAAGGTGCAGCCCCTCTGAGCTGACTTGTGCCAAGGAGAGAGGTCCGCGTGGGGACACACTTGCAGTCCTCCTGAGACTCACACAGAGGCCTTGGGGACAGAAGCCACAGGAGGTTTCCGGTTGGGCCTCTGACGCCTCCAAGCTGCCAGGAAGGAGCCTGAGCAAAGGCAGTTCTGCCCCCGACAGCGCCACCTGCCCAGTGAGGCTCCTTCTCAGGCCTCCCAGAGCCTGCAGGCCTCATCTAGATCCCCGCAGAAAGCGCAGCCAGGACCGCATCCCGTTCGCGGTGCACAGGCTCTCGGACCCGGTCCCAGGGAGCCAGGACCAACCCCTGCCTGTGGAGTCGGGAGCTGGGCTGTGTGTGCATCTGCTGAGATGTCCCTGCCCCTGCCAGGATCCTGGCCACCTCCTCCTCCTCCAGCTCAGCCTCACCGGCCCTCCCGGGGAGCCTGCCCTGCCTCCGTCTCATCACCATCTTGCACCTTCTTTGTGTCATCCAGTTTCCACAGGTCCTCTCCTGAAATCGGAAAGGAACCAATGCTATAACATGGCCACCCCGGGCAGTCTGGGCTGGACACTCAGGGCCTGGCCTGGCTCAGCCTCCCACTCTGTCATGCTGAGACTCAGATCGGAGAAGCCAGGCTGGGGGCCCCAGGCAGCCAGGGGGAGCCATGCTTGTCCATGTGAGCATGAGTCTACTGGGTGGAGAGGAGGATGGCCCAGCCTCGGGAGGTCGGAGGGCAGGATCAAGAGCCCCCGCTGGCGGCCTGGGCCCCCAAGGCTCTGCATCGCCGGTTCATGAACTAATGACATCCCAAACACAACTGGTCTGTGCTGGCCATGGCCCTACCCCTTCCTTCTTCCCAAACACTGTGGTGTAACCGACAGTGCTGCAGGGTCCGCGTACGTGAGGCATCAGCAGGAACACAGGACGCCTTCTGCCTCCTCCAGGTTTCAAGGTCTCAGGGGCGGGCAATCTTTCTTCTGCCAAGCACCGTTTGGATATTTATGACACTATTCATGGGCCACAAAATAATCAACTGAACCACAGGCTGCTATAGACAGACTGAATTTCAAGTCCCGCCTGTGGTTGCCTTGGCTGGGCCGGACCAGGTAATCTTGCGGGCTTTATCTGACCTGGGGGCTGGACGTTCCCCACCCTTGAAGGAAAGTCGGGGATGGGGGAGAGGCCAGGTGAAACCTGCTGCGTTCGGTGGCCTGCTGGGGTCAGCAGGCGGCTGGGCTCCCATCGTGACCCGAAGCAAGGGAGCGATCTCTGCCTGGTGGGAGCTGGTGGCGTGTGTGCAGCACCTCCTACAGCCGCTCTACACTCACTGGGAGGTTTTACACCTCAGGGTGGGCTCCTGTACCCCAAGACAGCCCTCCTTCCAAATAAGCAACCGTCACCCACGATGTGCACTTGTAAGCCTAGGAGTTGAAAGTGACAGCAGACTCCCCCAGGATCCAAGAGCAAAGACTTCCACAGCAGGGGAGGGCGCTGCCACCACGACACGTGGGGGCCGGCGCCCGGCCAGGCTTCAGAACCACCGAGCGACAGCAGGCTCCTGGGACCGTGCAGGGAGCACCCGCGCCCAGAACGCAGCTCCACAACAGAAACCTGATTCTACATGCCACGCTCAGCGAGCACCCTGCCCCAGGATTTCACTCTGTGACCCCTCTGCATTATTCTAAAGCCTAAAGCCAGATATCTAGCAGCCTGGGGCTGAGAGGCCGGGAGGGAATAAAGACAAATTTGTCTTGCCTTTGCTCTGTTTGCAAAGACACTGGCTCGTGGCAGAATCCGAAATTCAGATTTTTCAACAATTCTTTAACAATCCAAGCTTCGGGCTGATTCTCCTGTGTTTCCTGTTTTGTTTTGGCTTTGTTCGAGCATGCCTAGCTTACAGCCGAGGGTTGCTGAACGTCCAAGCCCAAGGCTTCTGCACACACAGCCCTCCCCTGGGCAAGGCAGTCACTCAGAGAAAAGGCAGCTCACAGGATAGCCCACGTCACCCTACCTCATGGCCTTGTCCAGTGGCAGACCGTCCGGCTCCATCCTCCTGGGAAGTCTGCCTACCACAACTTGGGTCTTCCTTTGGATTTCCTGTGCACACTGCCTCCCCCAGGGAGAGAACAGGAGAAGCAGACAGGCGTCACGCACAGGGCGGGGCAACAGACCACTCAGTAAGCCATGGGGGCCTTCCCAAATCTACTGACGGCCCCAACCCCGTTCCATCTCCATGACCATCACTTTGACGGCTGCGAGGGTGCCCTTGAGGGGACAGGATGGCCCACCAGCTGTCAGGAGGGAGAGGTGGTGATCCCACGGAAGCCTGTCTGAGCTGGAGCCCAGCTGTCAGGAAGGAGAGGTGGTGATCCCACGGAAGCCTGTCTGAGCTGGAGCAGGATCTGCTCTCCCAGCCACTCGGGCGGCCGCTGGCCTGAGTCTCCAGTTGCAGGCCCAGGCCCTTCTTGTTGCTCACTAGGGTGCTCACAGGTGCGGCTCTCCCTCCCTCTCCTATCAAACCTGTACCAGTGTGGAAAGGGGCGACTTTCGGCCCTGCTGTGTGCCTCCCCATCCCACACCCACAAATCCATGTGGGTGTGGTGTTCAGATTCCTATGGCAAAAAAATACACAGTTCTGCGCTTGCGCTGAAAATACACATGTAACTTTTTTTCTGCTGGAGAATAAATATTACTTGGCTATTATCTATATACAAGTAAAATTTTATCATAGTTACAGAACTGAATTTATTAGCAAAATGTGGCTTGGCAAAATTTAATTGTAAGTTCTCACAGATTCCTGAACACTTTAATTCTCTCTGTCGTGGTGGGGTCTGTGGGACCAAGAGGCTTGGTCAGCCTGACTCAGCACCGTGTCCTTACCCACAGCAGTGCCTGGAGTGGGCACTTGTCCACTGCAGTGATCAGATGAACAAATGAGGAAAACACGAATGCATGGGTGAGCGAATGAATGGGAGAATGAAGTAAATAAGCCGCTACCGATTTTCCATTTTCCTGACATTTTTATGGAATATAGACTAAAGCAAGCTAAAAGCTATCAAATGTTTGCCTCAGTTTTATTCCTAAACAGTCAAGATTCAGTAAGTTGTAAGCAATGAACACACTGACTCGGAAGCTTACGTGTCTGGAGAACCAGATACAGCTAAGTGAAAAGTAGCACCTGTTACCACCCAGGTCTGCAACAGATGATCAGGGCCACTAGAGGGAGCCACACAACCTGTCAAAGAGCAGCACTAGGCAGCCGCCCAGCAGGCCGGGTTTCTGTGCTTGTCCCAGCATTGGGCTCTGTAACCAAACAGTGCTCGCTGCCAGACTGTACAACGGACAATACAGCAGAGCACGCTGAAACGAGCTTAAAGCTGCAATCTCAGAAAGGGACCCACCTCCCCATCTCAAATTTTTCACATGTTTTCTGTACAATCCCTCTGCTTTGAAAAACTTCAGTGTAAATGGAAAAGAATTTTCCCTACGGATGACAACTGAATCCATTAAAAATCCACCTGGAGAAAGAACGTGAAACCATGATGTACAGAGTAGAAACAGATTCCTACAGCAGGCTGCAGCTATTTCCTGCCTCCAGCGACATCTCGGCAAAGAGCATACAGCGGTGACACATCCGCCACATTCCTTCCCATGAGGGAAGTTGAGGCACGAGCAGCCTGGGAAATCACACTGCGTGGAAGTCAGGTCCCGGGGGTCCAGTTTCATGGGTTCCATTTGCAACTGAGGGTAGGAGACAATTGCCCACAAACTCCTTCTCCAGAAAGATGCAAATACTCTGTAAATGGGTTCAGGACCATTAAAAGCCACAGATGTTGTCAAACAGCCAGCACTGAGCAAACCTTCTAAGACCCAGTCCACAAATGAGGCTACTTCAAAACCAGATTTTAAACCATCTGCCAGGAGCAGAAGTTAACTCCCCTTGAAAGGTGTCGAAGCATCCATGCCTATTTAGAGCAGAAAGCTCAGGGCTGGCCCTGGCTCCTGGCTCAGAGATCCACCCCCCACGGCACAGGGAACTCTCCAAGGAGCACTTGGAAGTGAAGGGACACGAGGGACACAGGGGCAATGCGAGAACCCCTGCCTAATTAATGGCCAAGCCTAAGGAGCCTGGCAAGATGCCTGGGGAATCTGTAGCACCGCCTGGCGTGGGAGCTCCAAGCCGCTAATTTCCACCAAGCCAGGAGCAGCCTGGAAAGCAGGACCCGGCGGGGTACCCACGCTCACCTTTGAGTGCATTTGCAGCACCTGCCAGCACTGACTGACAAGCGGCTGCAGGATGAAGCCCAGGAGCTCCTGCGCGAGGTATAACCCTGCCGGGGGCCCTGGAAGATGGAGACAGGAGGCGTGGGTGACATCTGGAACGCCGTGAGTTACACAGGAAGTGAACAGACCCTAACTTAGAACCACTTTCATTTAAAAGTTACAGTCTTACTAATGTAATCACATCCTAGTTCTACTGACGACCCTGCTTCCTTCAAGGACTCAAATGTGCTTCTGAAATGTTCTCTGTGAAAGTCCCAAGCCTGAGTGAATCAAGGTGGAGGGTTTCGCCTCCGACTCCCAGCTCAGTGTCACCAGGCTAGACCCCACTGGTGCTTACTCAGGGACAACCCCCTTGGGTTTCTCCGGAGAAAGCCATCCGTGTCTCTCCACTGTTAGGCCAAGAGGCCCTCCCCACTCTGGGCATGTGGTGCCTGCATTCCTACACATGGTCTCTTCTCTTTCCCTTCCAGCCAGGGAACAGCCAGCTCCAGGCACAAGGGCCGCGGCCTCATCTCTGACACTTGGAAAACCCACAGGCTGGGCAGGCCCCCATCTGGCATCCCTGATTCCTAACTTGGGGTCCTCCGCCACCTCATTAGGATCCTGCCACGGCCGCTCCCTGTCACTCACTCATCTGTAAAGATCCACAGAGCCCAAAACATAGCGCAGCCACCAAACCTATCGCCATCATCATCAATAAGCTCCAAGGCGCTCTGGCCTGTCATCGCCCGAGGAAATCAGTCCCCAAGAGGAGGCAATGCCGGGCACCTAATGAGCCACCTGCAGCTGCAGAGTTGGCTCTGACACTGATAGGAGGGAAGACAGGCCAGCATTTTAATTACAGGCAGTGAACCTGGGAGAGCCCCCACAGCTTCCACCCAACGCCCCGCCTGCAGCCCCAGCCTGCACCCAGTCCCCGAGAGAGGCCCCGCAGGGCAGCCCCTCCCTCCTGCAGACAAAGGCAAAGAGCACGGCCTGTCAGACGCAGTTTGGAAACCCTGAAACCAGCGCCTCTGGGTCCCCCCTGGCTACTTCCTGGGCATCCCAGCCCTTCCTCCCTTTGGGACCTGCCACTGAGGCCCTGTTCTTCCCCCTCACAAACACCACAGGGACCGTCTGGAACAATCCCAAACTGAAGACAGCCTGCCTGTCTGTCAACAGGGAAATAAACAGCACCACCACCCGCCATCTTTGACGCTGCCACTGAGATGGCAAAGCTGGAGCTGGCGCCTGGCCCAGCCGTGAGCACAGCACTTGGGACCCCTGCCTCCCTCTGCACACAGCTGGGTTCACTTCCTGGCTCCAGCTCCGGATCCCAGCTTCCTGCTCATGCAGACCCTGGAAGGCAGCAGGTGATGGCTCAGGTGGAAGACCTGGGTTGAGTGTGTGGCTCCCGGCTTTAGCCTGGCTCAATCCTAGCCATTGCAGATACTTGGGGGAAGAACTAGCAGATAGGAGTCTGTGGCTCGCTCGCTCTCTCTGCCTCTCAGGACAAAACAGTCCCACTTTGTAGAATGCTGCCTGTGCAATGCTGCCTTTTACTGAGTGAGTTTTCCTCCTAAGACATGGGCCTGGGTGACCTACCCAAAAAAGCACCGAGCTTGCACCTGATTTTCAGCTGGACAAAGGGAACTTATCCTGGGTATTTTGATGATCTATTCTAACTGAAAACGGGTCCCTGGCCACAGAGAGTTCATAATTGCTGGATTGAGGAAGATCTTGCTCACCACAAGGGGCAGGGCTTTCCAGAAGGGGAAAGCAGGAGGTGAGGCGGCCGCCCACCGGGTCTCCCCCCCTCCCTGTGTCTCGCCACACCTACCTGGGTCCAATTCCACCCCTGCAGAGCCCTCTGCACCCGACACAGACACTGGGGATAACCAGCCAAGGAGCACAGTTCTCAGTCCTACTCACACTCTCCAAGTCTTGCCTGCTGAAGTTGAACTTTGAGCCAGATGCTGGTGCGCTGGCCCCAGGCCCCTGGGGGCTCCACCTCCCACAGGCGGCCTCGCTCCTCAGGATAGGCCAACAGGAACTGCCTACAGACTGGGAGAGGGGGACATACACGTGAGGCAGGCAGACGCACGCCCCCAGCTCTGTCTCCCTCGGGCCCAGCTCTCTTTGATGTCTTCAGAAATGGCTCCAGGGGCTCCTCTTGCAGCTACACCCCCCCACTCAAACCACCTTCTCATCGGCCAACCGAAGCCACAGGATCCCCCCTGCTCACCTGGCACTCCCACCTTCATCCACCCCATCTGTGCCAGTCATCAGGGGGCTGATCCCAGGATGCAAACGCACACCCCCATCCCCAAACCCAAGGACGCTCAAGTCTCTTCTACAATTTGGTGTTCTGTTTGCATTTCACCTCCCGGCACTGTGACTCCCCTCTGGTTGGCCCTGATGCAATGTAACTGCTGCATCAGCAGTTGTTAGACTTCATCATTAAAGAATCACAAGAACAAGTACACAAGCGATGCTTTTCTCCTGAGTTCGTTCCGTGTGTGGTCGGCTGAGCCCACAGCTACAACCCCGCTGGCATGTAGGGCGGACTGTAGCGTGGCCTGGGGCTTAGTGGGAACTCACTCCTCACAGCTCTGGATGCTGGAGGTCTAAGATCCAGGGGTCAGAGGCTCAGTTTCTCCCTGAGTCCCCGTGTGCACCCCCGGTGCCACCTCTTCTGAGCACACCTGTCACAGTGGGTCAGGGCCTGCCCCGTGACCTCACTTAACTTCAATCGTCTTTGTAAAGGCCCTGTTTACAAATACAGTTGCATTAGAGCTTCAACCTAGGAACCTGGTGGAGGAGGGGAGACACTTCAGTCCTTGATGCCACCCCATCTTCCCTCCTGCACTGTCGTCCCACTCCCCAACCCCCTCCCCCCAAGAACCGTCCAGCTCATCCTCCGCAGACTCCTGGGCTCCAGAGGCCCTGGGAGGCCCGTAGGCTTTGCGTGCACATCCCCAAGTGCATGTTTTCACATGGCAGGGCCCAGAATCCAGGCACGTGGGAAGCCCCTCCTGGCCCCACAGGTGCTAGGGGCCCTTCACCTAGCCCTCTCCTAACTTCTGTGGGACCCAGGGCAAGAATACAGGTGGAGACCTGTAGCACTCAGGCTGGGCACAGGAAAGGCAGGAGACCACCAGAACAGTGCTGGACGTGAGTGTGCATGCTCCGCCCTCCTGGATGGACAAACCACAGGGAGGCCCGTCTCAAATTCAAAATCCTTCGACTTTTGGGGTTCTGCACCAGAATGTGGCAATACCCAGTGAGCTGGCACCCCAGCTCTCAGCCCACCCCTCCTGCCTCTGTTCTCCTCCTGCCTCTGCTCCTCTCATATGTCAGGGCACATCCCCATGCCACCAGCGGCCGAACCTGGAGCCTAAGGGGGTGCAGACTGGTGGCAGGAAACGCCTTCAGGAGCAAAGACCCAGGGGAGACATCCACTGGGGCCCTCGGCAGCCACAGAAAGGAACTGGAGGTCCTGGTACCATGAACCAGTACAGGAGGGGCACAGACCTGGGTGTGTACTCCCTCTTGGAGTACCCACCCTGTGGCAAGGGACATGGCTGACTGAGGGCTCAAAGCGTGGGCTGGGGTAGGAGTCCCTCTCTCCCAGGTGGAGGACGGACTGCACTCAGTGAAAGCCATCGAGGCCACACGTGTGGGCAGTTGCACCTGCCACAGAAGACATGGGATTCACAGTCAGCACCTCTGGCTCTTCCCATACAGGGCTCACAGAGCCCCAGGAGGGTCACGGCTCGGCTGGCACTGCAGCCCCGCACTTGGAACCTACTGTTCCTTGTGGAAAGGGCCCCCTTTACCTACACGGAAGTGGGGGGGCAGGAGGCGGGGGGCTCACTCTGACAGACTTAAAGCAAGGGTGGGGAAAGGGCCTCGGGGTGGTGTGTGTGGTGGGAGACCCTGCAGCCCCTGGAAGCGAGCCTGTGGTGCACTCAACACAGTCAAGGCTCCTCAGGGTTGTAACCGACCAAGAGTGTGAGAACACAAACGACTGGGCCCTCTGGAAGGAAAGCTCGCCCGGCCTTTCTGCCTTTCTCCGTGGCTTCAGAGCAACACTGCTCCCCTGCGCTACCCCACTCCTGAGGCTCACAGACGACTGTGCAACAACAGGGGCAGGGCCTGGAGAGACACACCACACCTACTCTCTCTCTGGCAAGGCGATCAAGAACAGGACGATCATGGCCACACTGGGGCCACTGTGTGCACAGGCACACGGCCTGTGCACTGGCTCTGGCCTTCCCTGTTGCTCCTGGGTCAACGGACATGGCAAGGAGCCAAGGGCTGGCAGTGAAGAAGCAGGCACTGGGAGGGCCTGGCAGCAGGTGGTAGCTTGGGGGCTGCTCTGGATTCTGCCTCTCTCTCAGACGGGCGGTTTGCTTTCCTTCATTTCTAAACCCAGTTGTGTCCCAGACTGGGAAAGGTTCACTTCTTGGCACTGAAGGGTATTTTGTGTGGAAGCATGGACCTCACTGGCATGCACAGCTGTCACTCGCCAGCACTCCCCATGCCTGAGGTGACATTACCTTGGTACATGGCAGGAGAAATGGGGCAGCTGACTCCCAGGGCCTCGTCCTCGGAGAACGTCTCACAGAAGTCCCGCAGCATGGCTGTCCCCAAGCCCTGGCGACGGTGCTTCCTCCTGACGAACACGGTATCTAAGACAGGCAGCAGGTAGCACGCGCCGGTGCCATCGCCACACAGGCTGCCTGCAGGGGTGGCAACAGGCATGCACTGTAGCTGGGCTGGCTGCTGTCCTGCAGGGACCCCTGGGACCCCAGCACAGCCAGCATCGTCGGTCCCACCTGGATGAAAGGTTAGCTGTGCAAGCTAAACAACCAATGCTAACACAGCAGATGATCCCAAACCACCTGTAACTCAAGGCTACGAGGGCAGCCACTAGACCACCGCCCTGAAAGGAAACACGGCAGAGCTGGGATACTGCACACGGCCTCCTCAGATCCTCTCCTCACCGAGGCTTCTGGAGCCAAGGAGACACATCTGGCGACGTCACGGTTCTCCCTGCAAAGGTGAGCCCTGAAGTCAGGTAGTGGGCCAGGTAAACAACCTGGCCTGTCTCTAGGATACGGACTTGTTTCAGAAACTCCAGTTACAGTGGCATGAAAGCATCCCAAGCAGACACAACCACGGGCCCCACTTCCCTTGGAATGGAGTGAGACAGGCTACAGCCAGCATTTCTGCGCTGAGAGCATGATCTTGCAGCCACACACCTGTGTCAGCAACCTACCCAGGAGTCGACTCTACATGGAGCCCACTGCCCCCCTTCCTCACGTCCAAGCTACCCAGGAAGTCGACTCCACATAGAGCCCACTGCCCCCCTTCCTCACGTCCAAGCTGCACAGGAGCCCAGGCCCTGGAGGGAGCAGGAAAACGAAGATGCAGCTAATCCAGATCTCACGGGATGAGGTGGTATTTACCCCTGCCAAGACTCAGAAAATGGGTTATTTCCCATTGCAAGAAAAATGACTCAGAGTCTAATGAGCCAGACTAGACTGTGAAGGTGCACCCCACTGTGGTGAACTGTTCGCAAAACTGGCCACAGTGACTCTCCTTCCTATATCCATGCCCCTTTGCCTGTGATGGTAAGACTCTGCCATCCAGAAATGGGGTCTTTCAACCCTCTTCTCCCATCTCTGGCCCCGTGCCTTGATTTGTGACAGCACATGAGTTCTGAGCCCGGGGCCTCTGTTGTCTCTCAGGTCCCACAGGAGCAAACCCAGGCTACCCTGGAACCACAAGGAAAACCTGGATCAGGAACCCCTGCAGTCCCAGCCAGCCTGCAGCAGCCCCAGGAGCACAGCCACCAACTGTGGGAGCATCAGTGTGGACACACAGCAGGCCTGGCAGAGCCCCGATAACCACCCACCCAAACCACCACCCGAGAGAATGGTTAGCTAAATTCAGTTATTATTTCATGGCAAAAATGAGTGAATAAATAATCTATGGTAAATAAAGAGCTTCGGTTCCCTTGAGGCCATAGTTGGAAAGTACTTGGAATTTCAACCTTCATGTGAAATAATATAATTTCTATGTATATATGATAAGAACGATGTTCCCCAATGGTGAAGTCTTTCCAAGGGAAGGTTTAAAGTCAAATTAAGATACATTTACATTCTTAATGGTATTAAACAGAAGTACAAGCTTAGGGATCTATTTAACAAACGAACTGAAGGCCTGGAATAAGGAAACCTATAAAACATGCTCCAAATGAGGAGAACTCTCACAATCATGGAGTAGAGGCTCAACACCATTAAGACAGCAATTCTTCCCAGATCCATCTGCAAGTTCAAGGCCAGGCCCATCAAAATCCCAGCTGGCTTTTCTGTAAAAATTGATAAGCTGATGCCAAAATTTAGATGAAATGAATTTTTATATTATATGAAAAGAATCTAAAATAACCAAAATAGTTTCAAAAGAGAAGAGCTAATTTGGAAGTTTTATGCTGTCCAATTTCAAAGCTTATTATAAAGTCAAGGAAATCAAGACAGGATGATGCTGGCGCAACAATAAGCAAACAGACCAACAGAACAGAACTAAACCCAGAAATAAGCTCTTACCCTCGGATTTTCAACGAAGACTTTTTAGATATAATTCCAAAGGCACGATCCACGAAAGAGAAACACTGATAAGCTGAACTTCATTAAAATTTCCTGCTCAGCATTTTGTTATGGAAACTCCAACACTAAAGCATATGTATTAGTTCAACTGTCATCAGTGAATGATGTTATTAACAGGGGAATGGGCGTTGCTGCTGGGGAGCTCTGGATTTTCTCCTCAATACTTCTATAAATCTAAAATTGTCCTAGGAATAGCTTAGCAATAGTTATTTTTTTATTTATTTGAAAGACAGTTACAGAGAGAGGTAGAGACACAGAGAGGCTGGTCTTCCATACACTGATTCACTCCCCAAATGGCTGCAATGTCTGGAGTTGTGCAGATCAGAAGCCAGGAGCTGGGAGATTCTTCTCGGTCTCCCACGTGGGTGCAGGGGCCCAAGGACTTGGGCCATCTTCCACTGCTTGCCCAGGCCATAGCAGAGAGCTGGATTGGAAGTGGAGCAGTGGGGACTCAAACCAGCATCCAGATGGGATGCTGATGCTGCAGGTGGCAGCTTTACCCACTACACCACAGCACTGGCCCCTGCGTTAATTATTTTGTAAAATGAGGCTGTAGCCTTACCTCACACCACATACAAAAATCCATTCAAGATGGACCACTGACATAAAACTGCTCATATAAAATTTCTATGGGAAAAAAATTTCAAAACAAAGAAGTAATCTCTACAACTCTGGGTTAGGCAAAGACTTCTTAGATTCAACATCAAAAACACAATTAAGTGACAAATCTAAGTTCATCAAAATTCAACTCCTTGACTTCAAAAGATGCCATTAAGGAAAGAAAAATCCAAGCCACAAACTTTAAGACAATGTTTACAAGTCACATTTCTGATAAAAGACTTATAACCAGATTAAAGGATTCTTAGAAATCAATAAGAGAACAAAAAACTGATTAAAAATGGACAGAAGATTGGATGTCTTTCTTCAAAGACATTCAGATTGCTCATTAGCTATGAGGAGATATTTGACATCATGAGTCATCAGGGAAATGCAAGTAAGACCCACAAAGAATTGTGACTTTGGCTTTCTAGAACGACTGCCATCAAAAAAGCCAAACAATAAATGTTGACAAGGATATGGAGAAATTGGAACTCTCATATGTTGCTGATGGAAAGGTACTCATATAATGATACAGTCACTTTGTGAAACAATTTGGCAGTTACTTTAAAAGTTAAACTTAGCTTACCAAATAACCCAGCGATTCTACTCCTAGGAACCTCCCCAAGAGAAATGAAAGCATGTGTCCATATAAAACATGGAAGCAAATGTTTGCAGCAGCATCATTCATAAAAGCTAAAAACTGGAAACCATTTATCAACTGATAAATGCATAGGCAAAAAGATGTATAATCATTCAACAGAGTGCTACTCAGCAATAAAAAGGAATGAAATACTAACCCCTGCTACAATTTGCACAGATCTCAAAAGCACCCTGCCCAACGCGAGAGTCTACATTCTCTACCCTCACTGTAGATGACTGCGTGGGAAAGGCCGATAGACAGAGGCGGGGTTGCAGAAGTGGTGCAAACAGAATGACTGACAGCAGATGCCACATCTGGAGGCGATGGAAGTATCCTAAAACTGCATATGGCTAAGAGTTACACAGCTCTCTACACCAACCGAAAATCACTAAGTTGTGTGCTTACACTTGACAACTTTTATGAGCTTTAAAATTTCTACTTCAGGGTCTGGCGCTGTGGCATAGTAGGCTAAGCCTCTGCCTCAGCACCCTGGTTCAAGTTCCAGACGCTGCACTTCCAATCCAGCTCCCTGCTGATGGCCTGGGTAAGCACTAGAAGACGGCCCAAGTGCTGGGGTCCCTGCACCCATATAGGAGACCTGGAAGAAGCTCACAGCTCCTGGCTGTGGACTGGCCCAGCTCTGGCTGTCACAGCTATTTGGAGAGTGAACCAGCAAATGGAAGACCTCTCTTTCCTCATCCCTCTGTCTGTAACTCTGCCTCTCAAATAAATAAATAAATCTTTTTTAAAACAAAATGTCTACTTCAGGAGCCTAGTGGTTAGACACCCACATCTCACATCAGAGTGCCTGGATTTGATCCCTGGCTCCAGCTCCTGATTCTAGCTTCCTGCTAATGCAGACCCTGGGAAGCAGTGGTGATGGCTCAAGTAATTGAGTTCCTGTAACCCATGTGGGAGGCGTGGACTGACTTTCCTGGGTCCTGGCATTGACCCCAGCCCAGCCTTTGCAAGGATTTGAGGAGTGAATCAGAGGATGAGATTCATTCTTTCATATTCATTCATTCTCTCTCTCTCTTTCTCTCTCTCTCTCTCCACCTACCCCCCATCTTCTCCTCTCAAATATTTTTTTAAATTGTATTTTAGGGGGCCAGAACTGTGGCATAGTAGGCTAAGCTTCCACCTGTAGTGCTGGCATCCCACATGGGCACCAGTGAGTCTCCTGGCTGCTCTTTGTCCAATCCAGTTCCCTGCTGATGGCCTGGGAAAGCAGTAGAAGATGGCCCAAGTGCTTAGGCCCCAGAAGATGCTCCTGGTTCCTGGCTTCAGATCAGCCCAACTC
The DNA here is from genome assembly GCF_964237555.1 of Oryctolagus cuniculus. Classification (NCBI taxonomy): domain Eukaryota; kingdom Metazoa; phylum Chordata; class Mammalia; order Lagomorpha; family Leporidae; genus Oryctolagus; species Oryctolagus cuniculus. Next base: position 8,386,067 of record NC_091443.1, read on the forward strand.
TGGCCATTATGGCCATCTGGGGAGTGAACCAGTGGATGGAAGACCTTTCTCTCTGTCTGTAACTCTACCTCCTAAATAAATAAATTTTTTTTTTTAATTTTTGACAGGCAGAGTGGACAGTGAGAGAGAGAGACAGAGAGAGAAAGGTCTTCCTTTGCCGTTGGTTCACCCTCCAATGGCCGCCGCTGCAGCCGGCGCACCGCGCTGATCCAATGGCAGGAGCCAGGATCCAGGTGCTTTTTCCTGGTCTCCCATGGGGTGCAGGGCCCAAGCACCTGGGCCATCCTCCACTGCACTCCCTGGCCATAGCAGAGAGCTGGCCTGGAAGAGGGGCAACCGGGACAGAATCCGGCGCCCCAACCGGGTCTAGAACCCGGTGTGCCGGCGCCGCAAGGTGGAGGATTAGCCTATTGAGCCACGGCGCCGGCTTAATAAATAAATTTTTTAAAAAGTTATATTTCACTAAAGTTTATTTGAGAAGATACAATGAATTATTTTTAAGAATATTATAACAAATCAAGTTGGAAAGGGTAAGAGTAATCTTTCAATGGAGAAATACAGCAGACTCCCCCTTAACTGGTGATCAGTGTTTTCACCAGGAGCAATTACAGAATTATTTTATGCACTCCAGCCCTCCAGTGTGACATGATGAAATAGATATTTCATTTCTCCTAGAAAAACCATAACCTCAGGCTAATTACAAGAAAACATCAGACACATGTAAATCACCATCTACAAATTACTTGACCAATACTCCTCCAGTATCTAGACAATGAAAAACAAGGAAAAATAAAAAGACAGGAAGAGGAGACTCCAGAGACCTGAGGAGTAAGAGTCATGTAGACCTGGAAAGAGAGAAGGCACACTGGTGGGAAATGAACCCACATGGAGACTCTGTTTTGGTCACAGTTATGTAAGACACTGACGCTGGGGAAACACGGGTGAAGGATGCACAGGGACTCTCTGTACTGCCTCTGCAGCTCTTCTGTAAATCTAGAATTCTTCAAAGTGAACAGAGAAGAGAAGGAGAGGAGGAAGAAGAGGAGGAGGAGAGTGGGAGGAAGATGATGACTTCTCTACCAGTCTTTACTGACCACACCTACAGACTGGTAAAATGAAACTATGGCATCAATTCCTAAAGCTGATACTTAACTACAATCCGATTATGAGCAAGGGCTGAGGGAAGAAGCTGGCTGCACACAGACTGACTCTCGAGTGCTCATCAGAACATCAAGTCCACAGGTATCACTGCAACATCACTTGGAATAGCTGGTAGGAACACTGGCAATGATCTGATCCATTCAACCCACTTTACAGACTTGGCCACTGAGCTCGTGAGCCTTGGCTCTGACTGTTCAAGGATGCCCCCTCATCAGGTCCTTGAGTCTCTGTGGATTCACAGATCAAACCTCAACTCATGTCACCAAGTAGCTTTTGGGAGGTCAGAGCCAAGACCCAAGATCCTTAGTGTCCTTTCTTCTTCCTGGCTACTTCATGTGTACCATCACCTTCACCAACTACACAAGCTGTCTCTTTGGAAAATCAAAACAATCTGCTTGGGTAGGTTGCTCTACCCAAACAGAGTAAAGCGGCTGCTCCCCGGGTAAATTATGCAGAAAGACCTGTTACTAGAGGATGACTAGTCGTGGGAAAAACTGGTCATGGGAACAGATGCATGGAGACCACAAGCCAGAGAATTACTGGGGGGGGGGGGGGGGGGCGGCATTGTGGGGTAGCAGATAAAGCCGGTGCCTGCAGTGATGGCATTTCATATGGGTGCCAGTTCAAGTCCAAGCTGCTCCATTTCCAATCCAGCTCTCTGAAATGGTCTGGGAGAGCAGAAGAAGATGGCCCAAATCCTTGGGCCCTTGCATCTGCGTGGAAGACCCAGAGGAAGCTCCTGGCTTCAGATCGGTGCAGCTCCAGCTGTTGTGGCCAACTGGGGAGTGAACTAGCAGATGGGAGACCTCTCTGTCTCTGCCTCTCCTCTCTCTGTGTAACTCTTTCAAATAAATAAATAAATCTTAAAAAAAAAAAATTAGTGTGTGTGCTGGCATGACGATGGGGGCCGGAGTGGCCAAGTACAGACCGATCAGAACATTCTACCCACGAAGCCACAGCAGTGTGTACAACCTTCAACAATGTGAGACAACTTCAGCCACTAATGCTAATGGCAGAAAACAAGAAAGGCTGAAATTTCACACCTTAAGCATCCAACTTAGAGACTGGAAAAGAACAAAAGAAACACAGAACAAAGGGAAGAAGGTAAGAAGAGAGAATAAAATAAAAAAAAAAAAGAACAGAAAAAGGGTGTTTGAAAGTTCAGGAGTTGCTATAGTAGAAAAGGAGATAAAATGCACAAAGTGTATTAGGAATTATATGGTTGAGTTTTAAAAGAAAAAAAAAATATTCCAAAAAATTGAAAAAATATAAAGGACACATCCCTAGTATAATACAACTCACCAAAACTGACTCAAGGGAAAACAAAGCAAAATGGCCCCTGAGCATTAAAACATCAATGCAGTAGCTCAAAACCCTCACACACAGGACACACCTGACCCAGGAGGTGCCAGAAACAAAGCCTGCCAAACTCCAGGAGTCTCCCCCAGAGAACTGAACCAGTGAGGACACTTCCCGGCACAGCCTGTGAAAACCGTGCAGCCTTTCCAGGAAGAAACAGGCAGCCCGGCACAGGAAAAACACAAATAATTGTCATCTGTGAACACAGAGGCTAAAAAGGTATACAAACAGTAACAAATTGAACTCAACAAGGTAGACAACACTACATCCCCTCAGGAGCTGGATTCTCTCTCCCTAGTGTGGCTGTTGTAGGGGAGACATGTGGCTGGCCAGGAACTGAGACCAGGGAGTGAATGACCCCTGCACACAACAGGGAGAATAGGCAAAAGCTACCAAAGAGTGAACAACTGGAAACAAACAGGTTATCCCTTAACAATAATGCACCCCTCCAAAAAAGGGGGGCCAGCATTGTGGTGTAGGCTAAGTTACAGCCTATGACTGCAGCCGCTCCAGCTACAGTCCAGCTCCTGCTATGCAGCTGGGAAGGCAGCGGAGGATGGTCCAAGTGCTTGAGGCCCTGCCACACACATGGAAGAAGTGGAAGGAGCTCCAGGCTCTTGGCTTCCACCTAGACCAGCTCCTGCCATTGTAGCCATTTGGGTGGTGAAACAGCAGATGGAAGATTCTCCCTCCCTCCCTCCCTCCCTCCCTCCCTCCCTCCCTCCCTCCTGCAGCTCTGTGTAGCATTTTAGGAAGAACTGCTCTAAAAAGTCCTAATCCAGGTCAAGTACTGCCAGTCAAAGAGAAGGAAGATAGATATTTAGGATATTGATGAAGATATCTGGGATACTCTTAAACCGCAGAAACTCAACATAGAAACAGCTAAGAGTGCTACTTAGCTAAGGATACCATTTAGCTACTAAGGATACCACTTTTAGGTAGCATCCTCTTACGCCTGCCCTGGGCCATTTCACAAGGTTAAGCACCAGACACCGCTGGCACCTGGGGCAGTTGAGCATGCCCTGAGGAAACCCACCAATGGTCTCATGCTCCTGGATTCTGTAGTATTGATGAGGGAAGTTGAAGAAGACACAAATAAATGCACAGGTACTCTGTGTTCATGGTAAATGTCCGTACTACCCCCAAACAAGGACTTCAAACAGCTTTACAAATATGTTCAAAGGATCAAAAATAAAACATAAACTATGAAAGTGAAATAAAATTTTAAAATATTTTCAGTAAACAAAAGCTAAGGATTTGTTCAGCAGAACTGCATGACAAGAAATGCATGGGGAAGTACTCTAACCTGCAGAGAACTGACATTTTGGCTACATGGACCTACACCAAAAAAAAAAAAAAAAAAAAAATACCTCCCAGAATCTTAAAGGGGAAAGTACGTGAGTAAATATTTTTAATTATATATTTTTCTTGCTTTGATATATTTAAAAGACAGGACGACTTACTAAAATCATAAATAAGTTTTGATAATTTTCTAACATAAACAGATCTAATATATAATACCAGTAGCTCCATATAAACAAGAGGTAAATCAAACTCACCCCTGCAAAGTTTCTACATCGCACTAAAGTCATTCAACACTAAGCCAACTGGGATGAGTTCAAAATAAATTACAGAATCCCTAAAGCAAGTTTTAAAAATTGCAAAAATACAGAGCTAGGAAGCCAACAGAGAAATCAAAATGGAACACTGAAAAATATCTGATTACAACAAAAGAAGGAAAAGAGGAACAGAGGAGGAAAAATGACATGAAACAAACTACAAAGGGGAATGGCTAATATAGCCAAACCAATACTTGAATGTAAACACTCAAGTTCACCTGTAACACTCCAGACAGAAGGAAGACACTGTGCAGAACAGACGACAGGGGCCGGCACTGTGGCTCAGCAGGTTAGAGCCCCGGCGCCAGACCGAGCACCAGCTGCCCCATGTCTGATCCGGCTCCCGCTGATGCTCCTGGGGAAGGAGCAGGAAAGTTCCAGCCTGGCTCAGCCTGCTGTCGTGGCCACTTGAGATGAACCAGCAATGGCAGATCTCGGTCTCTCCTTCCTGCTCTGTAAGTCTGCCTTTCTAATACATAAATCTTAAAAAAAAAAAAAAAAAAAAAGAACAGAACAGGTTTTCAACGCAAGACTCAGTTATACACCAGCAGCAAAATACATGCTCTAAAAATAAGGACACAGGAGCCCACATTGAGCCTAGGGACTAAGCTGCTGGCTGGATGTCCATACCCCATATCAAGTGTCAGGGTTCAAGTTCTGGCTCTGTTCCCAATTCCAGGTTCCCACAGTGCATACCCTGGGAGACAGCAGATCATGCCGCAAGCCGCTGAGTTCCTGCCACCCATGTAGGAGAGCTGGACAGAATTTCTGGCCCCCAGGTGAGGCACTGTAGGCATCTGAGAAGTAAAACAGTAAATGGGAACTCTCTGCCTCCATCTGTGTCTCTGTCTTGCTCCCTCTCTTAGCCTGTGAAACACATAAAAAAAAAATGAAACAAAAAATTGCAATAAAAATAAGTATGTAAGTGGACTGAAAGTGAAATAAAAAAGTAAAAGGTGAGAGGACCAGTGTTGTGGCACAGGCTAAGCCGCAGTTTGCAGTCATACTAGCAGGTCATACTAGCAGGTCATACTAGAGTGCTGGTTTGAACCACAGCTGCTCCTCTTCTGATCCAGCTTCCTGCTAATGGGCCTGGAAAGGCAGCAAAAGATGGGTCCCTGCCACTCAGATGGGAGACTTGGATGGAATTCCTGGCTCCTGGATTTTTTTAAAAAGATTTATTTATTTATTTGAAAGGTAGAGTTACAGAGAGGCAGAGGCAGAGAGAGAAAGAAAGATATCTTCCATTTGCTGGTTTACTCCCCAAATGGCTGAAACGGCCAGAGCTGAGCCCATCAGAAGCCAGGAGCCAGGAGCTTCTTCCTGGTCTCCCACGTGGGTGCAGGGGCCCAAGGACTTGGTCCATCTTCTACTGCTTTCCCAGGCCAAAGCAGAGAGCTGGATCAGAAGTGGAACAGTTGGGACTTGAATCGGCGCCCATCTGGGATGTGGCATTGCAGGTGGTAGCCTTACCCGCTATGCCACAGCACCAGCCTCGGCTGTGGCTTTGGCCTAGCCCAGATCTGGCTGTTGCAGCCTTTGGGGAGTGAACGGGTGGGTGGTAGATCTCTCTCAGTCTCTTTCCCTGTCACTCCAGCTTTTGAATAAATAAATCTTTTTTAAGGTAAAAGGTAGAAAAATATACCTCATATAAACAATAAGCATAAGATGAATGTTTATACTAACATCAAACATAAAAATAATAAATTTAATAATAACTGGAGACACTTCCTTTTTTTGTTACTTTAACTCATATTGATTTAAAGAAATAAAGAGAAGGAGGAGATGTCAATGTCATTCAGGATAACTACTTCCTGGTATAAAAAGACATTATTCTCAAACAATAACTTAAAAAAATTCATCATGCAAAAGTTTCACTGAATGTTTCAAAACTTTGGGAACAGATCATGCAGTAACCAGTGTAACCAGTTTTTGCCTGAGTAAATGCTAAAATTTGCAAGTCCAATCAGAGGCAGGGTTTGGTTTGTTGCACAGAGACCTGCTGACCAGAGCCAAAACCATCATTTTTAAGGAAGGTTCCCACCAGAAAACACGGGGATCCACCAAGAGCCAGAATCATTCTGCATGACTGCACTCAGAAGCTTCTGGGCCTCTGGAGTTGGTGGCAGCTGTGCACACAGCAACACAGGCCCCACCCAAGCTAGCTCTTCAATGGAGGGAAACATAAGGAACTTAGTAGGCTTTGCACTTGAGCATTTTAAAGACTCAAAGAGAGAGAGAAATCCAAGATCCCTTGCATTTGCAGCAGTGAGTAGAACTTGGAAAATCTGACGTATCTTCCCTTTGGAGCCTGTTTCTTGCACCAGTAATAGAAGCACAGACGTGACACCACTGAGAGTTCACTCTAGCTGAGCCGCCACGAATGTTACAACCTTGAACAAGAACCCACCAGAGCATTTACAAAAGGTGAAAGAAGTCAGCACAAAGTACAATTCCCCACGTGAACACTTTATAATGATAAAATCATCAATATTCATACATCACATAGAATAAGAATAAATACAGATGTAACTAATAACAAAGCCTCAAAATACGTAAAGGAAAAACTGACACAACCAAAGAGAGAATGAGATGAACCCATAATCATGGGTAAAGTCATGAGTAAACTTCTCTCTAAATTTGACAGAACTAGACAAAATATCAGCCAAAAGGTACATCTGAATGTCTCCATCAATCACCATGACTGACAGTTTTACAGTAGGACTCCCAGCATTACAAAGTGGGCGCATTCATTCAAGTCCATGTGGAATGTCCACTGAGAGCCCATGCACTGGGTCATAAAACTACTCCCAGCAGCCTTCAGGATACTAAAATGTAGCAGATGATATTCTCTTACTGCAGAACTAAAAATCAACAAAAAATAAAACATCTGAGATAGTCTCCTATATCCAGAAATTAACTTACTTCTAAAGAATGCATAAAAATTGCAAATTAGAAGATATTTGAACTAAATCATACTGAAAATTGATAAATTACAATTAATGTATCAAAATGTCAAAATACTAATTACTCAAATCTTTAAACTTCTGGTCTTTGGAAAACATTGTTATCAAAATGAAAATGTTTTCAAAATATATATACATATCTGATAAAGATCTGGTATACAAAAAATACAAAGAATTATCAAAGCACAATCACAAGAAAACAGCCTAATAAAAAATGGGGGAAAAGAGTTGAACACACATTTTATGAAGTAACATATAAAACCATCAAATATGCACATGAAAACATTATCAGCATCATTCCTCAGCAGGGAAATGCAAACCAAAACCAAAATTAGATACTACTTCACACTTTGTGGAATGTCTAAAATTAGAAAGACAGATAATACCAAGTACTGGCAAGATTATGGAGCAACTGGAACTCTTGTACATCACTGACAGGTAAAGGGGTGTGTGTGTGTGTGTGAGTGAAAGAGTATGAGAAAGAGAGAGATCCCATGAGAATATTTTATGTCTCCAAAAATAAGTTAATTCCATGGAAAAAAAATTAAGTGGCTACATATACTTGAAAAAAATATTTGGTTTATTTAATTCTCTACAGACTTGACACTATTTAGACCAACTAAGTTGCTGAGTAAATAATAGTTATTTAAAAAAAGAAAACTGGCCCTTAATAAGCCAGTTCAGGGGTAGGCATTCAGCATAGCAGTTGGAACGCCTGCTGTGACGCCCACATCCACACCAGAGTGCCTCGGTACAAGTGCTGGCTTTGCTCCCGACTCTGGCATCCCGCTAACGTGCACCCTGAGAGAGTGCACTGACAGTTCCAGCAATAGTGTCCCGGCCACCCACACGGGAGACAGACTGAGTTCTGGCTCCCAGCTTTCGCCTGGTCCAAGCCATTTGGGATATCTGGGGAGTGAGCCAACAGACGGGATCTCTCTCTTTATCTCCCTCTACCTCCCTACCTCCCGGTCCCGACTCCACCCCACATCCTCTGCTTCTCAAATAGATGAAACCACTCGGTCAATACTATTTTAAGTGTACTCCTATGAAAAACAGCTCATTGATGAAAACACCATGACCGAGTATCCAGCGACAGACAACTCTGCCCTGAATTTGTCAGAAAAGCAGAGGCAGAAATTCTGGCCGGCGCCACGGCTCACTAGGCTAATCCTCCACCTTGCAGCACCGGCACACCGGGTTCTAGTCCCGGTCAGGGCACCGGTTCTGTCCTGGTGCCCCTCTTTCAGGCCAACTCTCTGCTGTGGCCAGGGAGTGCAGTGGAGGAAGGCCCAGGTACTTGGGCCCTGCACCCCATGGGAGACCAGGAGAAGTACCTGGCTCCTGCCATTGGATCAGCGCGGTGCGCCGGCCACAGCATGCCAGCCACGGCGGCCATTGGAGGGTGAACCAACGGCAAAGGAAGACCTTTCTCTCCGTCTCTCTCTCTCACTGTCCACTCTGCCTGTAAAAAAAAAAAAAAAGAAGAAAGAAATTCGAACCCCAAGTCCCTCTGCCTCCACTTCTCGTCTTGAGGTCCTTCCACTGCAAGGCTCTGGGCTGCCTGGGGAGGGCAAGGCAGTCACACGCAACCTCTGCTCTGTCTCCAGGGACTGGGAGTCCCTGGCATCTCTGCCCCCAGGAGCAGTGGCAGGGCAGGGAGAAGCCAAGGGAAGCTCTCCCTGCCCTGCACTGGCCTTCTCACCCATCAGATGGAAGCTGTCCACAGCCTTTGCCCTTCGAGCAGAATGTCTCCATCACAACCAATCCTGCTGCAGACCAGAGACTGGCCATTTGATTAAAAAAAAAAAAAAAAAAGACAACCCATGAGTCTCCCAGGGAGAAGAAATTAGAGCGAGTTCCCTTCCTTACAGAATTAATGACTGAAGTACATCATCATCCAAAAAAGCGAAATGGCACAGGAAAATGACAGGGGAAATGACTATCCTGACCCAAGGAACCAGAGACAGAGGGCCAAAGCCCCAGGATGTAATGAACTCACGCACAGCTGTCTGCACGGGAAGCTGGTCATATCACACTGAGAAAAACAAGAAATGCAGATCTGTCCTACCCTGAACACGACGTGGGCAAGGCTCAAAGCCAAGCTCTGCTCTTAGCTGACACTTAACGCAGACGGCACGGGCATGGTGGTTTATGTGCGGAAATTGGTTTTTTTGTTTGGCTGGTTGGTTTTAGTTTTGGGTTTCTTTGTTTTTTGTTTGTTTGTTTTGCTAAAATTGGAGAACTTTATACAGACCAAAGGATGGGGCTCGGACCAGCGGGGTCGGAGCTGGTGGCAGCCTTTAGAAGTCAAGAAAACGACTTTAAAGAGGAGACTCATCCCTTCGGCAAACACGGGAGGCGGTCCACACCCCCGGCGGCCGCGGTCGCGCACGCTACCCGGGCTGCCCGTCCTGGGTCAGGGCCTGCGACCCCGGCGGCCGGCGTGGCTCGGCTCCGCGCCACGGCTGGCGGCAGCGGCCGGCTGGTCAGCGCGAAGGCAAATGAACGGAAGGACACAGTGCACACAAAAGGACGGCCACCACGCTGCCTGCGCACGGCCTGGAGATGACGGCCACGCCGGGCGCACTCACACGGCTACGGGCCCTGTTCCAGAAGATTCTCCTGAGCTGAGGGCGCCCCCGCTCCACTCCGCCCCGTCCCCAAGGGCCTGGAATGGCCAGGCGCCGCACCCTCACCTTTCCTTTTGGTTGTGTAAAACCCAACGGCTGCTCCATTTCTCCACAGAATCTTAGCTCGCTCCTTCGCGGAGTGAGGCAAAAAAAACATGGCGTCATCATCCAAGCTTCTCTCCGATCTCCCAAAAATGACGACGTTGAGGATGAAAAGCACAATCCTCTCCCCAAACGCCTGAACCTTGGAGGGAAAAAGAGGAAGACAACCGCCAAGTGAGACCAGAGGGGATATTCGGGCGCGGGGCCTCCGCCGGGACCGCCCGCCCGCCCGCACGCCGGGCGGACATGGCGTCGCCGTCCCGGCATCCCCTTCGGCCCAGGGGCCAGGATGGGGATCATGGCGTCTCACAGAGGCCTGCACGCCACTGGCCTTTCGCACAGTGTGGCCTCCAGGAGCGAAGGACGAGGCCAGAGGAGCTCCCCGGGCCACCCGCACGGAACAAGGATCAACAGAGCGCAACCAACCGCTTGCTCGTGAAGCAGGAAGTGACCTCAGAGGGGCCATGGCGGCCCGCCCCGCAAACTCCATGCGCGAGTCCTGAGATAACCCCGTTTTCTACAACTGGAGGGCGCGCTCCAGAACCCCGACCCTCCGGAGGAGGAGGGGGATAACCGGGAGCACCGGTGCCAGCACCAAATCGACAGGCAGCCGACGGCTCACGACAGATCCTGAACACACACTGGAGCCCCCACCCCAGGAAACTCGTAGGGCTCGAGGCCCACTCGGCTCTAAGGCTGCGCACAGCGGTCGGCACGAGTCAGGGAACCGCGTGGCTAAAGTCAGGTCCACCCGGAGTCAGACCCAGTCCTTCACAAGTCAAAACGACAGCGTGTCCCGTCTGCTAAAACCCCTTGGTGTGGCTGACATCGCAGTCCCTCCCTCCCCACAGCACTGAGAGCAGAGCGAGCTACGGGGCTGAGCCTGCGCATGCGCTCAGAATCTCCTAAATGCAGCCCTCCAGATGGCCGCGGCGACTGCTAATATGTGGCATGTGAGATGCAAGCCATCAGCTGTTTGCCAACCGACAGTATCGTTGTATTGGACTTTACCCTATGTGCGTGTCAATGAGACCCCGTAGCACCCACCACCACCAGGTCAGCCACACCATTGACTGGGCTGTGGCTTCCACCCACCGGCTGCCCTTTGATTGTCCCCACCTGCTGGAAGGTCCTGATTAGAGGTGAAGAAATTGAAGCACAAAGAGGCTGAGTGATTACATGGATTGATTTTCCTGCCTCATTCCAGAGAAGACCTGAGAGGCCTGAGCAAGGGCTGTCAGAGGCAGGCCTTCCTAGGCCAGGGCACCTGCTTCAGCCCAGCCACGGAGCCCCTTCTGCATGTCTGACCTTTAGAATGGAGACTTAGGTAAAGGGGAAGTTTAATACAAATATGAATGCTTGGTTTTGTATATAATTTATATTTAATATTTGACACTGAAATTATCATTGGCATTGTCCGTGGTTATGGAGTTGCAGCCTGGATTTGCCGGGAGGTCCTCAGTCATTTACAACCTCTCTGGGTCTCAGTCTCCCTCGCTGGTCGTGAGAGAAGCTCACTCGAGGGGTCGCTAGAGCACTGGTGTGTTTTTCAAGCTCTGGTAATAAAAAGAAGGCAGCCTGCAGCACCCTAGCAAGCAGCACAAAGTGTTCAGTTCTGATAAACTTATTAATTGGCCCAGAATGTGAAATATTTCACCTTTATCTGGAGCCAAGTCTTAGATGAGGAAAAGATTTATGAAAACCACCCCAGCTCAGCTCTCAGAAGCCACCACATTATATTCTCAGACAGTGGCAGCCAAATCACGTTCAGACTGTAAGAATAACTAGCAAGTGGCAAAACCCTCATTGGTGTGATGTGGGAAGTTGTATTTTTCAACTTATAAGACCAAGACGTTCAGAGAGAAGCCAGAAGAGGAAAGCAGAGTGCGTCTGGGAGGAGGGAAGCATCCAGTCAAAAACTGGCAGGAGAAAAAGGAGAAAGGAAAACCCACTTAATTTGTCCAGTTTTATTACAGAGTGAAAAAACGTGACACATGTGATTTTGACTTAGAAATGTTTCTGAAAACAAAACCGAGATCCAGTTCTAATCCCTCATTAGGGCCACTAATTATGTTAACAAAAAGAACATTAAGAAAGCTTTTTTGGGTAATTTGTGAAGAAGACCTGGCAAAGAAACAAAATGCAATTAAAAGAGAAAAAAATGTCAAGACCCAGAGCTGTACAAAAGGGGGAACTATCCACAGGGACAGCTGGGCTGGGATAGATCTGCACCACCGGGTTCATTAGGTGGAATTAATGTCCAGGTTTCTTTCCACTCACAACACGGGCCACATTTTCAGAAAATCGGGGGAGGACAAAGCCTCATCTAAACTTAGGAAAGATGAGAAATGAAGGAAACAGCTGCTCTTGTTCTGAAAAATTACTATGAACAAGTCAGCTCCTTGCCAGTTTTCAGAACAGCCATCACCAAGGAGCCACCTGGCAAAGGAGCCGGAGAGCAACAGACAGGTGCTCCAACACCACTCTGGGCACTCAAGTTCCTCTGCCAAATTCCAAGCCATCATTGGTTACTAGAGGAAAAACGTCTTCCAAGTAACATCTTTCCCGTCCACTGAAACCAGCCCAAAAAAAAAAAAAAAAATAGAATGGGAAAAAATGAAAATCACATATGTGAGCAAAAAAGTAAAAAAGTGGGTCAAAGAGGCCAGCGTTGTGGCACAGAGGGTTAAGCCGCCGCCTGCAATGTCTGCATCCCATTTAAGTGCTGGTTCAAATCCCAGCTGCTGCACTTCCAATCTAGCTCCCTGCTAGATTGCCTGGGAAGGCAGTAGAAGATGGGCCTTTGCACCCACATGGGAGACCAACATGGACCAGGATGGAGCTCTGGGCTCCTGGCTTTGGCCTGGTCCAGCCCCTGGCCGTTGTGGCATTCTGGGGAGTGAACTAATGGATGGAAGATCTGTCTCTGGCCCTCTCTCTCTCTGTAATTCTGCCTTTCAAATAAATAAATACATTTTTCTTAAAAATAATAAAAAACAAAAAGTAGATCAAAGATCTGAATAAACATCTTCCCAAAGAGGATATACAAATGGCCAACGAGCACACACCAAAAGACACTCGATATCCTTAGCCATGAGAGATGCAAATCAAAACCTCAGTGAGACACCACTTCACGCCTCCTAGGATGGATCACATGAAAAAGACAATAACAAGTGCTGGTGAGGCTATGCAGAGACTGAAGCCTCAGACACTGCTGGTGAACGTGTGAAATGGTGCAGCTGCTGTCGAAGATGATCTGGCAGTTGCTCAAAACATTAAATATAGAGTTAGCATATGACGAGCAATTCCTCTTCTAGGTGCGTGTCCAAGAAAAGTGGAAATACATGGTCCCCGAAGTCTCATACAGAGATGCTCACGGTATTATCCGCAATAGCCAAAACGTGGAGGAAAAGGCAATGTCATCAACTGGTGAACAAGTACACAGGCTGCAGTCTATCCCTGCAGTGCACCATCAAGGAACTCGGTTCTGATGTGTTGTTACACCGTGCACGAACCCTGGGAAAACTGCTGAGAGAAAAGCTAGACCCAAGGAACGCGAGTTGTGTGATTGTGCGATTCCACCTGTATGAAAGTGTGGAACAGGCAAATTCCCAGGGGCAGAACGTAGCTAAGTGGTTCCCGCGGTTGGGCAAGGTGGGGGATGAGGGGTGACTGCTAGTGTGTGCAAGGTTTCTTTTCAGAATAATGAAAATGTTCTGGGATTGGCAGTGATCAATATACAGTACAATGAAAGTCACCAAATTGTACTTTTAAGAGAGTGAAATTTGTGGAGTTACATCTTGATTAAACTGTGGGTTAAAATATAATTCAAGGCCAGCGCCGTGGCTCAATAGGCTAATCCTCCGCCTGTGGTGCCAGCACACAGGGCTCTAGTCCCGGTTGGGGCACCGGATTCTGTACCGGTTGCCCCTCTTCCAGGCCAGCTCTCTGCTGTGGCCAGGGAGTGCAGTGGAGGATGGCCCAAGTGCTTGAGCCCTGCACCCGCATGGGAGACCAGGAGAAGCACCTGGCTCCTGGCTTCGGATCAGCACGGTATGCCAGCCGCAGCGCGCCGGCCACAGCAGCCATTAGTGAGTGAACCAACGGAAAAAAAAAAAGGGAAGACCTTTCTCCTCTCTCTCTATCTCTCTCTCACTGTCCACTCTGCCTGTCGAAAAAAAAAAAAAAAAAAAAAAGAAAAGAAAAAAATATAATTCAGAACTGAGTTTTTTTAATTGTTCAGCAGGAAATGGAAAACAAAAATTGTGTTGCCTTATTCTATTGGAACCTGAACCAATACTGAGATTACCTTGAGTATTTACAGGATTCTGTGAAGAACACCAAGGAGTATTCCGGGCCACGGCCCACAAAGCCATCACTTCAAGAGTGCAAGTGACTTCTGGCTTCTGTCCCCCCATGCATTAACTCACCAACCAAACAACAATGGCAGATGTGGGGTGCATGGTCCCAACTCTTGCTCCTGAATCACCTTCCTCCTTAGCCTCTGCCTCAGCCAAGAGGATCTGCCTGGGCTCTGAGGGGTTGGGGTGCACCTGCTGGGGCACCTGCCTTCATTCTCCCCCATACCCCAACCCAGATTTCTTCACTTGCAGAATAGATGTGGTAAAGATCATGAAATGGGAGGGTTGCTGCACTGCACCTGAGATGGGGCACCAAACAGAATCTGATACAGTTCCAGCTCACGGTCAGGGTGATGCCATCTGCAGGCACCAAGCAAACTTCCTCTCACAGCAGAGACCGCGCAGACTGAGGCTGTCAGATTCAGGGGCAGGCAGCATTCAGCTAGGTGAATGAGACTTAGCGACAGCCAGGTCTGCCTGCTGAATGTGGCCGTTTGTTACTCGCTTCCTTGCTGGTGCAGAGTTAAGGACTGAGTTTTGTGTCCTCCAAGAAGCAGCTGAGGTCCTAACCTGCAGGATCTCTGAACGGGATCTTAATTGGAAATGGGGACTTTGCAGGTGATCAAGCCAAGAGGAGAGCACCATGGGGAACCCTAATCCACTGGGACTGGTGTCCACTACAGAAGGGGACAATTCCAACAGCCACAGAATGCACAGAAGAAACTACAGTGTGAAGCCACAAGCAGAACTCTGTCTACAAACCTGGGAGCCCTGGAGGCTTCCAGCAGCCATCGGTCCTCAAAATAAAGCAACCCAGGGGCACAGCAGGTCCAGCAGTCACCTGCAACGCTGACATCCCATATCAGAGCAGTCAGTTCAAGTCTCCACTGCTCGGCTTCCAATCTGCCTCCCTGCTAATGCACGCGGGAAAGCAGTGGATGATGGCCCAGGTGCTTGGGCCCCTGCGCTCACGTTGGAGACCCAGATGGAGTCCTAGGCTCGTGACTTCAACATGGCCCAGCCCTGGTTGTTGCAGCCACTGAGGGAATGAAACAGCAGATGGAAGATCTCCTTCTCTCCCTGTCTCTCCCCCCTCCAGTCTGCAGAACTGTGGAACAGCAACCATCTGTTTAAGCTGCCTGGCTGGTGACTCCTGGGATGCCCAGGTGTGCACCAGGTGCACTGTATCCACTTGGTAACACAGCGGTGAGCACAGGGAGGTGTCATCTTGTTTGTGGTGCCCAACCAACCCCGCATCACCTCACCTCCATCAGACCTTCTCTCGCGGGATCAGAGGTCCTCAGAACGTCTTCCGTGCACCACCAGGACTCCTTCACATAAACAGCCACCACTGCAGAGGAAGCGGGGATCACCGTTAGGTGCATGCGGCCAACTAGCTGCCGGGGGCAATTTCTGCAGCAGGAGCCATGGACAGGACCTGGAGGGGACCAGCAGGCAGTAGTCACAGAGCTGGAGTTTTCTGAGAGCGCTGGCCAGGACAGAGAGGGGCTACTCTCCCCGTCAGGGGACATCCTAGGTGGCTATTGTCACCGTATCTATCCCAATGTTGTTGTGCCAAACAGGATGCACACCGGCACTGGCAAATGCAGTGGGTAAAAATTAGAGTGTTTTCATGTTACAAACATTTCTCAGAGTCCAATCATGTGTCACAGTTCAGAACCCCCCAAATTCAGCACACTCCAACCCTGGCTCAGGACACGGAATGAGCCCTGAAACCTATGCAAGAAACATCACTGCAGGGCCCATGCTGTGGCATAGCAGGTAAAGCCACCGCCTGTGGTGCCGGCATCCTGTAAAGGCATCGGTTCAAGTCCCGGCTGCTCCACGTCCTATCCAGCTCCCTGCTAGTGCACCTGGAAAAGCAGTAGAAGATGGCTCAAGTGCTTGGGCCTCTGCACCCATGTGGGAGACCTGAAAGGAGCTCCTGGCTCCTGGCTTTGGATCAGCCCAGCTAAGGCCATTTGGGGAATAAAGCAGCGGATGGAAGATTCTCTCTCTTTAAAAAAAAAAGTATCACCTTGGCACTGGAGTATGAGACATGGCACCGGCTGGCTCTCGACAGGAACTCAGTGTCCACTGACCCTGAGTGTGTTCCCCTGCCCAGCACTCCCCACATCCCCTCAGTTTCTCTTGCTGCCTTGTGATGTGATGGGACCAGTCCCTGCTCTGCAGCCCCAGATGCCAGCTATGGCCAGGTCACCAGCATCTCCTCTGATGACTGAGGCAGCCCTTCACTGGCCACCCAGTGTCCCTGCCAGTCCACCCCTACTGAGTGCCCCTTCTACAGTCAAACCCCACCATGGTCATCCTTTGCTTAGGAATTGCATTTTGTACACCAAAGTGATTTGGGTTGCTTTCTAGTATTTTGTATACTCCTTTTATCATCATTGTTACACTTACATCTCTCATTTTTAAATTAATGCATTTGAAAGGCAGAGAGAGACAGAGAGATATCTCCCATCTGTTGGTTCTCTCCCCAAATGCCTACAACAGCCAGGGCTGGGCTGGGCTGAATTCATGAGTCAGAATTCAAAAACAAGTCTCCCACGAGGGTGGGAAGGACTCAAACACTTGAGTCTCACTGCTGTCTCCCAGGGTGTGTGTTAGCAAGAAGCTGGAACCAGGAGCAGAGCTGGGACTTGAACCCAGGTACTCCACTATGAGTTTTAACCACTAGGCCAAATGCCTGCCCCTATACCAAAGCGTTCGGAAGATTGTGGAAGCCACAGTGTTAAAAGACACATCTTCCCAGGCCAACCTTCCTCGGTGAAGATCTGCAGTGGAAAATTAACATGGAGCACAGGACCAGAGTCACTTGAACATCTGACATGAGGCCCAAAACGTGGACACAAGTTTTGTGGGCCAGTTGGGGTGAGTTGCCATAGCCCCACCCCCATTTTCTCTCTGCTAAGGAGTTAGCTGTGAAGGGTAAAGACCAAGCTACAGCGGCCTGGACTGGGTATGAGCCTTAGCTCTCTGCGCAGCGAGACTCTCCAAAGACCAACAGTATCCGACCGCCATGTCAGTTTCCTATCAGCCGTGAGTGATATCACCTCTGACAATGCCTCCAAAACGGATACAGCAGGCTGGGAGAAAAGGCCCAATTAAATGCCTGACATCCACCTTCAATTATTCAACATAATTCACTCCCAAAATGCTACCTCCTAGAACTTACAGGCACTTTATAAAGTGGCAAGGATTGTTTTCCTTTGCTTAACAAGGTGAGCCAATAAAATATGCCCAACTCTCAAGTCCGAGTGCATTCCCGTGGCACAGATATTCAACTAATATAGTTTCAAACAGAAAAAAACACAATTCTGGCATTGATGTCGTACCTTGCAAGTTTCACGGTGCACTGCAGAGCGCTAATTAATCACATGAGATGTCACCAAATAGACTGAACTGGGTTTTTTTCTTTCAAAACTCATCTTAAATTGCTAAGCACACATAACAATGAGTGTGACGTCCAGTCAAATGTGCCCATCGGAAATAACCTGTGATGCTCAAAACCCACTCTGTAGAAACAGAATCAGCCTCCAGAGAGTGCCAGCTTTTGATCAGTGGACAAGACACTTGTCCAGGGAAGCAGGGGGAGGCTGTCCCCAGCCCAGCAGGAATAAACACGGATCCCAGGCCACTGACAGGTGCAGCACAGCCAGCCTCAGGGCAGAATACTGAGCCCTGGGAGCCAGCCAGCGGTTAGAAAACGCAAACCATAACACTGACATTTTTAAAAAGGAAAAATGGCATCTTGGTCTGCATCCCCTGGCCCCTACCACCCAGGGCCTGGGAAGAAATTGGACACCCACGAGGGCCACGCTGTGGTGACGGCCATCAACAGGGCACTGTGAAGAGCCAGTCTCGCAGGGCCAATTTAGTTTCTCTCTCCCCTTGAGTGACAAGTGTCAAGGACCACAAGAGGATGTCAGTCACAGATTTTATTCTGTGACAGTCCAAGATTTCCCAAATAAGTTAAGACAGCGAAGTCCCCAGGCTAACTCACAGGGACCCGGACCCACCCGAGGAGCGGCCTGATCTGCCGAATTCCCTTCCCTGGCTGAGGTCCCAGCCCCAGCCCCCCAGGCTTGATGACTGTGCCTCGGGCCTGGCCCCTGGACCCAGCAGGCTGCAGGGGAAGCCAGGGCTAAACAAGCTGCTCCCATCCAGGGTGGGGTGTCAGAGGGGCTGGAACCCAGTGTCGCAGTTCAGAGAGAGGAACTCAGCTCTACAGAGCATCCCCAGAGAGCCGCAGAGGTTTGGACAGCGGGGTAAGGCAGCAACATGCAGAGGACGGCTGATGTGCTACCAGCCGGGGTAACCCCGTGGTGAGCGGAGGCACAGAGCCCTACAAGTCCAGGGCCAATTCAGGGCGTCCTGAGCAGTGAGGCAGCTGGGCAAGGACTGGGCAAGCCAGGGACAGGCTGCGAACCCAGCTCAGCAAACCTATAGCGGCACTCAGTCTCTCCAGGACTCTCGGCGCCAGAGGAGAGCAGGATGACACAGAGTTTTGGACATGGCCATGTGAGCCTGGGGAGGAAAGAGCTGCAGAACCAGAGCGGCTCAGATTCTGGCTCTTGCAGATACCAGCAGCATGGCCAGAGCCCATCTTCTCGCCTGCTTTCACTTACCTGTCAGGTGGAGACCACGGCACCTGTCACCTGGCTATCACACAGACCGGGTGACAGCTCAGCTTACCAAAGGTGTCGGGAGGGAGCTTTCCAGTTGTTTCCAGAAGCTTCCAGAAACAGTGCTCTAAGACTGCAAAGAAGTCTGTCCTGTCCATCCTCAGTGAGACAATAGAAACTGCTTTGTCACCCTCCCTGTCCATTCCTCTCTGGGAGCTCCCTCTGTTAACCAGTTTGCTCCGGTTTGCTCCACGTGTCTATCACAGCTTGACACCTGCTGCCTACATGTTCCCTCCAGTGGACATGGGCTTCTCCCGCCACATTTCCTGGCACCCATCTCTGTTCTTGTCAGGAACGTTAGCAGACTCCACAGTGGGCACACACACCTCCTGAGTCAAGTGCCCTCACCCACTCAGGACCTCCCAACAGAACATCTCGGGCTCTTATCTTGCCTAAGGTCATTTAAGGAAGGAAAGCCCCCTTTCATCTGAACTTTTAAAAATCAATCAACACATAAAACATTCATTTGAAAGGCATTAGCATGTTTTTCCCACAGTACAGATTCAGGGTTGTCACTTGTCACCAGGGATGGATGGGCTATGACAGCCAGGAGCACTACCCTGGGAAGGATTTTGAGGCCACAGCCAAACTCAGCAAGCAGGAGTGCTGAGATGAATTAGCAGTGTCCACCAGGGGACAGTGGCACGCGTGGCTTCCCGCAGTCCTGCTCTGCCAGCCGCAGCACAGGCAACAGCAGGAGGCACAGGTGGCCCTCGTCCTCCAGAGCTCATGGGTTGAGCAGCTGCTGTGTGCAAAGCCCATATCAGGTCCACTGGGGAACTGAACGGAAACTAGAGAGGGTCTGCAATGGATGCAGAATCAAGTGCAATCAGATGCAGGCTGAGTGCCTGCCCCAGGGCCCAGGACGGGCTGTGAGGGCAGGGGCCCTGGATGGGGCCTCAAAACTGAGTCAGGCCACAGGTTGGGGGAACAAGGACAACTCCGGGTGGGAGAGGCGACAGGGCCACAGGGCTGGGAAGTGCGACTTGCGGGAGCTGGAGACGCAGCACCGGAGGCTGCTGAGGGAAGCGTTGAGGGCCTGGCTCTGAAGATGGCCGGCGGCCACTCTGCCGCAGAGGAGGAGCGGGAGGTGACGCAGTCAGTGCTCCAGATCACCGCATTCACCACGGTCACTTGCCCGGCACACACCCAGGGCCCAGTGCAAGCGGTCTCACTGCCTGGCTACCACAGCTCCAGGGGAGACCCACGGGGGCCCAGGAACAGCAGCGCTGGGATGGGGTGTGAACCCAAGTGGCTCTCAGTGATCCCAAAGCCCTGAGTGTGGAACAGTCAGAGAGACAAGAGGACAGAGCTGGGCAAGGCCACAGAGAAGGCCAGCAAGGCAGGGTGGAGAGAGAGGACTGGACAGGTCCACAAGAGGAGAGATCAGCAGAGTCAGCGCCCCTAGGCCTAGCTTCCTGCAGCCAAGCAGAGAGGGTGCCTGGCACTCATGCAGCAAATGCGCAGTAAGCGCACCAAATCCAAGACAGAAGGCAGCCTGGCCAGCGTGGTGACAGCCACCTGACCATCACCACACTCCATGACAAGCTCTCGGGACGTGAGCAGAGAGCAGGATCCCGCTCAAGGCTGCCTGGGAGCCCCGGGGACAGAGATCCAAGAGCAGGCCTGGGCCAGGCAGCTGGTGGCCAGGCAGCTTGGCTCCCACGGCAGAGACCTGGAGGCCAGGTCAAGGTATCAGGCCTCACACAGGTCACTAGGAAAACCTAAGTAAGTAACAGTGGTGATAAAAGTAAAGTTTAGAAAGAAAACAATCGGGGGCCGGCACCGTGGCACAGCAGGCTAAGCTGATGCCTGCAACGCTGACATGCCCTATCGGAGCACCAGTTCAAGTCCCAGCTTTCCACTTTGGATCCAGCTCCCTGCTAATGTGCCTGGGGAAGCAGCAGAGGACCGCCCAAGAACTTGGGCCTCTGCCACCCATGTGGGAGACCCTTATAGAGCCCTAGGCTCCTGCTTTTGGCCTGGACCAGCCCCACCTGTTGTGACCATTTGGAGAGTAAACCAGCAGATGGAAGAGTGTCTCTCTCTCCCTCTCCCTCTCCCTCTCCCTCTCCCTCTTCCTCTTTCCCTCCCACTACCCCTCCCCCTCCTTCCCTCCCTCCCTCTGTCATTCTCCATTTAAAATAAATAAATACTTTTTTGAGAGAAAAAATTGGGGAGGGAATTGGCCTTTTTCTATTTGTTTTTAAAGAAGGATCATTGTATTGGTCAGTTTTTCGTTACTATATAGAAATTTTTGAGACAAGCTACTTAGGAAGGAAAGAGGGGCTTGTTTTGGCTTATGATTCTGAAGGTTATGTCCAAGGTAGACAGGTCCCGTTGGCTTGGGTCTAGAGAGGGCAGTGGATGTGTATCCAGAAGAGGGACCGCATGGTGAACCAGGAAGCAGAGAGAGAGAGGGAGAGAGAGAGAGGCTGAGCTTAACTTGGTTTTTATAGCCAACCTTTTTACAAGAACTACCTTCTGAGGGCACACTCCCAGTGACCCAAGGACCTCGCGCTAGGCCTGCCCACCTCCCCCAGACGCCATCTTCAGATTAGGCTGCCATGCTTAGTACCAACATTGACTTAGAATTGTGGGGCTTGAAGTACAGCATGAGTCTGGGAGACAAATCAGGTTCCAACCACAGCAGTCATCGCTCCGTCTGACACTCTAATGGTGTACACGTATCATCACATTCATCCAAACCCATAGCATGTCCAACACCAGAAGTGAGCCCAGTGTATTCCACGGGGTCTGGGTGATTGTGAGCTGTCCGTGTGAGTCCATCAAGTACAACAAAAGTCCCACCCAGTCCAGCAGGAGACACTGACAATGGGAAGGCTCGAGGCAGGGCAGGAGGCATACAGGAAATCTCTGTCTTCCCAAACCTAAAACCATGATCCTAAAAACACTAGGTCCTAAAACACAAAATGGCCACACTACTGAGTGTGGAGACTGGTGAGGCCAGGAGCAGGGAGGCTCACGGGAAGCCAAGGCAATGCAGCCAAAGAGACGAGGAGCCAAGCTGCTGAGATGAGCTCGGGGCCAGAGAGGGCCGGCTGGGGAAGGAAAGACAAGCACACAGGGCAGCAGCTCCCAAGCTTGGGCAGAGGGCCTGAGCATGACAAGGGGCGTGAGGACCTCGGATGCCAAATGCCCGTGGGAGACACCAAGAGGGTGGCTGGACAGTCAGCCCAAAGCTGGGGGTGGGGCCCACGCCCCAGGCCAAGCAGGGACACATTCTACACACATCTCCCCTCCCCAAGCCACCTCCAAACTGCTCCAGCCCTGGCCGTGGTCTGCTCTTCAACACAGCTGTCCCCCACTCCATCCCCCCACACCCCTCCCACTGCTCCCCAGCAGTCTCAGCCACCACGGCCCCATTACAAATCTAACAAATATGTTGTCCCTTGAAGAAAAAGCACACTTCAACCAAAAGGACAGGATGACTTCCCCAAAGCAAAATACACACAGGGGAAAAAAAATGCTGCAAAGTTCTGGCAGCGGCCGGCGCATAAACACATTCCGAGCATTGCATGACTTCTATGCAACTGTGGCTGCGCTGGCCAATAATTGGAGGGCAGAGGAAAATGCACTTGTTGACATAGCAACCATCACATCGAATTCCTTGGGCCACCACTTCTACACAGACGTCTTCCCCAGATGCCCGTGGGCCCGGGAACCTCCATGCCAAGGAGACGGACACATGTGCTTGGCGGCTCGTCTGTATCAGCGCCCCCTGCTCCCAACGCTTTCTCGTCTGCAGCAGTTTTGTTCTCCTGAGTCTGGGTTTCAACTCCTCGAAGATGGGGCAGAGATGAGGGCCAAGAAGAAACCCACCACAAAGCGGGGGAAGTGATCCCAACCTCCCAGGGTGGACCAACACCTCAGCGAGTTTCTCGGGGCTGGGCAAGCCCAGAGGTGCAGTCCGCCCCCCATTCCCAGGTGCAGTGGGAAGGCCCTCAGTTTGCCCACACCAGGCAACCCCACACCACCGGCCCAGACAAGGGCTCCACCCTTGACACTGGGAATATTTCCCCTGGATCATCCCTCCTTTTCAAATACCACCAATCCAGTGGTAAGAATGACACATCTCTGCCTGTGGGCACTGCTTCCCCAGTGTTGAAACTTAACTCACGGCAGGTGCCACAACGTCAGAGGTCCCAGAGGGAATCTACACCCAGAGCCAGCACGCATTCCCAACCCTTCCGGCTGTCTCTACCCCAGCACCCATGGCCCAAGGAAAACAAATCTCTCCATACCTAGCATCGACTCCTTGAGTTTGTGCAAGTAAGAGCAGGGTCACTCTTTAACCTGGGGGCCGCCAGACCCTGGCCGAGTGGCCACGACCACACAGGCGTTGCAGCTGGCTTAGAAGCAGGTGATTCAATGGAGGCTGAGGGACAGGCGTTTGGTGCACTGGTTAAGACACCATTTGGAGGGCTGGCGCTGTGGCATAGCGGGTAAACCCACCGCCTTCAGTGCTGACATCATATATGGGAGCTGGTTCGAGTCCCGATCCAGCTCTCTGCTGTGGCCTGGGAAAGCTGTAGAGGATGGCCCAAGTCCTTGGGCCTCTGCACCCATATGGAAGACCCAGAAGACACTGCTGGCTCCTGGCTTCGGATTGGCACAGCTCTGGCCATTGCAGCCATCTGAGGAGTGAACCAGTGGATGGAAGACTTCTCTCTACCTCTCTCTCTCTCTCTCTCTCTGCCTCTGTCTCTCAAGTAAAATAAATAAATATTTTAAAAAATACATAGGGGAAATGTGGGTCCTTCAACAAAGAGATGAGCATAAGAAAATGGTGATTTGAGAAGTCTAGACAGATGAACAGGACCCCAACATCCCATATTGCAGGGCCTGGGTTTGAGACCCAGCTCTGCTTCTGATTCCTGCTAATGCACACCCTGGATGGCAGCAGGTGATAGCTCAGGCGGTTGGGTCTCTTCCACCCACATGCAAGACCTGGATAGACTTTCAGGCTCCTGGCTTCAGCGTGACCCAGCCCTGGCTATTGTGGGCATTTGGGGAAAGAACTATGGATGCGTGTGTGCATGTGTGTGTGTGTGTGTCTGTGTGTGTGTATCTGCCTTTCAAATCAATAGAAATTAAAATTTTTTAAAAGTGGAGGCTGAGTTTCTGGCCAGAGCTTATTTACCCCAAATTGTCAAACCTACTTGGTGGTGGTTGGTGAGGATACAACCAGTGTAGAGCCAGGGGCCGAGGCTGCCCTTGGGTGGCCTCCAAAAAGAATGTGGCTCAAACAGCAGGGAGCTTTCTCCACGGTACTACAGAGGGCATGGTACACATCAGTGGGTGCCTGTCAGTCAGGGCATCCCTGCAGGGGGTTCAGGGCACCCTCATTCTGCACCTGCGGTGTGCATAGGTCTGTGGAGCTCAGCCTTGCAAGCCAGCACTGCTGTCTACAGGAGGCCACGTGCAGAAGCTGGTGAGCTTCTCCTCTGCTCCCCGCTGCAGCAAGGACAAAAGCCTTAGGTCCACTTTGGTCCCTTGCCTGCATGACTGAGAACAAGTCGCATCCCGCCACATTCTTCCTCATCTGGCTCAGCCCTGCCCTGGCCATTGGCAGCACCACCGCCTGAGGGTTCAGCCATTGGCCCAGGCCCTCCCAACTATCTCATGCTGTGTAAACCCCAGCTGTGCGAGAACAGGCTCTCCCTCCTGTGCATTCACCGAGAGCGAACGCTTCTCAGGTTTATCTCTGCATAAACCTGTTCTGGCTGTGAGTTCCTGGTCTGTCTCCCCTTTGTCTTGCTTTTCTAAGAGGGCGCTTCAGAAATGTCAGTGGAAAATGGAATTGAAAGATCAGCTTATTCTGTAGCAAAAAATTTTGAAATGCATGCCTGTGACGATTATTCAAAATATTTATGGAAAATATGTTTTTATGAAAAACTGCATGGATTTCAAAAACATCTTGCGCCAAAATAAGCTTATCTTTTAATTCCGTTTCTCCCCGAGCTTTCTGCAGTAGCCTTGTCTCTAAGTCCGCCATTCTTCTGAGTCAGGTTCACTGGTTGTCCTGCTGCACAGAGCTGGGGGAAGTCCATTCACCCCACACTCCTCCCTCCAAGGCCACACCAGGGAGTGGGAGCTGCTCCAGCAAGCCTCTCTGGGAGTCGGACACCCACACCCTCGTGTGGCTCCCATCCATGACCCATCCCCGAATCTGGGCAGCCTGCTCAAGGCTGAGAACCCAGAATGAGGCTCCGGTCTCCGGAAGTCAGGGGCACAATTCACATTCTGTCCTTCCCCGCACCCACCCCCAGACCTCCCCACCTGCTCCAAACACAGCCCAGGAGGGTCTGGCCAGGGGCCGCAGCGTGGCAATGCACCGGCCATGACAGCCCCTCCGAAGGTGGGCTCCCCCGCCCTCAGCTTCATCCTCGTGCTTGCCTCGCCGCCTCTGTCACTGAGGCTCTGATGCGCATGTATCTCTGGGGGGAAATCACGTCTCTCAATTCCCTGCTTGCTTCTCCCAGCACACACATGGTGGAAATTCACCAAACCTGTAAATAAGTGAGCAGCAATTTGAAGGGTGAGCGTCAGGCTCGTCGCAGGGAGCCAGCTGCGGGGAGGACCTTCCTAACCAGGGAGTCAACACGCCGGGGACACAGTGACTGCCCTCCTCCTCCCCCTCTTCCTCCCTCCCCCTCTCCCGCCTCCTCCTCTTACCCCTTTCCCTCCCTCCTCCTCCTCCCCCTTCCCTGCCTCATTCCCCTCCCCCTCCCGCTCCTCCCCCCACCGGGGTGGCTCAGCCTGGCCACCTCCCTAGCCCTCCTCACCCTTGTGCATAGAGCTACCAGGCCCCACTAAGGGAGCAGCCACCTGGCAGAGCCCAGAGAGTTACAGCACATGACCCCTCCCTCCCTATAGAGCAAAGAACGAGCACTGGAGATGGCCCAGGTGATGGACACTGACCAGGGAAGAGCTGCAGAGTGAGGTACACCACCATACAGGTGCCCCACCTCCAAACCCCCCCCCCCCCGGCCATTATCCATCCGTGCCCTCTCTGCCCTAGCTGCTCCAGGTCCCGCCTTCTACCTGCTCCTCCTTCCAACCTCAGGCAGGGCATTCTGCCGAGGGCTGAAGACCCAGCCCCAGGTTTCCCTGCCTCCAGCCCCAGTCCTGCGCCAGACCCGTCTTGTACCCAGGCATCATTGGCAGTCCGCACTCCCCTTGAACTCCTCTTCAGCCTGGCTCCTGTGCAGGCAGGGGCTGGGGGCATAACGGGGAGATCCAGAAAAGCAGCTTGCAAATGCCCTGCAGGGGGCTGCTGTGACTCACGGCCAGACTCCCAAGGCAGGCGCTGCCACTGCAGGTTCAACACCGGAGCCTGCCGGGCAGAGGAGCCAGCCAGGACACAGGCCCAGACCCAGGACGGTCCCCACTACCCTCAGCAATACCGAGTGTCCTTGTTCTGCAGTACCATGGCGGCCTGTCTTTTTCGTGTCACTCAGTGGCATTTGTTACTTTCATCCAAGTCTGGAGCCTTCTTGGTCTTGCCCACTGATCATCTGACCACTGGGTCTTATCTGGGAAAATCAAATCAAACAGGTGCTTTCAGAAAGAGACCTAAAGAATAAAAACATCTGACAAGACAGCCACCAGGTGTCCCGACAAGGACAACAGGGAGAGTGACCAGTAGACCTACGTGTGTGGTCCAGAGCCTGCACTGCAGGCAGCCCTTGGAGACAGCGAGCGGTGCAGAGACGACAGCTCAAGGGTCCAGGCCCAGGGACTTCGCAGCCTAGGCCGGGATCCTGTGCGTGGGATCCTGAACGGGAAACTCACACTCTCTGAGAGCCAGCAACGGCAAGAATGGGCCCAGCGTCCACACGGGAACCAGTGCTGTCCAGTGTGTAAGGGGGAGTGTCGGTCTAGAACTAACGCCTGGCTCACCCCACACCTCCTCCTACCTAGCACAGGTCTGGAGTGATGGTCTACAGGGGCCTAGGAAAGAAATACTGCATTTTGGGGTCCAATATTGTGACGCAGCACATTAACACACCTCCTGCGATGCCAGCATCCCATATTGGAGCCCCAGTTCGAGCCCTGGCTGCTCTGCTTCCGATTCAGCTCCCTGCTAATGCACCTGGAAACGCAGTGAAAGATGGCCCACGTATTTGGCCTCTGGACCCACGTGGGATACTCAGATGGGGTCCCAGGCCCCTGGCTTCAGCCCGGCTCAGCCCCAGCCATTGCAACCAACTGGGTAGAGAATTAGCACCTTTGTCACTCTTTCAAATAAATACAGTAAATCTTAAAAAAAAAAAAAACCACTGGATTTAAAACCAGCACGAATTCCCCCAGATAGTGCACACTGATAGTGTCTTCAGGCTAGTGTCAGGAGCACAACTGAACATAGGTCATCATTTCTGTAGCCAGATTTCTCTCCATTCTCAAGTTCAAGAGTGAAAGTCTTGAAATCTCACTGAGATGAAACATAAATCTTTGCTAAATAATCAGTTGGGTGTGGTTTCAACTGTATAATAATTATGTAAATAAAATCATCATGTTTTTATTTACTTGGGTTGCAAATAAAAACACACACCTTCGAAACTTCAAACTGTACAGCCAAAGGAAGAGTTAATTTAACTGGATGGAAGGACTTACTCTTCAAACAAAATAACAGACCCAAGTAAAATACAATGGGAAAACATAGCTAGAAATTTTCATGACTTTGGTTTGGGCCATGGTTTCTGAGATATGACACCAAAGGCACAAGCAACAAAAGAAAGAATAAGTTGGAGATCATAAAAATTAGAAATTTCTGTTCTCTAAAAGATACCATCAAAAAATTCAAAAGCTAACTCACAGAGTAAGAGAAATTTTTGCAAACCATGTATTTCAAACACTTACCCAAAATACATAAGGTTTCCAGTGCTCACATGGTCAGCTGCTCCCCCCGGATGGGCGCCAGCCAGAGGACGGCAGCCGGGGCTGCGGCACTGCGAGAGCCCAGCGCTGGGTCTGCTGGCACATCAGCCACCCCTCTGCTGCGTACGCTGTGCACGCTCACACCCACAGGAGTGCCTGTCTCTACGCTGCCTCCCCAGCCCGTCTCTGGTCAGGTGCTGCTTTCCTGTTCACTGCGCGGCGTTTAGCCAACAAGGCCGTGTGGGATCAGCATGAGGAACTATTCTCTCCCATGTAGGGGAGGTCAAAGCAGACGGAGTCACCTTGTGCCGGGGAAGTCCTCAAGCAGAGTCTGCCGGGGATGTGACCCAGCAACGGAGAGTGGCCGGGAGTCACTGAGGAGGCCCCCATTCTGCAGCCCGTGCTTGTCTAAGACAACAGGCCCGGGAGGAGGAACAGGGGCCGGGATGTGTGTGGAAGCCCACGGGGCCCAGCTGGCGTCACACTCCGCTGGGGGGTCCCAGAGCCTCAATTTCCTGCCATAGGTCCTTGTACCCTCATCACTCCACCCCCTGTTCTGCAAATGGCAAAGCTGATTGCTCAGAGAGCCTTATCTGGGTCTGCCAGTCAGTCGGCAGAGCCAGGGTTCCATGTCAGTTGGATCTGACACCCAAGTCCAAGTTCATCCTGTGCAAGACACAGGGAAAAAAATGAAAAAAGTCCATGCCTATGGCTAGAAGGCCATCATGAAGACCAGGACAAGCCGGTCTGATTTAATACAGAAGAGAAGACAAGACTACGACTTTTGAGGATGGGTGTTACCTAGGAAGCTTGGTAAACACTTGAGGTCAGTAAGTTATTAGGCAGTAAGGGGAATAACACGGTGGGGGGGGGGGGCGGTCCTTGCAGCCATGGCCATGGCCCTCAGGGGACAGAAGCCAACCCCTGCACAGAGAAGTGAGCCCGAGGAGCCACAGGGACTAGGCACCTGCTTCCCAAGCCACCTTGAAGGAAAACACACACAGTGTCCTGAAGGAGACACTCACAACCTTGCACGCATGCCCTTCCTGCTGGCCACCAGCCAGGACACAGTGCCAGACTTCCCATCTGCTCACCGGGTTGTCAGAAGTCACTCCGGTGGATTCAGTCCTCTTAGCAATAATTGACAAGGCCTATCAAAAAGCTCTGATTCTTCAGCTTCCACTTAAACATACCATGCACAAATGGGCGCGGCCTTCGCAGACAGAACTTGGGGGAGAAAATGACAAAGGAACCAGAAACGGCATTGCCCAGGGTCTCGGCAAGTGCAGGGTGAGGTGGCACCTTTGTCACAGCTGGGGAGAGGGTCCTGCTACTACGGGCTGCAGCAGAGTCAGGAATGATGACTCTGGGGAAGAACAGCAGAGCAGGCAGCTCCAGCCACACCTGAGTGCTTTTATGCAACCCTGCAGACATCACGGCCAATACGAGTCGGTGGCAGCAGGAAAACATTTGGAAGCTTTATTTAAAGCCCTATTACATATCAGGAAGAGTCTGCTTAAGATTTCTTGGAGTTCATGAATATTTATTGTAGCACATTCGCATAAATGGGAAACAGATTTATAAGAGTCAGCCACGTGTTTACATTATGCAAATCGTCATTAAAGACTCACATGCAGGATATTATTAAATGCCCAGGCGGGGCTGCTGATATTTGGACATTTTCTCAAAATGGGCAAACACCATTTCAGGGTTTTGGACCATCTGTGCACCTGCAGCTCCCACAGGCACATCGTATGACTCGCCCTGACCTGGAGGTGGGTGGCATGCTCCAGGCAGTGTCGAAAGCCTGAGGTTATCATGGCTCCTCTGTTCATGGAAGGCAAGGCATGGGAGGAGGCAGGGACATCTTGCACCTCGCTGGGAAAGAGCTCATCACATCAGCCACCTGCAGCCTGGGGCAGCAAGACGGTTTTGGCAATACATCGATAAACCCCTTCCACGGTTAGCAAGAAGAGAGGCATTCCTGTGGCCTGGTGTGCTGCATAACTCGCCCCAGGGACACTACCTTGGGCCCTGTGATGCCAGTGGGGCAGGTCGTTCTCTGAGAACAAACCCCAGACAGACACACGGGTGACAGAGACATCTACACCTAAGGGAGGCAGACAGCAGTGGACTGGAGTCGAAGACCCGGAGCCCCAAACTCTCACCCGCTGTCATGTCACGTGAGGGCTGACTCAGCCTATTACTGTGGTGTTTCCTCTATGGGACAGCCCACGGCCACTGCAGGACGTGCAAGGAGCACAGGATTTCTAAATAGGATTGATTTTTAAATCCCGAGCCCCACAAGGCAGAAGTGAGCTGTTTCATCAGTGTGCCGGGGACTTGGGGCACAGGTTCATTCCTGCCTACCTGACACTGCCTGCTGCCAGAGGCCCCGGACCCCTGCCCAGATGCAGCTGAGCAGAGCTAAGCCTCCATGCAGCCCTGGAGCTGGAAGGGTGCGTACAATCTTCATAATGGGCAGGAGAATAAATGGATTCCAGATCACAGAAACTTCACCCCAGGAACAACCCCTTCCCGGTCGTCATCTTGCAAAAACACCCTCCCCTGCTAAGCTGTGTGGCCATGGGAAGGTCAGCTGATTTCTCAGAGGCTGCAGGGCCTCACCTGGTCAGTGCCTGCGCTCTCCCAGGGCTGTGGCAGGGAGGAGCCAACAGGACAGCCACCCAGCGCGTGCAGCTCCGTGCACTGCTGGGAATGCAGGCAGCCAGGGCACCTCTGGACAGCCCTGAGCATCCACGGCAGGCGCAACCACCACTGCTGGGCCACAGGAGCAGTGACAACTCAGTTCCACCTCATGGTCTTCTCAGAGCAGCCCACTGGCACCGGCACCACATGCAGGTGTCGGGTTCCACCCATCATATATGACATCAGGATCCCTGCTTTTGAAATCCATCAATACCACCAACCTGTCTTTGTGTCCTGGGGATTTACCAAAACCAATAGCTTGTGCTGAGGGTCATCACGGTACACAGTGCAAAGGCAAACAGACGAAGCTTCAAGTTTCACCTGCAAAGAGAATGAAAAAGCGTTTTGTTCTTTCATCGCGAGAAATTCAATGCAGCAATGCCAACACACTGCTACACAGAGGTTCACCGGACAGGACGCGGGCACAGAACACGGGAAACCTGGCCGTTCTGAGCTGCACACCAGGGCAGGGGATCAGCCATCCAGCAACATTTTGCTCAAACACCTGCTCTGGTGCCACATGCTCTCGGGATCTCCCGTTCTCCACTTTCTTCCCCAACAGCCGTCTATCACCTTTTTTTTTTTTTTTACTTTTATTTAGTAGAAATAAATTTCCAAAGTACAGTTTATGGATTACAATGGCTTTTTCCCCCCCATAACTTCCCTCCCACCCGCAACCCTCCCATATCCCGCTCCCTCTCCCATTCCATTCACATCAAGATTCATTTTCAATTATCTTTATATACAGAAGATCAATTTAGTATATATTAAGTAAAGATTTCATCAGTTTGCCCCCACACAGAACACAAAGTGCCAAATACTGTTTGAGCACTAGTCACATCATTAATTCACATTGAACTACACATTAAGGACAGAGATCCTACATGGGGAGTAAGTGCACAGTGACTCCTGTTGTTGACTTAACAAATTGACACTCATGTTTAAGGTGTCAGCAATCTCCCAGGCTCTTGTCATGAGTTGCCAAGGCTATGGAAGCCTTTTGAGTTTGCCGACTTCGATCTTATTCTGACAGGGTCATAGTCAAAGTGGAAGTTCTCTCCTCCCTTCAGAGAAAGGTACCTCCTTCTTTGATGGCCTATTCTTTCCACTGGGATCTCACTCGCAGAGATCTTTCATTTAGGTTTGTGTTTGTTTCTTTGTTTGTTTCCAGAGTGTCTTGGCTTTCCATGCCTAAAATACTCCCATGGGCTCTTCGGCCAGATCCGAATGCCTTAAGGGCTGATTCTGAGGCCAGAGGCACCATCCTACAAAAGCTGAGGGCCAATCCCCACCTGAGACGCGCACCTGCCGAGTCAGCCTTAGCCGTCAGCCCAGGGTCCTGGTGTCCCTTCATGGAAACAGCTGGGATGTGTCCACCACTGCCCCGGATGCTGCTCGGGCTCCTACTGCCCTGGCTCAAAGCCACACCACTAGACTCAGGAAACACAGTGTGGCCAGCGTCGTGGTGAAGAGTGTGGAGTAGCTGCCTGCAACGCCACCATCCCACGTGAGTGCCTGTTTGAGTCCTGGCTGTTCAACCTCTAGTCCAGCTCCCTGCTGATGTGCTGGGAAGGAAGGAAGGGAGGGAGGAGGAGGAGGAGGAGGAGGAGGAGAGGGAGGGGAGAGAGGAGGAGAGGGAGGGGGAGGAGGAGGAGAGGGAGGGGAGAGAGGAGGAGAGGGAGGGGGAGGAGGGGAGGGAGGAGGAGAGGGAGGGGAGAGAGGAGGAGAGGGAGGGGAGAGAGGAGGAGGGGTGAGAGGGAAGAGGAGTAGGGGAGGGTGGAGGAGGAGGAGAGGGAGGGGGGAGAGGAGGGGAGGGAGGGAGGAGGAGAGGGAGGGGAGGCAGGAAGGAGGAGGAGAGGTGGGGGAGGAGGAGGGTGGGAGGGAGGGAGGGAGGAGGAGGAGGGGAGGGAGGGGAGGGGAGGCGGGCACAGATGCCCTCTGGGCCTCCAGGCGTAGGGCTGGCTGAGCCAGAGAAGCTCAATTGTGAGTAGCTGGGAGCAAGGACCCCCGTTTCTGCACTGGGACCACCCCCAGAGTCTTGCCTCCAGTACCCACATCCAAAGCCCTCTTTGCAGCCATCGACCTCGGCTCCCAGCTTCTGAAGCAAGAGGTCAAGGTCGCTTTTGAACCCTGAGGGGAGTTTGAGATGAGACGGGAATGTGGCCGCTGAGCTGGGCAGGCAGCTTGCTGGTCTGCAGCCTACACAGGTTCGGAGAATCATTTCTTAATAAACCCTTCGCCCGCGGCCGGCACTCGGCCCAGCAGTTACGCTGCCACGCGAGACATGGCATCCCCTTTCAAAGCCAGTTGAGTCCCAGCGCCTTAGCTCCCTGCTAATGCCTGGGAAGGCAGCAGAAGATGGCCCGTGTGCTTGGGCCCCTGCCACCCAGGCCCAGATGGAGTTCCTGGCTCCTGGCTTCAGCCTGGCCCAGACCTGGCTGATTAAGCCTTTTGAGGAGTGAACCCACGGACGGAGCACCTCTCTTTCTCTTTTGTCTCTCCCTCTCTCTCTCTGTCATTTTGCCTTTCAAATAAACAGATCTTTAAATCCTGAGACCCCTGAGTGCCCCCGCCCCGACACTGCCCAGAGTCCCCGGGACAGGATGGCTGTCGCCAGGCCACCGAGCCCTGGGTTTGCAAAGCATCCTACCGACAGGGAAATGTGCTTACCAAAGGCCCCAGTGCGTTCAGTGAGCTCGCCTACAGTTTACAGAGTATGCAAAACACAGGCAAATAAAATGGAAACACATCCAGGGTTACAGTGCTTCCCGGGGGGGGGGGGGTCACTTTCCGCATCCTCTGTTTCCCACACAGTGTACACTGAGCACCTGTGTTCTACAACAGGGACATCAGCGAGTCCCAGCGTATCCTAACCCTGGCATGACAACGTCCACACCAGGGAAGCAGCGCTCTTTATGAAAAGGAAACCCTGCAGGACGCGATGTGTCCCCCAGCCACTTCCTCCTCCTCTGGGTTCAAAAACCAAAGAGAAACGGGCCAACAGCCAGGCAGCTTCAACACCCTCAACGCCCCTCCAGACGCACCTGCGCCCGCCTGCCCAGTGCTCGGAAGCTGCTCTCATCCTGTCACCAGCTGCTCCAAGGGAGGACATGGACGGGCTCTGCCCAGGAAGCTTTCTGCTGTCAGAAAGGGGAGGCGGGCACTTCTACCGCGTTAATGCAACCTAATGTTGGCAACTATCAGCGCTCGCTCAAAGGACCACTCACCGGGCGCACTCCCCACTGGCTTCTACAGTGTGTGGACGCCGCAGAGGCTGACCCCTGCGGCCGCACCTGGCGCTCCTCTGGGCTGGGCTTCACCTGCCCCTCACTCCCACCTGCAGCCCCGAGACTCCACCCTGCCCTGGACCCAGAGCTCCGTTTCTTCTCTGGCTTCGCAGCCATCAGGGGACGTAATGACGGCCAGGTTCGGCCCCCTCACTCCCACCCCGCAGAGGCCCCCGCTGTCGCACAAGGGAACTGGACTGCGGGGGCTGGGGGTGGGGGGCCTGTGAACCAGCATCTGTGAACCAGCCCACGCACGCCACACCGCATGCTGCTTTCCTTAACGCTGGAACAAGCTCTGTCTTTCTCAACCACCCTCGCCAGGCAGCAATGATTCCCGGATGAGTGAAGTCTCAGAATCATAAGTGCTTCTCTTTCACAGGTCACCCTGACGTCTGGGCGATGGGTGACTGACCCAGACGCTGCTAAGAACCCATGGGCGCCTTTTTCTTGCCACAGCATGGGGCGGGGGCTAGGGGGTTTAACAGCAATATAGTTTTAAAAACGTCACCCCCAGCCAGCACCGAGGCTCACTAGGCTAATCCTCTGCCTTGCGGTGCCGGCACACCGGGTTCTAGTCCCGGTTGGGGCATTGGATTCTGTCCCGGTTGCCCCTCTTCCAGGCCAGCTCTCTGCTGTGGCCAGGGAGTGCAGTGGAGGATGGCCCAAGTGCTTGGGCCCTGCACCCCATGGGAGACCAGGAGAAGCACCTGGCTCCTGCCATCGGATCAGCGTGGTGCGCTGGCCGTGGTGGCCACTGGAGGGTGAACCAATGGCAAAAGGAAGACCTTTCTCTCTGTCTCTCTCTCTCACTGTCCACTCTTCCTGTCAAAAAAAAAAAAAAAAAAAAAAAAAAAAAAAACACGTCACCCCCAATCCCACCATCCGAACAAGCAAATGATTCTCATTTCTCTGCTCCCTTCCGGTTCCCTGTTCATGAAGACAGAATTTTATCAATGCCAATGATAGTAACGGACACAGCTGCATTCCACATCACACCATTTTAGAACTGAATCAAGCCTTAGCCACCATCAATCCTCTCACTGTACAAATGGGGAAAAGGGGTCCAGCCAGGCCTGGCATCCGGGATCTCACTTAATCCTCACAACGCTAAGAGTAACCGCTGCTACCATCTCAGGGTCGCACGTGAGAGCGCTGGATCAGAGAGGTTAACACATTCGCTCAGTCACAGAGCGAGCACGTGGCAGACCTGGGACTCACACTCAGGACCCCAGGATCCCAAGCCAGGATGCCTCTGCTTCTCGAGGGGCAAGCAATCCTGGATTCAGCCAGATTTGTCTTTCAACCTGCAGGGCTCTTCCGGGACTCGCTAAATTAGACTTCACGGAGCTGTCCAGCAACCAACCTGCTCCCCTGTGGGAAAGCGCAGCGCGGCGGGAGGGGTCCGAGCGCCTTCCCTGAGTGAGGCGTAGTAAGTCAGGGTTGCTTCCCGATGCCCGTCGGGGTCGTCTTCCAAAACATCCACCGGGTAGATGCCTGCAGGGGAAAACAAGACAAGACACACCACTAATTTTAGTCTTTAATTAAAGGGGAAGTCACTCATTTCTTGAAGATTAGAAGATACATATTTAACACCAGCTTTGAAACACCCCCCCACAAGGGGTTGGCACTGTGGTGCAATGAGTTAATGCCCTGGCCTGAAGCGCTGGCATCCCATATGGACGCCGGTTCAAGACCTGGCTTCTCCACTTCTGATCTAGCTCTCTGCTATGGCCTGGGAAAGCAGTAGAAGGTGGTCCAAGTCCTTGGGTCCCTGCATCCATGTGGGAGACCCAGAAGAAGCTCCTGGCTTTGGATCAGCGCAGTTTGGGCCATTGTGGCCAATTGGGGAGTGAACCAGCTGATGGAAGACCTCTCTCCTCTCTCTGCCTCTCCTCTCTCTGTGTAACTCTGACTTTCAAATAAATAAATAAATCTTTTAAAAAAATGTATTTTTGAAAAAGGCAAAGGAGTGCAGGAGGAGGCAGTAAAGACCACAGAATTCATTGCCTGCGGCAGCACTGGTGCCTGAGCCAGGCACTCCCTGCCTTCCTGGAGTCTTCCTTGCAGGCCCCCAGCCTTGCGAAGGAAGTCCCAGGCCCTTCCTCAGAGTGGACACAGGGTACAGGCGCTGGAGAGCCGAGGCCAGCTCGCCAGAACCCTGATAGCTCTGTCAAAGCCCAGCTGGGGGTGTGTTTCCCTCCCGTGGGCTGCTCTTCCCCAAGTGACCGCAAGTGCACCTGCTGGAGTGGGCTGCACAACTTCACGCAGACCATTCGATGTGTTAGTACACGATTCCTCCACATCTCTTATCACCATGCTTTGGAAGGAAAATTATATCCGTGAGCCCTCGCACATGGACAGCATCCAGTCCAGCCCAGAAGCAGCACTCACATCCCGACGGGAGGCTGCGGCCGGCCCCTGGTGGCGTGTTCCTGACGGGGAGGGGACCCTGCCCCCTTCTCTGTGTTCCTGACGGGGAGGGGACCCTGCCCCCTTCTCTGTGTTCCTGACGGGGAGGGGACCCTGCCCCCTTCTCTGTGTTCCTGACGGGGAGGGGACCCTGCCCCCTTCTCTGTGTTCCTGACGGGGAGGGGACCCTGCCCCCTTCTCTTGTTCCTGACGGGGAGGGGGCCCTGCCCCCTTCTCTTGTTCCTGACGGGGAGGGGACCCTGCCCCCTTCTCTGGACCCTGCCTCTGCTTTGCTTTGCTTGGAGAGAGCTGGACATAACCCCCACTTCAACCCTCGGGGCACCAGCTTCCTCCCTTCCCGGGGCTGCCTTTCCGCTGCTATGAGCAGCACTCGACGGCTTCAGTCAGCTGACGTCTCCGGGATGAGTCCACAGGGGAGAAGCGCACATAGCCCAGGGGATGCCTAGAGCCCCAAGGGGCCCAGGGCCAGGGCCAGGGCCAGGGCCACACTCACAGGCCCTTCCCTGTCCATGATGAAACTGCCCTAGGCACACAGAGAGTGACACAGCTGAGCAAACACACCCTTCACTGTTCAGAGTTTCAAAACCATGGGAGTGTAGAATTCACACAAAAGTCTATTTCTGCATGGCTGGCACCGTGGAACTGTGGGTTAAGCCACCACTTGCAACGCTGGCATCTATATCAGGTCACCAAGATGAGTCCAGGCTGCTTGGCTTTCGATTCAGCTCCCTGCAAAGGCAACAGACAATGACCCAAGTGCGTAGGCCCCTGCCACCCATGTGGGAGACTTGGATGGAGTTCCTGAATCCTGGCTTCCACCTGGTCCAGCCCCAGCTGGGGCTCTGCCACGCCCCCCAGGGCATTTCAACGCTGCATCCCACCTTGTCAGCTCCCAGCGGGCTCCCATTTTCCCTGCTGTGGGCTCCATCCCCCCTCCTCCATCCTCAGAGGCACCTCATGGCAGCCAGCCCCCATAGGAGCCTTCCTTGACCCCCCCAAGGCAAGGACAAGACCTCAGGGGCCACTGGGTCCTGAGTTCAAATCCCAACTCAGCCTAGGATGGTCACCACCTCCTGTGCCCTGCAGCCCCAGCCCTCTGGACCACCCAGCCACAGTCTTTCATAGCAATCACCCCCGACCCCTGCTCAGTGTCCCTGCCCCCCTCCCAAGGCCCCTCCGTGGGCCTTTGCCACACTGAGCACTTGGTACACTGGGTTGTGGCTCGAGTGAGCCCTGATCTGAAAGTGCTGTTCCCTTCATCCAGCTGCCCAGGTTGGGTGGCAAGAGACTCGGTGAGTGGCCAAGCAAATTAAGAAAAGCTGCAGGGCTGCAGAGGGGTGGCAAGGCTGGCAGGAGAGCGGCGAGAAAGCCGACGCTGGCCCCTGCACAGGGCCCCTCCTGCTAGGGCCAGGAGAGGTCACTGCTGTCTTGTGGGTCTGCAGTGAGGGGGTTGCCCAGGGGCCCAGCGGGCTCCTGCCACTCACTGCAGGCTGCCAGGGTTGCCTGCACATTCCTGCATGTGTGGTCGGGAGAAATGCAGTGAGTGTGGCCCACCCCTTCCCGCCGTAAAACCATTTCCTTCCAGGGAGCAGGGCCCTGGGGCACATTAAGCAACCACCGGGGCCCCCCGCAAAGCTGGAAGGCCCCGCTGCTCACAAATAACCCCACCTGCCACGCCCAGCCTGTCCCTCGGTGGACAGCGTCCCTCTTACGCAGAGGATGCCTGGCTCGATTTCCAGGAAGTACAGGCAATGACGGTAGGAGGCGGGGCGCGGAGGGGGCATGGGAGGCCCAGCAGTGGGAAAGGGCCCTCCATGAACCCAGGAAGAAAGAACACACACACACGCATGTACTCATGGGCCCACCCCAGGAGGACCCCCTGCTGGCACCGGGCAGGCGCCCAGGGCAGTCAACAGGTCTGGGAATGTTAGGCGCTCACCCTGGGCCCGGGCAGGTGCCTCCTTGGATCTGAGTGAGGGACCAGCAGGCTCCCTCCTGCACCGGCTTCCAGGTGTGAAACGCTAACAGGCTTTCATGGCTTGAACCGAACAGGAAGTATTTTTCCAAAACCAAAAGAATGTAATGTTTCCAATACAGTGCGCAACCCTTTCAAGGAAACAGCAGGCAGCTGGAATACGTCACTGCAGACTGTAAAGACGTGGGCAGCCCCCCACCAGCCCCAAGGACGAGAGCTGCTTTAAGCAGACGTGGAGGGAGTCACCTTGACAACAAACATGGGGTGCACCTTTCAGCACTCTCCTTGGGAAAACCCTTGAATCACTCAGGATCTTACACCCAGTCTCGAGTTCCCAGGGCTGCACCCCAGGCCTGCCACACGCCCCAGCGCTGCTGCCTGTCACCCACTGCCGGGTCAGCCACTGCTTCCCCAGCACTGGTGGTCCTCCCTATGTAAACAGTGGGGCCAAATAATGAAGTCACTGACTGAGCATCACCTGCAGAATAATGTCCCCTAAATGCTGTCTCTCCACACAAAGATAGGGAAAACTCTTTCATGGTAGCTAAGTGCAGTTTCTCTTGCATGGAGCTATTATTTTGAGAAACATGAAGGCAGGCACTTTAAAGTTTACGAGTGCCACTCTTAGGGACTTGGGGCTTTCTGGATGTCACCACACAGCAACCATGACAGGGGAGTATGTCACTGGGAGTGAGCTGTAACTGTGTGTGCTCATGTTTTACTCACCTGGGCTGCCATTCTTCAACAGCAGCGAGAACAATTCTTGCTAAGCGTAACATCCAAAAAAGTTCAAGGATTCAGAATTATAAAGTAGCATTCAACTCTTGTTTTTCAAAATATGGGTAAGAGTAGACACGGCTTATAAGAGTCTTTTTAGACTTTTGCTTGTCCTTGGTGTCAGGTTTTTCCTTCACAAATGAATTTTCTCTGAGAGGGATTTGTTACAGAAGGAATCCTTCTTCAAGCAGGAATCTGCCCGGGAGGGTTAATTGGCTCATTCTGGGCTTAGCAGAGAGCAGGATCCAACTAGAGAGATGAGGGCACCAGAGAAGACAGGGGCTGGAGCATGGGGTCCCCGTGGGGTCTGAAGTGGACACCCTGCACCCCCACTGCCATGGACGGTGCCCAGAAGGGGGCAGCTCCAAATGCCAGCTCGGCTGTTCAGGACTCAGAAGCAGGGACGCGTCACACCCCTGACACCAGCAGCTGTGTTTCAACGCGCAGCCCAGTGCCCAGAGCTGTGGGTCGTTAAGCGTACGCGTTAAGCAAATCCAGCATTCACAAATGCAGGCTTTCCACCCTGAGCATCTGAAGCGCTTGCTACAGGAGGCCTTAAAACCGACTGCTGCTTGTAACTGAAAGTAGGCTGACGTCGATTTAAAAAATAGGAAGAGGGCTGTTGCAGTGCGGCAGTGCCTCTTTTTTTTAAAAACGTATTTATTTACTTGAAACATAGTCACAAAGGGGGGGGGGGGCATCTTCCATCCGCTGGTTCACTCCCCAAATGGCTGCAATGGCGAGGAGGTATAGGCCAGGCTGAAGCCAGGAGCCAGCAACTCCATCCAGGTTTCCCACGTGGGTGCAGGGGTCCGAGCACTTGTACCATCTTCTGCTTTCCCAGGCACATTAGCAGGGAGCTGCATCAGAAGTGGAGCAACCAGGGTTGGAACAGGTGCCCATATGGGATGCTGCTGTTGCACACAGTGGCCTTACCCACCGCACAATGCTGGCACCAGCATTTATTTCATATCAAAGCATCCAAGGTGTGTGCACACGTTGCTGTCACTCACCTCTCCCACCGCCGTGCTGGAGCTTCCCCAGTGCACCCCATGGATCACTAGCTCCACAACACACGCCTGTGATGTGTTCATGAACCTGGGCATCTGACACCAACGAGGTTGGGAACGAGTGGCACTCACTGCTGGGAGCTCTGCACGCCCATCGGCCCCGAGAGCTTTCAGATATCGCACAAGTACCGCTCGTCCAGAAAGATGGACAAAGCACACCATGGGGAAGGGTGCTCGCGACGTCATGGCAGAAGGCCCCATCACTGTCACAGAGACAGGTACCTGCAGCTCAGGGACTGAGCTGAGAACCAACGCCAGGAGAGACTGCCGGCCGAGCAGCCTTCTGCATCAAAGAGAACAGAAGGTGAGGCAAATCAACGCTGGGGTATTTTTGTTGTGTTTTGAAGAGCATCTGATTGCCAAAGTATTCTTAGAAAAGCCTTTTTTTTTTTCTAAAAAGTTGGAAGGCTACATGTAGAACATGTTAGAATTTTGAGAACAGATGAGCAACACTGTCAGGGAAGGAGGCGGCGCTGGCTGGAGGGCTGCAGGTGGCGCGGTGAGCACAGTTTGCACGCCCTGGTAACTGACAGGCAGCCGAGGCTCCGCTGTCGCACACGCGGTGCTGGCCAACTTGCAGCTTGTCACTGCCTTGGCTGGGAATAAGCCACTTGTCCTAAATGTAAGATGGTAAAACACGCAGATGACGGGACACGCCACCCACACAGAGGTCTGTGTAATCCTGATTGCTTTAGGTCAGGGGAGACGTGGTGCCTCCCCTCTTTTAGGCAAATGATACAAGAGGAAAACGACTTCCTGATGAATCTTTTCAAAGGACGTGGGGGGGGGGACTCACACACCCTGTTCCTTCTGTATTCAAAGAAGCGAACCTTTGGGGACCGATCTGGGTCCTACTGGAAGCAGACAGGGGAAACAACGTCTCAGATATCCGCTCCCTTCCGAATGGTGACCAGCAAGAGGGCCTTGCCCTGACCCAGCTGCAGGAAGCTCAGGCTGTGTTCACCCCTAACCTCAAGCCAGCCCAGGCCATGTGGTCATCACCACAGTACCGGTTAGCCTGACCTCTTCAGGGAAGGAGGAGGGCCCTGGTGCATGCACAGCGCAACACAGAAAGCCTGGCTCTTCGGATTCGGAATTTAACTGACCGAGAACTTGTAAAAGCACCAAGCCCCAGGGTCAGTCAGAGCACATGTGCCACGGCCTACAGCTGGTGGGAAATGCTATGGTGGAGCGATCGTTGGTGGGAAGTGGGGCCCTGAGCCGCACAGAACGCTGCACACACTGGGAGAGGGAGAAAACCCAGCGCTCCTCACCGTGGTGCTGTCACTCGTTAGTGCCAGAGTGACATTTCTGAGCTGGCCCAAAACTGCAGTGGTTAAAGGACTGTATAAATACTCATCCAAAAATCCGTCCCTACATGTGCCTCTATTTCAAACAAGAAAGCCAAAGAGGAAAACAACCACAGGTTTCTTTCCTGCATGCCAGGCTCTGCAGAGCAAGGAGAATCTAAAGCACTCAGGTCCTCATCTACACGGCCTGCTCCTGGATCAAGTTGGCATACACTAAGTACAAGGGGACTTCAGAAAGGTGGTGGGAGGCTGGCATTGTGGTGTAGCAGGTTAAGCCTCTGTGTACAATGGCAGCATCCCATATGGGCACTGGTTCAAGTCCCAGCAGCTCCACTTCCTATACAACTCCTTGCTAATGGCCTGGAAAAGCAGCGGAAGATGGCCCAAGTATATGGGTCCCTGCCACCTATGTGGGAGACCCTGATGAAGCTCTTGGCTCCTGGCTTTGGCCTGACTCAGCCTTGGCTGTTGTGGTCACTTGGGGAGTGAACCAGTAGACAGAAGATCTCTCTCTCTCTCTCTCTGTCTCTGTGTATATATATATGTATATATATTATACATATATATGTATGTATGTATATGTGTGTATATGTATATATACATGTATATATATGTATGTATGTATACCTATATATATATATATATATAACTCTTTTAAATAAAGAAATAAAATCGTTTTTCAAAAGTTTGGGGAAATGGAATTTAAAGATAAGTTTAGGGGCCAGTGCTATGTAGTGCTGGCATCTCATATGGGCGCTGGCTGGTTTGAGTTCGGGCAACTCCACTTCTGATCCAGCTCTCTGCTATGGCCTGGGAAAGCAGTGGAAGATGGCCTAAGTCCTTGGGCCCCTGCACCCATGTGGGAGACCTGGAGGAAATCCCTGGCTCCTGGCTTTGGATTGGCACAGTTCCCATTGTTGCGACCATATGGAGAGTGAACCAACAGATGGAAGACCTCTCTC
The DNA here is from genome assembly GCF_964237555.1 of Oryctolagus cuniculus. Taxonomy (NCBI): domain Eukaryota; kingdom Metazoa; phylum Chordata; class Mammalia; order Lagomorpha; family Leporidae; genus Oryctolagus; species Oryctolagus cuniculus. The sequence goes on from NC_091443.1 coordinate 8,428,398, forward strand.
CCTCTCTCTGCCCCTGCCTCTCTGTAACTCTGCCTTTCAAATAAAATTAATAAACCTATAAAGAAAAAAGAAAGATAAGTTTATTTTGGTACTAGACATTTTTAAATCCATGCACAGTTTTATATACCGTGCATTTTTCATGAACTTTTTGAAGACCCTGCATATGCATGGATTTCAATTTCTTTTGCACCAAAATAATCTATCATTTCATTCCAGTTTCCATGAACAGTCTGAAGTACACTCATACTTAGATTCATTCCAGAAGTGTTGCACTCAAAGAATGAACAGAATTGGATGAGTTTATCCTAGACCTAGATGGTGATTTACTTGGGGAAAATGCAATTGCTTCTAGGTCATTGGAAATTTATCGATGTGACTACATGTTTCTGGGCACCAGACTCATCTGAGTAAAACTGAAAAGTAAATGGGGAGGACCTGCACAATACTAACACGTGCACAAGGTTGGTAGCAACTCAGTCTCAAGTGAAGAAGGAAGACAGAAAGTAGCATTCTGCCTGCTGCAGATCAACACTGTTTCTAAAGTACACATTGAAAAATAAGGATATGTTCTTGCATTAAAAAGGTGCTCCATTAGACCTTACATTTGCATAGCGTTTCCTGGTTTACAAAAGGCTTTCACATGTCCCAGCCATGTCTGAAACTAACATCAACCCTATGAAATCAACCGAGCAGGGAGTACTAACCCCATTTCTCGGATGTGGGATTGAGCTCAAAACTGGGAAGTTAAATAGTAATCGGCTGAGACTCAAAACCAGAGCAAAGCCTTCATCAACTAACTCCTCACCAATCACATGCTGTGCACACGGCAGTGAGTGACGGGAACAGAACTGTTAGCGACGCCACCAAACTGGTAAGCCCCGTTCACAGCAGCACTGCTCACGACAGCCCGAAGCAACCCAAGTGTCAACGACAGATGAACGAACGTGCAAATGCAGCTCATCCACAGGATGAGTTATTGTGGAGCCTTGGAAAGGAAGAATTCTGTCACCTGCCACGGCATGCAGGTGTTGCTAAGTGAAATAAGGCAGCCATAAAGACAAATACTGTATGATTCCGGTCACATGAGGCAGCTACAATAGGCAGGTTCCTAAGGATAAAGGAGAATGGATGTAAGCAGGGGCCAGGGAAGGAAAAGTGGTGCGTTCTTGTCTATGGGCACAGAGTTTCTGTTCAGGAAGGCGCCAAAGTCCGGAGATGAACAGTGACCATAGTTGTGCAACACTGTGAATGCGCTCCATGCCACTGAACTGCACACTTACATGGTGACATTGGTAAATTTTATGTTAGGCATATTTCAACAAAATAAGTGAAATATTTCTAAAAAACTGACTATCTGGTCCCTGTCTTCAAGAAGTATTTTGTCTTTTTCTTTTTTTAAAGATTTATTTGTTTACTCGAAAGGTGGAGTTACAGAGAGAGGGCAAGAAACAGAGAGAGAATCTTCCACCCTCTGCACTCCCCAAATGACAGCAACCTGGGCCCATCATCCGCTGCTTTCCCAGGACATTGGCAGGGAGATGGACGGGACGTGGAGCAGCCAGGACTCCAGCTGATGCCCACATGGGATGCTGACGTTGCAGGTGGCGGCTTAACTCGCCACATCACAGGGTTTTTCTCAGATGGCAAGTATGGTACATCTCCAGAATTTCAATAAAAAGATTGACTTGACCGTCAAGACACACATGACAGTTACTCTTTAGAAATTTCTTATTTATTTTCATTTTAGTTTAAAAGGCAGATGAGAGAGACAGAGAGGGATCTTCCATCTACTGCTTTACCCCCCAAAATGGCCGCTACAGCCAGGGTTGGGCCAGGCCAAAGGCAAGAGCCTGGAACTCCCAGGTTTTCCATGGCAGGGAGGGGGCGGGGACCAAGCACTTGAGCTATCATCTTCTGCCTCCCATGCTGCACATCAGCAAGAAGCTGGATCAGAAGCAGAAGAGCTGGGGCGCTAACCAGGCATTCTCTGCAGGATGCAGGCATCCAAGCAGCTCCTTCACCGTGGCACCGATGCTCACCCCGCGTCACCCTTTCAACCACAAATAAGAACACACTTTTGTGACAATGAACCACAGTCACGTTGCTGGGCAACCATTACCACCATCATCTCCAGAACGTCTGCATCTCCCTCTACTAAAATTCTGTGCTACTGTTTCCGGACATGAGCCCTCCCAGCTCCTGGCCACCACCAGACCACAGTCTGTCTCCATCAACTTGACAGTTCTGGAAACAAGATACTTCGCAGAAACGGAATCACACAGCCTTCACCAGTATTTGACTGGCTGATTTCACTTAGATAATGGGCTCAAGGTTCATCCATGTTGTGGCACTTATCAGAATTTCCTTCTTTTTGAAGGCTGAGTAATATTCCATTATTTGCATAGAATGCGTGTGTTTATCTGTAGGAACATGTAGGAGCATGTACGGTAGCATTGCTACATATCCTCCCTTTTTTTAAAAGATGTATTTATTTATTTGGAAGTCAAAGTTACACAGAGAGAGAAGGAGAGGCAGACAGAGAGAGGTCTTCCATCCACTGGTTCACTACCCAATTGGCCATAATGGCTGGAGCTGTGCCTATCCAAAGCCAGGAGCCAGGAGCTCCCACGTGGGTGCAGGGGCCCAAGGACTTGGGCCATCTTCTACTGCTTTCCCAGGCCACAGCAGGGAGCTGGATCGGAAGTGGAGCAGCCGGGACTAGAACACAGCGCTGGCCCCGATGTTGAGCTCTTTCCACATGCTCGTTCTTCCGAGACACATCTGCACAAGTCCTGTTTGAAAAACTTGCAGGAAGTAGAAAGATCGGCATTCATGCAGAAGGGGACACGTAGCAATGCTAGCGTGCGTGCTTAACCCTTCCTGCAGAGCACCCTACTGTAAGAAACCCAATCAGAGGCAGTTCAGAGTTGAAGCAACCGAGGATGATAGCCTGGGCTGGTGACAGCAGTGACAATGGTGAGAGAGACAGATGCAGACTTGAGCCCGGTTTTGGCAATGAATGTGGCAGAACTGGCTGCTGGCTGCAGATACAGGAGGAGAGGCCAAGTTGACCTTCTGCTTTAATTAGTCCCCTCCATATAAGCCAGTGAAATTCAAGTGGCAGCTTTCAAATTGTGACAGATTGAAAGCTAACAGTAGGTGGGCTGGCGCTGTGGCTTAGTGGGTAAAGCTGCCACCTGCAGTGCCGGCATCCCATATGGGCACCAGTTCAAGTCCCAGTTGCTCCACTTCCAATCCAGCTCTCTGCTATGGCCTGGGAAAGCAGTAGAAGATGGTCCAAGTCCTTGGGCTCCTGCATCCATGTTAGACTGGGAAGAGGGTCCTGGCTCCTGGCTTCAGATTGGCACAGCTCTGACCATTGCAGCCAACTGGGGAGTGAACCAGTGGATGGAAGACCTCTCTCTCTGCCTCTCCTTCTCTCTGTGTGTAACTTTCGACTTATAAGTAAATAAATAAATGAAAGAAAATGAAAAATAACTTTCATTCTCCATCTAACAAAAGTAACTTCCAAGAATGTGGCTGAAATACAGAACTATGTAGGAAAACAAACCCTGGAGCAGTTGATACCAGCAGATACACCACTTTATACCAGTTTATACCAGTTTATACCAGCAGACCCGACTCCCGGAAGTTATTTCTAACAGATGCACACAAGGGGATGGAAAACGACCCCAGGAAGAAACAGCAACAGCCAAGAAGGAACAGTAACCAAGAAAACACGAGGCTTGAGGCTACAGTCTAGGCACTGCCGTGGTGAGCGTTCGGGGTAGCATCTGGGGCACCTGCATCCCGTATCGGGGCCTGAACTCAGGTCCCAGCTTTGCTCCCTGTTGCCACTTCCTGCTAATGCAGAGCCTGGGAGGCAGCAGGCGATGGCCCAAGTAGTTGGGTCCCTGCCACCCACCTGGGAGACTCAGACTGACTTCTGGTTCCTGGCTTCTGCCTGGCCCAGCCCTGAGTGTTGCAGGCATTTGGGGAATGGATCACCAAAGGAGCATTCTCTCTCTCTTTCTGCCTCTAAAGTAAATATATTAAAATATAGCTATTGCTTCCCATACAAAGCCAAAAAATGTGTTTTGAGGAGCTAAACATTCCTAACGGAACTAAGGTGCCGCATAAGGGCAGCACGGAGGCCGGGAAGGAAGTGGCGTGTGCACGAATCCTAGGCCTTTTCTTATTCCCCAGGAAGTCTGAACACTGACTAATTTCAGAACAAACTGGAGTTAGATATGCATATAAAAATTTCTAAGCCTGTAAAGGAACAGAATATAGATATTAAATTCCAAAAGAAGACAGAGAAAAATGGAACTGGGTTGACGTGGAGAGGAATCTGGATTAATGTAAAAGAAGGCAAGAAGGAGGATACATCATGATTGTGTTTAATCGCTATGATTTAAAACATCCTCATAAAAAGTAACTAGACATTTCTTTTGCAAAATAAAAATTGTTTATTTGTTTTTACCCCCAAGTATTTTAAGTCATTTAATAACATTTTAATTTTATGTTCATGGATTTTGAAAAAATACAAATAAAGCAATACTTCTCCTTCTGCATAGCTTTAAAAATTGTTTTTCAAGATATTTTAGTAGCCCAAGCCCAAATGTGGACATGGAGCACACACTTCACTAATCACTTGTTGGAAAACACCTAGGTCAAAATGAACAGCCAACTGTGATTCACTGTTTAAACAGTAGCCAGCTCTACACACATCCACACCGCCAAACAGGCGGCCAAGGCCAGCTCACAGGGCTCCGGCCACGGGCAGCACTGGGAGCTCCACGCAACGACGCTCCACAGAATCCACCTGCCAAGCACTCGGACCTCAGGAAAGACTCAGTGACTCTGCCGAGGGCTTGTTTCAGCAAAATGCACAGAAGAAAGGAGCACGCCTTTCTCTGTTAACAGAATTGCAAGTGGTGACTAGAGACTGGGTCTCGGAGACAAACACGTCAGCAAGTCAAGGAAAGCCAGCGCTCTGGGAGGTTCCAGGCCGTGGAGTCCCCACACCCACCCGCACATCCCCCAGGAGCTCTCCTCTGCCCTCAGCAACCGCCCAGTCCCAGCTGCCCTCCCCAGGGTTCCTGGAGCCCCGAGGCTGCCCCTGTTCTAAAGGAGCAGAGAACCTGGGACAGGTGTCTGTGCTTGACAGCACAGGGTGAGCAGGTTCCTCCTGGGAGGGACGTGAGACCACGCCTGGGGACAGAAATGCACTGGTCTGGTGCCAGAGCATGAGACAGAGGCGAGAGCCAGGGAACCCAGTGGGTGGGAGGGGACACGCCTGGATTTCAGCAGACAGTGGCCTTCGCATCCACCCTGGCTGCATGTGCCACACCCCCGAGCTCGCTAACCACTGACCTGGACAAAGCAAGGCCGCATGGAGGACCGGGCTTTTAGAAGGCATGGTGTTCTGCACTTAGCTGCTGCATCTTCACTTACTCTCATTCAAGGCGCTCGACTCAGTTGCTGCTGAGTCACTGCGGGGCAACGGGGACTCCTGTCCCCCAACCATCCAGACCGGACCCAGCTGACCCAGCTCCTGGGTTTTTATCCTTGGCCATCTTGGCATGGCCTTCTTATTCCACCACAACCCACCAGCTGCTTTCCACGGTCCTGTGTTTGCAATGTCACAGGTCTGAGATACAAATGGGAAGATCAGAGGATCAGAGCTGGGTGACAGCTGGGTGCCAGAGGGCGGGTCAGCTGGCCACCAGACCAGGGATCCAAAGGTCAGAGAGACAACACCCTGTGCCCGCTGCCCTCCCACTGTCTGCTCTGCACCCTGGCCCCGGGGCGTTCACTCCATCCCGTCAGGCCATGGCAGGACACTTGAGTGTGGCCACCAGCCACCTCCCACCCAGCTCAGTGCAAATGGAAAACAGCCCTCACATCTAGAACGGGGAGAACACGAACGTCTACCATGCGGATACCACTACAGAGCGAGGAACTGCCCCACAGGTGGGGACACCTGCCCCCAGGGCCACAGGAGGCCCCTCAGGCCCGGGATGCCTCCTCCCCTGGCCAACTCTCCTGCCCCTGCTCCAGATCTGCACCAGGCCCTGCCCGCAGCCCCTTTTCCTCCTGGCCTCCCCTCCTTGGGCATTATGTCCCCAAACCCCACCTCCCCAGAACACCTCCAGGCTGAGCCTGCCTCCCACATCCCCAGGGAAGCGCTTCCCAGGCTCCCAACACACAGTCAGAGGGTCCCCAGCAGAGCCCAGGGCAGGCACTGCCCCCCTGGAATTATCCACTTGAATTCCTCCCACGCTGTTACTTGTTCACTTAGCAACTGGAGTCTCTGACTCCGGGCCTCCCATGGGAGGCAGTTTCTGAAACACAGGGATTCACCCTGTCTCCACGGCACCCAGCTCTCCCCCTGGAGAGTCAGCCCCAAGCCGAGCTTGTGCACAGCCCTTGCCCTTCCTCCTTGCAAGCTCTCTCCTCCACCAGCCGCCTCTGCCTTCTCACCGGTGCAAACTGTCAGAACACCCAGCTTTTCAGAATCTGAGCAACTGTCTGAAATGAGGATCCTAAAACAGACAAGCGTCAGGGACGGCATCTGACAGTCAAGACAGCAGGAAAGATGCTGGAGAGGGGCTGATTCCCAGCTCCAGCCTCCTGCTAATGCAGACCCCGGGAGGTTACAGTGACAGCTCCAGGCATTGGGTTCCTGCCACCCACCTGAGAGACCTGAGCTGAGTACCAGGTCTCAGCCTCAGCCTGGCCGCTGGAGGACTAGCCTGGCCGCTGTGAGCCAGTGGGTGAGAGTGTGCACTGGCTCTCTCCCAATCTCTCCCAGCCCCCAGCAAATACATAGGTAACATTTTTTGAGGACAGACAAGCGCCACAAGGGCTCCAGTCTCCTGTGGGAACCAAGCAAGGGCTGGAAACAAGCGGCTGCCCCGGGCCAGCTGCACGCATGCAGGGTTCCTCACCAGATAAAGGCAGGTCAGGTGTTTCCGAAGGGGGACACTCGGGGTCAGCGAGGCGGCCACAGAGCCAAGCTACCTCTTTATCCCCACTGCACTCCCCGCCGAGTGACAGCCACAGGCGCCTGTGGACCGCCCTTCTCCCCGAGTTGGACTGCCAGTGTGAGAGGCCCGGGCTGTCCGGCGTCGGTGGGACGGAGCTCTGGCTCAGGACATCCCCGCCAGGCGTGGGGAGGAAGGAGCCTGCTGGACAGCGACGCCCTGGGCGGGCGGCGGGGCAAAGGGTTCAGAGGCCACGTCCTTGTCCAGCACTCAAGGGAGCGCGCGCGGAGGGCCAGGGTCCCTGCCCCGCAGACCAAGACAAAGCCTTGTCTCTGTCCGTCCGCAGACCGACCACGCGTCCCGCGGAGGCCACCGGCCACGCCGCTGGACGTCGCAAGAGAACCGACGGGGAGAGCAGCTCAGACGGGAGTCCCTCCATGCTGCCATCGGCGCCCAGGAAGGCGGCGGGGTTCCGCAGGGCGGGCTCCTCCCTCCAGGAACCCTGTGGCCCTGGGGCCGGCACTGCCCTGCCCTGCCCTGCCCGGCCCGGCCCTGCTCTGCCCGGGCCCCGCGGGCTTCCCGGGATGGCCAGCGGTTCCTCCTTCGCCTCCCGCGATTGTTTCCCTCTCCTCTCCCTCCTGCCGAGACAAACTCTCCGGGGGACCCCGGCCGCGCCCCACCAGCCCCCGGGCGGCGACTGGGGCGTCCTGGACGGGCTCGTCGTGAGGCGCTGGGGCCCAGAGCCTCAGCACCGGAGACACGGGAAGGCCGGGACGCGCGCTCCCCTCACCTGCGGCTCCGCGGACGGCCTCGGCCTCCATGCTCCGGCTCCCGCGCCACGCCCGGGCTCGTCCGCCGCCGCCTCCCTGCGTCCCGCTCCCTCGGGGCGCCCCGCCCCGCCCCGGGGCCGCCGCCAGCGCCCGCCCCCGGCACCCTGAGCTGGAGAGAATTGGCGAGGGTGGAAGGCGCCCTCGGCTTTCGGGAACAGGGACCTGCGGGCCGCCGTCGCGCTGGATCCTCGCGGGTTCCCCTAGACCTGGCGGCCGCCACCTGCCACTCCCTGCTTCTGTCGGGAGCGTGCGGGGGTCGGGGTGGGGGGCTCTGGCAGGTGCAGGCAGGAAGCTGGGCTGGGGCGGCTGCGAGCGGCCGTGTCCCTGCGCTTGTGAGGGAACACCCGCGGCCCCCCGACACGCGTGCCCTCACGGACTCGTGTGTGTGTGTGTGTGTGTGTGTGTGAATATAATCTATAACATTATAATACAGTGCCCAAAGTCAACAAATACTGCCGTCCCTTTGGGTTTCTCACTTTTTGGGCTTCCTTGGGCAGCCTGAGAATGCCCCAAAGCTTCCAGTGCTGTTTCTGGATTCTCCTCCCGCCAGTGTTCAGGATCATGGTGTCAGGAACACCTTCGGTTCCTCGCTCGCGCCCGCCCGTGGTGCCTCCTGACCCTCACAGATCTGGATGACCTCTTTAACTGTGTATTATTCCCACGCATATCGTAGTTTCCATTTTGTTGGCACTTCTACTATTTCTGTAACAACACCACAAGATTTTAATTACTGTCACTTTACCGCATCCTTGGCTGCGCCGGCTGGGAACCCATTCTCATGGAACACCAGAAGTAGGTCCTTATGGAGGCTTGATGATGGTTGTGTCCGGTCTTTAGCATCTACAGAGGTTTCCGTCTGCCACCCAAGAACACCGTCTACTTTGGTCTGTTCAGGTCTTCACTTCTTTGTGTTCTTGCTGAAGGTCCCGGTTTCCCATAGCTGAATTTCAGATTTCTTGCTAGCATTCTCTGTATGTGTTTGTGATATTCAATGGCTACCATGAACCGGCTTTCTTTTCTCCAATTACATTAGAACTGGTTGTTTATGAACACGCTAGCTTGGGTACAGGCCAGTCTTGTTTGCGGCCACTTTTGAGAGGTTCAATCATTTCGTTAAGGCAAATTATATTTTTCCTAAAGATTTATTTATTTATCTGAAAGGCAGAGGTAGAGAGGCAGAGAGGAGAGAGAGAGAGAGAGAGAGTCTTCCATCCACTGGTTCACTTTCCAAATGGCCACAATGGCTGAAGCTGAGCCGATCTGAAACCAGGAGCCAGGAGCTTCTTCTGGGTCTCCCACGTGGACACAGGAGCCCAAGCACCTGGCTCATCTTCTACTGCTTTCCCAGCCATGGCAGAGAGCTGGATTGGAAAGTGGAGCAGCTGGGACTCATAACCAGTGGCCATATGGGATGCCGGCACTGCAGGCGGTGGCTTTATCAGCTATGCCATAGTGCTGGCCCCGGTCCAGTCATTTTTAAAAGTCAGTTATTAGGGCAAGAATTTGGTGCAGCAGTTAAAGCCTCACTGTGGACGCCCTCCTGGAATATTGGAGTGCCTGAGTCTGAACTTTTTTTTTTTTTTTTTTAAGATTTATTTATTTATTTGAAAGTCAGAGTTACACAAAGAGAGGAGAGGCAGAGAGAGAGGTCTTCCATCCGATGGTTCACTCCCCAATTGGCCTCAACGGCCAGAGCTGCGCTGATCCAAAGCCAGGAGCCAGGAGCCTCCTCCGGGTCTCCCACGTGGGTGCAGGGGTTCAAGGAGTAGGGCCATCTTCCACTGCTCTCCCAGGCCATAGCAGAGAGCTGGATTGGAAGTAAAGCAGCCAGTACTAGCTAGAGCCAGCGCCCATATGGATGCCGGCGCTTCAGGCCAGGGCGTTAACCCGCTCTGCCTGAGTCTGAACTTCTGGCAGCAGATGACGGCTCATGTGGTTGATCCCTGCCACAGGGCTGGCAACCTCAGAATGAATTGTGGGCTCCTGGCTTCAGCCTGGCCCAGCCCTGGTTGTTGTGAGCATTTAGGGAGAGAACCAGTGGATGAAAGATAGAGCTCAAACTCTCTCTCTGTCTCTCTCTCAAATAAATAAGATGAAAATTATCCTTGATTTTCCAGGAGAACAATCGGATGCTCTGCAAGTAAGCAATGGGGTTTCGAAGCCTTCCCCAAACCTGCTCGGCTTCTCAGCACTCACTGCCGACACCAAAGCTGCTCTGGCTCCCACCAAGAAAAGTGTCCACGGGGAAACAGGCCCTGTGACAGCCGGGATCAGGCCCCCAGGGCCCCCTCCCCCTGCTGCACCTGCCATCTGCCCCATTAATCTACAGGGAATCTCCTCCGTGTTAAGGACACCATTGTTACAGTCACTCCCAAGACACTCGTGAAGTTGGAAAGAAAAAAATATCCAGCATTTAAACCATAGGGATAGGGATAGCAAGCTACTGAATTTTAATAAGCGAACCAATTCTGGTTGTCACTGTCGCTGCTTTTTCAGTCAAGGAAAAGTCCTTAAAAAGGCATGGGCAAGACTCAGCAGAACTCGAAGGGGAAAAATATGAAAGAGGAAATAGGTGAATGTTTCTCCTATAAAACCTAAGGAAAATAGTCCCTTGAGGGGCATCATAGAAGACGTCAGGCATTTTAAACCGCTCATTCTGAAGCTCTTAATGCACAGGTCATAGGTGACGTTAAAAAGCCCGGCATCTTCTACACCAGTTTCATCTGGAATGTTGGGGATCATGCCAGCGTTGCACCGGGGTCTCTGACACACCAGGTCCCTGTTTTAAGACAGCATCACAGGGTGCATTCGGAACGTCAGCCGAGTCCTGGCATCGGAGGCTCCGGCAGCCAAGTCCCAGGGTCAGAGGCTCTGTCAGGCAGTGTTGCAAATGCTTGGAAGGCAAGAGCGGAGGAAGTCTGAAACAAACGACAGCGTCTCACACCTTCAGGAGACGCAGTAGAGAGGCCCGGTCTTCCCTGCCTGCCTGCGGCCTCCAAACCCTGCCTGGTGCAGCTCCCACTGCCCGCAGTCGGCAGGAGCAGGGAGTGGGGAGGGACGCTGCCGTTGACTCTTGTCAAATGAGGGGGAAATACTGATATGCGGTTCAGTGAGTTAATCTGTAGTGAAATCATAATACTACAATTTCAAACAAAAAATGTCACTTTTATTTTTAAAGAATGTTTATTTACTTATTTGACAAGAGTTACAGAAAGAAAGGGGGAGGGAAGAGAGAGAGATCTTCCATCCTCTGTTTCACTCTCCAGATGGCCGCAGCTCGGCTGAAGCTAGGAGCCTGGAACTCTCCCTGTCTCCCACGTGGGTGGCAGGAGTCCAGGCACTTGGACCACCTCTGGCTGCTTCCCCAGGTGCATTAGCAGGGAGCTGGATCAGAAGTGGAGCAGCCGGGATGTGAAGTGGAGCTCATGTGGGCGCAGGCATTGCAGGCAGATCCGTGTTAGTATTTTAATTCACAGTAATCTACTTACTAATTTACCTGGAAGTTGTCGGAGGACAGTAACTCCGCTCTCCCATCCTCGGTTTGGCTTTCTGCAGTTTTAGTTACTCTCAGTCAACCACGTTCTGCAAACAGCAAAAGAAAAAATTCCAGAAATAAGGAATCGATGAATCCCACTCTGTGCGCTGCTGTGAATGCCTGACCTTCCCACTGCGCCCTCCCAGGACGTGAAGCTCTCTGCCCAGTGTCTCCACCACGTGGTGCTCACTTAGGGGCCAGCTCCGGTGTCAGGTGGGCTGAGATGGTGCTGCAGTGCCAGGGCTTGTTACTGTGGGAGGTTCCAGGCATCCCCAGGGGGTCGTGGTCCCCACCCCCTACACACAGATAAGGGAGACTCCACCCTAGAACCCTGCTCTCCACAGCCAGATCAGGTGTCCACCCAGAGAAACATCTCATCCTGCTGCTGGAGTTTTCAAACTGCAGCCAAGAGCCCAGGCTGGCCCACTGCCTTTTATACAGCCTGAGAGCTAAGAATGGTTTCTACACCTGTAAATAGAAGGGAAAAAAATCAAAGAATGTTTCATGATAGGTCAGCTGGGAGATTCAAAATTCAGTGTGCATGAATCATTATCGGAGCAGTCACACCCTCATTTACATATTATCTATGCTGCCTTGACACCAGGGCAGCAGAGCTGAAGGATGCAGAGCCCACAGAGGCCAGCAAGGCCTCCTGGGTAGTTTCTGGCCCTGTAGAGACACCATGTGCTGGCCGGGCCCTGCAGGGGCAGGCGCGTGAGAGGAAAGGAATAGCAAGGGTGAGTCCCAGGGCTGCCTTGCTGCGGTAATGTTTCTGGAGAATCAGTGCTCCGACAAAAACTCACTTGGCTCTTCAAAGAGTTCCTGGAAGATGTATATTAAGAAAAAACTACACATGGATTTCCAAATATTTTGCAGCAAAATAAATTCATCTTTTTAAAAAAAAAATGAGGAAGGGCTAAAGAGACACACAGAAAGACAGATAAAGAGAGAGGTCCCATCCACTGGTTCACTCCTTAAATGTTTGCAACCACTGCGGCTGGGTCAGGGCCAGGAGTCTGGAGCTCCATCCAGGTCTTCCATGTGGGTGGCAGGAATGCATTTACTTGGGCATCACCTACTGCCTTCCAGGGCCTGCATTGGTAGGAAGCTGGAGTTAGGAACCACAGCCGGGAATTGAACCCAGGTACTCCAGTATGAGATAAGTTAACCTATATTTTAAATTAATTAGTTTTTTTTTTTTTTTTCAAAAGAGAGACACAGATGGAGTTCTCTTGCATCCGTTGGTTCACTTCCCAACTCCAACAGCTGGGACCAGGCCACAGTGAGAGGCGGGACCTGGGAACTCAGTCCAGCCGACCACATGCACGGCAGGGTGTGCCTTAGCTGGAAGCTGGGACTGGGAGCAGAGCAGAGACTCGAGCCCAGGCCCTCCGATGTGGGATGCAGGACCCCAGTGGAGTCTTCACTGTCATGCCACACACCAGCCCCAGATGAGGGCATCTTCCAGGCTAAACACACACTCCTAAACTTACACTTTAGTTACACTTTCCGTGAGCTATCCAAAGCCTTCTGTAAATTTCGCAGCAGCCCTAAGAAGCTGGTCTGGAGCAGGGGTTCTGGCGTGGAGGGCGTGCTCATAGGCAGCATTATTCTCCAGACCTACAGTGCTTCTCCATGATCGGTGCGCTGTCCCCACCTCCCTGAGGAATTTGACCAGTTGGATTAAGTTTCATTTATGTCAAGGATACCAAAAAATATGTCATGTTGTAAGAGCTGCTTCTCTCAGAGACAAAAAACAAACACTCGTAATCCTTTCTCTTGCTTAAGCAGGAAGTCGATATGTGCCAATGGGAAATTTAAAACAAACCCCACCAAGTTTTAGGTCTGGGTCAAAACCTGAAATATTTCAAAACATGAAATATTTTGGGTCTCGCGATCATGTAATCTTGGCCGCCCACATCCGCCGTCCCTGTGAGAACACACGTGTGCTGTTGCTTCCTCTCCAGGTCACTAAGAGGGTCACACTTACCCTCTTGAGTCAAATATGATTACAAGTATTTTCCTCTCGGGAATCCGACTGGTAAGAAAGATCCCCCGGGCTCTCTATGAAATAAACCATCCCCTATAGTTGCCTCACTCCTCAATCTTCCTATTTCCTGGGCGTTAAGAGTGCCTTTGACGTCGCAGTTGTGAGAGACCATTTGTTTTCACAATGGAAAAGAAAATAAAAGCTCAGACTCCACACTTCTCTGAACTGTTTTCATTTTAGAGGGCAGGAGTGTGCATGCGCGCGTGTGTGTGTGTGCGTGCGCACACACACGCAGGGGGAGTGAATTCAACAGCAGACATGCCGCTGTCACTAAATAAAAATATCTTGGATCTTTTGTATTTTTGCTTTATTCATTACACAATTAGAGAAAACCTTAGGGCACAAGAAAATAAGTGAATTAGGGAAAAGCGAAAACTCCAGGACACACTGAAGTTTAAGTTAAAATAAGAAAGACCCGAATCAAATCTCACAAATAGAACAGTAAGAATTGCAGCTGGCATCTTAGCCACTCGGGGCACAGTTAACGGTAGCAGACACAAGGGGCAACACCAGACCTGCTTAGTGCTGAGACCAGAGTCCGACCCTGCGGAACCCACACGGCGAGTGTGGGCTTCACCGCCCCGTTCAGCCTCGGCGCCCTCCTGAGCCGGGGACGTGGCAGGGACGGGGGAGATGAGACAACATTTGCAAACATGTGAAGGGAGTGCGAGAAACTGGCAAACTGCCTTCAAGATGGATTTTTTTACAGTGTCGGCCTTAATCTCAAACTAAGGTGAGCCCTCTGCATCCCTGTCAAATCAAGAGGCTGCAGTCTCCCAGGGCAGCGGGGGTTGGGGGGCAGGCGAGTGGGAGCAGGTGTGATCCCACTGTTCTAGGCTGTCACAAGGCCCGTGACCCCCCCCTCCAGGGGCCAATTACACAGAAGCATGGTTGCTGGGAAGTCCCAGAGAGCTTCTAGTCCTTGACAGTGACCCAATTAAAGAGGTGCAGAGGTGCACTTTTTTTTTTTTTTTTAATGAGGGGAGCAATTAAGTAGCCAGAGCCATGCGGTCTGAATCTCCCATACAGGGCACACAGAACTTTCCAGAAGAAGTAAGATGTTCACAACGCTCTGCCTGCCTCCCTGCGTGGAACTTCTCCTGGCCACATTGGGGTGGGGACAGAAGGTTACGTTTTTGTTCTTATTGCACAACTTTTGAAAAACAGTATTTTCAACTTCAGAAAAACCAAATAGTGTTCTCTGAGAGGGCAAGCTATGGCACATGGTGGCTTCTTCTGTGAAGAACATAGCCCAAAGGTTAGTGTTGCTGACACAGTTTAAGAGGGGAGGCATTCAGGGGCAGAGTCGGAGGGTGGGCACCGTGGGAGGCACTGTTGGCCTCAGGACCAGGTAGGAAGTCAGCCTGGATCTGCCTGCAGGGCTGGCAGCCCTGGGACCTGGCCTACACCGGGCATCATGGGGGTGCCGTGCTGCCCAGGCAGAGGCTAGAAGTCCTGCACCAACAGCTTCTGGGTGCGGCGCTGGCAACCAGCACCTTAAACGCAGGGGCCATAAACTTCACCTGCGGGCAGCAAGGAGGTTGGTTTTGGTTTTGCAACGTTTGTAGAATTCACGGAAGAGCATCCAAATGTCCTCAGACCTTCACAGCCCAACACAGAGAGGCTCTGGCAGGGGAGGAAAAACCAAGGTGGAAACCAACAGTGGACACAGACCTGCTCTCCAGGCTGGCCCTGGATGGCACTGGACCAAGCACATTTTAGTCTTTGGTCCCAGACACCTTTGCCGGGGACCAATGGTCGCTGAGCCCAGGTGCACTTTCTGGCCATTCTGAGCCACAAGCTGCCGCCCAGACACACAGGCCCAGAAAGTTCCTGGTGGCGTCCCGACTTCACCCTCTGCAGGTCTGTGGCCAGCAGCGCCCTGCACCGGCTGTGTCTGCCTGCAGTGGCATCACCTTACCACAGCTCCCTGCAGAGTCTTGGGCCACAGCCAGGCTCCACACCAGTGCCCACTGCGCCTGACGCCGGAGGTGCACACACGCTCCCCACGTCGGCGTCATGGATCCCCAGGCCGGCTGTGTGGTGGTGACGGGTAAGAGCCTCCTTCTCAGCTTTCCCATTTGCCCCTGGAATGCTCACTTGCCTGATCTGGCGTGAACAGCTCCGGGAGGGGGACAGAGTGGCAGCTGGCGGTGTTGCTGACTGCGAATGCAAGCTCGCTTCCTGCTATGCCCTGTAAACCCGTCAGGCACCAGAGGATTTCCGGCTTCCGCCCCGCACTGGCTCCACATGACCCCTGAGTGGCCGCAGCTTAAGTTTGACGTGCCCTTCAACCCTGCATCCAGGCCAGTGCCTGTTCTTCCCGGGGTCTTGGGCGGGGTGGGGCCAGGTGGCATCTGTTGGGGTGCTGTGGGGCAAGGAAGGGGGATCTGCAGGCCCAGCTGGGACAGGGCCCTCACAGGCTGCACAATTCCCTACAGCGTCCACCTGCAAAGGGGCACAGCCCCCACCTGAACTTGGCAGGAACAGCAGCTGCCCGCCCCACCCCACCCCCCAAGTCACCCCAGCCACCTGTGCCTCGCCTGCTCACAGCTGGCCCCTGTGGGCTTCATCTCCACATAGCTTTCATTTTACACACCTTTGGCAGTTTCCCTTCTTAAACTTGTGCTGGGGAAGGAAAGGTAACCCCAGTGAGGATTTCTGTACGTGTGCAAAATGGAATGTTAACCTGTCTTCGCATTTTCAGCCTAGAGTTCCCGCTCTCGGTCTTGTGCAGGAAAGAACATTCCGTGCAAACCCTGCGAGCGCCCTGGCTCCCGGTCGTGTTATTTTCAGTCTGGAGGTAGAGCAGCTCGCATTACCCTCGAGTTGCTTGGGGAACTGTACTCCTAGTGAGGCAGTGCTCGTCACGGGTGGAACACGGTACGGGAGCGCCACGGCCGCTCTCAGAGTCGCGCTCGCCCCTGCCTCAGCCGTGCCAGCCCCCGGGGCTGCTGGCAGACGCTGGATCGTTTCCAGCGTCTTGGAGAGCAGTGGTGCTGCAGTGCCCCCGCGCCTGGAGCCTGGCTTCCCTTCGTGAGACGCGCTTGGAGCTGCCAGGGGCAGTCCCGTCGTTGAGTTGGATGTGCCTCACGTATTCAACATTGCGGGCGACTGGCACCAGCGATGCAGAGAGACACAGCCAAAGCCTGGGCCTCCCTGGGAGGAGACTTCTCCCAGGAGAGGAATTCTCCACCTCCTTTTGCAAGTTCCACCCAAGGCCGGCCTGTTGAAAGCGAGGTGGCTCCTGCAAAACAAGGGTGTCAAAGCTTCGCCTGCTAAGTTGTTTTTCCAGATGTAAAACAGAGAAGAGAGGTGGGAAAGAGAGAAAGAGCCCCCATCCACTGGTTCACACCCCCAACTGCCCACAATGACCAGGGCTGGGGGCCAAAGCCAGGCTCCAGGAACTTAACCCAGGTCTCCCACACAAGGGGCGGGAAGCCAGCTGCTTGGGCAGCCTCCGCTGCCTCCCAACGTGCAGAGTAGCCGGGCGCCAGCACCAGGAGCTGGGCAGCTCTCTGATGTGGAGTGGGCCCATCAGTAAGCAGCTTCTTAACCACAGACCGAAGGCCTGGCCTGTAGCTTCCCTGTTGATCCATTTTGCTTTACTTTCCTGGAAGAGGTGAGACTGGGGTTGGGGGTCGTGCTTTGCCCCAGGGGGTCCGACACAGAGGTCTCCAGCACCTCTGTGGAGAAGGCTGCCGCTCCCTCTCTCCGCCGCTGAATCGCGGTGGCACCTTTGTCCACAACCAGCAGGGCAGATGCGCCCGAGCCCCTCCCTGGTTCTCAGCGAGGCCTGGGTTTTAGTCCCAGGCGTGGACACAAGGGTTTTCCTCCCCTCCCAGTGATGCTGGCGCCATTCCCAGGCTGGTGACCTTGCAGGGATCCCCTGCAGTGATGGCCAGGGAGCTGCAAGCGGGCCTGGCGGAGGCACAGCCCTGCTTGAGCAAACTTTGGCATCCTTGGTTTCAGGTTTCGGGCCTTTCCGGCAGCACCTGGTGAATCCCAGCTGGGAAGCAGTGCAGGTGAGCCCCCAGACCCAGTCCCAGGAGCTCAGGCCCGCACCAGCACACAGGCCCCGAGGCAGCTGGAGTCACCTGGGCGGGAAGAAAGCAAACCTGCGGGCCCTGGGACACAGCTTGGCGCTTAGGTGGTGGCTTGTCTGCCCTCCTGGCTCCGTGGGGAGAACAGAGGCCAGGATGACACTCGAGGGTAGGGTGGAGAGTGCCCCAAACTGGTCTCCATCGTCCTGCCCTTTCCAACTGAGTGGCCTTGGAAACTATCAACACCCCCAGTTTCCCCACTCATGACATGGGGGAGCGTGTGCTGATGGTGTGTGCCCAAGTTTGGGAAGTAGCATTGGGCAGGCGGCGTGTGGGGCGCCTGGCGTAGGCTAAGCGCTCAGGGCAGCGTTATCGCCTGCTACCAACAGCACACAGAGAAAACACATCCGGGCAGCCCACGGGGCAGGCAGAGAGGAGACCTCGTCTCCACAGAGCAGTCCCGCCTCTCCTCTTTGGAGTAATTTTCAGCTCTTAGTCCCTTGGTGTCAGCTGGATGCTCGGGTGCTGCCCGAGGCTTAGCCCCACGCGGCCATCAATCTCATGCTGCGTTGGGGTGAGCCAGACATGGGGTCTCTGGTCCACGGAGCATCCCCATCAAGCCAAAGCTCACACCGCACACTTGCAGCAACGGCGGTGACACCGATTTGCTCACTGCTGGCACGAGACTCTCGAGCTAGAATTGGGTTTTCTCAACCAAGAAACAGCTCGCAGAACCCTGCATGCTCTGCCAAGCCTCGCCGCTGCACACAATGTACCAGAGATGCCGGCTCGGGCTTTCGGCAGCTCCCGGGTGTCTGCAGCCGCTTCTGTGAAAAATAGCACGGTTTCTGCCAAAGCCCAGATGGCCCTGAACCCCTCCCTTCCATGCTGCTGTTATGAACATGGAAAGAGCCAGATAGCCTGGGTTTACCACCCAGCCCCACCGGTGTAAGCTGTGGGATCCTAGACAAGTCATCCAACTTTCCAGTGCCTCGGTTTGCTCATCTGTAAAATGGGAATGAAATTCTGAAGCAGGAAATGAACACACGCACGCAAACCTCTGAGAGCCGGTGGGTACCTGCAGGCCTGTTGCTTCTGTTACCAGCAGGCAATTCGAGCCCTCAGGCCCTCGGCTGCGGGCAAACAGGATCGACCTTTGCCGGAGTCACAGCAAACAGAAAAATGAGAGGACGCTTGAGAGGCTCAAGACTCACCAGAGAGGCTGGGGGCAGGGCAGAAAGAGGTTGGGGCCCCCCAGGAGCGGCAGCAGAGGGTAAGACCCTGCTCTAGGAGCCTTTCCCTGCAGGTCACCTGGGCAAGCAGAAGGTCAAGGGTGGCTCTGGGGAGCACTCATGCACACACACGCACACATACACTCTTGCACACCCACACACGTACACTTACACACGCACACCAAGAACTGCAGGCACACGGAGTGAGTGGTTGGTACGCACACACGGCAGGCCAGGGCGAGCTCCCTGAGAAGCAGGCTCTGCCTTTAGGCCAGACCTTGGGACAGGGACCCCCGGGACATGAGTCCCCTGGTCTCCCACAGAATCTCAGGCAGTTTCTCTTGGGGACTGAGAAGTTGCCAAAAATTAAGATGAACTCAGTGTCAGGGTGTCCATTTCTGTCTTTTTTTTTTTTTTTTTTTTTTTTGACAGGCAGAGTGGACAGTGAGAGAGAGAGACAGAGAGAAAGGTCTTCCTTTGCTGTTGGTTCACCCTCCAATGGCCGGCACGGCCGGCGCGCTGTGGCCGGCGCACCGCACTGATCCGATGGCAGGAGCCAGGAGCCAGGAGCTTCTCCTGGTCTCCCATGGGGTGCAGGACCCAAGCACTTGGGCCATCCTCCACTGCACTCCCTGGCCACAGCAAAGAGCTGGCCTGGAAGAGGGGCAACCGGGACAGAATCCGGCGCCCCAACCGGGACTAGAACCCGGTGTGCCAGCGCCGCAAGGCGGAGGATTAGCCTAGTGAGCCACGGCGCCGGCCCATTTCTGTCTTAACAAATTCTGGGGTCAGGCATTGGACTTAGCAGTTAAGGTACCCACATCCTACATTACACCTCGGTTTGATTCCCACCTCCGTTCTAGACTCCAGCTTCCTGCTAAGGAGCATGCTGGGAGGCAGCAGTGCTGACTCAAGTCACTGTGTCCCTGCCACCACGTGGGAGACCTGGATTGAGTTCCCAGCTGCTGGCTTCGGCTCCTGCTCTGTCCTGGCCATTTGGAGCATTTGGGGGAGCGAATCAGTAGGTGGGAAATCTTTCTCTGCCTCTTACATAAGTAAACTTTAAACATTCTGATAGAAACATGCAACATAAGTCCTAATTAACCACCACCACCAGCTCAGTGGTGTCACGCACAGTCCCGGATTTGGGCAGCAGATTCACGGCCAAGTTCATTGCACAGAACTGAAACTCGGCACCCACTGATCAACCCCCACTCCCCTCCCCCCAGGCCCTGATCACCTCCATTCCATGTTCTGCTTCTGCGAGCCTGACCACGTTAAATAGCTCACGTACGTTGCAGTCACCTAATCTTTGCTTTTTTGTGACTGGTTCATTTATCTTAGCATGCTGTCTTCCAGGTTCCTGTATATGACAGGGTTTCACCCGTTTTGAAGGCTGAATAATGTCCCATTGCACATATTTGCCATAGTTTCTTCATCAGTGTATCCACTGAGGGTCACCTGTGGCTTGCTTCCACCTCCCGGTGTTGTGAAAATGCTGCAGTGTGCACATCTCTCCCTGACATCTTGCTTTCAGCCCCCTGGAGTTGTGCTCAGAAGTGGAATTGCTGGATTCAGTGGTCATCCCATGCTTGGGGTTTTGAGGGACTGTTGCATTGTTTTTCCAAGTGACTGCACCATTTTATGTTCCTACCAACAGTGCCCACGAGTCCAGTTTCCCCACATCCTTGCCAACACCTGTATCTTCTGTTACCAGAGTGGCTGGCCACTGGGTAGGAATTGCTATGGTTTTAGTCTATAAAAATGAGGAAGACATTAACCTACGTGTCACAGCTGGACCAATTGGTGTTGGCGCTGTGCCCTGGTTTGCATGTCTGCAGATGCCTGGCTGGGCTGGGGTTGGACACCAGATCAGAGCTTGAAACACACCATAGGCAGAAGCAAGACTGTTTAGTCTCTTGGAAAGTCACTCAGATGAGTAAAATGCACAGTGTTGGGTCTAAGGGCAAATGCCCTCCATCCCAGGCCAGCTCTATGGACACCAGCGAGATGTACAGGGTCAGCTTCCCGCACCTCTGCTAGGGTAGGAGTGAAGCCAGTAGCCCCAGCTGCCCCGAGCACATCCTCAGGTGAACTGTGTCCCCCCAGGGATGCTGATCAAGTGAAGCAGGGCTCCCGAGGTGTGCTCCTGCAACAGGAACGGTGTCCTTAGCAAGGGGACCTCTGGCCCCAGAGACAGACACACACAGGGTAGAGAGGCGGCACACGAGGTGAGGACCTCCTAGACCCTGGGGAGCAGCTGGCAGGTGGCCCAGCTCTCGCTCTCCCGATTTCTTCCTTCCAGGGGCTCCTCCCTCACCCCAAGGGCTCTCCAAGCCCTTCACCTCCCCTCCCTGCACTCTGGCTGGCTCGCTCCATCTCTATCTGTGGCTTTCACCCCAAACTGCAGCTTTGGCCACCTGTCCTGCTGGTGTGTACCCCAGAACCCTCGCCATGAGCTCCGGACACACAGAGTCCAGGCAACAGCTCCCCTGGGGCACCGCAAACTCAGCAGGTCTGACCTTGACCGCATGACGTCCCTGCCCACCTCCATCTCCTCCTTCACCCACTCCGGGGCGGCTCTGACTCTTGAGTTGCTTGGGCACAGACCTCTGCTGGCTCCCCGCTGCCCAAAGGGTGAAGCCCAAACCTGGCTATGCACTCAACCCATGGACGTCTCCAGCTCCTGTTCCCATCCCCCCATGAGCAGGGCTCCCTGCTACACCACAGACCTGGGCTGCTTATCGGAATACCTGGGGGCACCCCAGGCAGTCTAGGTCAGACATGAGGCCGACGGTTCTACGTGGCCCATCACACCGAGTCCCCCCGATCGCTTCAGGCTCCCCCTGCCTCTGCAGCTTCCTGGGCTGACAGCCCCTCCCCTGCTTCCTCATCTGGCTCAGCCCCACCTGTCTGCAGGACTTGGTGAGCCTCTCTGTGAACACGCCCCTCCCGAGACCCCACCTGACAGGTGCAGCCGTGTGGCAACTGCCTCTCCAGGCAGGAGCCAAGTCCCTCTGGCTGGCCCCTTGCCACCTCATGCGCATGCTAAGGGTAGGCTCTGGGCCCAAGGAAGACCCCTGGGAGTAGCCCCAACCACCCGTGGCAGGTTGATCTCTTTCCGCAGGAGCTCTCCAAGCTGGGCCTGGGGGGCGACACGGAGGTGGAGCTGCGGACTCTTCAGCTGCCCGTAGATTACAGGGCAGCCAGGCAGGAGGTCACCAGGATCTGGGAAGACCTTCGTCCGCAAGTGAGTGACGGCTGCCGGGGAGGTGGGGCTGGGGCGGTGGGGTGGGGGTGGGAGACCCTGGGGCTGCGTTTGATGGCTGAGGTGCACCCTGTCTGCATGTCCTACCCACAGCACAAGGTTCCCACGGGTGTTGATGGTTCTGGGTCTGCTTGTGAAAGTTTAAGCAGAAACCTGGAGTAGGTCTTAAGAGAAAACTTGGTGAGAGAGGAGGAAGAGGAAAAGAAATGGGTGGGTTATTCCCGGACGGGACAGTTCCTCCCCAGTGGAGGGGCTCTGGGTTAGGCCCCACCCAAGCCTGCGCAGGGCAGGTCAGTGGTGAGGTGGGACATGGGTGAGGCCTCCTAGGCCCAGGAGAGCAGCTGGCAGCGCGGTCCACACCAGGAGGGCCCACTTCACCGCACCCAGCCTATTTTATCCGAGTCTGATTACTGTATTAAAACACTCCCCTCCCACCAAAAGCAAACCCCAAAAAGCAAAACAACGACCAACTAATGACATGAAAACAAACTGCCAAGCCGGTAAGAGAATGCCCCAAATGTTTGCATAAAATAGCAGCTCTTTTTGAAAATGGAGAAACAGCTCAGGTGAGATTTAACAGGCTTCCTTCATGAAAGCGGCCTACAAAAGACGGCGCAGAGACACCAAGCTTCTATGGGGCTCTACGGTGCCAGCCCCAGCCCCAGCCCCTGGAAAGGAGTCTACCTACTGTGCCCTGTGGGAGCTTTTGGAATAGGACAGCATTTAAACGCAAATGCACTGTGGGTTTCTATTCCGTTAAAGCCTCCCCACTGCCTCATATTCCTGCCACCTTAATCAGGGGACAAGACTGGGAGACCGCGGTTTCCTTGAGGGGTTAGGGACTTCACGTGTTTTGCACCTCGAGGCCGGGCTCATCCACGGCTTGGGCCTTCTACATACATGGTGACCACAGCGGGCCTTGGTTTGCTGCGCTCTCCCTGCTGTCATGCGTGTCCACACAGCTCGTCGTGCACGTGGGCGTGGATGCCTCCACCAAGGTGATCATTCTGGAACAGTGCGGCAAGAATCGAGGCTACCGGGATGCCGACATCCGGGGCTTCCGGCCCGAGGGTGGCGTGTGCGTAGCTGGCGGCCCAGAAGTGATTGCGTCTGTGGTCAGCATGAGGGCGGTGTGCAGGCGCCTGGCCGTGGAGGATGTCGAGATGGCCTTTTCCAGAGATGCGGGCAGGTGCGCTGTGAGGGTGCTGGGGCACATAGCGGGTAGGGAGGAAGAAATGAGCTCCACTGGCCGGCCCCTCCCCCCAAGAGGGCATCTTCCCACTCTAGCCGGCCAGATGGTCACCAGGTGCCACCCCACAGCTCTGGCCGCCAGCCAGGCTTCCCCCAGCACAAGCTTCTCCGTGCATTGTCAGCGAAGGGGGGGAGGCCCTGGCGTTTTGTGGGTGCTTGCTTTGGTTCTGCAGGAGAGACCAGAGTTGTGAGTTCACTGTGCTGATCCAGCCTCAGATAAAGATTAATTTCCCTTTGTGTCTTTGGACACTGATATCCAGTAGGCACTTTATTCCGTCTGCAAAGAGTGAGTGAACACACAGCTCAGGGAGGACCTAAGTGATACAGGGACTCACTAGGTCAAGGTTTCCGGACTAGTGGATCGCAAGTCTCCCAGTCTTGGCCACCTCCAGGTCACGAGCCCAGAGCTGAAGAGGAGGTCTCTCTCGGGCTCATTCCTGGCCCCAGGTTCTGTCGGAGGCACAAGAACACAACTTGGGTCTCCCCGGGGGCCGGCCTCGCTCTTCAGGCTGGGTGGATATCGCAGAGCGGGGAGGTGACCTGGCATTCCGTGTGGTTGCAGATACGTCTGTGACTACACCTACTACCTGTCTCTGCATCTCGGGAGCGGGCACGCGGCGCTCGTCCACGTGCCTCCGCGATCGCGGGGGCTCCCGGCCAGCCTGCTGGCAAAGGCCTTGCAAGTTATCATCCAGGCCCTGCTGGAGGAGAGTGCAAAGGCCCGGGCCCAAAGCCTGGATGGCGGGAAACCAGCCCACGTGGATGCCAGCCAGAGAGAACCGGCAGAGAAAATGAAGAGCTTCAGTCCCGGGGAGAGTTCACCTGTGCACCGAGAGGCTTCTTAAAAACTGTCCGTAAAACGGTTTGCGTGGAGGGAAAGAATTCTGAGTTGGCAACAAAATCAAAGCGTCTTTTATTGTCGGCAGGAAGATGAACGCCCGGAGAGTGTTCGTGAGGACTCACGAGCTTCAGCTTCGGCTTTTGTGACGGTGAAGCGAAACCCTAGCAACGCTTCTTCCAGGCGGGTGTGCGGTGGTCCGTGTGCCCCTGCCAGCGGCTGGGACCCTAGACCTGTGCTGTGGAAGCCGCCTGCTCCAGGTGGCCCACCCTTGGCCTCCAGGTCTGTGGTCCAGGTCTGGCGAGCAGCTTTGGAGTCGCTGTGTCTCGACTGCCTGCTTCCTCTGTTACGTAAGCCATTTTTAAGTGTACAGCCCAGTGAGGTTGTGCGTTGTTGGGCAACTATCACCACCACCCACCTCTAGAACTTCCTTATGACCCCAAACTGAGCCTCTGCATCCATTAAACAGCCACGAGCTATGCCTATGTTCCCGGGTGGTGGGAATCACCGTGTAGTAAGTAGACTCCCACAGCATCTGTCCTCTGTGTCTGTCCTGTTTCACTTAGCATAATGTTCTCAAGGTCCATCCCATGTTGCGGTGTAGGACAGCACTTCACTTTTAAAGGCTGTATAGTATTCCACCCAATGTATCCGGTTTTGTTTACCCACTCATCTATAAATGGACACATTGGGTTGCTTCCCTTCCACCTGCTGTCTCTTGCCAAAACTGCTGCTTGGACGCTCGCATGCAAGTCTCAGTTCAAGTCTGCTTTCGGCTCTTTGGTGTCTGCATAACCAGAGGCGCATTCCTGGGCCCACTTCCTAGTCTCTGTCCACGTTTCTGAGGCACTCCACAGGGGCCGTGCCGTGTTATATCCGTACCAGCACTGTTTGGTCAGTTTAGTAGCTGGGCTCAGTTTTTCTCTGTGGTCAGTACTAATCCTCATTTTTATTTTATTTAGTTTTTAATGATTTACTTATTTGAAAGACAGTTACAAAGAGAGGGAAAGACAGAGGTCTTCCATCTGCTGGTTCACTCTCCAAATGACGGCCATGGCTGAGGCTGGGCCAGGCCAAGGCCAAGGCCAGAAGCTTTTCCTTGGCCTCCCATGAAGGTGGCAAGGGCCCAAGCACTTGGACCACCTTCCACTGCTTCCCCAGTTGCATTAGCAGGGAGCTGGACCTGCCGTGCCACATGCCAGTCCCGTCCATAATATTTTTTATTTATTTATTTTTTAAAGATTAATTGATTTCTTTGAACAGCCGGAGCTGGGCTGATATCAAACCAGGAACCAGGAGCTTCCTTTGGGTCTCCTATGTGCGTGCAGGGGCCCAGTCACCTGGCCATCTTCCGCTGCTTAGCCAGGCACATTAGCAGGGAGCTGGATGGAAGTGGAGCAGCTGGGACTTGAACCGGTGCCCGTATGGGATGCTGGTGCTGCAGCACAGCCTCCCCACCCCTAAATTTTAGAAGCCAGAATCTGCTTTCTGGCTCCTCTTTTGTTCCGTCTCGGGTCAAGGGGCTCGTGGCCAAGTTGTATTTGTGCAGCATTTTCTGGGGGAGTACCCCCACTGCAACCCCCCTGGCGATGCTGTTTTCATGGGGGAGTGACAGCGTTAACTCTGGCAAGTGTCTCCTGTTGCAGGCTCACAGAGGCTGCTTTGCGCTTCATTACATTAAAAGCCCTCCTAGCTGTGATTGGGCCTCCACTTTATATTAAAAGCCCTCCTAGCTGTGATTGGGCCTCCGCTTTATATTAAAAGCCCTCCTATCTGTGATTGGGCCTCCACTTTATATTAAAAGCCCTCCTAGCTGTGATTGGGCCTCCGCTTTATATTAAAAGCCCTCCTAGCTGTGATTGGGCCTCCGCTTTATATTAAAAGCCCTCCTAGCTGTGATTGGACCTCCACTTTATATTAAAAGCCCTTCTAGCTGTGATTGGACCTCCGCTTTATATTAGAAGCCCTCCTAGCTGTGATTGGGCCTCCGCTTTATATTAGAAGCCCTCCTAGCTGTGATTGGGCCTCCGCTTTATATTAGAAGCCCTCCTAGCTGTGATTGGGCCTCCACTTTATATTAGAAGCCCTCCTAGCTGTGATTGGGCCTCCACTTTACATTAAAAGACCTTCTAGCTGTGATTGGGCCTCCACTTTATATTAAAAGACCTCCTAGCTGTGATTGGGCCTCCACTTTATATTAAAAGCCCTCCTAGCTGTGATTGGGCCTCCGCTCGTGGAAGTCTTTGCAACTTAATGACAAAGGATGGGGGACCTCTGCATACCTGAGCATCTGGGAGACACATGACGGGACTTCCTTAGCAAACCAGCCCGGATCACCTGACACAGACCAGTGTCTCAGCATCGCCCTGGGGTGCGTCGGGGCCCACAGGAGGGCGGCTGCGTGGTTGTGAATGAGCTTCCGGGGCAAACAGCTGCAGCTCAGAGCCCTCAGCTCCCCTGCTTCCAGCTCCTGTCCCACAACACCGGCAAGCAGCCACCTGCTCCGGGCTGGTGCCGATCGCCGGCGCCACACCCCCAGCCGTCAACATTTAGGCCGCTGGGAGGTCCAGGGCTGCCCCTCTGGGTCCCCCAAGGCTCTCCAGGCAGCAGCCAGAGGCCCACGTCCACCCTGGCCCCTGGGCATGGGCCGTGTCGGCACAGTGGACAGGCTGCAGCGAGAGACGGAGCACTGGGTTGGTGCTCTCGAGGCTGGGGGTCTGCGTGGGTTTTCGCTCCTCTGTACCACAGGATAAGAGCCCTCCCTGGAAGGCTGGTTGTATGCAGAGAGAGAACGGAAGTGAGTCCGTCAGTGATGTCGGAGCACTAGGAAAGCCACACACCTGGGGGCAGACTCACGCCTGGACCTGCGGGGACACGCCCCCCACCCCGGGTGTTCCTCTGAAGGTGCCGCACCCAGTGGAGAGGCCCCCACACTTCCCAAGACCTGGCCCCTTCATCCTGAGAAACAGCCCCCTCCTGCACCAAGGATAGGGCACACGTGGGCCAGCGCCCTGTGGGACACAGCAGCTCAGAAATGCCACCTCTAGTCACCCAGGACGGTCCCGAGTGCCAGGTGCTCGGTGACAATGCCAAGCAAAAACCTTGGGGCCACGGCAAGCTCCTGGCTTCTGGCTCAGTCCCCAGACGCCACCACGGGCCTGGAGCCTGCACTCCAGCCAGGCCTCCCAGGCACCCAGGGAGGGACCCAGTCACCCAGCTGTCACTGCTGCCTTGTGGGGTGTGCACTGGCGAGGAAGTCAGGAGCAGGGGCTGAGCTGGAAATCCAGCCCGTGTGCTCTTAGTGGGACATGAGCGTCCCCACCCGTCTCAGCTGCTGGGCCAAAAGCTCCAGGGTCCGAGCACTTGCAAGATTGACCAGGTCCCAAGTACCCAGGACCTTTGCTTTACCCCTACTGTCTACACCTTGACCCTTCACTCTGTGGCCAACGGCCCAGATTCTGTACAGGGCTGTGATCCCGCATGGCCCAAATCCAAGCAGATGCTGGGTCCGATTGGGGTGTCCTCCTCCTACCAACTCCCTTCCCCCGACGCCCGCAAAGGGAATGCCTGTAGGTGGCAGGGTCCCCACAGCACGCGGCGATGCTTCCAGCACGCCTAATCGCGGTGCGGCTGCCCAGGCGTCCTCAGCTGTGAGGGACCCCCAGGATGGGGAGCGTGGAAGCGCTCTGCCCCCGGGTGACAGAGATCAAGCCCGCCTTGGGCCTGCTGGTCAGTGGAAGAAACGGGGAAAGTCTGCACACGGGTCCCAGACGGAGCGTGCAGCTGTCTGCGCCGCCTTCGCTCCCCAAGCTGATTTCCCCATCTCTGCATGGGGACAGGGCTTGGCTTCAGGAATCAGGTGTGCGAGCGAGCGAGAGGGGCAGAGGCCGGGGGTAAGGGGCATTTCCAGGAAGGGGGAACAAAACCACAAAACCAGAGGCAGGAAATGCATACAGAATTTTTATTTAACTTAAACAATGTAGTATTTTAACTACTAGAAAAAAGCAGAGTAAGAGAAACTAAAGTTGCCTTAGCTTTAGCCATTCAAAATAGACAAAAGTTTTTTTTGAGTTTTTTTTTTTTTTTCCGTAAAGAATCCAGAGTATATGGCAGTAACAGGAATAAATTCTTAACAATGGAGTATACAAAAACAGGTTGGAAATTTTTTTTCATCTACTGATTTTTTTTATATAAAGAGAATTTTTAAAGGAGTAATTCATACACAGAAAGTCTTGTAACAAATTGGCCATGTTGTTACCTCTTTTTAAATTTTTTTAAACTTTTTTTAAAAAAAACTTTTTTAAACAAGAAAACTCAGAAAATGCATTATTTGTGATGCATCCATTCCATCGTGCCTTCTGGTTTGATTTTTTTTTAGCCCAGAGGTAGACAACTCTGGCAAACCTCTCCCCTCCAGCTCACTGGCTTCTGACAGCAGACAGGTGATCGTACCGGGCACCTGTTCCACCTGGGGACATTTCTGTGCAATGCCAAACAGCCACACGGAAAGATAAAAACAAAACAAACAAACAAAAAAAATGGTCTCTGGACCTATCTCCTGGGTAGTGCAAAAAAATCCAGGTATTTCCGACCACGGGGAATACTGTGGAGTTGTGAGGACACGGCTAATAATCCACCGGGAACCAGAGGCAATGGAGTCGAACGTTTCTGTAGTGTGTCGTAGTCTGGATCGAAAGGAACTGATTCTGTATTGGTGTTACCTTCGGTGTTCTGCCTTAAGTAAAAATCAACAGCGCTCTTCCTTGTGACAACAAAGCGTTCATCACGGTCTGAGGCACGTGTGCCCAGGGTGACCGTCCTTCCCGCGACCTGTGCGTGTGCGTGAGATCATTGTGAAAGCCACCGGCCGTGCAGCTGGTCAGAGCGACCACACCACAGGCTGCACGGTGCTGTGCACGGCTGGGTGGCGACACCTCTACTGTCCCATGGCCAATGAGGCTCTTTCCATCAGTGAAAGCCGCAACACTCCAAAGGGGAATGGCCAGGAAAAGACCACTAAGATCCTGAAGATATGGAACTACTTTTCAAATCACCATCCTTCCTTTGTTATCAACTAGGGCACAGAGCACGTGGGGGAGGGGGCCGGAGCCGCAGCTCAGGTCAGGGACAGAATCTTTTTGGCGTATTATAAAGCTAGCTAGCCAACAGGTGTCCTAAAAAAAATGGATCACGAACACATATTTTTGCACACACGCAGGAAAAAAAGGTGTCTTTAAATTACTTTCGGCAATTATAAACTACGAACGCTTTATAAAATTATTCTATGTTCTTACAAAAATGCAATGAAACATTGAATTAGTTCTTGTAAACCGGATCTTCGTCAACTGACTACCCGTAATCTACTGGACTTGAGAGCCCTATGGAGAACACTAACGAGTGACTAACTGAGACGATGTTTGCCAGAAAGATGGGGACGCACACATTGGACATACAGGTGAGTGACCATCACGTTCTTGCCGAAACCAAGTAAAACAAAACTCTAAGGTCACGCCCCAGAACTGACACCCCAACTGACAGGTGCGATGGAACACGAGGTCGTGAACGATGTTGGGTTTCGGGGCACAGCTTATTTGTTGAAACCAAGTACCCCTGGGATGGCGGTGACGCCTCCTTGTGGTCTGCCAGCCTTACATCCGGACAGCACCCCGACTTCTTCCCATCCTGTGCGCCTCTGCTCCAAACCCCGCCCTTCACATGGTGATCGCCTCTCGGGCATTTCCCACTGCCCAATCACGAATCATGCCAGCATCAAGGGGAGCTTGTTTCTGTAAATGACCGAATAGTCAGGCCCAAAGTCAGTCCTCGGTCCTGGCCTGTCCACGGTCTGTTCCCTCAGCATCCCTGGAAACAGAGGTTCAACTACGCAGCGTCCTCTCTTGGTGTTCTTGCTGGTGCTGCCATCTGGCGAGAAAATGAGGCTCTGATCACTGGTTCTTGGGGAGTGGATCTCTGGTCTGTGTCTCCCAGTGCCGCTTAGCCCAGCAAATGAAAAGGCAGCCGACAAACACAAGGTGGTGGCAAGAGAAGAACTGGGACTGCTGGAACAGGCGGAGGCACCCCATGGAGTGCCACTGTCTACTGCAGGGTGCCGGGTTTGGGGAGGGGTTGCCTTCCATGCTGTCTGCCCACCCTGGGAGGATCTTGGACCCATCTGAGCTCCGAGCTCTGGGTGAACTTGCCACAAGGCAGGGCTGCTCCCAAAGAGGCGTCAGTGGAACAAACTGGCCTAGAATTCCGCATCTTGCATGGTTTGTCACTCTGAGACCTCAACCAGAACCCGGCCTGGCACATCACGCATTCTGCCGCTTGGCAGTTTTGTGGTAGCCACTGTTCCCACCACTGTTCCCAGTCACAGGAGAGGCCGTGTGGGCTGTGCACGTGGTCTTTCCTCTTCCCTCTTCCACGAAGGAATCTGAGTCCCGCCGGGCATCAGGACTTCCTGGCTGTCTGGGCCCCGCGCATCTGAGCACATGGGCTCCCACCACACGGCGGGCACCAGAGCATCCCGGCAAGACGGTCTGGGCGGCTTGGGGCACCTGGGCCCCACACATCTGAGCACACGGGCTCCTACCGCATGACGGGCACCAGGGCATCCCGGCAAGGTGGTCTGGGGCGGCCTGGGGCATCCCAGGCCGCACACATCTGAGCACACGGGCTCCTGCAGCACGGTGGGCACTGGGACGTCCCAGCAAGGCGGTCTGGGGCAGCCTGGGCCCCACACATCTGAACACACGGGCTCCCGCCGCGTGGCGGGCACTGGGACGTCTCAGTGGTCTGGGGCAGTCTGGGCACGCACAGTTCAAGTTCCACATCTGAGCACACGGGCTCCGGCCGCATGGCGGGCACCTGGACATCCTGGAAAGGCGGTCTGGGGCGGCCAGGGCACGCACATCTGAGCACACGGGCTCCCGCTGCACGGCGGGCACCTGGACATCCTGGAAAGGCGGTCTGGGGCGGCCAGGGCACGCACATCTGAGCACACGGGCTCCTGCCGCATGGCGGGCACCGGGACTTCCTGGAAAGGCGGTCTGGGGCGGCCAGGGCACGCACATCTGAGCACACGGGCTCCTGCCGCATGGCGGGCACCGGGACTTCCTGGAAAGGCGGTCTGGGGCGGCCAGGGCACGCACATCTGAGCACACGGGCTCCTGCCGCATGGCGGGCACCGGGACTTCCTGGAAAGGCGGTCTAGGGCGGCCAGGGCACGCACATCTGAGCACACGGGCTCCCGCCGCATGGCGGGCACCGGGACTTCCTGGAAAGGCGGTCTGGGGCAGCCTGGGCCTTGCACAGAGTTCCACATTCGAGCACACAGCTCCCACCGCCTCGGAGAAGCGCCTCACCTCTCCCGCCTCGTCCACCAGCTGCCTCAGAGGTTCCCAGTGCTTCCAGCAGGGGGAGCTGCTGTCAGGAGGAGGTTGTGTGGAGGATGCCACAACTCAGCGTGGTCAGAAACTCTGGAGCGCACAAAGGAGAAACAGCAAGGAGAGGCGGGGAAACCAGCCCAGCGGATACATGGTGCCTGGGCATAGTCGAGGCGGGCGGGTTGGTCCAGGAACATGACTGTGCCGTCACACGAGCGAAATTCTCTCTCACGGAAGTGTTTCTGCAGCGCTCGCTACGACGGGTGCGACACTGTTAGTGTTTTCTTTCTACTTAAAAGGAAAGCCACCTACATGAGACGAAAACGAGAGAACAGCGACAACTCGGACAGTTGAAACAAAACCCTTATCACCAGTGGAATGAGCTGCAGAGATCCAGTTGTGGACACCGGTGGGTCTGTGCGGGAGGGAGGAGAGGCCACTGTTGCAAGGGTCACCTACGGCGTGGCCCAAGAAAACCCTGATCCGAGGACACTCCCTGACGGCCGGAGAGAGGAGGGGCCAGGCTCACTGCAGTGCTGGGGCCGCAGAGGGAGCTGCCCACCCTCGGGGAGGAGCCCCTGCCAGGTGTCCCAGCAAAGGCCACCAGCGCCTGTAGCAGCAGCTGCTGGAAGCGGGCGCACCGTCCAACCGTGAGCAGCAGGACGAGGTGGGCTGGGCGCTGGCCACTGGCCTTTCCAGCCTCCAGGCCTGGTGGGTCTTTGTTGACCCCGGGGGTGAGGAGGGGGAAGAGGGGGAAGTGGAGAGAGCAGTGTGGGGACGGGACTGGGCTCCCGCCGCCGCACTTTCTCTGTCACACTGGCCCACGGGGGCCGGCACCGCTGTGGAGGGGGCCCCGCTCTCCCACGGCCAGCGCGGCTGCCCCTCTGAGGTGAATGAGGCTGTGGTGCAGCCCGGCGCAGGGGAGCCTGCAGGAGCAGCAGCCGGGAGCCCACCCACGCTGGCGCCCATGCGGGAGACAGCTGCAGAGACTAGGGGCCACCCTGGGCACTCGGCACTAGGCCATCAGGGACGGCCCGGTGTGGGGGTGTCCTTCTTGGCCTCACTGGACTGGGAGGAGGGAAATCCTGACGCCTCGCCGCCTCTGAGGAAATCAAGTTAGGAAAAAAAAATAAAAGGAGCGAAAGCAACAGAAGAGGAGATGCGGCGGAAGAGGAGAGCTGGGTTAGCGCTGCTTTGACCCTGGACGCAGCCTGGCCCCTGCCGGCACTGCCCCGGCGTGTGGCCGCGGCAGGGGTGAGGTCACCGGTAGCAGTGGCCGGCTGCCGGGTGCTGAGAACGTGAGATGTATTCCTCTCTATATACACATATAAAAAATAAGAGTGAGGTAGATAAACGCTTGCAAAGAAACAAAAACACCAGGACCTGTCCCGTCCCGTGCACCCCTTCCTCAGTGTCCAGAACAGGGCTTCCTGCCAGCAAAGGGGGCTGCCATCACAACGAACGCCAGCAAGCGCCTGCACGGAACACTCCCGAATGGACCTCTCTTTTCTAAGCGAAACCCTGCGGGACACAGGCTGCCGAGGCCGAGGTGAGACTGGGACTCTGAGGAGTGACAGCACCGCCGGGCTTCCTGGTGTTCAAGCTCCGGTCCCAGCCAAGTGGCATCTCTTCGCTTTGCTCTTACTCAGAATTGAGCATCGCCACCCCACAGCCAACTCTCACGCTGTCATCACTTGGGTGGGAAGGGCTCAAAACCAAACCGATCAAGACCCCCACGGCCGCGGAGGCAGCACTGGCCAGCACCCGGGCTCTGGTCCCCTGGGAGCCAGCAAGGGCTCCCGGGCCACCGAGCGAGCGTCCACGCTGCCCTGCCCTGAAGCTGTGGCTGCCAGTCATGGCCGTGGGCTGCTTGTTCAGAGGCTGAGGGGCGGGGTGGGGTCCCCTGGGGCACTCTGTTTGTAGAGACAGTAGGTGGGTCTGGTGGGGGCTGGGCTATGCTCTGCTGCACCCTTGGACTCAGCAGCTATTTGACATGGGATGGAAGGATTAATCAGCCATTTAAAAAAAACAAAAACAAAAAACCAGCAATCCAAATGCCTAGTGTCTGCAGTAGAAACTGCTGTTGTACCCAAGAATTAAAAAAAAAATAAACACGCGTGTGTCACAACCAAAGCAAACGGGAGGGGACAGACGGCGCGGCTTCTCGGCTGCGGTGGACGTGCGGGAGGTTGACCTCAGTCTGTGCATCGTCCCCGCTATAACAGACCCCAGCGCCGCGCCGAGGTGGGAAGGGGGCGGCGGCCAGCGGGGACCCCGGCCCACGCCTTCGTCCCACCACCGTCTCACCAGCCTCGGCCCGCACAGGCGGCTGGGGGCGGGGAGGGCCATTTAGAGAAAGGCATCAAACAGCTCCTGGCGCAACATGTTCTCTAAGACTCAGTTACTGGGAGAAGAGGAAGAGTCACGCACTCTAGCACAAAGCAGGAGTTTCTTGGAGTGAGCAGAAAGGGAGGAAAGCAGAGACCTGAAGATTTCATAGATTAAATCCACAAAGAGAAGGAACGAAAAAAATAGCAGCTTTTTTTTTTCTGTACAGACGTATAGATGAATATCTGAACCGTAAAAAAGTTATAAAAGTGACATTGAAGATGATGTGTATGCAAATGCTTCACGGTCTAACATAGAACTGTAAGACCCATGAGAAAGTCCCAGTAACAGCCAAGGTGGACAGAGCTGAGAAGGCCTGAGTCCATCCACTGTGTGTCCTGCTGTGGCGCTCAACCCCCTGCGCGGGGAGGGCAGGGCGAGGCCTGGGGCGTGCAGGACACCGGCACGGGGGCCGCCCGTCTTCCGGGCGCAGTCAGGGGCCGCGCTCACCCGTGCCTCTGGATGGGGGTGAGGGGAGCTAGCACAGGGGTCGGCAGGGAGAACAGGTAGGGTTTTGGCAAAATTTGGCAGCGTCGAAATGCCGGCCCTTTTAGGATCGCGGATGTCCCTAGGAAGGTCAGAGATGCAGTTACCAACTCCTGTCTCAGCGTGTTTGACAATGACCTGCGGTGTCCAGCAGGTGCACCCGGGACACCCTGGGGCTCCAGGGGCCGCCATGACCTCACTCTAGCCACAAGGGCTTCCCAGCCAGGCTCTTCCATCATGAAGCAGAAAGAGAGAGGAAGGAGCGAGAGAGAGGGGAGAGAGAGGGGGGAGAGGGAGGGAGAGGGGGAGAGGGAGGGAGAGGGGGAGAGGGGGAGAGAGAGAGAGAGAGAGGAGACAGAGAGGCGACAGAGGGAAGCATGAGGCTCGGTTCTCGAGTGTTCTGTTGCTATGACGTGTTGTCGCTAAGTTTCTTAAAGGCCCGTGTCAGTTAAGGGTTTGGGTGGGGGAAATAAAAAAAAAGCTGGTTGCATATAGAAAAAAGGAACATCCCAAGCGTGTTTACTGCGGAGAAGGCGACTCCCGGGCGCAGCAACGGCAGGTCTGAAGATCCACTGAGGTACGGAGGAGGCCTGCGGATCGGAGGGGCTGCTAGAACTTTCTCTCCCCCACCCTGCTGCAGCCCAGCGCGCACGTTCCCGTCCCCGCCGGCATCAGCAGGTCGAAGACTGCGGCAGCGGCAGGGCCCGCTCGTCTGTGCGGCCCCCATTCATGTGCGCGTAGGGTCGCCTCTCGTCAAAGCTGGCTCGCAGGACCATCGCCCCTGCACTCGGGCCGTTCTCGGCCTTGTGCCTGTCGGGCTGCAGGGCGGCGACGGCGGCAGCGGCGTTCGCGGAGGGGTCCAGGGGCACGCTCTCCATGTTCTCGGGCTCCAGGTCGAGCTCCTCGGCCTCGGGCGGCTTGTTCTCCTCGCTGTAGTAGAAGGAGACCTCGCGGAAGCCGGGCTCCATCTCGTCTCTGACACTGCCGATGATCTCCAGGAAGGAAGGCCGCATCTTGGGGTTGTATTGCCAACACATGCGCATCAGCTCAAACCTGCGTGAGACACACAGAGCGCGGGCCCACCGTGAGGCGGCCTCTCCAGTCCCCACCTTCTCACCACCCCATGCACTCCCCTTACCCGGCTCCCAGGACCCACCACGGGGCAAAGCCAAAGCCCAAGCTCTGGTTCCCCGAGAGGCACAGATCTGGGTCCAACAGGCCGCCCTCACCACAGGTGGAGAACCTGCAGCTTCCAGTCTGAAGCCTCCCTTAACCACTGGCTCTAGGATCATACGGCTGGAAGCCTCCAGTTTCTCACTCAGAAGGCTCAGGAACTTCCCCAACCCTCTCCCTCTCCCCGAGTGCCCCCCTCCTGGGGCCAGGGCAACCCGGCAGAGGACCCGAGGAGGGAGGTAGTGAGAGGCAGGGCAGGGCTGCCAGACAAAAGGAACACGCATCTTGGGTGGGCCGTCTCCACCCAGCGCCTGCCGGCCACAAGCCCCTCGGCGGCAGGGCCCAGCCCACGGTCTCCGTGATGCTGAAGACCTTAATCAGGACCCCAACAAGCCGGCCAGAGGGCACCTGGGCAGTAGAGGGCGTGAGGTCTGTGCCAAGCCTCAGTCTCATCAGCAGAGCCCTGATGGCACTGGGACGGCAAGCCCTGCGAAGCCCTCGGGGTCTCTGGAAGCCGCGCGGGGGAGAAGAGGGCAGGAAAGCTACCATTGGTGCAGCCCGCTGCCCTGGCGAGCCCAGGGCTTGGGCGGTGTCCAGTGTGCAGGGGAAAGGGCAATGACCATTTGGGCTACAGGAAGCTCGATGAGACAGGGCTGGGAGGCCGTGGTGTCGAGGGGGGTTGGCCAGCAGTTCTCGCTCACCTGAGTGATTGTGGAACCTGTTCTCATGAGAAAACTCGACCCTTCTTGTTTTGCCACTAAAAATGGCCCCACGGGACTCCCCACACCAGGACGCTCAAGGCAGCCCAAACGAGTCTGGAGCCATCTGGCTGGCTGCCCGCTTGACCACAGGCCTCCTGCTCACAGGCAGCCCAGGGGCTTCCGAGAGGGTCCTGAAAGAACCGGGGAAGTCGGCCTGGGAGGAGACAGGCTCTCCTGCCAGCCTGGCTGGACGGCAGGTGGACTGGACACCTGGGTGAGGGTGGCAATGGGCGGGATCCACCTAGAACTCCTTATGTTAAAGATCCAGGGCCAGCACACCGCAGCCAGGCCACTCGCAGCCCCCTGCCTGCTTTTCTAGGCCAGGCGTCACCGACGCAGTCAATACCCATTTGTTTACAACTTGTCTGAGGCTCTGCGAGCCCCAGCACCGGCCGTGTACGTAGAACACGGAGCCGTGTACACGGAGCGTTTCACCTGCGAGCCCGCAATGCTACTTTTGCACAGAAAGCCTGACGCTCCCTGTTCTGGAAGAAGAACTAGACTGGGAAGACGGATGGGTTTCCCTCTCCAGCTCCAAAGCCACATGAGGCTGTGGCACTCGCCGCACCGTCCCACAGCCAAGAGCTGGCAAAAATGCGGGTGGGGGGGGCTGCAGTCAGCAAAGTCCTGCCCCCAACCTGAGATGAAGCCGCAACCCCGGGCAACACCTCGACTCTTGCCTCGTGACAGCGAGCCAAGGGGCTGGCCCACCCGCGTCTGGGTTCCTGGCTATGGACACTGCGAGACAAACAGGCAGTGCCGTCACAGCCACGGGCGCCCCCGCCCCCCTCTGTGGCTGCTGGACATGCATGTCCGACATGTCTGACTGCTGTCTGAGAGCCCTCCCGCTGCTCCAGGCAGGGTGGGCAGATCTTTCCCAAACCTGGCCTGAAAAATATATCTGGAGAACTCCTGAGCCAGTCTTTGAGACGCGAGGGGGATCCTACTTCGTGTCTCCCCACCGGGATGGAGAAGCTTCTTGGAGCCCTGCCTTAATGTCACGCCACAGTTGAGTCTGCTGCTCTGCTCCCGTCCTCCCGCCAGCCAGGCCACCTCCCCATGAGCACAGAGCAAGACCCCGCTGGCCAGCAGAGCCACCTCCCCACCCGAGGCACTCCCCAGGAGCACTGGGCGGTGAGGCCCGCGAGCCACCATGAACACTCTTCCAGGCACCGTCCGGTCGTCAGTGAAAAGCTGCAGGTGCTTTTCCAAAAGAAAGCGAGTGAGCAGAGAGAGTCGCCAGTGCCCAGAGCTGTGTGTGGCCCGGGGCCACCCGCAGGAGGTCAGCTCCAGGTGCACACTGCTCACTGTGGGGAAGGCACCAGACAGCAGGCTCCTTAGGGGTTCGGGACTTTGGTGAACACCCGAGAGGCCTGGAGTGGGGGCCCCAGTGTGGTGGCTGCTGTCGGAACTACCTGAGATCTACCAGTGCTCAGAGAAGCCCTGCGCACGAGGCTGTGTGCACACGCCTGAGCTGTGTGTATACGCCTGCGCCACTGCCTCCAGCCTGCACGCGTGCACGGGCTCCTGACCGACGTACAGGGACCAAGTGCTGTGTTGCCTTTTTGGAAACCTTGCAGAGAGAGCATGAGGGAGGATGTGGAGTATTTCACAGACATGTTTGTTCCGAGAAGCCACAGCACAGTGGCTCATGAGCACCCTGGGATCACGGATGACGGGGTGGAGTTAAGGGACCTGCCAACCCCAGCTCCTCCGGGGAGGATAAAGCCCTTTCAAGCCGCTCCCGCCCATCCCAGTGCCCTGGGGACCACAGCGTGCGGCTCCCAGGATCGTCACCCCGTGACCCCGCGGAGCGGCTGACATACAGCATGTCGGGGCAGTTGTCCGGCTTGTCCAGAAGGCCGCCCTCCATGACGAAGCGCAGGACCTGCTCGTTGGAGAATCCCTGGTACGGCTGCTCTGCCAGCGTGGCGATCTCCCAGAGGACGACTCCGAAGGACCTGCGGGGAGACACGCGATGTCAGGAGCCGGGGCAGGGCGCTGGGCAGGACCTCGGCCCCTCCCCACCACCGAGACACTGTCCCCGCCGTGGCAGCAATGCTGTGGGCCAGGCCCCGGGCCAAGCATGGGGCGTCCGTCTCTCCCTGCACTGGGGGCCGCAGTGTGTGGTTAGGAA
The DNA here is from genome assembly GCF_964237555.1 of Oryctolagus cuniculus. Taxonomy (NCBI): domain Eukaryota; kingdom Metazoa; phylum Chordata; class Mammalia; order Lagomorpha; family Leporidae; genus Oryctolagus; species Oryctolagus cuniculus. The sequence goes on from NC_091443.1 coordinate 8,466,764, forward strand.
GCTGCAGCACAGAGTTCAGCGCCCTGCCCAGCCACGGCCCTGGCAGGACAGTGTCTCCCAAACTCGCTTTAGCCCAGGAGTGTTCGAGTGCAGACCCCCAGTCCGCAGCCGGGACCCTCCCCAGGAGCTTCACGAGGGGCCAGGACAGTCAGGCCCTCGAAGAGGCTCCTCAGTGATTCTTACAATCAGACAGTTCCAGAAACTTCTACCAAGTGATTCCCAGTGGGAACCCCTCCCAGGGTGCTATTTGGCTGGGCTGGGGTGGAGGCGGGGACTGGGAATGCTTCAAAGTCCTACTGGGGTTTTGCAGCCCAGTTCCCCCGACAGATCTCAGGTGCTGCTGGCCAGGGAGGGACTGGGCTGGGGGCAGGGGTGGGGCACTGCCAGTGAAGACCCCAAAAGTGCAGGGATTGCCGAGGGGGAGGGGAGGCTGAGGAAGGAGCCCATCGGGCAGAGGAGCAGGTTAGTCAGCCTCAGGAAGTCAGACTACTGCAGAAACAAGCAAGCAGGCGCTCCACACACACAGACATCCAGACCGGTAACGCTCAGAAAGGCAGGGCTGGGACTTGCGAAAATACAGGTGCCTTCTCCGGGACACATCCGCACCCTGCCCCAAGCCTCCCAGGCCCCGCTGCCCTCACCCTCAGCTCACGCCACAGCTGGGGAGCTCATCCGGCCTCACGGAAAAAGCCGGGCCAGGCTGCCCCCTACTCGGCTCTGGGAGGCTGCCCCTGCCGCGAGCCGGGCCCCGGGCTCACTGACTGCTTCAGCTACCGCCCGGGGACCAAGGGCTTACACGCCAACACTAACCGCGGGGGTGAGGACCAGCACCGCTGCGGAGAACTGACCGGCCCTAGGTCCTGCCTCACAGCCACGGATCAAGAAATCATCTTCCGAGCATGGCAGACCCAGAACAGCCAAAGACCCAGGCCAGGCTGGGCTGGGGGGGGGGGGGGGGTAGGCTCCCTGAGACCTGCAGGGCGGAAGCCCCGCCCCCTCAGCCCTCGCTGACCTCTCTGGTCCCACACACTTGCCCTGGCCATGCCACTGGCTTCCAGGCAGCCAGTTCTCGCTGGATGGCTCCCACCTAGTCTTTGGAGCCCTTGGCTGCACCACACCAAGCTCCTGGTTTTTACTTGGCTGATCACAAACTCAACATGTCTCAAGCTCTGCCTCCCGCCCCGTCCCCCTCCCAGCCTCCCTACAGCTGACGGCCAGACCCACCCGAGCAGTCCACCTGCTGTCACCGTGGGTCCCCTCGGGGTCCCGCCACCATAGCTCATAGCTGCCCAAACGTCTCTCCCTGTGTGCCCTTCCCATGGGCTCCTCCGTGTGGATGGTCCCGCTTGGCTGGTCAACCAGCCCCCTCCTCTCTGGCCCGTGTCACCCACGAGGTGGTCACACCCTCCAGGCAGCGGCTTGAGCACAGCTCTGGGCCCCTCTCCTGTGCTGAAACCCCCAGGGTCACCACAGAGCCCGCAGGCCAAGTCCCGGGTCCCTGGCACAGCAGCCAACGATGAGCCGGCTCACTCCTCATCCCGCCTCCTTCCACAGGTCCCACTGTTGCCAACCCCAGCTTCCTGCCGCACCCCACTGCCAGGAACCCCGCCACACTGCAGGGGTCCCCCACGACCTCACTGCCTGGGAAGGCTCCTGCGCATCCCCCCCCCCCCGGGGCCACTTCCTCTTCCACGCAAGGCTTCTCCCTCAAGGACAAGGACTGTGTCGCTCACCATCCCTGCCCCTTCCACGCACTGAGGTCCTCAGGACCACACAGGAGCAGCAGACCCAGCTCCTCACGGATGCTTGCTGAGGTGACCTAGGGCGGACTTCTCCTCAGAGACTCTCCTAGGATGCCAGTGTCACCTGCCATTGAGGGCCCCAAGTCACCTGTCACCAAGTGCTGCCTGTCACCTGCCATCAAGAGCCTCCTATGTCACCTATCACCAATGGTCACCTGTGTCACCTGTCAGAGGGCCCCGAGTCACCAAGGACCACTTGTCACCTGTCATCAAGGACCGCCTGTGTCACCATTTCACTGAGGGACACCAGTGACACCTGCCATCAAGAGCCTCCTGTGTCACCTGTCACCAAGGACTGCCTGTGTCATCTGCCATCGAGGGCTGCCTGGTGCCGGCACGTGTGACTGCCCCTCACACGTCCATGCAGCAGTGGACTCCCATCGTCTCTCTGCTCCAAGGCCCGTGGGCGGGGTCTTCACTGCCCAACGTCTTGGGAGCCACCTGGGCACTGCAGTGAAGGCGGCAGGGAGCAGACAGCGCTGGAGGGCCCTCCCCTCGGCTGGGGAGCAAAGCCCGAAGCCCGTGACTGCCCAGGGCCCCCGCCTGCCCGAGGCAGCCCCTCTGTGTGTCTTGAAGCAGGCATTTCCCAGGGCTGCTGCTGTCACGCCTGCCTGGACTATTAAGCCGCATATTCTGTGGACAATCTTCAAACGCGAAACACGTGCCTCCGTGTGAAATACGAAATCTTTGCTTTCCCCTAACAGACCATGAGCTGGGTCTCCCCTCAACCCAATGCTGGCTGTGGTCACTCTCGGGGTCACCCCGTGCCAGGAGGTGAGCGAGTCTACGTCCCACCCCCGGCAAACTGCAACCTATGAGAGTGTCCCACGCCCCACTGATGAGGCTCTGCCACCACAGAAGCAGGAAGCCAGTGCAAAGCTCCCTAGGAGGTCAGGAGAGGAGGACTGTCCATCTATGGAGAGATCTGGACGCTCGGACAGGAGCACAACCTCACGCCGCGGGCGAGACTCTCCGTTCTTGGCCTGCTTTCTTCCATGACCCAAATGAGCCACTGGAAAGGGACGGGTGAGTTGCAGGAGCAGCAGCCACGGTCCCCAAAGGCCTGTGAACCCAGTATGAGGACAGCAGGAACCTGGGGACACACTTCCCAGGGTGACGCCAGGCCCGTCTGATCAATAGCAGAGCGGGTGTGCGACCATGACAGAGGCACTGCTGAGGGTCAGCAAGAGGCCTAAACCACAGCACAGCATGCGAGAGACCTGCTGGGGACAGGCCCGCCTGCGGAACCAGGCCAGCATGCTCCAGGATGCGAATGCGTGGTCCCGGGGGCGGCGGGGTGGGCAGTGGGGCAGACGCTCGGGCGTGAACGCGCGGTCCCGGGGGCGGCGGGGTGGGCAGCGGGGCAGACGCTCGGGCGTGAACGCGCGGTCCCGGGGGCGGCAGGGCAGGCAGCGGGGCAGATGCTCGGGTGTGAACGCGTGGTCCCGGGGGCGGCGGGGCGGGCAGCGGGGCAGATGCTCGGGTGTGAACGCGTGGTCCCGGGGGCGGCGGGGTGGGCAGCGGGGCAGACGCTCGGGTGTGAACGCGTGGTCCCGGGGGCGGCGGGGCGGGCAGCGGGGCAGACGCTCGGCCATCAGCTGCCCAGGATGCCGCAGGCAGGGCACAGGACCAGCCCTGAGCCCCACAGAGCCCAGGGTCCCTCTACAAAGCCAAACAAATCCTTGGTCTGCTTTTCTAGATTTTAACCGGTCAGGAAGGACCCCGGTGTGCTGGCCACAACCTGAAATGATTCTTGTTCTGTCGAGAGAGACAGCGTCAGCTTACAGCCAGGGCAGCCGAGAAGCCGTTCAGACCCCACGTGCTGGCCCTCCCCGCCGGTGTTCTCTCAGGTGGGGTCACAAGCACCGTCAACATCTGGACACGGCGTGCAGCAAATGCCAGATGCCCACTCTTTGCCACAGACACATCTTCTCTCTGGCGCATAATGGCTGTGCAGCCAAGTGGGAAGAAATGGGCACCGGACACTGGATGTGTGCCCGCGTTGCTGCCTGCAGCAGGAGCCGCTGGCGGGAGTCTGGAGGAAGCAGCTGGGGAGACATCAGCATTGCAGGCTTTCTCTGCCGACCTCGCCTCGGTTCCCCCGGTTGTCTGTTTATCACATTGGGAGCCGACGTCTAAGCATTCAGAGGCATGAAGCCTGCAATGAGCCCAGGCGTGCCCTCGGCCCACCAGCTCCGTCTCGGAAGATGGTGCACACCGCTTTGATCTGATGGGAAAGGCAGCAGCATCCCAGACAAGCCGGCTGCTGACCGGAGCTCACGCTTGGGCTGCGGCAGCGGCCTCGCTTTGCCAGGTCATCTCCCAAATGTTATTTCCAATTTGCACCTGTCTTCAAAATGGGACCGAAGGCCCCTGAGCTGTGAAAGGGTCATGAGGTTTAAAAAAAAAATGTCAGTCACTACAGAAATAGTTCCTGCGTGTGGCCATCCAGACAGCTGGAGCCAACAAACACCATCTCTCTCTCACCACAGTGCCGGGACGGGATCTCCCGCGGGGAAAGCCGAGACGCTCGCTGACGCTCTGGGAGGCAGACGCGCCAGGGCCTGGCGTGCCAGCAGCCTCAGTTGAACTTCAGAACCTGCCCACCTCTACAGCGTTGTCACGGAACCACAACAAACACTGCTGCCGGCAGCCTCTGCAGCCCCCGGCCAACCAGCCTCCACCGCGAGGCACTTCTGTTATCCAGGGGGACCCTTTGCTTTCCATAACCTGCCCTGGGTCAGCAACGAAGCAGGGCCCACGGCCAGAGCAGAGGACCCACGGGAAAACATGAAACAAAAACCAGCCAAGACTCGAAACTCTGGGTCCAAACAAGGTGCCATCTGCACTCCGAAGGTTAGCGTGAGAGAGACACACACACTTGCACACACACCCAGGTCTGTCTGTTCACTGGGAGAGAGCGAGCGAGCGAGAGCGAGCAGGCAGGGAGGGGAGACGCAGACAGGTGCATGCGTGGCTCCTCCGGGCACCCCTGGGACCCACTGGAGGCTGAAGCACGTGTCGGCCCCACACACGCCCACGGCTCACAGGATCACCTCGGGGCTGTTGCACTGAGCTAGACACAGCTAACCACGGACAGAGACCAGGGGATCATGGAAGCCTCAGCGAGGCGGTGGGGCGGGTGTGCCGGGGCAGGGGGGCCCCACCGGCCTGACGCTGGAGGTCCACATACCAGACGTCAGAGTGGGTGGTGAAGACTCCATCTTTGAGGGACTCGGGGGACATCCAGCGCACGGGCAGCAAGCCTTTCCCCCCTTTCCGGTAGTAGTCCGTCTCGTAGATGTCCCGCGTCATTCCGAAATCTGGAAGGGAAAGAGACGGCGCCGGGTCACGCCGCAGCAAAGGCGCAGCGGCGGCGCCCGCCACCCCCGAGCGTTCCGCCTGAGACAGGGGCACCTCCCGCGCGGGGACGCCGCAAGTGAGCATCTGTGATTGTTCACAAGCACTAAGGGGTGAGCAGCTCCAAACCAGCCCACGCCACGATGTCTCAGCACCCGACACCGCCTTATAACCCGACTCCTTCGGGAAACGAATCCCCTTATTGCATTTCACGTGGGACACCACTTAAAACTGCGGCATTCCCAGGTTTACCACGACCAAAGGTCATCTGGGCACGGTCTTCAGACCTGCTGGAACCCACAGGAGGACACGGACTGTGCGACGTGCGGTCGCCGGGCCCCGGCACGAGAGCCGAGGAGGCAGGGGCGCGCAGGGTAACCGTCCCTGGTCCCTACACGCTGCTGTCCTGAAGCTTTTCCTCAGCCCGTCCTCCAACCCACTCCCTTCCAGGAACTGCTGCAAGATGCCACGAGATTCGGCTGCCGGAGGGCTGGCTTGATGGTCCTGACGGTCCCCTCAATCAGTCTTTCCTACAGGGACTCCTCTGCTTTTGCTTCCCAGGGCAGAGTGCGGCTCTACTTCCCAGCAACGTCATGCCGCCTCTAATTCACGCCACAGGAAGTAAGGCCGCGAGCAGACGCAGACAGCACAGCTCCCCGGACGCTAACCCGCATCAGCGACTTGTTAGGTGCCAAAGGCCGTCACGCTGTGCCCGGGGAAAATGCTGGTCGTGTCTGTGACCCGTGAGACCCAGCGCCCAGGAAAAGCCTTTGTGAACACTCGAGGTGAACAAAACGAAGCCCCGACCCTTATCTCTGAGTTAATCCAGTGACAGGTGCCAATGAGGGAATTGGCTTTACTGACACACAATGGAAAAGAGATCCCAGGAAAAATTAAAAAAAAAAAAAAATTTCTTCCTAAACCCAAAGAAAAATAATTAAACTCTAGAAAGAAAAACCCCAGTAACAAAGAAAACATTGTTGTAACCACGGTGTACCATGAAACAGCAAACACAACCTTCGCGGAGTTGGATTCTCAAGGGCAGGCGGCAGCCTGGGTGAATTCTGATCACACCAGCAACAGGATGGGAAGCGGGTGACGAGGGCAGGAGCTGAGGTTTCCTGGGGGCCCGTGCGAGCCCTTCTCACACCCTCCCGGGGTCTGTTACCCTGTTACCCCATTTCAGAGGTGGAGAAAATAGGGCTCACATGACTGGAGCACCTGCCCCAGGTCTCTCACCTAGCAGCGGCAGGACTGGAAGCAAAGCCTAGGCCTGCCTGGGCCTCAGCTCTCCAGTCTCCGAGTCCCCAGGGAAGAGTGAAGGGTGGGGATAGGGGGTTAGGAGGGGAGGGGAAGCAGGTGGGGGCCGCAGAGAGAGCCCAGCCAGCCACGGGAGTGGCTCTTCCCTGAGAACCCTGGGGCAGGACTGCCTCCTGGGCTTGCTCTGCCTCTCAGGGCCACCTGGCTCAGGGGGGATTCCAGGGACATCCAACACAAGGCTGCTCAAAGGGTCCAACAGTGGTCAGGAGCTGGGAGGCTGACCGGCCCGGGGTGCGAGGGGCACTCGGGGACTGCCATGCTGCCGCTGCCCTGCTCAGTGCTGGGCTTCATCAGGGCCCCTTGCTTCTTAGAAAAAAGTGTGGACGCTCAGGGGACAGGGAGAAAAATGCTCCTTAGAGGCCAGGGACGACTGGCAGTCAAGTCAAGAACACGTGTGGACATCGTCTTGATTGTTTCTGTCCCCACACTGAGACTTGTGCCATCAAAAATGCCTCCAATGCCAGGAGAGGTGACCTCAGGGGCCACAGCCTGGGCTCATCCTTGGCCACCACCTGGACGGCAGTGCCCACTTGCTACCTGGATTGCAGCCAGCCTGGCCGGATCTGGGACTGACTGGCAACGGGACGATCGCACACAGCGTTCCCAGGAACCAGGTCCTGCATTCCAGCATGCGGTGGGGAGCCTGCCCAGGGGTGCGCCGATGACGACAGGGCTCTCAGGTCTGGAAAGCCAAGGGCAGGACGCACCTCCGATCTTGACTGTGAAATCCTCGGCCACCATGCAGTTCCGGGCAGCAAGGTCTCTGTGCACGAACTTGTTGGCGTTGAGGTATGCCATGCCATCTGCAATCTCCCCGGCCATTTGGATCATCTTACTCAGACTCGGAGGGGCTGGGGCCCGATTCTGTTGGAGATTGAGAAACATCTCACGTGAGAATTTAGGGATTTTTTCGTTTTCCACCTCAAGTTCTTTCAGGGTTTGCGAGTCCATGTCTGTTCGATCTGAGCTCCAGGGGTCATCCTGCTAAGAGTCAGGACTTGCAGGGAAGGAGTGTGTCGTTAGAGACCATGGCATCTGCCCTGTGGCAAAGCCACCTGCTCACTCCCTGGCCACGTCACACACAGCCAAGAGGGAAAACACCAATTCACACCACTTGGGACCAGCAAAAATGACTTACAGCAGAAGAACAATTTTTCACACTAAGGGTTCCTGCTCACTCTCATTCTTATTCGTCCCCACGTCCCTTTTATTTCAGTAATCAGAGAGCAGGTAGAAGGAGAGCATGGAGCAGGGTGAACCCAAAAGGACGCTGTGCGTTTCAGTTCCCAGGTGAGCACTGATGGCGATTACTTTACGGTTTCCTTTCCCCTCTGCTTTCTTCTAAAGTACATACGTGCCAAGGCTAGGTTTTGGACACACAATGCAGCAATCCTTGGGTTGCTTTTTGCCATGGGTGCTGCTAAGGCTGGTCTTGACGTGACACAGTGACAAGCAATGTGCATAAGTATCTCCTCTCTGGGGGGGAGGGGAGGGAGGGGGAACCACACTTGCTTTGGAATAGAAAAGAATCACCCTGGGGCCTGGCGCAGCGGGTAAAGCCACCACGCCATCCCATATGGGCGCCGGTTCGAGTCCCGGCAGCTCCACTTCCAATCCAGCTCCCTGCTAATGCACCTGGGAAGGCAGCGGAAGATGGCCCAGGTCCTTGGGCCCCTGCACCCTCGTGGGAGACCCAGAAGAAGCTCCTGGCTGTTGGCTTCGGCCTGGCCCAGCCCTGGCTGTTGCGGCCATCCGAGGAGCGAACCGGCGGATGAAGTTCTGTCTCTGTCTCTGTCTTTCTCTCTGTAATTCAGCCTTTCAAATAAATAAATATATAAGTCTTAAACACACACACACACACACACAAGCCCAAGTTTCTCCATCATTAAAAAAAAAAAGTACAAAACCCAATCATTACAACAGCACAGTTTGGATGCTAGCTCTTTGCTTTCCCTGCGTCTTACTGCGGCACACTCCACACCTCCCATGGACCGTGGGATAGAGCAAGCCTTGGCTGTGGGATCAGACTCTCGGGATCCTGCCTGGGATCTTCCATAAGAGATCAGAGAGGAGTTAATCCTGGGAGGATTACCTGGGACCCCGCCCAGCAAAATCCCAACAGTGCCTGGTGCAGGGTCAATGCCCATGGATGCTGGCTCTTGCCCAGTGAGGCCACCAGGACTGCCTGCGGTGACCTGAAAGCCCCGCCACTCAGTCATCTGGGGCGTGGATTCTGCCACTGGGAGTTCGGGCAAAGTCACCACTTTCTTTTATGGGCGAGCCTTCTGTAGTCATGCTTTTTCTTCCATAGGACCTCACATTTCCTTTTAGCCTTTTCTGAGCTTTAACTATGCCTGGGAACAGTGGAGATGGTGCGGGTAAGGCGCAAAGTTTATGCCTGTAGCACTCTAAGTGCTGGAGTATGAAGTACAGGTGATTGCTTGGAGGTGGTCATTCCTAACTACTGTGAAGACCACAACCAATAAAAGGAAGCGCGTTTCGAGCTTGGAGAGAAAGGGCTGGCGTCCTGTCGGCTCCCGGTGCGCCGCCGCCTGCTGTTCCATCACTCATCTGAGACAGCAGGAAGCACTCGTTTGGTTAGGGCTCTTGAAGACGAGCACCCACACGCATCTACACCCTGCCAGGTGGAGAGAGAGAGCTCAACAGGCTCAGGTGTGACAGAACCACAGGACAGGCAGCCACGGTTTCCTGCTTCTCAACCTGGCAAATCTGAGGGTGAATTTCAGCTCTGCACCCTGTCACCCTGCTCGGCCCGCTTCCTTTACAAACGAGGAGCCGAGGCCCAGGCACCAGTGCGGGCGCCCTGGGGAGGGCAGCCAGCCAGCTGCAAAGCGGTAAGACCACGAGGCCCCCAGTCTTTCTGCACCGGAAACAGGGGAGCAAAGGAGCAAGGGCCTCGTGCCTCCCAGGGGCTCCTCCAGGGATGCTGGTAAGAAACATTCTGCGGGGCCAGCACTGTGGCGCAGTGGGCTAAGCCTGCACCTGTGGTGCCGGCATCCCATACGGACACCGGTTTGAGTCCCGGCTGGTCCTGTTCCGATCCAACTCTCTGCTGATGGCCTGGGAAAGCAGTGGAAGATAGCCCAAGTGCTTGGGCTCCTGCACCTGTCTGGGAGACCCAGTGGAAGCTCCTGGCTTTGGATTGGCCTGGCTCTGGCCATTGTGGCCATTTGGGGAGTGAACCAGTAGATGGAAGATCTTTCTGTCTGTCCCTCTGTAGTTCTACCTCTCAAATAAAAAAATTGAAAAATCTAAAAAAAACCCAAAAAACAAAAAAATAAAACATTCTGTCACTCCTCCAGTTGCCTATTTGATGGAGCTTGTGCCTCCTTCAAGCTGGCTTGTGCGTTAGAGTGAGCCAGGAAAAGGTACAACACCCGGGAGTGCGGGGGACCAGTCCCCAGTGGCCCAGTGCTGGAAACCACCCCCCCGGAGCCTCCTCGGGCTTGCACATAACCCCAAACCCCGTGTGCAGAGAATACATGGAGTCATCTGTGAACAGGCGCTTAGCACTAAATACTGGAAGGACCAGCCTCGGAAGAGGTGAGTACGTTGCAGGTTAGAAGAAAACAGCAGAAAGGAAACAGGATGGCAACAGAGGTTCCAAAGGACAGAGAGAGAACAGGAAGTCACCGCTTCTAGCAGTCTAAGCACACACACGGCTTACGCCACGAGGAGCAAAGCCAGGGCCAGGGCAGGGACCTTCAGACCCACGGAGGCAGTGCGACAGAAAGGCGGGTGCTGCTGGGGCATTTCTCAGCGGCTGTCTACCAGCTTTCCTTAGGATTAGTGATGGACAAGTCGTGCCTCCACATGCTCACGGGCTGGCTTGTGGGTTCATGCCACAGACAGGGTGACAGCACAGTGACTCAGGAGAAACCGCTCAGGGCTCAGCAGGGTGAACAGCTGAGGCGCACACCCCCCAGGGAGATTTTCATGCAACTGAGCAGAGATGGTGCGGCCGAGGGGGCTTATCATCGAAAAGCACAAGCAAGAGGATGAAGCGTGGACAGTGGATGCGGGGCTGGGGCGCTGGAGCTTTCTGGTCTCCAAGGTACAGGCCGCTGGGAGTGCAGGGGAAAGGAGGCAGAGTGAGTGTGTGAGACGGGGGCCAACTTCTCAGACGCCTAACAGGCACCTCTGACATGCCAGGCCTTGGAGACAGAGCCGAACACAGAGGCCGGGGAGGGGACAAGCTCCGAGAGCCACACCAGTAAACGCATGCGAGGGGCAGGGCAAAGGGCGTTTCCACGTTAGTGGAGGAGGCGGTCGCTGCCGTGCTCACGCAGGCAAGTCCCCCTCGCCTGGATCGAGTCTACCCCTAGCTGGAAACGCTATCCGTAAAGGCCCCTGCCGTCACTCACGGCCCACCCGACGGTCTCCTGCCAGGCCGAGGGGTTCCGAGGTACAGAACATGCGAGGGTTAACATGCAAAGCTGCAAAACATCAGCACTGACCTCCACTTCCGGTCGCAGGGACCTGAGATAGCTCTTGAGGTCCCCTCGCGTCATCAGCTCCATGATGACCAGGGTGGGCTGGCCCTGGGACACCACCCCCAGCAACCGCACCTGGGAGGAGGGAGAGAGGGGATCAGTGGGGGAGGGCGCCGCGCCGCCCGCGCCTGTCTGCAGCTGGCTGTGTGCCGTGGGGGCCTTGTGGCCTGGAGCAGAGGGTCAGGGCCTCCTCCAGCTGGCCTCTGCCTCCCATGCAGAACCTCGCCGCACACAGGGTCCCGAGACGCACAGTGGGGCTGTGGGGGCAACATCCAGAAGCTGAGGCCGCAGGTGTAGGCGCTGCCGGGGGCGTGTTCCGGGGTGGGCCCGCGGTGGCGTTCTGGGGGCTCTCCCTTACCACGTGGTGACAATTGAACTCCTTCATCACAGACGCCTCGTTGAGAAACTCGATCCTCTCCCGCATGCTGGCGGCCTCGTTCACCGTCTTGATGGCCACCCTGGTTTCCGGCTCATCCTTTACCACGCCCTTGGCGACGCCTTCGTAGACCATCCCGAAGGAGCCCTGGCCAAGCTCGCGGCTCATGGTGATCTTCTCCCGCGCCACCTCCCACTCGTCAGGGACGTATACTGCAGGACAAGCCGGGAGGGAACCAGGCCTGTAAGCCAGCCTGAGGCCGGATGCAGCTTTGGGGGGCTGTGGGGGAGGTGGCGGCGGGACTTCTTTCCCAGGAATAACAGACGACCGCGGGGGTGTGGACAGGATTTGGCTCCAAAGTCTCATGGTGACAGCTGATGTGATTAGTCCAGGGTTGGGATGGGGTGACTTGATTTAGTCATGTGTATGGGGCGGGGCTAGTGGGAGATGTCACTGCCACTGTCACTGGGGACTGGTCCTAGAAATGGGGTTCCCGTGAGCGAGCCGTGTTTCCTGTCTCTGCTTCCTGGCTCGGCCTGTGACCGCTCCTCTGCCACCTTCTGCCCGATCTACACTGCTGAACCTCTGACACCAGGAGCCAGAGCACACGCGCTAGGCCGCCTCGGGTACTGTGTTACACGCATGAAAAGCTATCTGACATGGGTGTCTTTTAGTGATGTCTTGTCACTTACAGAAACACCAGTTTTGGAAAAAAGCCAATTAATCCTAGGAGAGGGAGACACGGAGCCAAGTGTCCAAAGAGAATTCCCAGGAGTTTTTACTCTGGATCAGGAAAGAGATCCGAGGGATGCGAGGGTAACTGCGGCGCACCGGAGGCCCTACTTCCTGGGGGAATCTAGAAGAGGTGCTCAGTCCCCAGCACAGACTCTGGGCCTGGTGGCTGACTCTACGTGTGAGCGCCCCGAGGACAGTCTACCCAGGTGACTCAGAAAGTCTGGGTTGCAGCATGCCAGCCGAGAAGAGACAGAAGAACACGAGAAAGGGCAATGCCCACCGAGCACGACCCAGCCAGGCCTTCCTAGGCACCCAACTAAAGGGCCCCCAGGCGCGATCACCAAAGGGACAGGGAGTGGCGGCCCGAGCACAAGCCGCAGGACCTTCGGCACTGACAGGCGCAGTCAAGATAAAAATGGCTGAGCGGCAGCAGGCGGCCAGGGACAACCCGAGGACGGATCCCGGGCTGAGGGCACTCGCTGGGCTGTCTGCACAGAGGTGGTGCATCCTGACAGCTACGTGTGAGCAAGGCAGAATCTCCCACAATGCCATAAGCTGATCGCCGTGCTGGCCACACTGATCTCCAAAGCCCATTTCCCCCGGGGGCATTCGGGACAGTCCCAGAATTCTGGACATACTCACTCGATGCCTGACAGATGGATCAAAATCTGCTGGTGCAGACAGACCCGAGGCCAAAGGTTCCTCAAAATAACACAGACCCCTTTCCTAACCAGCAACACTCCCCAGAGCCCCGGTGCCCCGGGCTGGGGTCCTTACCGTCGGCTGCACTGAAGTACTCCGGGTTCACAGAGGCGTACAGCACTCCGTTCCCCAGTCTGCTGTTACTTCTGTCAAAACAGACAGCATTCAGGTTAAAGGAAACCCCGCCTCCACCCACGTCTGTGTGTACGCTCCTCTCTGCTACACCCGTCTCTGCCCTGTTCCGCGAAGCATGGTGGGAGAGGGAGGGAAGAGGCCTTCCCTGGCCAGGGGCAGCTCTCGTCTACACCCCCGTCGGGCCTGGGGGCTTCTCCAGAGAGGAGCTTTTCAGGAAACGTTAGAGTGATGGGCGGGGCTCTGTGTCTCATGCAGTCAATGTGAACAGGGTCACAGGCGGGGAGACGCGCATGGCTAGCACTTCTGGGTGGTTGTGCTACAGGGCTGGAAACACCAGGGCTGCCGACCCCCAGGCAGGCTGCAACCGTCAGCCCCGTCTGCCCCGGCGTCCGCTCACCTCTTCCTGTGGAAGACGTACAGCACGATCAGCAGCCCTCCCACGATGAGCAGGATGGCGACCGGCAGCGCGATGATCAGGTGCATGAAGCTCTCGTAGGTGGCTGTGGCAGGGCAGGACCACAGGTCACGGGCTGCCCGGGCTCGTTTGCACCGCGCCCACCCGGACACAAAGACCCCTGCAAACTCCCACTCCCCCACCGCACACGAGGCACCCCCGAGGGCAAGCGCTAGCAGAATGAACTCTATAAACCGAATGATCTGGGAAACCATTAAGTGCAGACTGAAATAGCCACTCTTTTTTCCCCTTAAAGCACAGTGTATCCCGATGCCATAGTTCAGACGATGGAGTGAAGGGAAAAAACCTTTGCTGGCAGTCTAATGCTCTCTGGAAACACACACGGTACTTGAGCAAGTTCGTGGAAAATGGAATTAGAAGGGTTTTTCTTTTGGTGCAAAACAGTTGAAATCCATGCCATTTTTTAAAATGATCAATATTTTCCAGGAACATTCTGAAGAACCCACGAATGCAATAGATTTCACAAATGTTTACGCCAAAATAAACATCTTTGAATTCCATTTTCCATGCTATATCTGAAGTACTCTTGTACATTTGCTAAAATAAAATGAAGTACTTCTCAAATATACAATGCTCAAGGCGTACGGACCGTTATGCGTCTTAAAGTCCCACAGACAATTTAAAAGACACACACACACACACACACAGGATGGCACCTCTTGCCAACTTGCTCTGAATTTCCCACAAACAATTGCGCCTGGTCACCACTTGTCCTCAGCACCAGCAATTGCATGACGGATGCCAGACTGGGCATCTGGCACGCGGATACACACCCCTGAAGATGCTGCCAGGTGCGCGGACTCAGCCAGTCCACCGGCGGCGTGAGCAGCAGCAGAACAGACGCACACAGCACAGGACGCGGGAGGAAGGAGAGGAGAGGAGCACCCTCCCTAAGGGGAAGCCCCTCCAGTCTGGGTCCTCCCCCTGCTGCTGAGAAGTCAGGGCCGACTCACGAGGGTCTTGACCAAGCTAAGCAATTTCAAGCCAGCAAAAGCTTTCAAAGCCAGCACGGAACTGCTGGCCAGACCTGCCGGGGAGGTGGCCGTGCCTGGGGGCAGACAGGAGGTCTGGCGGCAGGGAGGAGGCGCTGCCCTGGTCTGGGAGCTGGGGAGGGGTGGGGGTAATGCCAGGTCCCCGGGCTTGTCCTGTATTAGCTCTCTAGACCCTGAGCTGACTTGGTGCCGCGGTGTGAACATCCCCCAGAGACTCACACTGAAGTTTAGGCCCGAGGTGAGGTATTCAGAGGTGGGACCAGGCGGGATCTCACAGGTGACGAGGCTGCGCCCTCGAATGCACCAGTCCACTCATGCATCAAGGGGTGCTCTCGAGATCCGCCTGCTGGAAAAGCCGCCTGGCCTCTTGTCTTGTGCGTGCTATCCTTCCACGGACACTCTGCAGAGTCCCCGGCACCAGAGGCGGCCACCAGCCCCCGATGAGCCTTTTCCCCATCAGCTACCAGTGTGTGGTGTTCGGCGATGGGCTTCCTGGCTTTCCCAGGTCACACGGGAAGCTTCCTGGCTTTCCCAGGTCACACGGGAAGCTTCCTGGCTTTCCCAGGTCACACGGGAAGCTTTCTGCACCCACAGCTCATCCTACTCCACAATGCGAGCACCCAGGAGGCTCTGAGTGGGCAATATGGCAGTGAAGGAGGGGCTGAGTTTGACACACACAGAGCAGAAGCCACGAGACACGGGTTGGGATGGAGAGCAGAGGGAGCGAGAGGGAGGAGGAGGCCTGCCAGGGAGGGCTGGCTTGGGCGATGAGTGGCTCAGGGGGCCGCTGCCTAAGCCAAGGAATCCAGAGTGGAACAAGTGCTGAGTGCAGTGGCTGCGGTCCTGGTTTGGAGCACAAGGAGGCCCAAGCAGAGATGCCTCCGTGGAACTGGGCTAGGAACCCACTGGGGACCCATCACAGCAGCTGTGAGCCACCCCTCAAAGACTACCGCCACTAGAAACTAGTCATTCTCTCTACAGACTGTTACAGCTATTGTAAGGGGTGGGTGTTGGCCTGGAGGTTAACACGACAGTTAGGGTGCTGCCTGGGCGGGACTCCCAGCTCTGCTCGCAAGTCCAGCTTCCTGCTAATGTGTACCAGGAGGCAGCAAGTGGGGCTCTGGTGGTCGGGCCCCCGCCTCCCACATGGGAGACCAAGACTCAGCACTCAGCTCCCAGCTCCCGGGCTTGCCTCCTGGCCAGGGTGGTCGTGGGCATTTGGGGAGTGAACCAGCAGGTGGGTGTTCTGTCTCTCTGCCTCTCCCATTACAAAAAGAATGATATTTTTTACAAAATATTTCTCAAAATGAACACCAGTTCCTGTACTTCTTAATTGCTGAAAATACAATGATCACAGCCAAAGCGGGAGGGCTTGGCAGGTTTTCTCTCGTTCCCCTGAGGGCCACTCCCCGTATCTCCATCACTTCCGCCCCCGGTCAGGCTGCAGTGTGTGCAAGGCCCACACTTCAGCAGGGACATGAGGAACTGGAACACGCCCAGAGGAACAAAATGATCAAGTGGCGAGAAAATCCGCCCGTGAGATCGAGTTGTAAGAAAAGGCCAGGCGACCGGAGATTATTTAGTCTGCACAAGTGTGGTCTGAAGGGTAACCCGGTAGTATTCAGGCACACAAGGCGACCCCAGAGGAGTGGTCCCCAGAGAGCTTCCGACCCCCATCTCCTCTGAGGATTCAACGAGAGGAAACCAGACTCCGCTGCAGCCTGAGTCTCGACTGGCATCAGGGAAAACCTCCCCCCGCTCAGCAGGCAGCGGCTTCAATTTCCTTGTGGTCTGTGCCAACTTCTGCCGGGAAAATTCCATCCAAGGGACACCCGGGCTTGCCACTGCCATCCTGGCATTTGTGGGGTTAAAGTGGGGTGGCCAACCCAGACGGGGGCACGACAGCTCTCAAGACAAGCCAAGGCCACTGAGCTCAGCAGACAAGGCCGTCTTTCCAGGGACCACAGCGCGAGCCCGGACCCCCGAAGCAAGGCTCTGCTGCTGGGGAGAGACGGAGCCAGGGAGACAGAGGAGAAAGGCAGGGAGCCACGATCCTGCAGACGGTCTGGGGGCCATGTGCAGGCTGCAGGCCCAGGAAAGGCGGCACAACTACATAAACGGACAGGTCTCTGCCCAAGCCCTGTCTGCCTTGAGGACCTGCAGGCAGGCACACTGCCAGAGACAAAAAATGTTGGCTTGGGGTCTCCAGTTCTGTCGGGCCCTACCCTCTCGCCATCACCTTCCAAGTCGCTGAGACACCGTGCACATCTTTGGGTGTCTGGTGCTGATGAGGTAGACTGCTGGAGTCCTTGTTTTGTACTGAATTGAACCCACAATGAGAATTGAATGTATTTGTGCTATACAATATGCTATTCTGAAATACGTGCACATCATGGACTAATTTGATTGTGCTAATTAACGTATGCATTAACTCATATAATGATCATTTTGTGCTAAGAACACCTGAAATCTACTCTTAGCAATTTTCAAGGATACATTTCTCAATGGAGTCACCACGTTCTACAATAGCTGTTCTTAACCTATCCCTACTGTCCCACTGAAACTGTTAGCCATCTCCCCAAATCCCCACTCCCCAGCCCCTGCAAACACCCTTCTCTCTCCGTCTATAAGTTTCCGAGTGAGACCGTGTGGTGTCTGTCCTCTGTGCCTGGTTGATTTCACTGAGTCACATCATCCTCCAGGCCACGCACGCACGCTGTCGGAGGGACAGGATTTCCCTCTGTTAAGGCAGACGAGTGTTCCGCTGTGAATCTACACACTTCTCCAGCCCCCAGTCCGCGCTACAGGACGCCGACGCCGACGGCACTTCCTGGCTACTGGGGCACCGGCGGCGACTGACCCTCAAGTGCAGCTACCTCTCTGACACACTGCATTCAATTCTTCTAGGGAAGTAGCCAGGCGTGGCACTGCCGGACCCGCTGAGAACTTGTTCTATTCAGAGCAGGAGAAATGCAGAGAGCAGGGAGGACCCGGGCTCTGGACACTAAAGCACTAGCACTGAGCAGGGCTGGGCTGATCTCTGCGGTGCAGAGCAATCAGGAACGGTGTGAGCCATTCGAGAACCATATGAAGGTGACACTGTATAAAGCAAGCGGGTGTCTAACGAAAGCAAAAACACTGGGAACGGGATATGGGAATAATTTCACCAAAAGGCTACATTCTCTTGGCCAAGAGAATTTAGGTCCATGTCGTGCTTGGCAGTTGTCTAGAACTCAGCTTCATTGTGTGAAATCACCAGGTAAAACAGCCTCCTTAGCACCCTGTTGTGTCACTGAGTGAGCATCCATTTACATCACCCAGTTTCCGCACCAAACGGTGAGTGCTGCGTGCTTGCAAAGCATGCTGGTGCTCTAAGAACGCATCCACATACCAGGGGGCAGAGGGTCTCAGCCAGGGATGCTCCCTGGAGAGTTCTGCCCTGGAGCAGGCCAGACTGGATGATCCCGCAGGATTCCGAGTCCTGAATCATTGGCTAACCGGCTACACCGCGTGCCAGGCAGCACGTGGAACAGGCAACGTGGGGCTTTGCACCCTGGCTTGGAACACAGGCAGCCGGGAAGCACAGGTTGCTCTTCCACTCTCCAGTGGCTATGCCCCTGCAATGGCCTCCAACCCGCCCCCCGCCTGTTCCACAAGGCCCCACAGCTCAGCATCTGCCGCCCCTGGAGCTCCCAGCCACGGTGCTGCCTTCTCGGCACGACCTTCTGCCAGCCTGACGATTCAGTTCTCACAGAAAACCAGATCCCCGCAGGGACCCGGGCGTCCCAAATCCCGGCTCCATCCAATTCTGGTGTAAACACTCTACTCCCTTACCTTTGGCTGGGACATAGAAGAACACAGGCTCCGTCCACGACCCGTTCCCGGAGAGAGACGTAGCCTGAATCCGGGCTGTATAGTTCCCCGGGTTTAGCCGGTTGAGCTTGGCTCCTCCATACTTTCGGTACTGCTGTCTGGACACACATTCCCTCTGGTCCTGGGGGAAATAAAACACACAGTCCGTTTCCCACAAGCCCAGGAGGAATCTGGGACCTGCCAGCTACATCTACCACACTGGTGGCCCCAACTGCCCGATCTCTTCTCCCCCAGCACCTAAAAACGATCCAGAGTATCTTAGGAGGTCCTCAAGCAACATGGAGCATAACCAGAACGTTCCAAAACGAACAAGGAGGATTCTGTTATTTAGACTGAGCTAGTCCAGGTGGGAAACATTTGCCACAACGAGATCATGTCTTTTTTTTTTTTTTTTTTTTTTTTTGCGTTAATTACTTATTTATTTCAAAGGCAGAGAGAGAGAGAGAGAGAGAGAGAGAGAGAGAGAGAAGCTAGCTTCCATCTGCTGGTTCACTCCCCCAAATGCCAGGGCTGGGCTAGAGCCACAGCAAGGAACTCAACCCAGGACTCCCACGTGGGCAGCAGGAACCCAACTACTTGAGCCATCGCTGCTGCCTCCCAGGGTCTACAGGAGCAGGAAGCCGGAGTCAGGGGCCAGAGGTAGGCATCACATCCAAGGCACACCGATATGGGACGTGGGCATCCTAGCCAGGGCCTGACCCGCCAGGGCACGCACCTGCCTGCTTCCTAAGAGTGACAGACAGCCTAGCTTCTTGCGTGCTCCTCATGGTGCGCGGGGCTGGGGGAAAGGCCTTTCCTCACTCACTCCCACCTCCCCTTCTTGTGCTAAGCCGGAAGCTGGCCGGGAGTACCCTGTTTCTAATGCAGCTCCTGCTGTGGAGCTGGTGGAAGCGCCTACAGACCGTACCACCACCAAGTCTTACCTCGATCTGAGACCCGTATTTTATCTCATACATTAGGATCAATCCGTTGGGGTTCTCAGGTTCTGGCCACTTCAGAAAGATGGAGTTTTCAGGCCTTGCTTCCCAGGTCACAGGGCCCGGAATGTCATCCGCTCCTTCTGTACAATCGATTGAACAAGTGACAAAGTCAGAGTCGGGTCCTCGGGGGAGGGAGAACACTGGGCTGACCAGAGGATGCTGCCGCCCCTAATCCAGGCATTGGGGAGCACACAGACTCCCCCTGAGCTGGTGCAGGGTTCGACCAACCTGAGGACCTGCACATCTAAGGCACCGCAACATCCTCCACTCACCTGGCCGCCACCAGAAAGCCGGCACCCAGGCACCGCGGGGAAGCCTTGGCTACCTAAGCCGCTGTCTCCTACTCTGCTTCATCCACTTCAAACACCACCACACAAAACGACCGAACGCAGCAGCTGAGTGAGCAGCAGCAGAGCACGGAGCCCCTGCCGTCGGCTTCACGGCACATACACGGGAGTGAAGGCCCCACAGGGCTGGCCGGGGAGGAGGCTGCTAGGCGTGGGACGGCATCAGCGAGCTCTCCCCTGCTGCCGACCGCTCCTGACCCTGACCTTGTGGTGGTGGCTCTCTTGCTTTTGCTTCTGAAAGCAGAATGCAAGGTCGTGGGTCAAGGTCGTGGACAGTTACTGCTGGGAAGGGTAGTGGCAGACCGCCTGGTCTGTGTCTGTCCTGGGAGGGCTGTGGGAAGCCGAGGCACAGGAGACCAATGGCTGCCCTAAGGCAACGGCTCATCAGCACCTGGTCTGGTCACTTCCACTCCGGGTGCTACCTGACACTTCCTACCGGAACCAAGAATTGGGCACTCCACCCACCTTCAAAAGTGGATGAGTGACGACTGGCTGTGTTTGAGCAACTTACAGATCAGCAGGGCGGAGGGTTTGGGAGTTCACCCGAGAAGCAGTGACCCCTCTGAACGGAGGCAGCTAACTGGGGACTTGGTGGAATCTTGGGAACTCGGGAGAGAGCAGGTGCTTTTACCTGTGCACAGTGGCGGATGCGCAGGGCAACCAGGTTGCAGGGTGAAGCCTAGAGGGTGCCCCCGGGCTGGAGTACCTTCTAGAGACACGGGAGTGACACCGCTATCCCAGCATGGGTTCCGTCCCTGGCTGGCTGATCTGCCATGCTGCCTACCAGTGACTGTCCACTCCTCCGTGGGCAGGGGTGAGAGTCAGGGTCACTGCCTGGGGGGCCAGACCCCGTACCCACCAACCACGGTCTTCTCCACCAGGCTACGAGTGTGCTTGCAGCAGGGAGCGCAGGGTCACACTGTACCTGCAGGCTTCGTTCTCGCAAAGACAAAGTTGGAGGCGCTGCACCCCAGCTTCTCTGCCTCGTGGTTGCAGCTGTGGATATCGATGCGGTAGGAAGTAAACGGCCGCAGGTTAGATATGACCGTTATCTCCTTGTCCACTCTGGTCTCAAAGAAAGGGTATTCTGTCTCCAGCTCCTCCAGGTCCGTGCTGTTGTACATGTCCACCGCCGTGCCGTTCCTGCCTCGGCCGGACAGCGTGGTGTTGGCCACCTGGGCGACATCTCTCCGCTTCCTCTCGGGTCTGCGAGGGAGAGAAGCTTGGCTTGCAAGTGCTGCTTCTACCTCTTTTGCCTTTTTTTTTTTTTTTTTTAAATGACTTGGGTGAGAGTAACAGGCAGAGGAGAAAAATCTTAGCCTTGGAAGACAAGGAATCATTCAGCCCCCTTGGATAAAAACCGACAAGCAACACGGGCTTTCCTTACTTCCTCCACTCTGCAGCCTCAGGCGCAGCAAGCGACTCCCTGGCTCCCGGGGCAGGCACTGGCTTACACCCAGAGGCGGGCAATGCCACGGCCACTCTCGGCCAGGCGCTAAGCTGGTGGCTGTTTCACTGGTGCCCTGGGGGCCCTCTCAGTCACAGATCTTACAGTTAAGCAAGAAAAGGGGCAAGCCTGCTGGCTACACACAGATTTATCAGCAGTGAGGGCACAGTGAGGTGCGGGCCACAGTCCCTGGGGAGACGGGGGAGAGGGGTTCCAGGGGCTGTGGGTGGTGACTCACCTCTGTAAGAGATGCCCTGATCCCAGCAGCACGTGCCAGCGTGGACCCCAAGACCCTCCCCGGGGGCTCCCGCTGATTCTCGTCCCCAGGCCCGAGCCTGTGCCACCCTCCTGCAGGCCTCTCCAGCCTGACTTTGCCTCCCACTAAGCATAGAGCACCTGCAGCCTCCCCAAGGCTCCAGAGAGGGGCAGAGTCTTCGTCACGACTTCAGCAGGCTTCCTACCGACAGCTACAGGATCTACTGGCGTAGGAGAAGCCCACAGGAAATCACTCAGGATGGTCGTCCACACCCAAAGGGCAGAAGAGGTGGCGGGAGGCACAGGGAGGCCCCTCCGACCGCCGCTGCTGCTGGGGCAGGTGGAAAGTGAGCTTCCTGGCTCCCCCCCTCCCCAGACACCTTTAAAGCAGGCTCCTGACAGGAAGCGTCCAGGTCACGACACAAAAGCAGTGCCTGGACAGAGGAACAGCAACCCGCAGTGAGCGTGGACCAGAGGTGCTGAGACTGCTGGCAAAGGGAGAGAGCAAACGGGATGAATCCCAGCTGCCCAAGGACCCGAGATGACACCCAGGACACAGGAGGCCGTCAGCGCCCTGCTGGGGTGCTCCCGCGGGGAGGGGCAGCCAGAAGTCACTGGAGGGCTCAGCTGATCCAGGCTGCGCACTGCCCCCGGGCAAACCTGGGAGGGAAGGCAGGTGCTGGGGAAGGGACCAGGGCTTTCATTCTAGAAGGGAAGAACGTAAGGAACCACATCTATCGCCAGGAGGACCTTTTTATTTACTTATTTTTTTTGTCAGGCAGAGTGGACAGTAAGAGAGAGAGAGAGAGAAAGGTCTTCCTTCCGTTGGTTCACCCCCGCAATGGCCGCTGCAGCCGGCGCACTGCGCTGATCTGAAGCCAGGAGCCAGGTGCTTCTCCTGGTCTCCCATGGGGTGCAGGGCCCAAGCACGTGGGCCATCCTCCACTGCACTCCCTGGCCACAGCAGAGAGCTGGCCTGGAAGAGGGGCAACCGGGACAGAATCCGGCACCCCAACTGGGACTAGAACCCGGGGTGCCGGGGCCGCAGGTGGAGGATTAGCCTATTGAGCCACAGCGCCGGCCAGGAGGACCATTTTTACACCCAGCAAAGCTCTTGCCTTGCCTTCAAAATCAACCCAGCACACACTATGTCTACAAGTAAGAAGCTATGGAGGGTCGTGTTGTGGCACAGTGGGTTGCACTGCTGGTTGTCACGCCAGCATCCCATGTGGGCACCAGTTCACATCTGGGCTGCTCTACTTCCAATCACGCTCCCTGCCAATGTGCCCGGGAATGGCACAAGTGCTTGAGCCTTTGCCACCATGTGGGAGACCCAGACGGAATTCCTGGCTCTTGGCTTTGGCCTGGCCCAGCCCTGGCCATTGCACCTATTTGGGGAGTGGATCAGTGGATAGAAGATGGACCCATTAATTCTCTCTCTTTCTCACCACCGTTCATATAAATTTTTTTTTAAATCTTAAAAAAAAAAATTGATTGATTTAAAGGCAGCACAGCAGAGGGAGGGATGGAGATGATCAATCTTCAATCCAATGCTTCACCACCCAAGTAGCCAAATGGCCAGGGCTAGTCCGAGCCAAAGCCAGATGCCTGGAACTTCCCCTGGGTCTCCAGGTGGGTGGCAGGCACCCAAGCACTTGGGTCATCTTCTACTGCCTTCCCAGGTGTGTTAGCCGGGAACTGGGCTGGAAGTGCAGCAGCAGGATGCAACCCAGTGCTCCAATGGGGGATGCCAATGCTCTGGCGTGGCTCAACCCCCTGCACCGGCCCCAGCAACGCAGTTTTACAGCAGGAAACTGGACTTGCAAGTGAGTCTTTCCACCTCCACACTGCTCTGTTCCTTTTCCTTTTCCAGACGCTGCTGGCCTCCCCTGCCGCACCTTCCCCTGCCTTTTAAAATATGCTATTTTGTTTACTATTTTTTTATTATGGCAAAGTAAACCTTAAAAATGCGATGAAAGTGCATGCAACATAAAATTGTGGCATTTTAATTCAGGGGAGTTCACTGCATTCACTATGCCACACAGTCACTGACACCTTTTCAAAAACTTGGGATCACTCCAGACAGGACCTCGCCCCATCACAGGGCGTCCTCCAGACTTGCTCCTTTGTGTCTGCCCTGCTCCACTTGGGACAGGGACAAGCCGTAGTTTCAAGCTTGTCCCTGTCATCGGGTCAGAATCCCCTTATCTGGCTGCACGATATTTCTTGGGATGTTTCCACCACAGCGCTCATCCGTTCACCTGCAGATACTGGAGCTACTTGCAGCCTTGGGCTGCTACGGACGGCACTGCTGGGAGCCGTTCCGCCCCCCACTGCCGTCCCCACTATGCAGAAAGAGCGCTCGGAGCAGCCAGAATCCGTGGGGCAGGTGCTGCGTTGCCTGGAAAGCCCATGTTCTACGCTGCTTCCCACCCTTGGGTGTGGAGCGTGCCTGGGATACTGGGCTATTTTCGGAAGCCGGGCCCCCCACAGAACTGGCTCTGCTTTTGCCCCTTTTGCAACAAGACTCCTCCTCAGCAGGCTGAGAGAGGCCCACGTCCTGGCGTTCCCACTCGCGAGCGTGGACAAGCGCCTGATGCCCTCTGCGCCCCGGCTCCTCAGCAGTAGGACAGGAGCCACCTGTTCTCTACAGGAGGCTGTGCCCTGAGCGTGGGTTACACCTGTAGGGAGCAGCAGTGCCGCCTGTCATGGCTCCCTCAGTGGCCAGTGCTGACCTGCCTGACCCGTACCTGGGCACGAAGATGGAGTTGTGCAGGAAGTTCTCGAACACCTTGCGGTACTCCGCCTCCTCCTTCTCAGCCTGCTTCTCGGCTTCGGTCTTGGGGCACGCGCAGCAAGGCCCCTTCTCTCCGCCACACACCTCCGTCTTGGGGTTCTCCGTCACCTCCTCCACGTCGATGGTGCCGTCCGCATACTTCCTGATGGGAATTTTGTCTTCTCCAGGAAGAAAAGCGGAAGTGGCGGTGTGAATGAGAGCTGAGCCATACACGCGCAGGACAGACACGAGCTGTCAGCCCCTCTCAGAGGAGGGCAGCTGGCTGCCAGCAAAGGCTCATGCAGCTCCCTGCGTGCAC
The DNA here is from genome assembly GCF_964237555.1 of Oryctolagus cuniculus. Lineage (NCBI taxonomy): Eukaryota > Metazoa > Chordata > Mammalia > Lagomorpha > Leporidae > Oryctolagus > Oryctolagus cuniculus. Next base: position 8,491,172 of record NC_091443.1, read on the forward strand.
CACCCAGGGCACGGACGCATCCCAGCCGTGGGAGGGCACGGACGCATCCCAGCCGTGGGAGGGCACGGACGCATCCCAGCCGTGGGAGCGAACGCCCGCCCCGACCCAGATGCGGTTTCCAGTATCCTTACCTTTGGAGCAGTAGTTGTGCCGGTACAGGTAGCCGTCCTGGGGCTGCCGCTGCCACCTCACGATGTAGTAGCTCAGGTTCCCGTTGGGCAGGGACGGGGGGCTCCACTTCACGATCAGCTGAGACGAGGAGTTGGATGCCGAGAGGATGTCCAAGGGGATGGAAGGAACTGGAAAGAGAACAGAGGACATTTCAGAGGACAGGCTGGCCCTTCAGATTCTCGGTGCCAGCCAAGAGGAAGCTGGGAGGCCGGCCTGGGCAAGAGGACAGTGACGGGGGTGGGCCTTCGGCACACTGCTCAGGCATCACGTGGGAGGCCCACGTCCCGTATCGGCATGCCTGGGTTCAAGTCTTGAATTCAATTCCAAATTCAGCTTCCTGCGAATGCACAGTCTTGGAGACGGCAGCAGGCGGTGGCTCAAGAACCTGGGTCCCGGCCACCCATGCACCCGTGTGGGCGAGCTGAGTTGAGTTCTGGGCTCCTGACTTTGGCCTGGCCCAGCGCTGGCTGTTGTGAGTATCTGCAGAGTGAATCGGAGGACAGAAGATCTCCGCCTGCCTGCCTCTACCTTCCAAAAACACGATACCACGATACAATATCACGCATCACTAAGAAGGGCAACAGGCACATCTCCCTGTCACCCCTGCACCTACACCTACTCCACCAGTACAGCGAGCTCAGGAAGCATGGGGCGGGGGGCACAGGGCTTATCTGGAGCACAGGTACCTGAGGCATTGGTGCGAATGTACAAGATTTCACTCTTGGCCCCTCGGATGTGGTCATTCTCCACCATGGTGAGGGTCACGGCCTTGACGTAGACGGCGTACTGAGTCCAGGGCTTCAGCCCTTGCAGTAGAATACCAGGCTCTAGGTCCTTGTTGGGAGGGAGGTCCACGTCCACCATGTTCCAGCTGTTGGAGCCGCAGGCGTCCTGCCCATCATACTCCGTCACATTTTTAAAGGGTCTGAAAGACAGCAAAGCTCACACAAAACCTTCCCAGGGTCTCACATGTCACACTTTCCACAACGGGAATCCTAACTCGAGTAACAGTCGATCAGATCTGCATGGTAGGACACGGCTCGGCGGCTGGGACCCAGGCTTCCCCAGAGTCACGCCCTGAGCCCTGCAGGCCAACTCTCAGGAACGAGCTGTTCCATCGCTACTGCGACTGACAAGGCTGCTCCCTAAGGACACATGCAAGTGCTCATATCCTCTGGCTGCGGCATTTTTTCATTGTAAGAAAAAAAAAAAACACAGCCATTTAAAGCAAATTTCAGATATTAAAAAAAGAAAAGTTTTTGGCCGGCGCGTGGCTCACTGGGCTAATCCTCCACCTGCGGTGTTAGCACCCAGGGTTTCTAGTCCAGGTCGGGGCGCCGGATTCTGTCCCGGTTGCTCCTCTTTCAGGCCAGCTCTCTGCTGTGGCCCGGGAAGGCAGTGAGGATGGCCCAAGTGCTTGGGCCCTGCACCCCATGGGAGACCAGGAGAAGCACCTGGCTCCTGGCTTTGGATCGGCGCAGTGCCAGCCATAACGGCCATTTTGGGGGTGAACCAATGGCAAAAGGAAGACCTTTCTCTCTGTCTCTCTCACTGTCTAACTCTGCCTGTCAAAAAATAAATAAATAAATAAAAAAGTTTTGGAGAAAAATGACGTCCTACAGAAAAACAGTACCTTAAAAAATCTAAATTGCTCGCCAACTCCAATGCACAGGTGTCTTGTATTAAACACTTCCCAGACGGCCTCAGTAATTAGCATCTGCTCCTCAGTGAGATGGTCAGCAGCCACGGCCAAAGCACTGGCAGGACCCTCAGGGAGATGCGTGGTGCAGCGTGGAAGCTGCACTCATCAGATCAGAGGTCTGGAGAGCTACCGGCCACGGGCATGGGGAGTGGACATCAACGTGGCCTTGCCTGCCATCACCATGGCAGCACAGACACAAACCCTGGATGCCGCGTAAACCCAAGCTTCTCATTCTTCAAGCCATCTGCAGGACCCAGCTTCAGCAAGAGAAAGGGCACTGATGCTGCCACGAGGCTTCTGGTTCCCACCCCTGGGAAGCCAAGCACCCGGGAAAGCAACCTGTGGCACTAAGATGGGCCTTAGATGAAAAGATGACTATGCAGATGGGGGAACCACGTGCACACGGGAGGCAAAGGAAGGAGGGAGACCAGTGAGAGCCACGGTCAGTTAGCAACTGCCAGGGTAGGTGGCTATCACCTGACGGCACAAGAGATATCGAGTAGCTTCTGGTAGAGACGTGGAGCTTGGTTGCCCTTCCTTCTCCTTCCCCCATTGGAGGGCTCATGACCTAGGAGCAGAGACTGAGAGGGGTCCATGCACCAGAGACCATGGACCAGACCAGCTGTGCAACCTTGGGGACTCCTGGAGTATGGCTCCCGGGGACAAAGGTTGGGACGACGCTTCACCCAAGTCCCCAGCACAGTTTATGACACTTGGATTGACCCAATTCTCCCCAAATACCCAAGCTTTCTCTCTTGGGCTTTCGTATGTTTGACAACCTCTAATTACCCAAAGAAGGAAAGACCTGAAGCTAATGCTGTCCCAGGTGGCTGCCACTGGCTCGGGTGCACGTCACCAGGCAGCCAGGGCAGGGGCTCAGCCTGGCTTTCCCTGGGGACCCAGCTGACTCCCTGCATTCAGCCAACGGTGCAACGACCACAAGGCTGGCTGCACCCTGTCCCCACCCTGCCAACGGCAAGACAGCACCAAATGCAGAAACTCACGCCTCCTTGTAGTAGACGGTGAAGCTGATGAGATCCCTGTAGTCAGGGGGGCGGTAGCGGTGCCAGGTTAGGATGATGCGGTTCTTCCACGTGTTGGTGGAGGTGAAATGCAGGATGTCGCTCTCACCTGGGGCACAGGGGAACATCCGTGAGTGACAGATGCCTGTGTCTCGGGAAAGCACCTGTCTCGGCAGCAGCCCTGTCTCCCCCAGCGCTGACTACCCATGCACGGTTCTGCCCGGACTCCCTACATGGCCTCCTGGTTGTCTACAAACAGCTCCACTATGTGGAGCTCCAAGGGGCTCGCTCCCTGGTCCTCATCCGGTCAGCTGTGCTGGCTGCTTGCCTGGGGAACTGTGAGTGTGTCCTAACCTGAAGTTCAGTGCATGACGTCACCGTGCCTTTCTGCCCACCCCTAAGATGCTGCTTCCCAAAGGGTGCCTGGTGGGTGGGAGTGAACCGTTCAGCTGGATGGAAGTGTCTAAGGATGCCCTGCAGTGGGACACACCTGCAGGTGTGTCCCAGGAAGGAACTGCTTAGTCCACACTGGGCGGCAAACCCGAAGGACACAGGAACTCCTTGGAGGACAGCCGCAGGGGACCAGATGAAGCGTGGTCAACAACAGCTTCATTCAGCCAAGCCCTCTGTGCCCTTGGGCGGACCGTCCGGGCTGCTGAGGGAAGCCAGGGACCAGCCCCAAGTTCCAACTCTGAGGAGCACCAGGGAGGACTGATGGCGCCCGCCCTCCTTAGCCTGCAGGGTGCCTTCCTCCAAGGCCCCTGCGCACCAGGAGGGGAAGCAGTGAGACTGAAGGCCAAGGCCATCAAGACTAAGAAGCTCAACTAAGACGGGGAAGGCGCTGCCATGGCACAGCTGACGTGCTATTCGGGGATTTCCCCTGACCCTGTTTCGGAGGGGAAATCAGCGGCTGCTGTGTTCGCGACCTGACAGGTCGGACTGGCCGACCTGAGAATGCCCTGGTAGCCCTGCCTGTGCTAGGGTCTGAGCAGGGGGCAGGCAGGGGCTCTGGACACACCCTCCAGCTCCGGGGCCCGATTCTTCCCTCTGCGACCCCTCCGTGCAGTCCCAGTGACCGCCAGGTGAGGAGTCCAGACACCAGTGAAGCAAGCCGCAGCCCACTGCTAGCTATGTCACAGAGCCACCCCGAGCGTGCGCAGGTGCGAACGCCTGCTCGGGCCTACGACGCTTCTCTAACTCCCTTCCCTTGCCTTCCGGGAAGTCCAGCGGGAAGGGAAGATTTACTTTTATGGCCCCATCCAGCCAAACAGAGCCCCAGTTTTTTTTAAAGATTTCTTTTTTATTTATTTGAAAAGCAGAGTTACAGAGAGAGAGTTCTTCCATCTACTGGTTCACTCCCCAAATGGCCACAATGGCCAGAGCTGGGCCAGACTGAAACCAGGAGCCAGGAGGGTCATCTGGGTCTCCCATGTGGGTGCAGCAGTCCAAGGACTTGGGCCATCTTCCTCTGCTTTTACAGGCATGCCAGCAGGGAGCTGGGTCAGAAGTGGAGCAGCCAGGGCTCAAACCTGTGCCCATTGGGATTCCGGCATCACGGGAGGCAGCTTAACCTGTTGTACCACAATACCAGCCCCTGGAGCCCTATTTTTAAAAGCAGTTTTCTGGGGACTGGCATTGTGGCATAACAGCTTAAGCTGCTGCCTGAAATGTTCCACTTCCAATTCAGCTCCTTGCTAACGTGCCTGAGAAAGCAGCAGAGGATGGCCCAAGCGCTTGGGCCCCTGCAACCCACATGGGAGACCCAGACGAAGCTCTTGGCTTCAGCATGGCCCAGCCCCGGCTGTTGTGGACATTTGGGGAGTGAACCAGCGGATGGAAGATCTCTCTCTCTCTCTCTCTCCCTATAACCCTGCCTTTCAAATAAATAAGTAAAATAAATCTCTCAAAAAAAAGCAGTCTTCTATACAGGATTAGATGAGAAGTGCATGACTCTAACTCTGATAAGAGAGCTTAAAGTCAAAGTTTCCAATTAAATTGCTGAAAATTTAAAAAGTGGTATCAATTCTGGACTGTGGGCTCACTCCATCTTTTCTGTGTTGGGGTGGGGGTGGGGCAGAGGCCGAGCCCACGGGGGGCTGTGGGGATTGAGGGCAGAGCTCAGGCGCGCACTGGGATGGACAGTACGGGCTCATTTTTTAAAAGGCCCTCGCTTCGTGTGAGGAGACAGGAGGCGCTGGGGCTCCCGAGCACCTGTTTAAATGCAAGTGAGAACAGTTCACGAGCCTCTGGGGTGCTCACAGGGAAACTGGCCCGCACACAGGGGTCACTGCTGCCACCATCAGCCGTGGCCGGGATGGGGGCGGGGTCCAAGTTCCCCAGGCAGGGGAGGGCCTGCGGCCACTCACAGGAGGCTCTCTCCCCGTTGTTCCTGGTGTTTATGTCGCCCTTGCTCTGGCGTCCTTTCGTCCCCGTCACGTCCTCCATGCGGTAAATTTCCGACACACACAGTTTGGGGTTGAAGGCGAAGTACATCTTCCCAGCTTTGATGGTCAGGTTGCGGTGGTCCCAGTCCCAGAGCTGCTGCAAGTTCTGGTTGTCCAGGACGTAGAAGGAGTAGTTCCTGGAAGCACAGAGCCCGCCATTAGTGCACCTGTCCCGGCCCACGGTCCGTCTTAGCCAGAGGGCCCCATCTCGTGCGGTCCTCCCCATCATGTGACGCCACTACGGCATTTCCTTTGCCAATAAGAGGTTGTGCTGTTAACCCTGAGTGCTATCAGCATCGGCAATGGCATGAGTCAAGGACACCACCTGGACATCCTTCGGAGGGTAACTAACTTCATGACCTCCACTGCTCACGAATGACCCTCCCCACACGGGGAGGCGCTCCTCGGACCACTCCCTACAAATGCCTTTGGTTATGTGCTCGGAGCTGGGTACCTACAGTGAGGCTGAAAGCGGCCCTCGGGGGAGCAGACACGCTTGGCTGCCCAACCGGAGCGGCTAACATCTTGCTGTAGCGTCTCCCGTCAGCCTTGGGAATAAATCCTGCCCATGTCCAGCGAGCAGCACAGCACACAATGGGAGGGGAGACAGACACAGGGCGACCAGCCATGAGCTTTATCCCACCTCCCCCACACTCATCTCTGACTTCAGGCTTCAAGCCTTGGAGAAGGTGTGGGGGAGAAGTGGTCCCGGGCAGGCAGCCCCCAGGGCCTCCCATGAGGCAGCAGGATTTAGTGTCCAGGTTCAGCCTGTACAGAGTTCAGCAGATCGGGGCAGGCTGAGAATCTGCATTTCAGGATTTAGTGTCCAGGTTCAGCCTGTACAGAGTTCAGCAGATCGGGGCAGGCTGAGAATCTGCATTTCCCACTCGTGCCAAGTTGCAGGCCCACACAGGGGGAACCACTGATCTAACAGAAGAGCTTCCATGAGGTGCTGGGGGCCCCAGGCCCACTAGGCCCAATGTGGCACCTGCTCCAGGAAGGGGACACACAAGCAGTAGGTCCACGGGGACAGCAGCATGGGAAACGTATCCCTGGATACCCCAGGATCAGGAGGAACCCCTCTCCAGGGAGGTGAGACAGCAGGTGGCCACAGCTTAGAGAAGGATCCCCGTGGCTGCCTGCCAGCTCCCCAGGGGAGCCAGAGAGAGGCCTAAGTCATAGTTGGCGGCTGAGTCTGCCACCCCTGGAACTGGAATTGTTTCTCTCTTCCGGTTCTCCAGCCTCAGTTCCTTCCTGGGGCTCATTCAGAGCTTGACGACTGGCCGGGGCTTTTGTTTCTAAGACACACTCCTAGACCCAGCACACGATCACAGAGAAGGAAGGAGCAGAGCCCTCTCTCCGCCGACCAGGGCCAGACAGAACTCGATCTCCACTGTGCACGGAGGCTGCCTCGCCCAGGCAGCTCTCTGTAGCTGCTGAGCGTCTTCACCACACCTGCACGGAGACCTAAATCCTCAGTCGGAGCCGCACACAGGGTGAAGCACAAAGCACGCGCACAACACCCTCCCCACGGAATCCACAGGGTGTTCAGACCAGGAGAGGGTCCAGGCACAGCCCCAGGACCCAAAATGCCAGGGTTGAGCCACACAGCAAGGCAGGTCCTTCAGTGCTGTTTGTAGCCCCATTTACGAACTCCCACAAGCAGGGGTGTGGACAGGTGACACCTGAGCTCCCTCTCGGTTTCGAGAGCCCATGACCCCACTGCTCAGTCGCATAGCCTGAAGCCCAAGCCCTTCCCAGCACTGGACTCCATGGGAATCCCGACCCCACAGGGATTCCAAAGGCAGTGCCTCTGAAACCCACCCTGAGGTTGGAACACTTTCACGGCCACCAAAGCAGCCCCAGAAACAGGGGCCACCCATGCTTTCCTTCCAGTAAGGGCTCATTCCTGGTCACGCACGTGTGGCCTCGGACTGTGACCCCAGACCTGGTACGTGCAACGTGACGGGGGTGGTGCCCAGGGCAGTCCTGGCTCATGGCCAGATGCACCTGCCACCCCCAGGGGCAGGTCCCACACGAGTCTTCCTTCTACCCGCCAGGCTGCAGAGGTCGGGGAACTCAGGCGGGCTTGGACTGAAGCAGATGTCCTACCAGAGGCCTACACTTGCTCACAGGACACGTCCGAGTCGGGTCCCAAGGGGAATGAGCATCAGCGGTGCCCCTGGTGCCCCTGGCTGCTGCCGGGTACCTGAGTGAGCCTCACGGGACAGAACCTCCCTGGTGGGGAAGGGGTCTTCGGGCCGGGAGCAAAGGCCAACAAATCAGGTCTAACTCCATTTAACCCATGATGAGGCCTCTCTTTTTCTTAGATTTATTTTTATTCATTTGAGAGAGCAAGAAAGGGAGACAGACAGACAGAAATATCTTCCATCAGCTGGTTCACTCCCCAAATGAACACAATAGCAGGGGCTGGGCCAGGCTGATGCCTGGAGCCAGTAACTCCATCCACGTCTCCCACATGGGTGGCAGGGGCCCAAGGACTTGGACCATCTTCTGCTAAGGCGAATTACCAGGGAGCTGGATTGGAAGTGGAGCAGCCAGTGCTCCGATACGGGATGCTGGCGCCAGAGGTGGCAGCTTAACCCACTGGGCCATGACGCCAGCCCCGGTACATCTTTTCATAACTAATTTTGCTTGCAGGAAACAGGACCACACGGGAAACACCTTCCAAACAAAACCGTCTTCTGCTCACGGGAGGAAGCGTGAATCACTGATGAGGAATTTGACAAATGAATGGCAGGCACGCTGAGAGTCTGTGTATTTGATTAATTGCTTTGAAAAGTGAGATTATCTTTTTCTTACAGTAAACACAAACATTTTTTTACAACACTGAGAACACTGGGAGCCAGGATACCAATATCAATAAAACCCAGGCATTATGAAGCCTGTGGAAGCTAAGGAGAAATAAAAATAAAACCCTCATCAAAATAATAATCAAGCCGTTCGCGAGCTGCCTGTCAACACTGCTCCTGTTTTTCCAACTCCAGCTCGAGGCTCAGACTGCACCCTACACCCCACCGGCGATGAGGTGAGAGTAAGACGTGGGGGAAAGGCAGGGACCTGTCGGCACATCTTCAAAACACGCCCCCGCCGAAGCAAACGGCTCTTTCCGGAAATCGTCGGTAAACGTGATTTCCCGGCTGCCCCGAGATCTCTGCCTTGACAGTCAGAATATTTTTAAGAAATTAAGTTCCCTGTTTGTTTTCCTTCGGCTCCCACAGGCTCCGTGCTGCCCGAGTTTTATTGATATTGGTGTCTGGGCTCTTGGCCTTCTCAATGTTGCAAAAAATGTTTGTTTCCATACTTGGGTAGGCCTCATCAACCAGGCTGTAGACAAACCGGGGTGGCCGGAACGGCTGCTTATCTCGGAGAACGCGATGCCTGGTGTGTGGCATACACCGGCCTGTGCTAGGGGTGGCGGCCACCTCAGGGCTGCCTTACCTCCACGTGGTAGGTTCCACGACCTCCCCATGCAAGAGGGGTGGGGAGCAAGGCTGGGACAGTGCTGGGGATGTGAGCTGGACAGAGAAGACGGCCCCAGGCCCGGGTTCAGGAGCCTGGAGATGGGGTCCGAGCCTCATCGCCACTGCCTACTAAGGAAGCACTGCACTTAGCCTCTCCCAGGCTGCAGGTCTGTAGCTGCAAACGGAGGTGTCTTCCTGCTCTCTGGCCCCGAGGCCACAGGGGAGAGGATGCTGTGAGCTCTGAAGCACCTCACAAAGTGGCGGGAAGACCTGTTCTGCTCTCTGAAGTGTCTGCTTCCCCGGAACAAAGTCACAGCGAGAGGAAAGGCCTGTGCCTTGAACGCCGGGACCCGGCCCGAGGTCTGCGGCCTGCGGGGGTGGGAAGGGACACTCCCTCCTTGCTGGCCCTTGCTGGCATATTGGGAAAAAGAATTTGCAAACACGTGACCAGCTTCCAGCTCAGTTCTCAGACGAGAAACTGCTTCTGGCTGTCTCTGGAGGGCATCAGACCCTGGCACACGGACGCTGTCTGGCGGCAAAGCCAAGGCCGCTGATCCGGGACCTGGTCTCTGGCAGCTGCTCCCTCCCACTCACCTGCAATCAGACTGGCTGATCCCAGGTTCAGCACCCACACCCAGTGTTTACACCGACCGCAGGGGTACAGGTACAGGTGGGACTGGGCACCACACGGGATAAAAAAAAATTTCTATTTTTTCTTCCAGGTTGCTTTACTGAAGTCAAGTTTACCTGCCAAAAAATTCACCCATCCTGTGCGATCAGTTGTGTGAGCTTTGGTTAATCTATGAAGCTGTCCAACCGTCATCACCACCCGGTTTCAAAACATTTCTGTCACCCTAAGGGCCCCCTCTTCTGCTGGCACCGTCTCTCCACGCCTACCTCCAGCCATCACTGCGCTGCTGTCTGTCTGCATGGTTTCGCTGTTTCTAGAAACCACATATTAACAGACTCATGCAAAGCCTATGGCTCTTTTTTTTTTTTTTTTCCCTTAGCCTAATGTTTCTGAGGAAAGCAGTGCCCCATTCTGCTAAATCTATCTGTTCATTTGCTGATGGACATTGGGATCTTCCAATGGCATTTTTTGGGGGCAGGGAGGGGTGGGTATGAGGAACAATGCTGCTATGGGCACTCAATACAAGTCTTGCGAGGGCATGTTTTCCTCTTGGGTAGACACTGGGTAGATCCTGCGCCTGCTGGGTCACATGGCTAAGTGTGTATCCTTAAGTGTCTGGGCAGTGTTAGCTTTGTGCAGTCATCTTTCCGTGGTGGAGCCCAGCGTCCTGAGGGAGCCCAGGGCCGTGCAGATGACCCTGCTGGGGTTCAGCACTTCAGATGGGCGGCTGTCACTCCTGGCAGGAACAGCTGCTACTGCGGCCTCGGCTGAGGGTTCACAACCCGGGAAGAACGAAACGTCTCTGTTTTCCAGAACAGCAACACCCAAGGGTGGAGAACCCTGACTCCACACAAGCCCTGGGCCTGCACTCAACGCCGTGGGCTCTTCCTGCCTTCTCTTTACCAAGGGCGGGCTCTCACCTGCGTGGCGGCGAGTCTGCCATCAGGCCCCTCAGCCACAGAAGGACGGCGCAGGACACCCAGAGCACTCACCCTTCCAGCTGCTCCTCCCCTAGGATCTGGCGGAGGTTCTTCAGGAAGGACAAGGAGACCAAGGCGTGCGAGTGGCTGATCTTCACGTAGCCCGTCACCACCTCAATGAGCCCCATGAAGTTCTCCAGCTCCGAGGCAATGTTATCTGTGTGGGGAGGACACTGGGTCAGCGGGCGCTCGCTTCCCACAAGGGTGACCAACTTGGGTTCTTAGAAACATGTGTGGGGTGCAGTGTAGGGGGGCTCCTGGCACAGGACCAGCACTTCCCGCAGCAAAATTCCCCACTTCCCTGAGCTCGGCTTTCAACAGCCACCCCCGGGACGAGGCCTCCCGGGCGGGGAAGGGAGGTCTCCGGGCGGCTGGGGCTGCATCCCCACGCTGACGAGCAGCAGGTCGGATCATAAATCCTGCACTGCCGATTGCTGACACAGGGAGGGAGCATCTTCCAATATGCTCTGCCGACAGACAGCACCGCCTCCACGGCACCAGGGCTCGGCCAGAGAGAGCAGAGCGGCTTCAGGGTCTCGCTAGGAGGTACCTATGTTACACTTCCAGTTCCTGAGATACGGGATCTATGGTTCAGATCCCGCCTCATTCAACTTGGAGGAAAACACCAGAATGTCAGCAATGGCTGACTGCAGGTAGGTTTTTAAAAACCCATTTTGAAGGTTTCTGTAATTAATTTCATAGCAAGAAAATAGTTGAACAAAACAGCTGCCAGTACAGAAGTAGAAACCACATGGTATGTACACAGCGGATTTCCTGTCATTTTGTTTCACTTACCTGTTTCTCGTAAAAGTAAAAAAAAAAAAAAAATAGACTTCAGTTTAACATAGGCCAACATTATAATACGGACTATGAAGAATTCACAGTGGTTCAATGACTGGGATTTTCCTGTGACTGCTTTATGGAGGTTTATTTAATAACAGACCCTATTTTGCTTTGAATTGATAAAAATAAAAGAAGGCCAGTTTCTTGGAGGGTAAGACTCCCTCTAAATTTAATGTGGACTTTCGTCACTTTCCAAAAATTAAAAGGAAACTCCAGCTGGGAAGACACGAGTCTGCTCACGGTTATGGCTCAAGGAAAAGGGGATGAATTCAAACGCGGTACAGGAAGCATGCCTGCCACTCAGGGCCAGGAATCTCCTTCCCAACGAGGTGTCCTGTCTCCTTAAATCCAGCCCACGGCTTTCTGGAAGATACAGTTCACCATCACGCGTGACGCATGCTACTCTTACGCCGGTGACACTTCTCCATGAGTCTAATTCATGGGTCGAATGGTGATCTTCTAGACAAGATGAGCAAAGGGTTTGCGTACTTAGAAGCTGTGTTCTGGGGACACGTTAGTAAAGGAATGTGCTGAGAGCATAGGGGACCCAAGGTCGGCAGGCGCACGAGGGCAAGGCAGTCGCAGCTGCAGGAACAGTGAATTCCAATGTGGAGGCTGGGGCGTGCCCCCAAAACAGCGAATAACAACCCCACAAGAACTAAGCAAAAATCTTTTCTCTGCTGTTTCTAAACCTGTAAGGACACAGTCCACTCAGTCCGTAAATAGCAAGGAAAAGTCAAATCACAGAACACTCACCCCACCACCACCAAACTTAAAAAAAAACAAAAAAACAAAAAAACAAAAACAAAAACAAACCTAACAAAAGGATTTACAAGACAGAAATTCCTTTCCTCTTCCAGGTCCGGTCTCCTTACTGTCCTATCCCGGCTTATTAAATGATCAGGACCTCGGCCACGCGGCCCTGGTAGCACGGGCGCCATTGCCAGAATCCTTGTGGACTAAAGATCGGAAGTGACAGCACGCAGGACAGGCTGTGCAAATGCGGCTTCACCAGGAACACCACCTTCTGCACATCCAGGGTTACGCACACGCCGACACATGGTTGTGTCTCTGGGCTCTCAGCAGTACATGGGAGATCGACCAACTCTTCTGGACTTTATAACAGTTTGATGCGCTATATACAAAACACGTCCTTTCGCTTGGGCTCCTCCATGTATCTGATAACCCAACCTCAAGGCAGGGCATGTGGGTGGAGCTGTGGGGTACGGAGGCCTAGCTCTGAGCCATCTGCCTCTCTCAGGGCTCCTGTGTGCAGCGCCAGGCTTGTCCTGGGCAAGACGTGACCAACAGAAAGATGACCTTTACACGAAGCAACACTGTTCCTGTCAACCTGCTTTTATCTCCGAGGGAGACTCATTGGAGAGACAAGCGGCAGGGAGCTTACACACGGTTGCTGGTTTTCATTTTGACACAGAGGAAGAACACCCATAAAAGACAGCCTAGAGACCCAGCCCGCTTCCGGCAGAGGGGATACTCACTGCCTCGTCGGATGTTAATGAGCAGATTCCCCTTGAAGATGGTGCAGCCTTGGAGCATTTGAGCAGAATTAACAGAATCAATGGTCTTTGTTTTCTTGTCTTCCTCACAGACCTTGGGGCACGGACCTTCACAGGGAATGCAGAACATGCTGTGGAAGACAAAGAATCCACACACACACACACACACACAGAAAGAACACGGAGGATGTGAGTCTGTCTCCTTGCATTAAAAATCATCACTGCACGTTTAGCACGCACTGCGAGAAGCAACTGCTCGGACGCGTTCGAGCGATGGCGCGGTATCTCATCCCCAAGCCCACCCAGCCGCTCAGACTGCAGCCGAGAGGAGAAGGTGCCTGCAGAGGACGAGCGTGCTGCTTGTTTCCAGACAAAACACCGCTCCATCCTGGAGGCTTGTGCGCATCCCGGGCTGCCGGCTGGTGGGCCAGCTGGCTCCATGTGGGAGTCCCAGCCTCGCAGAGGGAGCTCTGGGGGCTGTGGGGACACAGCCGCTCTCTGAGGGCCTGGCCCTTGCCTGCACACCTGCAGCAGGAGCTGGGAGAGCTGACAGGGGTGGCAGTGTCTCTGCCACTCACAGGAACCTGGCTCCTGCCGTGGGAGGCCCAGGGAAGCCCACTGAGGGATTCCAACAGGCACGCGGCTCTGCGCGGATCCGTACGTCCCGCTCCAGCACTACCGAAACGCCTCCCTGACAGTGTTTTGCAGAAACATGTAAATTGATCCAAATGTTGTTTTTGCTGCATATGCAATAAAAAGCAAGGCGGAGTTTCCATTACTTTGTACTGAGTTCCTATTGCAAACGCTATCCTGAGTGTGACACAAAGCAGTGTTAGGTGGCTCCTCTCCCGCCTGCCCACCACCACTCAGGAGCAGCAGGCAGCCTGCTGGCCCAGCAGCCGAACCTTTGGGATCCACGGCTATATACAGAACTGGGGTCAGAAAGCCGGGTTGATTCCAAACAAGATAAATGATGGAACCTTCTGGGGTGTCTGTGGGGCAGCCTGGTAAGTCAGCCAGCCACGAGAGCTGCTTGACCGTTCTTAAATGATCTTTTCCATTTCCGAAAGTAAAAGCATCAAGAAAACAGTCTGAGTTAGAGCTCTTTATATTAGAGTCCTCCCTGCTCCTCAAATGTGTTTTATTAAGGATTTGTTTTTATTATTTATTTGAAAGGCAGAGAGAGTAACACAGGGAGAGAGAGACAGACAGTCGTCTTCCATCAGCCACTTCACTCCACCGATGGCTGCAATGGCTGGGGCTGGGTCAGGCTGACGCCAGGAGCCAAAGCTCCAACAGGTCTCCCACACGGGTGGCAGGGACCCAAGGACTCAGGCCATCTTCTGCTGCTGATTAGAAGTGGAGTGGCTGGGACTCGAACCGGCATTCTGATATGGGATGCCAGCTTCAGAGGCAGTAGCTTAACCCACAGGACCACAGCACCAGCCCCTGGGAATCTTATTTTCTATTTAAGAGAGAGATGCAGGGTTATTCTGTTTAGAAGCTTAAACAGAATTTCTCTGTATATTCCTTTTTCCTTTTGGATGAATAAGGACCCAGGCTTCCACAGGGTCCTGCAGGAACCCGACCCAGGGCAGAGGGGCTCAGCTGCACACTCAGCATCGTTACTTCTCGCACAGGGAGCAGCTTTCATTCAGCATGCTCTGTCTGCCTTCCCTTGTTTCTCATTTATGGACTTCTTATTTATTTGTATTTATTTGAGAGACTGAGTGGCAGAGCAAGAGAGAGAGAAACATGGACATACAGAGCCCCCCCATCCACTGGCTACTCCCCAAATGCCCACAACTGCTGGGGCTGGGCCAGACCAAAGCCAGGAACTCCATCCAGGTCTCCCACATGGGTGGCAGGGACCCGACCACTTGGGTCATCACCTGCTGCCTCCCAGAGTGTGCATTAGCAGGAAGCTGGGATGAGGATCGTAGCCAGGACTCAAGCCCAGGCGCTCTGAGACGGGAGGTGGGCATCCTCACTAGCGTGCAACCGCTGTGCCACACGCCGCCTCTCTTGTTTCTTAATTACTCAGATGCCGCAGAATCTCGTGCGGCTTCCATTTTTAAACCCTTTGCATCTTGAAATAGCTGTAGGTTCACAAAGTTGCAGAGATGGTACAGAGACCTCAGGCACCCTTCACCTGATTTCCTCCCGTGGTCACCACATCTAACGTGATGATCTTGCCCTAGGAAAACCAGGAAATGAACACTGCCACAGCGTGTGCGCGGCCCTGTGCCATCGCATCGCCGTGCAGGTCTGCGTGACCCCAAGGCAGGCAAGACACTGCCACAAAGATCGCCCTCGTGCTCCCTACCCAGGCATGGGCACCTCCGCACCCAGAATTCCCAACTCCTGGCAACCACTGAACTGTCCTCCTTGTCTATCATCCTGTCATTTGGAGACTGTTACATAAGTGGAATTATACAGTAGGTGACCTTTAGCGATCAGCTTTTTTTTTTTTCACACAGCATAATGTCCTTGAGACCCAGCCAAGTGTGTGTTTTGATGGTTTGTTCCTTTTTCTTGCTGAGCAATAGTCCACGGTGTGGGTGCACAGTTTGCTTCGTCACTTACCCACCACAGAGCATCTCAGTGCTCCACATTGTGGCCACTACAAAGGAAGTTGCTATAGGAATAAAAGCGTACATGATTTTGGGTCGACATTTAGCATTTTCATTTCTCTTGGACAAATGTCCAGGATTGCAAGGCAGCTGCATGTTTAGTTCCCCTCCATCTTTTAATCAAACAGGAATTTCTGACACAGACACACACATGCACACGTACACACTGACAAAATGTCTAGGGATCACCTGGCTCTGAAACACCTGTTTTCCTAAGGGAGTGTTCTAAGCACGTGGTATATATTTAAGCGTCCTCAAATCCACCCTAGTATTACAAGTACTAAACATATATGTTTAAAGTGAGTGTTAAATCGGCCTCAAAGGCTAGGAGAGGGGGATTTATTATTTCTTGTTGGAGTTTTATCTTAAAATGGAAAAAGTGGGGCTGGTGCTGTGGCATAGCGGGTTAAGCCACCACCTACAGCGCCAGCAACCCATGTGGGCACCAGCCGGAGTCCCAGCTGCTCCACTTCCAATCCAGCTCCCTGCTAATGCCCCTGGGAAAGCAGTGGAAGATGGCCCAAGTCCTTGGGCCCCTGTACCCGCTGGGAGACCTGGAAGAAGCACCTGGCTTTGGATCTGCCCAGCTCCAGCTTGCAGCCATTTGGGGAGTGAACCAGTGGATGGAAGATTCTCTCTCTCTCTCTGCCTCCACCTCTCCCTCTCTGTAACACCACTTTTCAAATAAATAAATAAATCTTTAAAAAAAAAAAAACAATAAAATGAAATGGAAAGGGTGTATGTGTACTTGTGAACAGACGGCCAGGCTTGGTTCTTCGAGGAATGCACTGAAGACCAAAGGCGCTGCCCACCACCCTGGCTGCTGCAGGACAACCGCCCCACGCTGAGCCCCCAGACCACCTGCCCTGGCCCTCCCCTCCAGCTCCAGGAGGAAGGGGAAGTGAGAACTGGGGCTGAGCCTCCCCTGGGTGCCAGACTTGGCCCTAGGGCCCAAGGTGGGCCTTGGTAAAGCCCCATTTATCTTCTAAGACTGCCGGTACAATGAAGGCAGAAGACGGCAGACGTAATTTTAGGTGGAATCTGTACACTTTACGGCTCATTCCAGTTCTTGGCCCAGTATCATCTCAAAGCCTTCCACACGTTCTGTTTCCTGTGACAGTGTTCACAGAAATTAGAACCAGCAGAAAGCTGCCTGACGTGCAATACTTCCAAAGAATGCAAGTTTTGTTTTCTATTTGGAAGTGAGCCTACGAGAGGAGCGACGTCTCCAAACACCACGTTGCAAACAGCCCCTCTCCACGGAGAACTGCTTCCTGTTGTTTGCAGAAGTGGTACTGAGAATCGGAGTTCCCTTTTCCAACGCTCTGTCCTATTTGCAGAATAGAGTTACTTTGAAGACCCCAGCGGCAGAAGGGCCCCTGGTGCCAACAATGATGGAGGCACTGGGCCCAGGACAACAGAACGACCCTCTAAGTTCTCTGCCCACTCCAGGGGAGGCGACAGCAGCCCTAGACCTCGACTCTTCTGTCGCGTCCACAGTGGAGGTCACCACACCAGCGCCTCTTCTGTAGAAGCCTAGGACAGTCCCCAGCAGTCCCGTGGGCACACACAGACGCTGGTGCCTGTTCTCAGGCGCCCCTTTCTGGGTGAAGTCTCGCATCCATGAAGACAAAGGAGGGAGCACAGAAAAGTGTGGGGGGGGGTGGAGCTGAAGGGTGTGAGGGGGCAGAGGTGCTCCCACTTGAAAGTCACTGTGTGTGCCCTGAGCCCACACTGAGAGGTGGCAGCCGCTTGGTGCCAGCACAGCCTTGTCTCCTCGCACCCCTGGCACTCCCAGAGCCTGCACTGGGGGAGCGTGGAGCAGCACCGGGTAGACAGGCTTCACCTACAGTCCCAGCTCCGCACACGCACAGCACATGAACCCCGCAAGCCAGGTCCTCAATCTCAAGTGTGTGCGTGTGTGTGTGTATGTGGGGGGATGCACAGAAACATGCCACTCGCTCCCAGAGTCTCATCAAGAATCCAGGTTCCACCAGCCCTCTACAACGGACCCACCCGAGGGTCCCCCGGCCGTGCGTGCCCTCGGGGGCCGTGGGACCACTCACCTCTGGCTGCCGTTGCGGATGAAGCCCGACGGGCACTCCTGCATGCACTCGCCGTCGTGGATGACAAAGCCCTCGGAGTCGCCGCCATCGGCATTGGGGATGTTGGCGCAGAAGTCGCGGTCCACGCAGCGCCAGCCCTCGAATCGGTAGGTGTTGGGCGGGCAGGCGGGCACGCAGACGCCGGAGAAATAGTAGTGGCGGCAGGCGACGCAGGCCGTGTCGTCGTCAGGCGCGTGGCAGCTGCCCAGGCACTCGGGGTGGCAGCATTCGTTGTTCTCGGTGCACGCCCGCTTCCCGCACGCGCTGGGGCACACTGCGAGGACAAAGGGGAGAGGGCTGTGAGATGGCGTGGGGGACCCGCGGCCTCCAGCATCCTGCTGGGTCACCTGGGGGCTCCCACAGCACTGGAAGGCTCCCTGGGGAGAAAGCCACATGAGGCTGCAGGGAGCCCCACCACCGCGAGGGGGCGCCTCGCCTGGTCTGGGTCCAGTCCTCAGCCCTGGCACCCTGACCTCTCCCTTTCCATCTGTAGGTGGGATTGACACTATCCAATGAGAAGGCTGCCTAGGCGCAGGTGACCCTGGGGAAGCCCCAGACCAGTACTTCCACAAGCACCGTGCTTTGATCTTTCTGGATTCCAAGTCAGTCCCTCAATGAAAACCCCTGAAAGCCTTACTGTGCACAAATGCCTGCTTATTATGGTTAGACTACAACAGCAAGGTGGCACCATTCGGGTCTGCAGAATAGCTTTCGCAAAGCGGGTCTCTTGTACCCTGTCAAAAGTTTGCCCCAGCCCAGCAAGGATAGAAAGTTCACCCCGAGTGGTAACCTAGCAGGTCACCGAGAAACCACCCCGGGTCACGCACAAGAACGCAGAGGGATGGACAGGCCCTCTGAGACCAGAGGCCAGAAGACGTCAGGAACCACCTCCTGCAAGCCCCTCCTTGCTCAAGTTAAATGAAACCAGTGTCTAGAATCCACAAATCCACAATTTACATCCAAAACAGATGAGCTGGCGGTTATTTCCATAATGATGCTGCAACGATCACACTCCACGGGCTGTTAGCCTTACTCGTAAATAAAATATAAATCAACAAAACAGGAAGTCTGGTTTGCATTATACACGGCCTATTTTCCTTCAGTAGGAAAACAATACAAAATTATTTAAATGTGTATATTTTATATTCTGGCATGCAATATTGAGTGAAGATTCTATTATTTGTGTTTTCTCATAATAAAAATGTGTGCTCAAAAACAATCAGAAATTACAGCTAGGAAAGAACACAACGAACACGGAAGCCCACCTGCCCATAAAAGGACCTTTATAAATAGCTTGAGGACCCCCAACCCAGGTCCTTTCTTATGCACGTGCAAGGGCATATAAACACAGATAACTAGTAACACAGGCTAAGCTATTCTGAAAGCATTTTATTTATTTTTTTCTCAGCATAATAGACTGAGTTCCACCATCATTAAACAGCAGCACCACATCCCCTTGCAGGGTGTCCATCATCTGGTGCGCCTGTCGCCCACTCTGGGTACCTCCTTTAGCCTCAACTTTTTATTATTACAGTCAGTGCCGCAGTCTCCACGAGCACCCTTCATATTTCATCAGGATCAATGCCCAGAATTGATCCGGCTGACTCAAGCTGTCCTCAGGAAAGATCGTACCAATAGACACACCTACTAGCTGCATCCAAGAGTTCCTGTTTCACTTCAAAGGGTGAATTTAGAAACAGGTATCAGAACTTGGGCATTCAAGTCCAAAGAAAGCAAACCAACTCTCCTGATGCTGCCAAGCTGAAGGGGACTCGCAGCTTTCTCCTTTGAAATAATCCTTTAGCACAAACAACAGGTTGCCTTCCACTAGGCATCGGCCTTATCCTTTGTGGTAATTTTTATTTGGGTGTGTTAAGAGCCAGCGAGATACTAGTTACCAGCCGCTTGGCAAAAAGGGACCAGCGAGATGTCAGCAAGCTTTAGGACTGGAATCTCCTGAAAGACTCCCTAAAACAGAGAGGGCCTCGCTTCTGCCTCCTGCTGGCTGGAATGCAGACTAACACGTGGGTGCTCCAACAGCCCTGTGGGATCACAAGGTGACCCACTAGGAATGTTGGAGCAAGGTGGAATGACCTGGTCCCCAGGAGTGTGGAGCCACGGGGGAACCCTGGACTGCTCCCCTCCAGACTTCTCCGCAGACAGAGTTTTAGGCCATTTGTCACATGGAAGCAACCCCAACTGAGACACAGCTTCAGAACTATCAGGGAAGAAGAAAACAATTCCTGTTGGATTGTGTCGCTTCCTTCCGCGGAATTCTCTCGCGACTGCTTCTGCCTGCTTCTCAGAACTAACCTACACAAGAATACTGAGCAGCTGACTCCCCGTGATCACACAGGAAAGCTTACGTGTGGAGCTCCGCAAGCGTGCAGCTGCATTTACTACCTACCGAAGTGACTGTCTTAAGGAGAACACAAACCTGAATTTGCAAGGCTCACATATTTACAGAACACACATACACACACTCTTCTCATCAAAACTCTCCCTTAAAGACATCTCATTATCAAATGGGTTAAATGATTTCTTAATTTCACGTAGTAACTTATGGAAGTCACTTCAAGGGTAAGATCTAAAGAAATCTTGAAATTACATATCCTGATTTCGAGTGTTTGGGACAACAGAATTAAGTCCGTCTGTCCTTTGGTTTTCTGTCCATGCAGAACTGTTGACTGGGCGTGTGCTGCACCTGCTCGCCAGGCAGTCCCTGTCCTCCAGGGATGGACGACACACCACGTGGGACAGGACTGAGTGCAGGTGCTGGTGTAGCCCAGGCTCTGAGCTCCAGAGAAGACTGTGCAGTGATGAGGCTGGAGATGAAAGCAGGAAGATGAGAGGAATAAAGAACATTGCAGATGGAGTCTCACGTAACACAAGTGGGCTGCTGCAAGCTCACCAGGTATCACACGGATCCGAGAAGTTCAACAAACCAAACACACAAACGAGGTTCAGGGTCGCCTTCCAACAGGTGCCAGCAGTGGTGTACACACACACACAGCCTGCTCGGAGCCCTGGATTCCCAGAGCTGGCTCTGTGCTGGGCCAGCACCATCCGGCTTTGTGAGCAGAGGAGAGAGGGGAGCTACCCCGCGATCTCACTATCACTGAGACTAAGGTAGACCAGTATCCCCTTGCAGCGTCCTCTTTTCCTCACGTACAATTTCAAGAAAACGTGACATAAAATGAGAAACAAGAGACATTAAGATCAATTAGTTACTCGAGTGGTAATAAACACTGGGGAGCATTTAAAAAAGAAAACAGAAAAATGCCCCCACAAATGTGCTTGCCATGGATCGCACCCCGATATAAACGTCGCACTTTTGCAGGATGAAAATGAACAAAGACACCTCACCCAGTGCCCGCATTTCACATCTCACATCCCTCGGGACAGAGGCCAGCGCAGTGTCCACTGCGGCCTCCCCGTGGGGTCAGTCGGTCGCTGCCGCAACAAGCCACAGTGTGGGGAGCTGCACTGGTTTTCGCGGTGGGTGCAGCTTCAGAAGGAATTCCAGCGAAGCTGCCACAAGGTGAAGGGACCTGAAGCTATGCACAGTCTGTGGGGAGTGAGGGTGGGGCGTGATGGGGAGGAGGACACTTCCGATGAGTGGTGGCCCCGGGGATGGAAGCTGGGGGTCCCCCTTGCTGAGACACACAGTGAGCGTTCTGGGGAACCAGTGGAGAGGTCTGGGATCACACATCCTGCAGCCGGCCCCACAGGACTGCCTTAAATTCTGCCTCATCTCAATGTATATAAATACTATTAGTGTTCAGGACTGCTTAGAGATTTCTTGAAAAGCCCCAGGCGGTGAGTCAAGCCAGCAGATGACAAAACTTTACACTGAGTGCAGTACCAACTCCCCAACCATGGCGCCACGGGGGAGAGGGAGGGAACCCCTTCTCTAGCATCCGCGAGGAGGGGGCACGTGGAGCACTTCAACTTCTAAATACTAAGAGGAACACGGAGTCTACCGTACAGTAACAGATAACAGAGGGAAAGCGAATTGATTTTGTCCAGGAGATGTTGCCAGTCCTTGCAATTCTGACAATGGCCCACAATAAAAACAACAACAACAAAATGCCTATCTAAATTGCTGGGAAAGCAAACAACATGTCCCACACTGACCACGAAAAAGACTGGCCTGGGGTCACAATCACATAAAACACAGCGCTGCATTTAAAAGCTCATTCTCTTCATTTTTGGGGACAGGAAAAAACCTCCCATACATCAGCCTTTACCCCTCTTCCACCCCAGGGTCCTTGCAGTTATTAAAGTCTTTCTAGGTTTTTTTTTTATTATTATTATTTTTATTCTTGCCCGTAAATTCTTTAACGAGCTTCAGCTACAGGAAACTGTTTTTTAAATGTGCACGATACTAACGTGTCCTGGTGGAAGAGCAGAGAGGAGGCAGCCCCCTCAGGAGAAATGCAGGAAGGGCTCTCGGCCACAGAATTCCTCACCACGCAGTTTCATCCCAGATCATTCCTGCAGGACGGAACTAGCTCGGGGATGCTCCAATCAGGTGAAGTTCTCAATCAACACCCAGGGCGGTTTAGGGACATCTTCGCTACTCTGGTTGCCCTAAGATCCACGTGCCCCAGAGAAGGAGGGAGACAGCCTCAGGCTCCGAGATCCAGCGCTGCTAACGCCAGGAAAGTGGATTTCGGCCGCCAGGGGGCATCAGAGAGACACAGATCTTAGCTTCTCTTGCCTTGCAAGGAAAGGAACTGAATCCTCAGACCACAGGGAGGGGCAGTGGGGAAGGAGATGGGGAAGGGAGGGGGGTTTCTGGCCTGGTCAGTGGATCCAAGGGTCGGCCCCTCCTCCCCTCAGCGAGGCCCCAGGCAGTCGGAGGAGAGGGAGTGAGAGAGGCTCCAGGTGACCTTCACAGCCTGGCCCCAGGCTGGGTCCTGCAGGCTCAGGGACTCAGCCTGGCCCTGCTGGGGCTCACAGCCTGAGTCCTCCCCACCCCCACCGGGGGAGGACCGAGAAGGGCAAGCAAAAGGCTGAGTAGGGCAGTTGCCCAGGGAAGGGACTTCCAGGCCAGAGCCTGACAAGTGAGCAGGAGCTGGCAGGTGCCTGGGAATGGTGGCAGAGCCACTGGGGAGAGTGGGCCGAGGAACCGGGGGAGAGAGGAAAACTCAGAGCAACTGGACAGAGGCAGGGGAGCTGGGGGCGGGGGGCAGCACCTGGGACTCCACCAGCAGGGGTGCGGACTACCTTGGGAGAACAGGGACCATTCTGAGCAGCGGTCCACATTAGCCGGCAGCCATCTCTCCTGGCAGTGGCAATGGCCCAGATCAAGGGGGCGGCAGCACAGATGGCGGACGTGGTGCCGTGGTGCCTGGGAAAGACACACTTTGAGGAGGGTTTCTTTCTTTTTTTTTTTTTTTCCCCGTACAGAAGGATCAGTTCCGTGTGGGATGTGTTGTTTCCGTGCAGCCACCCAAGGGAAAATGCCCGGCCCGCGGCCGCACCAATGCCATCAGGAGCGGTCAGGGCCGCAAGTCAGGGCCAGGGTCACGGTGGGTGGGGAGACGGAGACTGCAAGGAAGTGGGACTTCAGGCCTGGTTTCCAGCCTTCCCCGCCCCCTCCCCACAGACACACAGTACAGGAGAAGGACAACAAGGCACACTGGTCGTGAGGGCCTAGGGACAAAGAGGCTAACTCAGGTTGACCCTGCTGCTTTCTCTTTGTAATCAGCCACACAGAGAGAAGGTCACACTGCTGCTTACCCAGGAAGGTACACAGACCCCCTGCCGTCCGGCTGAAAGCTGTAGTTTGGACAGAGGGTAGGACACCATCCCTAGGAGCCGGCATCGGGTGCAGAGATGCCCGGGGGCCCAAGGCGGGCCCAGGTAAGGACAGCTGTCCAGGGCGGGACTGTGTCCACTCGGCTTGGCGGGTGTGCTAGGATGCCCTCGGCTGGTACGGTAATCAATCTCCTCTCGTGCATACCTCCGCCCACCCCATCACCCAGGATACTGCTCTGATTCGAATGCGTGCTCTTCAAGTCCACGTATGGAAATCTGGTTGCCACTGAGATGGTATCTCAGGGTGGGGACTCCAACTAGACTTCACATGTTGATGGTATTTGACAGTGGGGTCTTTGGGAAGCAACTAGGGTTAGAAGAACAGGGGGCCCAGGATGGGGTTGGTGGCTTTATTGGGGACCACGCTGGCACCCATGCTCTAACTGTGGGACGCCACCAGGTGACAACGGGGCAGCTAGAGGTCCGGTACCAGGCGCTGGGACTTCCCCGCCTCCAGGAGGCTGAGCCGTAAATCCCTTTTCTCTATAAACCACTCAGCCCCAGGTATTTTGTTACAGCAGCAGAAAACAGACCAAGCCCGATCTCTTTCAAAGGCAGTAGAGCAATGGAGACGCCACACAGGCTTTCCAGGCTCAGAGAGAGCTGCTGTATCTCACTCCAGCTTATCACTGTGATGTTCTTGACATAAACCTGCTGGAACAGACAAGCAGGATTCCTAGGAAATGCTTAGCTCCACAAAGTCAAATGCAAATGACACACACACTTACATGTGTGCACATGCAAACATATATACACTGTTCATGTGTGTGTGTGTGTGTGCTTACGGCCCTGCCTCACCCTAATTACCTCCCAAAGGCCCCACCTTCAAAAACCAAGAGGGCAACACGCACTGCTCACCACACCACTCCCATCGCTTGTGAGGCGGCACCGGGTTCCGGGACTGCTTCATAGCACGCAGAAGCAGGCAGTCATGTGCCAGGAGCACCTGGGGCCATGAGATCTGCCTGGGCCAGTCTCGCATCAGCTCAAAACCCTGCTCTGTAAAACCCAGGTGACCCATCGGGCTATGTTCAGGGACATCAAATTAGAGAAAGCCCTGCTCCACTGCCCGGTAGCACCAATCCTAAGTTCCTCCACGCACCAGCAGGGATCTTCCAGGACCAAGCAGACTGCGGGAGTCACTCTGACCTTGAAG
The DNA here is from genome assembly GCF_964237555.1 of Oryctolagus cuniculus. Classification (NCBI taxonomy): domain Eukaryota; kingdom Metazoa; phylum Chordata; class Mammalia; order Lagomorpha; family Leporidae; genus Oryctolagus; species Oryctolagus cuniculus. The sequence continues at coordinate 8,515,687 of NC_091443.1, forward strand.
ATGCCTCGTGTCAACATACTCATGTGAATCTAGGACTCCTATGTGAGTGCGATTGACACTATACACTGAATGCTGCCCATATGCCTGCTAGAGTAAGCGTTTTATATATGTTATTTCTCTCACACACACTTGTCCCCAACAATTACCCAAGGTCCATTGTCACCATCCTTACCTGTCAACGGTCATATGGAAGGAACTGAGAGCCTAAACAGCTTGTCTGGGACGGGCAACTATAAAGACACAAACCTGAGCTCCTCACCCTGGTCTCCCTGACCGTGGCCGGAAGCTGCTGCCCACACGACTGGAGCTGGCCACTGCTCCAGCGCCTCCCCGCTGTCTAAGCAAAGCACCCCGGGAGCTCCTCACATCCTACTCTTCCCTGTAAGCCTGCACCCCTTAGGAAGAGCAAAGCCATGAGCCTGCTTAAAGACTGTGTGAGGACAAAACCTGACGGACACACACTCTGGGAGAGCCGGGCACCTGAGGGACAATACGGAGACAATGTGCACTGCGAGCTTGCTTTATTGATTGGGTTATGGCAAATGGAAGCCTCAGGAACATTTCTGAGCACAAACCTGCACGGCTGGGTCTAGTTAGGGTTTGCAGCCAGGGCCACGGCTCAGCTGTGGTCCTGGAGTAGCAGAGCAGCCCCTCTAGGGGAGGCCCTGGGTCCTGCAGCACACCCTAAAGAGCTCATGTACCTACACGCAAGTGTCGTGCTCCCTGGAAGCCAACCAGACCCAGGAAGGCTCAACTCAACGGCCCCCAGGGCCAGTTCCACCCCGACAAGTCTGCCTAAAGCAATTAGGTAGTGAGAGTTCATTCTCTTCGTCCACGCATACAGCTCAGCTGGACCACAACCTCTGCCATGCAGGAGAAGGAAAAGCCCAACAGCCATGCCCTCACCTCGGCTGAGCACACAATCCAGGCTGACAGCAACGTCTGAGGGCCAGGCGGGGGCTCGCTCTTTGAGACAGAAGGTAAGCCACAAGGTGGGGCTGCGGACTGTCACTGTGAGCATTTCACTAATGACCAAAAGAAACAGTTGTCTACCTACCGACAATGCCCATTGGGTCCATTTCAATCTCAGGAACTAACAAGCAGAGCTGAGCAGAGCATTGACAAAGTAGAAAACAAACAAATACACGTGGCAAAAAGGGCAACCAAGAAACCAGAGGGAGGCGAGTTACAAAGAGCATCGTCATTACAGAGACTTGGGAGCTAAACGCTAAGAGTAGGACAGAGAGGCCGTCGGTGCAGAAGGCAATGCAGGGACCATAGGAAGGTGAGAGGCTGAGGGGCAGGCGGCTCAGACCTCCTGCAGGCTGGTGGACGCAGGAGGCGACGGGTCCTTCCTCCCTTCAGACATGTTTTAGAAAAGCTATGAGCTACAGTTTATCCACGGAAAGTGTACAATGGCTTTTAATATATACACAGAATAGTACAAACTCTCACAATCTTAACATATTTTCATCATGGGGGCTGGCACTGTAGTGCAGTAGGTTAAGCCTCCATCTTCAGCACTGGCATCCTAAAGGGCGCTGGTCCCTGTCCCAGCTGCTCCACTTCCAGTCCAGCTCCCTGCTGGCCTGGGAAAGCAGTGGAAGATGGCCCAAGTGCTTGGGCCCCTGCACGCATGTGGGAGACTTGAAAGAAGCTCCTGGCTCCTGGCTTTGGATCAGCTCAGCTCTGGCCATTGTGGCCATTTGGGAAGTGAACCAGCAGATGGAAGACCTTTCTCTCCCTCTCTCTGATTGCCCCTCTCTCTGTAACTCTGCCTCTCAAATAAATAAATAAATCTTTTTTTAAAAAAAGAATATTTTCATTAGCCCAAAGGACACCCCTGTGCCTGCAGCCATTCCCCTATCCCTCCATAACCCCAGGCACCCACAGATCTCCTTCCTGCCTGATGCATCTGGCTTTCTGGACCCTGGCCTTTCACAGGGACGCGGTGGTGCGGCAGGTGGTCTTTGGGTCTGGCTTCCTTGCCCTCAGCATATGGTTTCCACACTGCACCCTTGGTGCAGCTTTTATCAGTATTTCATTCCTTTTCATTTTCATTCATAAGTTTTGACTTGCATGAACCACGCCATAGGGAATCAGCCCTGTAAGACTGTGAATCAACAGGTAATGACAAAGTCACAGGTGCGCCTGGCGACAGTTGCTGAGAGGGGCTTAGGATCCCCAACTCTATGTACATTCTAGATTTACTGTAAAGGAAGAAGGATTTGATAACCCTATCACACTGTCTAAATTGTGTGCTATCCTTTGCTATCAGGGAAAAAAGAGTCACAGGCCCTAACCTGTGAAGGCAAGGTCACAGCTGCACGACCCTCCTCTCTTAGCACCAGCTGCACTGAGAAGAACACGCCACAGAGACAGACGAAAGCTGTGAGCTCCGCAGGAACAGCCCAGGAGGGCGTCCTGCGTCACAGTAACAGGAAGCAAGGTAACACAGGTGGGCAGCGGGCATGGGGGGGGGGGCGCAGGATGGGCAGAATCACTCTGCTCCTAAACTGGAAGGTCTGAAAGGCAGGAAGTTTGTATACCTTAAAATGTTTAAAAAACACAGTATGTTACGACAGGACATGAAGAACATCTACTGCTTTGACTATTATTTTATACAACAAAATAGTCTTATAAAAATGATTTTTCTCTGTCACTCCCTCTCACTGTCTGTAACTCTACCTCTCAAATAAATAAGTAAACTCTTTTAAAAAAGTCTTTTGTACTTTACAATTTTCCAAATGTTCTTTTAAATCCTACATTCAGGGCCAGTGCTGTGGCGTAGCAGGTTATGTCTGTGACACGGGCATCCTGTAGGAGTGCTGGCTCCAGTCAGTCTCGGCTGCTTTGCTTCAGATCCAGCTCCCTGCCAACGCGCTGGGAAAGCAGTGGACGACATTCCAAGCACCTGGGCCCCTGCACCCATGTGGGAGACCGAGATGGAGTGCCTGGTTCCTGGCTTCACCCTGGCCCATCCCTGACCGTTGTAGTCATCTGGGGAGTGAAGCAGCAAATGCAAGACCCGCCCCCCATTTCTCTCTTTCTTATAATTCTGCCTTTCAAGTAAATAAATACACCTTTCTTAAAAAGGTCTTCACATTCAAATTCCAACAAAAGTTTGGGACAAACAGACAAGTTTGCATGTGGAAAAAAAATTAATCAAAGATGAGGAGGGTACACAGGGTGGCATCCAGGCAGGAAGCAACGTGCTGCAGCGGTCAGCATGGGCCACCACTCATGACTCAGCCCGTCCCTCTGCACTGTTTTGGAGTCTTTCTCCAAAGACAGGAGAGTCCCCGGGAGCAGTGGCTCCCGCAGCTCTCCCCCTTGCGCTGGGCGCAGCACGAGCACAGAAAGACACCGATCCTTTACTCCTGCCTGTTCACAGCTACTTAAAAGGACAGGGTGGAAAAAATACTCTTTTCGCACACTTAAAAGCTACTCCAAGTCACTTTAAATTTGGAACTGTTTGTATATTCCTTATAAGTTTATAAAACGCACACTGTCCCTCCATGACTAACTGAAGTGGAATTGAGAGCGTATTCTATATTTATAACTCGTCTGCTCGTTCGTGCTTACGGCCCGAGTTCCACTCTCTGTTACTGTACACAGAGTTATGTGAGGCATTGTGGGCCCCTCCATGTTGCTGACTTCCTAACAAGGCAGGCCTGCGTCTCCTACGGACAAACCGGGGGCTGTTTCCGCCGAGGGGAGGCCAAGCTCAGAGGGAGAGGCCTCCAACTTTGTGGTTTCGGCTGCATCTTTTAACACAGGCGTTAGAGCCCACGTCTGGGCAATTACATAGCTGGCTGGTGTTGACCCAGGGATCCAGGCTACGGCACGCACCTGTGCAGGTGTGGCTAACGCGAATCACGCCTCCTATCGATTTTGGTAGCAAAATCGGTGCAAGGCTGGAGTGACACCTTGCAGCGGCTGCTTTCCATACGCGTAAACACTGACGTCAACACAATTTATGTGACTTCACTGAACACAGCCTCTTGAAGGGAAATTGCTATTTAGAGAACAGCACGCAGTGTTTTGGATGAAATTTTGCCAACAGCAGCAGAATTGTTTACCAGGAAACTGTGATAGATGTACCAGGTCCCTGTGGAGGTGGACTTTTATGGTTTCTGCAGAAATCAGACTTTCACACACATACCTGCACGAGTGCACACATCAGAGTGAAGCCTCTTCATAGGCATGAAATACATGGCCAGGAACGGCCCCTCCCCAGCTGTCTCCTTAGGAGGAGACACACTTGTTCAATGAGCTCACGATTCTGCAAAGCCACATTCTTCTAAAGAATGCTTCTAGGGTTTGGTGCTGTGGCATAGGGAGTAAGGCCTTTGCCTGCAATGCCAGCATCTTGTATGGCCACCAGTTCACGTCTCAGCTGCTCTACTTCCGGATCCAGCTCCTGCTGATGGTCTGGGAAATTAGCAGAGTGCCTGAGCCCCTGCCACCTATGTGGGAGACCCAGAAGAAGCTCCTGGTTCAGTACTGGCCATTGTGGCCACTAGGGAAGGGAACCAGCAGACAGAGGATCTATTTCTCCCTCTAAGTCTTTCAAATAAGTAAATAAATCTTAAAAAAAGAAAAAGAATGTTTCTAGAGACCACATACCTTCTTGATACAGTTTCGAGAGTGGCAAATCTTCAGAAAAAGTTAAAAAAAGGCACATAATCCCATTTTTTCTTCTTTTCCCATTTCAGAGGGGGAAACTTATATTTCTCTTCAAGTCTATGGCTGCTGGTGAGGGCAGATCTTTTTTACCCATCTTTTTTTTTTATTTTTTGCCATTTGCATTATCTCCTGTCTCCTAATGTTTCTGGCTCCTCCTCTTCCTGGGATCTTAAATGTACACTGTATCTATAAACTTGTTCAGCCTCTTTAAGACGCAGGCTGCAGCATCAATGTCTCCTTCAAAAATTAGATCCAAAACTCTGGACTTGAGTATCGGGAGAGCCGAGATCTGAAAGCGTTCTAGAGTCATCTTCTGTAAGTGATGCAGCAGCTTCCGATTCCCGTCAGAACCACTGCGGTGTCCTGCGGGCCCCGGGCATCTGTGTTCCTGGGCAGTGGAGGGCCCCAGGAGGCTGGGGTGCGGAAGCCACAGCCTCGCACACTGGGGCACAACATCCCTCAGGATGTATTTGTGTTCTACTCATAGAGAGGACAAGTCCTGGCAAGTGACAGAAAAAGAGAACATGTTTTGCAAACAGTCGGAGTGACCTGAAATGCAGGGTGAAGGCTGCAGTCAGCGTGTGTTCACTGCAGCAGATGCCAGCGTCGAGACAGCTACTCGGGCCCCCGCTCACCTGGGGCCCAGGAAAGGTGCTCCCACCCCCAGGCTGGCACAGAGAGCCAGGGGGCATCTTTGAAATGAGATGAATACCCAAGGCAGAGTCACCGCATTCTGGATCTGAAAGCAACTCAAGACCGCGGCATCCAGCCCAAGGCCTGCCTCTGGCAGGTGAGGAAAGTGGCTGCAGGCTATGACAGCCACCCCACCCGCAAAGACCCAGGTGTCCAGCCTCAGACACAGGGCACCCTGGGGCCCCCACTCCTGCAAAGAGCACCGCCTCTCAACCTTTAAAAATACAAAACTCCTTTTGAAAAACAACCTACGGCTCTAATTTAATACTTAATTTAATAATTAGTTAATACTAATTTTGACGTGGATTTCCCAGTACTGGAACTGCTAGTGGATGCATTTTTTCCCCCAGCCACACTTGTCTTCATTGCACAGACACACTTCTCTCCGTCTGAAGAAAGCAAATCAAATACATGTTCTCAGGGCCAGTGTGTGGTGCAGCAGGTGAAGCCACCGCCTGGTACACAGGCCTCCCTTACGGCGCCGTTCATGTCCCAGCTGCTCCACTTCTGATCCGGCTCCCTGTTGATGACCTGGGAAGGCAGTGGAAGATGGCCCAAGTGCTTAGGCCCCTGCATCCACGTGGGAGACCAGGAAGAAGCTCCTGGCTTCTAGCTTCAGCCTGGCCCACCACTCATTGTTGCGGCCATATGGGGAGTAAACAACTAGATGGAAGATTCTCTCTGTAACTCTTTCAAAATAAACAAATAAATCTCAAAATATATGCCCACAAACAAAAACGAAAGTATGTTCTCCCCACTGCACTCCTATTACTCCTACCTAAATAAACAGCATCTAAACTTTCCCTCAAGTCCAAGTTCTCTTGCTTTGCAGATGGGAAGGCCGTATCTAAGACCTTATCTTCCCCAATTAACATTCTCAGCCCACGCGAGAGCTCTGCCGGGCACAGAAGGCACACTTTGAACCTGTTACTTCCATCCTCCTGGCCTCGCCACTTTGCATGCCCATAATTCCGGCCCCCTCCACCCCCGTCCTTTGAAATTTCTAAACCCGGTAGAGGAAGCGCCGCGGGCCTCTGAATAAGTTCAGCCATGCTCGAAATATCCGTTTCACCCACGAGGTATTGCAGGCAGCAACTCCGACCAGAGTGCACTCCTAGGGAAAGGGTTATCTGCCTCCAAGACTCAGTATTCGGAATTCCTACAAACGCCATTGTTCTCATTTTCACTGACATACCTGCGAGCTGCCGACAGCTGGGGGGCTGAAAGGACACTCTCTGTGTTACCCAGCCTCCACCTACACACACGGGAACAGAGCGTGAGGGAACCTCCCCTCCTGTAGCTGTGACAACAGAGGACACACACGCAAGTCCTCCTGCCCTGGAACGCGCAACGCTTAACAGGAAATCTCCTGCCACCTACATAGAGAACCCAACGCCAGAAAAACAAAGCATAAACACTCTCTATTACATTAGCCAGGTGCTAGAAAAACAGCTTCATCCCCATCTGATACTTTCAAATTCTGGCTTGCTTTCACGTCTCATGGCGCACACAGGAGCAGAGGTGGAACCGACAAGTGTCCTGGCCCGTTAGATGCTTTTGCTCTTTGATGAATAAAAGCAGCCTGCAAATTAATACGTACCTTAGGCCTCCAAGACCAAGTGGCCATGGATCTTATCTCCCATATGTGAGGTTTTCCTTCTCTGTCTTCTCACTGTACAGGCAAGGGCACTGACAGTACAAATCTAAAGATAAGTCTTTCACTTGGTTCCAAACCCAGTGAAGAGACTTTGAGAAAATTATCAGTGAGGACATAGAAGAATTGGAAAAATGTGTCTCAGGTTATGCATTTGAAGCATTGTCAGTCACGTCAACTTACGGTGGCCCCTCAACAGTCTCCCTTCTAGGAGGACGGGCGTGGTGGCACAAGGTCGCATTCGTCTGCACATAAAGACTGTCAAAAATACATCACAGAGCAAACAAGACTACCAACCCAGAAGCTATGCTGGCAATATTTAAAGCAACAACTTAGAAACAGCCTACGCCATTCATGTGCCAGCTTGGCCACATTTTTAAAGGCCCAGGTCATGTCTGTCTGTCTGTCAGTCTGTCTCTTTTTTTAAAGACGGGTTTTAGGCAGAGTCAGTGTTTAAAATTTTGAGAAGCTTAAATCCTCTATTTTTGGAGACAGAGCACAAGAGAAGCTTTGCACTAAGGCTCAAGAACATTGGTTCTGGAGTGAGACAGAAGTTTATATCCCAGTTCTGTGTGTCCAAGGGACTCTGTTCTCTCTATATGCACATAAAACACAGGATACCGCCACGTAACTTCTGCAGGACTAAATGTGGCAAACCAGTGCTGGGCCTGCCTCCCAGCATACAGCAGGTGCTGTGCTGACATTAGCTACTATTACCTGACCCAAGGCTGGCTCCTGATTCTGCCAATTCTCTGCCTGCTCGGCAGAGGTATGTATGGAGTGGAAGCAGTGACATCTCACGCTGTGGCTCTCTTTTCCCTGATTCTCCAGGGATGCCTCATGGGGCCAGCGGGGAGACCGACTGCCAGGTACCTGATTGGTCTCCTACACTAGGATCCACAGATGATTTCACTTTGCGTGAAGGGTTGCGTGGTTAAGAAAGAAAAAAAGAAAAGGACAGAAATCTAAAATATTTCCAATTCCACCCCTGCACAAATACTCCCGCCATAGCCCAGCTTCAGCCATTGTGGGCATTTGGGGAATGAACCAACAGACATGAGCTCTTTGTGTTGCCCTGTTTCTCCACTTTAAAAAATTTTATATATATGCCTACACACACACATGCACACACACACAAAAGAATCTTGCATGTTCCAAATTATTTTGTTTCTTCAAAAACCAAAAAAATTAATCTCTCATTATTGGGCTCCTATACAATTTTTAAAAATGTATTTATTTTTGAAAGGCAGAATTAGAGAGAGAAAAAGAGAGAGGTATCCTCGATCTGGTAGTTCACAATGGCTAGGGCTGGGACAGGCTGAAGTCAGGAGCCTTGAACTCCAGCCGGGTCTGCTGTGTGGGTGGCAGCGGTCCACGTACTTGGGCCATCCTCCACTGCTTTCCCAGGCACATGAGCAGGAGACAGATGGGAAGTGGAGCAGCCGGGACTCAAACCAGCTCCCATGTGGGATGTCGGCAACGACTTCGCCTGCTGTGTCACAGTGCCGGCCCCACTCCCATACAATTTTATTCGACTACTCAATGAGATAGAAACTCTCTGGCCACAGCAACAAGATTACAAGTTCCTTCCTGCGAAGACACAGTCCCTTGTTGTTAATTACCCGGCCGACAAGGGGGGAGCGGGACCGCAAACAACGTAGTGATGTCAGAATTTGTGATAAGCATTCAGGGATGCTCCAATAAATGGACAATGCAACCTCATTCAACAACGTCCTGCAAACAGCTTCCCGACATCAGGCTCAGTGAGAGGCTCCCCAAAGTCGGGGTGTTACACAGAAGCCACTCCGAGGCTGACCTGACGGCTACGTAAAAGAATCTGCTGCTGTAACTGTCGAGGTCAAAGGCACCTCCTTCCCAAAGGATCAGTTGGTGGGTTGGACCTTCAAATTGGAAAAAGAAAAAAAAAAAAAAAACCACACACACACAAAGAATGTATGCAGGTTGTTTGCAAACAGCACTGGCTTCGTGCCCTGTGTCCTAGGCCTGCTCCTAGGTATGCAGGTGGCAAGACAGCCAGCTGGTAAGGGAACCACCAGAGCTCCCGTCCCCTGCACCTCTGCCGTCCAGAACCCACCGCTGTTGCTTCACAAAAATCATACCAATTGCAGTGCCCGGAAGACACTCCTTCGTCCTTACGCCACCCTTCAAGGCCACAGCCACGGCAAGGAGGGCGTCAGCAGCACGCCAGCCGTGTGCTCTCCTCAGACTGCCCTCTCAGAGCCCGGGGCAAGGGAGACGCTCGGGCACATCAGGGAGGAGGACTCAGTTTCCTGGGATGCTGCTCTGAGTCTGTGCTGACAGGGGGGCTGCAGGTGAATCATTTCAGTCCAGGGCGCAGTGGGAGACATTACCAAATCACACTGGCGATCCACATCCTTGGCACTCACGCTCCCTGCTGTAACCACACTGGCTCCTTTCTTTTTCACGAGGCAGGCAAACCATCTCCTGTCTCTGGGCCTTAACACACGCCACTTGGCTTCAGTCTTCTGCCACTGTCCACCTGCTGCTCTCATCACCCCCAAGTGGCCTCTCCTGGCCACCATCTCCAGGTGGGTGCCACTCCTTTCGCTCTCATCATTTCACATCACGGCATCCTCCCTTCTTCCCATCACCCACGTGTATCCTGAGAGACAGCGGGGGAGATGGGGGGCACGGCCGGAGGGAGGGGCGAAGGTGGAGCCCATGTTTGCTAGGTTTGCTTTCGGCCGCACAAGGTGAGGAGTGTTTTGGAGATGGGTGGTGGCGAGGGTTGCACAGCAGCAGTCGTGTTACACAACTGCACGTCTGACGCTGTGAACATGGTAAATGTCATGTGCATTTAACCACAATTCCAGAAAAAAGCTGTATTTTACGCTGAATGTTCCTCTCGCTGTCTCTGTTACTAGGGTACCCTGCCTGTGTCCCCAGTGATTTGTAGATACGCAGCTAAGCTCTCTGAGGCCTGGGACGTTATTCTTTTTTGTTTTCTGTTCACCGGCCTCCTAACTCCTTCCAGAGGGTCTTACACACTGGTAGAATCAGCTGTCGATTTAACCTTAGACTGTGACTTACACAAATGTTCTTAAAGCTCTTGAATTGGGAATAAACGGGAGGGAGGGGGAGTCTGTGCACCCACACATGGATTTCACTGTTTCCTTTCTGTCCCTGGTCACTGAGAATCCCAGAGGAGCTAGATTGAGGAAGAACCGTCTCCCGTCCAGTGTGGTCACCTTGGTAACTCAGCTGTTCAGGTCTGTGTGGGTGTTTGTGTTTACAGATTTGTATATTTATTTATTGGAGAGAGAGAGAGAGAGAGAGAGAGAGAGAGAGAGAGAGAGAGAGAGGAGGAAGATGGATCTTCCATATACTAGATCACTCCCAAATACCTGCGACAGCCAGGGCTGGGCCAGGTGGAAGCCAGAAGCTGGGAATTCTACCAGGGTCTCCTGCATGGTGGCAGGAGCCCGAGGACCTGGGTCATCCTCTGCTGTCTCCCATGTTCATTAGCAGGAAACGAATTAAACGAGGCACTCTGATGAGAGGTGGGTATCCAAAGTCGTGGCTAACCTGCTGTGCCACAACACCGTCCTCCCCCACTTTTTAATTGAAAGCGGCCTCAAATTCTCTTTGGCATTAGGCGAAGTATACACGGAAGCAAATGAGTCAAATAACAGAAAGGAGTTTCCTGCAGGCTAAGCAATTTTCTATATTTCGATAGTGAGTTGTTATTAAGTGAGTAATATATAACTAAAGTACTATGGAAAATTATCCCTCTGCCTCTTCCTAAAAAAGGAAAAGAAATGATAAAAATCTAAGAGGCCATTTTTAGATGATGAGGGATACAATAAACCGCAGCGCGCTGGCTCAGTTTCTTCTCTGGTCTGCCTGAGAACAACCAAAGGCATGTCCGACCTCACAACAAAATTCAACTCTCACAAGTCTCACTTGCTGCTGCATAGACTACGGCGTTCCATGAAAGCGCCATGAACGGTGACTGTGCTACGAGCAGTCACAAGGCACCTACTGCCACTTACGGGGCACCCATCTTACGGGTGCTGAGAGCCTGGCACGTGCTCTCTGATTTAATCTCAACAACCCCACGAGGGAGGGCCTGCTATTTTCCTATCTTCAGCACCAGAGCCTGGGGCACGGAGAAACTGGCTTGTCTAGCGCCACACAGATTACCGAAGGTAGACCTGGAATTCCGATCTCGGAATCTGACTTCAGGGTGCAGGCTTCCAACCAACGTGCACAACACACCTTCACGCCTCTCGTAATCACAGAGAGTCCACTGGCGGCCTCGGAGGCTTCCACCAGGCCCAGTCCTACCTGGCAGGCAGAAGTGACAAGCAGACAAATACACACCACCAGCAGGCCCTAGGAGGTTAGGTCCATGTCTTAAAGGTGCAGCAGGGCCACGCCAGCAGGACAAAATGACCGCGCTCCCGCCATTTAAAAACTCCTACTGCTGGGCCTAAGCAGACAACACAGTTCTCAAATAATTTCTACTTTTAGTGCCGCAGGTCGCACAGATTGGTAGAGCGCAGAATTAGGATCAGATCAAACAGCGTTGAATCAGCATGACTTTTATTTAAAAAAAGTTAACGAGCGTTTCTTTCTTAAAAATCTTAAAAAGTAAGTATTTTTTTCGTTTAATACTTGAGCGTGTCGACCGTTAAAGGCTACGAGAAATGCACAGGGCGCTGCATGGTAGGCGGGGGAGAGGAGGTCTATACCTCGGTCACATTCCAAGGTTCAGATTCCAGTCCCAACACACAGGCTTCCCGCCGGCGGGAACGCGGAACGCGGCGACCCCCACTCGGAGCTAACGGCCCGCGCGGGAACCGGGGCCTGCGTCCGCGGGCCGTGAGGCGCTGTGTGCCCGTGATCCTTAAACTCAGTATCTTTATCGCTATGGAACTTAAAAGTGTTCGAAATCAGCTCGGTCAATTCTCTTTTCTAAGAAATATTTTAGTTAACCACATTGTGTGCGTTGCACACGGCACGGGGCGAAGTCCAGAGGGGGGCGGGGGTGGGGGAGGGAGCTGTCGTCCGTTCCAACTCGGTTGTTTAAAACGGTCAGCTCGCATTTTTCAAATTCTTCCTCTCCCCTCTCCCAAAAAGGCATGAAGCCGTGTGCTGTCCCTCCCTCCCGTTTAAAAAAAAAAAAAAAAAACCCGAGTCGAGCTCGCGGCGCGGGGCCCCTCGGCAGGAATGCCACGAATCCGGGCCGGCGGCGGGAGCGGCCCGACTCCGTGTCCGCTCACACACACCCTTGTGCGTGCAACCAGTGAATTCCACACTCGACCGCACTTTTAGCGGGGGTTTCAGGGCTTGAGCTCACGCGTGGCACGAGCAGCGTGGCGTGGGCGGCGAAACATCCTGGGGACACCCACAGGGCGCCGAGGGGGACCGGGGACACCCACAGGGCGCCATGGGGGAGGAGGGACACCCACAGGGCGCCGAGGGGGACCGGGGACACCCACAGGGCGCCATGGGGGAGGAGGGACACCCACAGGGCGCCGAGGGGGACGGGGACGCCCACAGGGCGCCGAGGGTGATGTGGACACCCACATAGCGAGGAGGGGGACGAGGGGACACCCACATGGCGCAGAGGGGGACGAGGGGACACCACAGGGCGCCGAGGGGGACGGGGACACCCACAGGGCGCCGAGGGGGACGGGGACACCCACAGGGCGCCGAGGGGGACAGGGACACCCACATGGCGCAGAGGGGGACGAGGGGACACCACAGGGCGCCGAGGGGGACGGGGACACCCACAGGATGCCGAGGGGGACGGGGACACCCACAGGGTGCCGAGGGGGACCGGGGACACCCACATGGCGCCGAAGGGACACCCACAGGGCGCAGAGGGGGACAGGGACACCCACATGGCGCAGAGGGGGACCGGGGACACCACATGGCGAGGAGGGGGACGGGGACACCCACAGGGCGCCGAGGGGGACCCGGGACACCCACAGGCCGCGCCCTCCCGAGCCGCGGCCAGGACCTCCCGGACCCTGACGGCCACACGGCACCCTCTGCACCACTGCCCCGCGGGAATTCATCTCAAAGTAGCTTTTCCACCTCCAAAGTGACTTCGCCTTGAGAAAGCGTGTTTATGATTTTTAAATGTTTAACACGGAATGGAACGTCTCCAGTCTTTCTGGGCTCTCGGCGGAAAAAAAAATCCAGGCTCGCCCGCCTTGCCGCCAAGGTGGAAGCGGCGGCAGGCAGCCGCGTGCTCGGCGGGCCCCCGCGCGCCCCCGCGGCCGGGCGGGCTCCCGCGCCCCCGCGCTCCCGCGCCCCCGCGCGCGGCTCCTTGGCAAGCGCACGCGGTCCCTCCCGGGGCGCCACGCGGCCGCGCACCGGCTCCTCCGGCGCCGACGTGGCGGCAACGCCCTGGCGCCTGCCGCGGGGACCCCTTTCGGGGCCGCTGGCTCCGGCCCGGCACTCCAGCCGCCCCTGAGAGGGGAGGCTGCGCCGGGAAATCGCTCGAACCGTTTCCTTGAAACGTGAAACGGGCTGTGGGCCACGGGGGCTGGGCCGCGCCTGGTCCCCAGGGAGGCCGCGTGGCTGCCGCGCAGGAGGGGTCGGCCGCCCCGGCCCCCGCCCCGGCCCGCGCCCGGGCGGAAGTGGGGGCCCAGTGGCCGGGGCGGCGGGCCGCGAGAAGCGGGAAACTCGGCGTACGTGTTCGGACATCGAGATGAACGAGTTACGAGGAGAAAAACAAGCAAGGCGTCCCACACCGGGAAGCCACGCCCGGTCCATTTTCCATCCACTCTTGCACGTCCCCAAAGCCAAGCGCTGCCCGGAGACCACGTGACGCGGCAGCGGGCGGGGCGGCGGGGACCACGTGACCTCCCCTCCCCCGCCGCCATCGCCCGCGCGCCTGGGGCCCCATCCCGGGGCTGCTCCGAGGCTGCGCTTGGCGCCCAACCAGGGATGGCGGCGGCGTTTCCGAAGCCAGGGGGACGCTGCCACGTGCCGCGGCCCTACAGGCTGCCGCGCGGCCGCGAGTCCGAGTGTGGACTTGGGGTGCAGGGAAGGCCCCGGAGTGAACTGCCGCGCTGCTGCGAGTCCGAGTGTGGACTTGGGGTGCAGGGAGGGCCCCGGGGTGACCTGCCGCGCGGCCGCGAGTCCGAGTGTGGACTTGGGGTGCAGGGAGGGCCCCGGGGTGACCTGCCGCGCGGCCGCGAGTCCGAGTGTGGACTTGGGGTGCAGGGAGGGCCCCGGGGTGACCTGCCGCGCGGCCGCGAGTCCGCCTGTGGACTTGGGGTGCAGGGAGGGCCCCGGGGTGACCTGCCGCGAGTCCGAGTGTGGACTTGGGGTGCAGGGAGGGCCCCGGGGTGACCTGCCGCGCGGCCGCGAGTCCGCCTGCGGACTTAGGGTGCAGGGAGGGCCCCGGGGTGACCTGCCGCGCGGCCGCGAGTCCACCTGCGGACTTGGGGTGCAGGGAGGGCCCCGGAGTGAACACGTTCTGCCCGCCTCGCTCTGGCTGTCGCCAACTGTAAGGCGCTGGCTGAGGGACGGCGAGCACAAAGGCCGTCCTGAGCCGCAGCCGTCCACGCGGCTCATGTCTCGTCCAAACGACCCCCGAGTGCCACGACCGCAGTTCCTCCCTCGGTGCGGCCAGCGCGGGGGCTGGGTGCGTGCCCCTCCCCAAGCCTGCGCCCACGTTTGCATTCTGAAATCTACTTTAAGGCGCCCTGGGGGGAAACCGTGGTGGGCAGGCGGCCGAGGGTCGCCGCGGTGCGACCGAGAAGTGACCAACAGGGCGGGGCGGGGCGGCCACACTGAGCGCTGCCGCAGGGGGCTGAGGGCACCCGGGAGCGTCCCCGCTGGGCTTCGCGGACATCTCGTGAAGTAAGAAATTAGGAGAATAGAGAAAAGAGCTCATAGGCTTAAAATGACAGTTTTTGATGAGAAAACCTCCGGGTAGAGAGAATCGTGTTTTAGCAATGAGAAACTCAGACTAATGATTTCTTCACACACTAGGTTTGGGGCTGCGAGCTTTCATAGGGCGACTCCTCCAACTTGGCCGTGTCGGGAGTAACATTCCACGAGGAGAATCGATCTTGCGAATTCCCCTCGCCATTGCGGCTTGAAGGGCTCGGGCAGCAGAGCGTCCCGCTTGTCACGTTGGTGTCGGCCTTCCCGACCTCTCCAAACATTCGGGGTTTGACCGCCGAGTCCTCGGAAACAGGAGAGACTTGGGGGGCCAGGGCCAAAGCTAGGGGGGCTCCCCAGGCAAGTGAAACCCCTCCTGTCTTCCCCGCCTTTGTGCGAACGAGCACGGAGGACATTTTAAATAGCATTCATATTTGGGATGTCTGGGCTTCAGGCCCCTCCCAGTCGTCCTGCCGCTGCCATTAACAAAGCCTTTATGGCCCTCATTTCAAAGAATACAACGTAAAGCTCTAGAAGTGGAATTCCAACAGCTAAGTAGAGAAAATAGAGGTGGAAAAAAAATCACCATTTCACAAACCTCATAGTAATGGATGTTAAAATTAGTAGGCGATAAGAATAATGAGAACGGCACCAAAAGGTGCTTCCCCTGGACAATGAGGAACACAGTCATGGCAGGGCGAAGGGCAGAGCCCACCCCGGCCCAGTGACCAAACTACCGTCCCCAGGAATGAAACAGGTGGGCACCGTGGGGCACAGCGGCACTGCTGTGGTCGCCGCGCTAAAACAGCACCAGAACTGAGCCCTGAGGACCCGCTCACTGCCCAGAGGGCAAGGCGCCCCGCACAACCGCCCCGGGAGTGCACAGGTAGTGAGTGACTCCGGAAATGCCCCAGAGCCAAGGGCACCCAAGAGACATCACGATGAACGCCAGATGTGTCAGTCCCCGGACCTGAGACCAGAAACAGGTCGCAGCAGCCGAGAAACAGGGATTCAGGTCCGGTGTAGAGATCCCCAGCACCGGCCTAGAGCAAACATCGCCATTTTGAGAAACGAATGGTCACTGTGTCGCACGCTAACGTGTGGGCACACCGGGAGTTGGGTGTACAGCAACTCTTGGTACTCTGTAACCTTTTTTGTGCATCCGAAATTATTTCAAAAAATTTTTAAAAAGTTCACAAATTAAAATGTCATACGGTAAAAAGAAAACATGATAACCAACTAAATTGAAAAAAAAAAAAGACCCCTTAGTTATAAGAATAGATGGCAACCAATCATTGTTAAACTCAAAAATCTCGCTCCGTGGGACACATCAGAGCTGTGTTCCTTGCACTGGAACCAGTTACTAAAGCCACACCCAAGACAACGTCCCTGACAGTTTCACAAAAAGTAAACTGGCAATTTAGAGATAAGGCAAATCTCTACTTTTTACACATGATGTCCAGAGAAATACTGTTACTCCAGCTTAATCGGGCTGCGGAGGGGCCTCCCGTCCTGACAGATTGCCTCACCCTGAATTTATCTCACATTTGTCCTGGCGGGGGGGAGGGGCGGAAGCGGAGATAGGAGGCACAGGGGTACAAAGAGAAAAGGTTCCAAGCACGTACGTAGGACAGAAAACCATGTGTGCCTCTCCTGGATCCTTAAAATGACTGTCTCGCTTTAAATGTAGCAAGAGCTGTATTTTTCTAATTTGGACATACACTGTATTCTGTCATCTGCTACAAATAATATATGCTTCTGTGTTCTGCATGTTACGCATAAAATAGGCCAGATTCTTTCAGCATCAGAAACCTTTACTGCGTTAGCAGCCGTTCGCAGCATCGCAGTCCTACAGTTCCCTGACCCACCACTACGTGGTAGCGAACGCAACAAAAAGGGCTTGTCAGCCCCACAGAAATGCAGGCTGGAGTCTGACGCGCTTTCTTCAGACTTGCCTCAAATGAAATGATCCTCACCGGGAAAAATGCAAAATCAGGCCAAAAATGAACTGCAAAAGCTCCCGGTTTTTCCCCTGGCACTTCCAGCATCATGGGGTATGCAACAGAAGAGGAGACTGGTGTGGTCAGGGACGTGGGAACCCGCTGTGGGCACACATGCCCCATCCAGGAAGGGACGAGAGAAGGAAGGGAGAGTGTCCTGAGGGTTAGCTCTGGTCTTGCACTGGGGGCTGTGCTGGGCTTCTCTGATTAAGTACATGCAAGCTACACTGACAGAAGACGGAGGTAAGGAGGCTTCCAGTCTTGCTCAGGGCCAGAGAGCCTAAGGGGTGGTGAAGACAGGGCATGAACTTGAATTCAGGGTGTCCTCACCCCAGGAGCCAGGATCTCTTACACCACGTGTTGAAGGGGGGTGGAGAGGGGCCTCCCTATGAGAGTTGGCATGGGCCAAGAACAAAGACCAGGAGGGTGGGGCCGGCGCCATGGCTCACTTGGTTAATCCTCTGCCTGCGGCGCTGGCATCCCATATGGGCACCGGGTTCTAGTCCCAGTTGCTCCTCTTCTAGTCCAGCTCTCTGCTGTGGCCTGGGAAGGCAGTGGAGGATGGCCCAAGTGCTTGGGCCCTGCACACGTGTGGGAGACCAGGAAGAAGCACCTGGCTCCTGGCTTCGGATTGGCCCAGCGCACCAGCTGAAGCGGCCATTTGGGGGGTGAACCAACAGATGGAAGACCTTTCTGTCTCCCTCTCACTGTCTATAACTCTACCTGTCAAAATAAATAATAATAATAATAATAATAATAATAAAAGACCAGGAGGGTAGAGCTAACAGCGAGTGGGGTGCAGAGGACACAGTATTTTAGAAGGGACTCATGTACCTCACTCAAATAAATATTATACCTGAAGGGGCTTCCAACCTGCTTCAGAAAGCCCCTTCAGGCACAGTATGAATCTGAAAGCAAGGTACAGGGAGACCTTCAAAAACACTATGCCATAGAACTTCCTTTAGACTCAGAGCACAGTTCTGAGTAAGAAGTGCAAACACATGAGAGTCTGGCCAGCATGGAGCAATGGGAGTTGTGTGTACTTTCAAGATGGTTTTGACCTACTGAGTTGGTTTCAATGTGGATGAATGTGTTGCATTCATTTTAATTATTCCAGCAACTATCTTACTGTTAACAAAGACAGAGACAGATGCCCAGAGAGACAGAGATGGAGGTGGATGGTAGTCAGGAAGTCAAAGAACAATAATGGTCACGAAAAGGAAAAAAATCTTCCCATAAGCAGGCATCCCACCCATCTGAAACTCACATAACTATGTAGGAAACAGACCTTTCAAGGGTACGGTCCAGCACCAGGAAGAGCTGGGTTTCACTTGCTGCCTAATTATTCTTACACACAATTCTGGAATTCTGTTTTCAAAGCCCTCCCAGCAAAGAGAGAGCAGCAAATAATGACCTACAGAGAACCAAATAGAGACGGGTGCAATCCATCTACTAAACAGAAACGGAGACATAGAAATGATAAAAGCAGCCTGAGAACACAGCAAGCACGAGAGAGCTCAGGAGAGGGCAAGCTGCTTTCCACTTGGCCTTGAGGGCGTCCCGCATTCTGCATAACACAGCAAGCTACGCTCACCCATGTTCCAAACATGCTACTAGCTAGAGTAAGAAGCAGAGGGTACACAATGTATGTTGGCAAGGTTTCCAGCAGTGTGCAAAAGCTGCTGCAGTCCTTTGCATTCTCCCTACAGCTCTGAGATGTCACCGTCTGGTCATTCTTCCATCTGACAAATATTCACTGAGCTTCCTGGAGAGATGGCTGTAGCACTCACAGTCCCCAAGAATCTGAGCCTCAGATCCGGATTTTGACGTGGACAGTCTGTACATGTGTTTGTACTTTTATACTTAGCGCTGTGCCCCGAGTCTAAAAAGAAGCCTTATTCTTGGATATAAGCAACTGAAGTTGGCCTAAGTGTTCAGAAACAGTGTGACATTTCTGAAGTCTTTGGTCATACAGTTCAGAGCCACAGATCAGTCATTCCTTCAAGAACCTGTACCCACGTCGTTGTGAGACCCAGAACCAAGGCATGTGACTTTGCCTACACAAAAACACACCACAAAATGCCAATAGAAGTATAGTTCCCGAATTTGCCAGCTCTTATCTGTGTTGAAAAAAATTAATCCTAACACATACACATTTTTATTATTAGGCTATGACATCCTGTATGTGAATCAATGTATAGATGCATTTAAGAAAGCAACATTTAAGTTTGAAAAAACTCAGATTCTTAAAGGGAAAAATCCTACATATCTCCAAAATGTAACGTCCGCAAGATTGCAAAACTCAGTTTTATCAGGAAATCCCAATGCAACAGAGTTATTTTCATTTTATCATTGTTTTAGAAACTCAAGAGTTTCTTGTCCCTATTGAAGGCAAAGCATACAAACAGGAAAGCTTGCGTTTCAGAGGCTCTTTCTTGGGGGACAATGCACAACACAACATTTTTTAAATGTCAAAGTACAAATATTATAAAGGCAGCGGAACAAATAAAAAGTATATCTGATTTAAAATCAATAGATCTACGTTCAAATCCTGTCTGCCACCCACCAGGAGTGTGACCGTGGACAATTTACTTTCCACTGCTCACCACTAAGACCATGTTGGCAGAACCCCCAGTGTCTGCTGTTGAAAAGGCAAAACAGATGCCCTCTGAGAGAACAGCGCACCCCTGGGGCAGTGAGTGATCTGCTGTCTGGCAGGCCCCAGGATGCACAGGCTTGCGATCGGACTGGATGTGCTCTGCCATGGACATCCTTTCTCTTAGGGCCACTTGCTTCTTCCTTCCTTTGCACCTTGTCCAACGGCAGGGCTTCTTAACCTCAGTAAGTCGCCTTCCTGGTGGGGGCAGGATTCTGCCAGGGTGAGGGGCACCCCTAAGCAAGGTGCGAGCCCCTCTCCCAGCGTCTTCCCACACCTTCCGGCAGAGCCGCTCCAGATGTCAGATGTCAGACGGCATTTGGAAAGAGGAAGTTTCAACATCCACTGGCCTTGGCAGACATTTACGAGTCGTTCAAAAATAACACTCTGGCCGGGACTGTACCATGGAGGAGGATGGCCTGACTGAGACAGGTCCCACACGGGTCGCTGTGCTACACGGTGGAGAGGCCTGGTCCCCGTTTGCTCACAATGCGCCCGACGCCCTGGGTGCTGCTGCCTGTGTGTCTATTAAATGGGGAGGCTTCCTCATGCACTTGGCTGGCCTGATGTTATTTCTAAAGCATGCAGTTCACTTCAAGGGGGGAGAGGGAGCATTGAGTTGGAAATATTTTTCTCTAGAGAAGAAAAATTACAAGTAGAAACATCTTCAGAGTTCAGAGTCCCCTTGGAGCCCTCTGATCCCAGTGCATCACAGGACTGTGCTAGATGAGAAGGAATGAAGGCAAAATGCTTGCAAAGAAAACTGAAACTTAGCAGCCAGGCCAGAGTCTAAAACAAACAAACAGACAAGAACCAAAGCAATAAATAAATAAAAATTAATTTAACTAAAAGTTTTAAATCAAATGACAGCTTCAATTTTATTTCAAAAAATTTAACAATCTATTTTTACAGCCACAAAAGCCTTTGCGTATCCGTGAACCAACAGCCACTTGATAGAACTATCGCGCCTTCCTTGGTTGCTTGGTGTCTACCATTGTCCTGGCTGGTACTCAGTCATAGATGTGTGAGGTCAGTACTGTGGTGCAGCAGGTTAAGCCTCACCACTGCCTGCAGCGTCAGCATCCCTAGCGGAGGCTGGTTCGAGTCCTGGTTGCTCTACTTCCAATCCAGTGCCTTGCTAATGCACCTGGGAAAACTATAGAAGATGGCCCAAGTCCTTGGATCCCTGCACCCACATGGGAGATCTAGATGGATTTCCTGGCTCCTGGCTTTGGCCTGGCCCAGCTGTGGCCATTTGAGGACTGATTGAACCAGTGGATGGAAGACATTTCCCCCCCACCCCAACTCTGCCTTTCAAATAAATAAATCTCCTTACAAAAAAAAAAAAAAAAAAAAAGACAGTATGCTTATCATAATAACTCCTGGGTCATCATAAGCAGTTAGTACAAGCCAGATTTTTTTAAACAATGGCATATCTTCCTTTCATAGCCCAAAATATGACAAGAAAATTGAAACAGATGAAGGCCTTAGTTACCTTTTCTGAAACACATACTTTAGTAAAAAAGAATTCTGTCAGTTAATCTTTTGTCTAGATCTGTGGCGCAGTAGCCACTAGCCATGTGTGGCTATTAAAATTTAGGTTAATTGAAATTAAGTGAAATCTGAAAGTCAAGGGCTCCACAGCCGATTATGGCTAGTGGCCGTCCAACTGGGCAGATGAACACAGAGCAGCCCATGCAGCAGGAAGTGCTACGGGACGGACAGAACTGTGAGCGCTGGCTGTTTATATTTATTTCTAAAGCTGTCCACAGGATCGTTTATCTAAATCACGGGGTCAGTCGCTAGCTGCTGCTTTAAAGCAACATACCGCAGGTGGTACCAAAGGTTTTCCCCTCCACGCCCATCCTCACGCTTAGATGTCTTCAAAGTCTACACTTCCTGTTCCTCAGGCAGTTCTATGTGGGGAGAAACCAAGTGCTCTGTTTGCTATTGCACACCCATTATAAGCACAGTGCTGGGGACAAAACAGATGCTTAGATTTTTGTGGGATGATTGAATGAAACCTAAGAAGAATGGTATTTTGCTAAAGAACAGCAAACATCCTTTTAGAGCCTGGATCCAATTCTTTATATTTGGATAGCAATTCACCCTTTATTTTCAAACGCCAACTTAAAAATAACACAGCAGACTGATTCATGCAAGTATGCATGCTGTAGTTTCCGTATCTTCCATACTCAGCAATGGCCTCTTCCAAAAGGCACAGCATCTATGAATAGTCATCTAAGAGTGAATATTTAGTGCTAAGCATGTCAAACACGCTGTTTCACCTGCCCCTCATTTTGAAATACTCTCTGCTATACACAGGAAGAAACCAAGCCCCGGAGAAAAGGGCGTCGCCCGCGGCACAAATCTGCAGAGGTATAGCTGGCAAAGCTCTTCTATGTTCATCGCATTGCCCGGTTGTATAACTGGGTCAAGAAGGCTTCAATGGTTCCAGGCTACAAAAGCCCTCCTCAGAGGTGCACAGTTTTGCATCTCTGTACTCCCAGAGCCTAGAGCACCTTTCACCCTGCAGATGAGCAAAACTCGGCAGTCCTCACGGCCTCGGGCCACACCCAGCGGGGAAAGACCCCTTCTTGGGATACGGAAGTGGGCAGAGCTCAGCACACCCCACCTCCCTCCAGACAACGGCAGTGGGGAAACAGGGACCCAGCCCACCGTTCAGCAGCTTCAAGCTCTGGCCACGCTAGCGGGTCACAGCTCTCGGGACCATTCTGTACCATCAGGACCTGGCTTGATTTTGCAAACTGACCAACTGCACCACCCAGAAGCGGCAGGCAACACTCAGTTATTACTGTTCCTCAGAACTGCATCCCCAAGAACCCCACTATTTTAAAAACATCCTTGGCAAGGGTCTGTTCATCCAAGATACTGCTCAGGCAGCTGTGCCTGTAAGGGGCTCAGACTTCCTTGTTTGGCCCAATTTGGCCAGATTAGGGTTTCCAGAAGTCTGAGCTACGAGGATTCATTTTCAGAAAAAAAAAAAAAAAAATCACTGACAAAGCAACAGGCCCTAAATCTACCCAAACGAAGAACCGAATATCCGCTCAATCCACATTTCTCGAGGGTTTGCCAAGCGCAGGGCACAGAATTGTAACAATGGGCATCTGTCCTGATGGGGGAGAGGTAAAGGAAGGTTAATCCAGTTCCCAGCGCGTGAGTTTCACAATTCTCAGCCATCCTCTTGGCAGTCCTACAGATAGGTAACATCTCCATCTATGGATGGTAAAACAACGCTGACGACACACTTCCCCAGTGCCTGCTAGGCACAGTTAATCCTCGCAATTCCCCCCAGGAAAAGGTGTCAGCACCTCCTTCTCCACAGTAAGAAAGATGGGCGCGGGGCAAGTCCAGCGTCCCTGGAGCTGTGCCGAGAGGAGGAAGTGGAGACAGACACGCAGCTCCACCTGGCCCCACAGCCCACGGTGGCATTAAACGATCCTGTTTTCCCTCTGACGGGGGGACGCACAGAAAACTACAACCCCATGGGAGAGCAGGAGACTACGGGGCACATAGGAAGGCAGCACCACTGCCCAGTGTGCAGTGACAAGACCGGCAGGGAAACAAGGCAAGGGACTGGTGCAGTAGCGTGTGGAGGGACCGTCGGACGTTGGTTCTAGGAGGTGGGGCAGGCCGACATGTGGGAGACTGTTCCGGAGCTGGAGAGCAGGGGCCAGAGCTGCACCTGTCCTTTTTTCGCAGGGGCACTGAGTAATCTGGTAGAGCAGGGGCGTATAAGGGCAAAGCAGCCTAAAGAAACAAGAAAAACCCCAAGCCAGGCTGGGGGCTTGTGCTGCCTCAACAGGAGAAGGGGGACCGGGCCGGGGGTGGGGCAGAAGGCAGTGACTTCAGGAGATTCACGGGGTGACTCCAGATTGCTCTCCGGTCACTCCGGGGCACGGCAGCCAGGGCTCCGGGCTTCCCTCGCTTGTCTGAGCACGAGCAATCCTCTTGGCTTCCAGAGCCGCCTGCCCTGGCAGCCGCCAGCAGGGAAACATGCTTTGGTCATTCAGACGTGACTCACTGGCACTCGGAGGCTGCTGGCACGGAAAAACGAACAGGCCGACCTGGCCAGGGAGGAGCAGGTGACGCGAAACCCAGCGAGAGACGAGTTCAGCATGCCTCTCTGGATAAGGAGGGGACTCACGAGAGGGCGAACGGGGGAGACAGTTTACCGAGAGAGGAAACGTGCTGGCCTCAGGCACCTCCGAGGGCCTGGCAGGGTGCTGACCCTCCCTTAGATGTCTCCCTGAGGCCCCCACGGCCTTGCGTGGGCATACATCACCGTTCCCACTGCCCGGAGACCTGGAGACTCACAGAGGTCAAGCCGCTTGGCCCAGACTAGACAGCTAAGAAGAGCCAGGAGGCGGAGCAGGCGCCATGACTGCACGCTTCACTCCATGCCCTTCTTCCTTCAACCGTTGTCCTGTCTGTTGCCCCAGGACATGGCACGAGATGCCAGCAACTTTGTGGCCCTGACTCTGGCCCTCTCCTTAACCTGCTGGCTCCCATGATACCAAGAAATGCTCCTGCCCAACCATGAAGCAACAGGGGAGCTTACTCTACCAGTAATATCACGACGTGTGTCCACCTGCTCACTTTGGGAAAATACTCCTTGTCCGGGAACGTGTGCACACGGACAACTTAGGAAGCCGGGGAGAGGGCGCATCCGATGTTCTGGACAACTTGAAGGAGGCGTGTTCCTGAGAAGTAGGAACCCTGCTCGCCACCTTTACATCTGGGTGCCCCCCCCCGTTTCCTACCCCCCTATTCTTATCACAGAACAAGGGCAGAGGCTGTGGGGGCTGAGAGGGGGCAGGGCTCCATCCATCCCTTCCCACGGCTGAAGTTTCATCTATTTCCCTGCAATTCTGATTTGCATGAAGGAGACCCATCCTTCACTCAGAAAAGCCAGAATCTCAAAAACCATCCTTTTCAGTGGATATGGCTTCTCGCCAAAGACCCCGAACCAACCATCTTCCTGGGATTATTTTCCCTTTTCCTTCAAAAAAAAAAAAAAAACAACCCACGCAACGAGACCGGATGTCACCCGGAATGGCAGCTCCTGAAACACAGGCAGGCGCTGTAAGTTGCCATTTCGCCTGTGCTTCCTGCTCGGAGCCGGAGCCAGCGAGAAACCTCAGCCCCGGCAGCTGCTCCGAGCCGCGCGAACTCCACTCCGCGTCTTGCAGGCAGCCCTGTCGCGAATAATTCATGTCCACTACGCCCCTATCACACCAAATACAACCACCCTGCGCCGCCGCGAATGGGAAACCCTATTCCCATCACCGGGGAAGACAGAGACGTCTGGTTCCACACAATGCTGCCCCTAAAAAGGGAGTGTGTGTGTGCGTGTGTGTGCGTGCGCCCGTGCGCGCGTGTTTCCCACCCGCCCCAGGAAGAGGATTCAAGGCCGAGCTGCAGAAAACGCAGACTTAGCGTGGGTTCAAAGCAGCCCCCGCCCGCCCGCCCGCCCGCAATGGCAGCCACACGCCCACCCAGCCCTCGCAGGGCCGCGCGCGCCCGCCTCGGCTCCCGCGAGGCCTGTGCAGCAGCCCAGCACCCGCAGAAAATGGTGCGTGGTGGCAGCGCAGCGGGAGGCTGCCGCGCTGGACACTGGACACTGGACAGCGACGCGGGCCGCACGCTCGCCCCGGCCGGGGAAGCCAGGGGCGTCTCTGCCCTGCGGGGTTTCTGTAAACAGCAGCCTGTCATGGCCACGGCTGCAGAGCGCGGACCAGACCCGGAGGGAAGCGTGTTTACACCGCAGTGCCGGCGGGGGGCGGGGGCGGGGATTCCCAGGCTCTGCAGGCCCCGGGCTGGGCCGGGCTCCCCGCCCCCCGCTTTCTCCGGGAAGGGGGAGCCCTTGTTTGTGGGGAAGGCTACTCCTCCCCCTCTCTGCCGGCAGCGTCCCTCACGCTCCCGCTGCATCCTTGCGGGATGCCCGCGTGACTGGCAGGCGCGGCAGCCAGTCGCTGCGCGGGCCCTGCGGAAAGGTGGAATTTCCCAACGAGCCGATTGGCTGGCGGCGAGGGCGGGCCCTGGTGATTGGCGTGTTTCTCGGAGTAGAAAGTAGTAAACAACCTTGGTCCAGGGCGCGGGCGCGGGCGCGGGCACAGCTTCTTCGGCTTCCCGGCGCGGTCTCGGGGCGCTCGGGGCCGCCAGACAAAAGGCACCCCGGCCACGCAGTGGGTGCGGGGTGGCGGGCAGGGGAGGGGGCGCCCCTCGGGGTCCCCCCATCTCCCCAGCCACAGCGCGTAGGCTCACGTGGTTAGTGCTCCAGGGAGACCACGCAGGGTTTTCCACGCCGGTTCGGCTCTGCTGCAGCCTCCCCCAACCCCCGGTGCATAGAACCAGCCAGGCGCTGCGGATGGTGGTCGGGAACCAGGGGCGCTGGGCCTTTTGGTCAGGGAATGCGGCGCAAAGAAACGCAGCGGCTGGCCTGGCGTCGCTGGGCAGGGACTAGCCTGCGCTGTCCGCAGAGGGTGCGGCTCGCCAGCGGTCACCGTCCAGCGTGGAGGCGCTGCCGCTGCGCCTTCGGGGTCCCCGGCCTTCCTGAAGGAGCTTGCTGGGGGGAGGCTTACGCTGCTCAGGGAGGGCACAAGGGACCCTGACTCTGGACTCGCGTCCCCTGTGCGCTGCTCCGCGTCTCCGGAGGCCAGGCTGCCCAGGCCCAGCACAGAGCCTCCTTGCAGGAAGCGACATAGGGCACCCTGGCCTGTGCCCTCCTCCAGCCTCTGGTGTCTGCAGCCATGGAGCCTGTCCCAGGCAGGTGTCCCCTGGAGTCGCCACTGCTGTCGCGGCACTGCAGTGTCAGCCCCCCTTGGCCCTGCCCGCCTGGCCGGGCTCCCGAGGTTCGCACTCCTCCCTCTGGTCCTTCTGTTCCATCCCAGGTCCTGGCACGGGCCGCGCTCGCCCTTCCAGCCGTGGTTTGTGCTTTCGAGGGCTCACCCCTGCGTGCCCAGGAGAGGCCACTGTTCTGCAAGGGCTCCCCTACCCCAGCCTGCCCACCTCCGGCACCGTGGTGCTGTCACTGGTGGTGCCTTCCACACCACATTCACGCTCTGCCTGTGGGCCTGAATGCAGCTCCCCAGGCCGTGAGCTTCCTGAGGGCAAGGACAAGGCCACGTTCTGTCTGTGCACCCTCCTGGGGGACACAGGCCCTGCTGGTGCCCACTCGGGACCTGTTAGCAGCACTCAGGCCTCCTGTTCACCACCCCTCACTCCTACCTGGTTCCTTGCCGGGGCCCCTGCCCCCCTCAGTGGTTCCCCACCTGCACTCCCTTGCTCTCAGGCTGTGTCCTCCACCAGGTTATCCCTTTTCATGCCTTCTTTACTTGGCAAATTC
Organism: Oryctolagus cuniculus; assembly: GCF_964237555.1. Taxonomy (NCBI): domain Eukaryota; kingdom Metazoa; phylum Chordata; class Mammalia; order Lagomorpha; family Leporidae; genus Oryctolagus; species Oryctolagus cuniculus. The sequence goes on from NC_091443.1 coordinate 8,542,638, forward strand.
CTATTCTGCCTAAAACTCACTTCCTCCCATGGCATGCCTTCCACAAGCTGCACCCAACTCCCTGCCCCCCTCTCCCCTTCCTGGAACAACTTGGGAAGCCCTCCTGGCTTCCTCTCTCCGGTTGCCAGGACACAGCTACAGAAGCGCGGCCAGCCTGGTTTGCCAAAAGGCGGATTACAAGGGGTGCCCCCTAGGTGTCTGCAGAACCAGTGCGATCTGGTCCCCAGAACAGGGGGGCAGCCTTGGGTTCCCCCAGTGTGTCTCAGCCACAAGGCCCTCCCTGCTTTCTTGGTCTGTGCTCAAATGTCACTCTGTCCCCCAGCCCACCTGCTGGCGTATGCCACACACCTGTGCAAGTTTTGCCCTGTCCTTCCCACTGGTTCATAATCTGTCTTCTCCCCACAATGGCACCCAAGTTCCAAGGCAGACAGCAATGTCTCCTCATCTCCAGTACACCTAGAAGAATGTCTGGTCCATTCTACAAGTTCCTGATTGACTCTGGGCACCAGTCAGGACTTAGCCAGGCAAAGGGAGGGAGGGTGTGATGTTCCGGAAGGCTTGGTTCCCAAAGCACCCGAGGTCTGGCACACACAGAAACACAAGAGTCCTCGTGGAGGAAAAACAGCTCTGCCGGCCTCGCTGTCCCACGGGAGTTCCAGGTGTCCCAAGCCCCTGAGGGCTGCATGGCTGGGACCTGCATACTCTGTGTCCCAGTGTGGCACTGCACACCTGTCATCCCGTAGTCAGGCCCAAATGGACACAGCTTAATAGTGCAAAACGGTGCGTTAATATTGGCAAAATCAGTACTTTCAACAAAAGCCTGCCTTGTCTTAAGCCTCTGTTACGGAAAAAATAAATGTGGTATAGGTAATAAGTTTACATAGTTCAAAAAACCTCAAAATGATATTAAAAGCACTTGGCTCTCAGTGCATGCTATTGTTTTAAAAGAAAAATGCACCTTGAGGCTCTGCCTGTATTAACAGATTAAAAGTCTTCTTTGTATTTAACTACTACATGATACTCCATTGAGCGGGCAAACCCTAACCCAGTGTTTCTCACGCTCATCTGCACACTGGAGCCCCGAGGAGCTCCATGAACTCCATCCGGATGACCAGTGAGTGGGTGAACTACAATGGGCATGGCCGAACGCTCACATGGAAAGAAAAAGCCCAGGTGATTCTAAGGAGAGAGCAAGTTGCCCTAGCGTCCTCCCTCACTGGTGGTATTTGGGGAACAAGTTGCCCTAGCGTCCTCCCTCACTGGTGGTATTTGGGGTTGTCTCCCACAGTTTGCCTTTCACACATGTGCATGTACACCTGTGGGGGAAAGACCACCCCCCCACACTGTCGAGTCAAAGGTCACGCATGTAACAGGAGATCCTGCCAACTCCCCTCCACACACGGGCAGTGCTGTTTTCCAGGGGGACCCTCATCCTACAGGTTTGCCATTGGGGTCAACAAATGTCTCAGATCATCTCCATGACAGGTGAAAATGGTATGCTAGTATAGGTTCAACTGACATCTTCCTAAACACAGTTAGGTGTTTGTGTTTCTTCTATAAGCGATTTGCACAGCCCTTCACCCCAAATCCTACTGAACTGTTCCTCTCCTCCTTTTCAATTTCTAGGATCTGTGATTTGCTTTGCTTTGTAAACCAGGGAGATGAGCTCCTGGTCAGAGCAGTTGCAATTTTTTTTTTTTTCCAATCTGGCATTTGTCTTTGTTTATGCTTATTGGCCATGCAGAATTTTTTTAATTAAATTTTTATGCATGTTTTCTGTTCTGGTTTCTGGATTCTGAATTGACACTAGAAAGACCTCAAGGTTATAAAACAGAATTCCCTGAGAATTCTAGGACTTTAATAGTTTTTCTGCTTGCATTTTTACCTTGGCTGCATTGGCAGTCTAGGTGGCATATGCGAAGAAGTATGGATCACATTTGCTTTCCCTTCTAGGGGCTAGCCAGGCTCCAATACCAACAAATGAAGAGCTATCATTATCCCACTGACTGACTTGAGATGCTACCTTTTATCAAATGGATGACTCACTGTGGTTGTTCAGTTTTAATAACTTTGGAATAGTATGTCTAAAATATTTAAACCTGTCCATATTAAAATTAAATTTATAAAGCAAGACTTAAGGAGAATTGACATCTTGTTAATGTTGATTATTCTTATCTAATAAATATTATATGCCTTTGCATTGATCCAAGTTGTCTTTTATTTCCTTTTATAGTATTACGTTCTTGCTCATTCTAAGTTGCCTCCTCATTTTGTTTTCCTAGAAAATAGTCTTTTTTTCTGCAATATCCTCTGCTAAGCTCTCTGCACCCCGTAGGGGTTGTGTCATGATAAACCTGCTTGTTATTTCCAGCAGCACATGTGCTATGCTGTGCTTTAGTTTCTTAGTTTTTCTTTTTTTTAATTTTTCATTTATTTATTTATTTATTTATTTACTTTTTGACAGGCAAAGTAGACAGTGAGAGAGAGACAGAGAGAAAGGTCTTCCTTTTTGCCGTTGGTTCACCCTCCAATGGCCGCCGCGCTGCCATTGATGATCTGATGGCAGGAGCCAGGTGCTTCTCCTGGTCTCCCATGGGGTGCAGGGCCCAAGCACTTGGGCCATCCTCCACTGCACTCCCTGGCCACAGCAGAGAGCTGGCCTAGAAGAGGGGCAACCAGGACAGAATCTGGTGCCCCGACCGGGACTAGAACCCGGTGTGCTGGCGCCGCAAGGAGGAGGATTAGCCTAGTAAGCCACAGCGCCGGCTCTTAGTTTTTCATTTAAAGGCAGAGACAGACATCCCGTCCTCTGGTTTACTCCCCAAATGCCATAACAGCCAGAGGGTGGGCCAGTGGAAACCAGGAGCTAGGAATTCAATCCAGTTCTTCCACGTGAGGCCTGCCGCCTTCCAGTTTATGTGTTAGCAGGAAACTGGGATCCAGTGTGGAGCCGGGATTTGAACCCAGTCACTCTTGCATGGAAGGCAATAAATGCTGGGCTAAATACCCATCCTTTTGTGCCTTCAGAAGAACACAATGCAATGGGGGAAGCAAACAGCCAATACAGGCTTAGATCCCAATGAAGCCTCAAAGAATACACTAGAAACAGCACCCACCAGACAAGCAAGTCCAGTGCTGCAGGCCCAGCGCTGCAATGGCCAAGGCAGAGTGCCTATGTTTCCAGCACAGCAGATCCAGGGAGACTGGGGAAGTAGGACTGACCTAGAACTGAGCTGCGTACAAGCCTTGGTGGACGCGTGAGTTCTAGGCCAGGAATCTCAGCAGTGCATAACTGAAACCCACACAGAGACTGGCCCAGGAGTGTGAACATGCAAACTGTGCGTGATGGGGTATGTGTCACCTAAGTTATCACTACCTCAAGACCATGCTGGTATTTTACAGGTCAGAAACAGAATTCCTCTTCTATAACCAACCGTTTTAAAGCTACCTCCCTTTAGAAATAATTTAAGTGTCACCTAAAACACTTATCGGTCAAACCCAGAAGTTGCAACTTGAAATGTGACAGCACAGTGATGCCCAGTTGCAGCCCCCTTCAGAAGGGACTGGCGGTCCTACTCTGGGGTGTCACTAGCCGACGGCCTCCAGCTGCTAGCTCTTCTAGGGGCCAAGGTCACGGTCTCCTTAGGACAGTCTCTGGCCATTAACTGAGCACAACGATGGATCTGGCTATCTCCGTCCAACGAGGGGCTCCTCAAACGCGCACCCTCAGCATTGAGCACTGAGCCTCGTGGAGCGATGCCTTCCCTTGTCTGTGACTCCTTCCTCCTCTCTTCCTTTCCTGAGAGTCAGCCTCAGTACAAAACTTCATCTCAGACTCTGCCTCCTGGAAAACCCAAACTGCAACGGAGATGTTCAACAAATCTGGGGGTGGGCCCTAAAAGTACTCGCATTATGTAGGTCCAGACAGGCCTGGAAGCTGAAGCAGAAATAAATCCACACGTCCACTAAAACGCAACTCAAAGTTCAGCTGCAACCGGTTCTGAAGTCGTCTAACCTTCCATGTTTGTACATGGACATTCCTGTACACTGGACACTTACACAGAGGGCCCGATTTAACTTAACCCCACCCTGGGGCCCAGCTGTGCACGTCACTGTCCAGATGAAGATGACCTGGTGTAAATACAGAGCAGACCAGACTGGAGTTCAGGCAGGCCTACGTGGTTCCAGAGCCTTTTCCTTGCCTGGCGGTACAGGGTCTGACACTCGTGGTCCATTAGCACAGGGAGCTAGTGAGGGTCTGGACTGGCCTGGCCTCCCCAGGCACTCCAGGACCCTGTGGAAACAGTGGGCTGCCATCCTTTGCCTTAGGAAAGGACCCAAAACTTTACAGTCACACGCTACCTCCTGGGTCAAGGTCACTCTTCATTCCTGACCAGCCTATCGCATTCACACATTTGCTTAAAGATGTCTCAAGAAATGTTCGAATGATTTCCCTTAATCAGACCGATCCAGTCAACTGCTGAAATGAGTCTGGGGTGAGTACGGAGTAACCCTCTGGTCTTCCGAGTCTTTCAGGGCAGCACGAGTGAAGCGGTGCTGCTCTTGCTGACTTGGGTCCCTGATCCCGCAGTACTGCCCTCCACTCCATGCTGTCTCCCACACCAGGCCTCCGAGGAGCGCAGCATGTCTGAGCCTGGACAGCGCCACTGGCAACACCGCCTTGGGTGTTGCTAAAAGCGGGTCTAGTAGCCCAGCCCAGGTCACCCAACGTGCTAGTGATGCCATTGAGCACACTGTTCCCACTGTAGCTGAAGCCACACGCATAAGAGTAAAGATAAATCACGTTCACCCTGAAATTCTCTTCTCCTACTCTAGGATTTTTAAATTTAATAAGGCCGCATTGTTGTGCCTTCTCCCTGGTTACCGTGCAGGGAAGCCCCAGAGCACCCAAGGATACCTTTGATTTTATCAGAGAAGCGGCTGCACAAAGGAATTAAGAAGCACAGGGAATTAATGGGAGATGCTAAAACTGCTAAACACCACGAAGTGCAAATGCACTGTCAGCACATGTACACATCTGCTTTTTATGCATGGCTCAGGCAATGGTATCATCTAGAATTGTCAGAAGCCATTTGCAAGAGCAAACTTTGATATTAATGTCCATGAGTTGATGGAGAAAAATGTATACATAATCCAAAAAAAAAACACCTTAGTTCCTTTGACTGGTATCAGAGACTCTATGGAAAAATTATTAATATTGCTTTTAGAAAAACAGTGGTCAAATGAAAATAACATTGGTAGGAGCCACATGACAACACAGCAAGATACAGTAAGACAAGGCAAGACAAGAGTGTTGTTGTGATCACAGGGCCTTTATCAAGCTCATAGCTCTAACATTTTATTTTATAAAGCTGTCAGTTCAATTTTATAGTACAAAATTTTTAGCCTGTTAGGGTATGTTTAATATTCACTGTATCTACCATGAGCAGAGAGAACATCTTAGAAGAGTTTTTTAAAACAGCACTTTGGAACACTCTGGGCACACAAAAGTTGGAGCACTAATCACTATAATCTCCCCACGATCACCAGGTGAGGCATTCAGAAAATTGATGGAAGCAGGCGATGATTCAGACGCAGCAGAAGGAGAGGAGAAAGTTGCCAATCAATTGCAAACGGAAGGCTGCACTGTTCCCCCTCGCTGGCAGCAACACAAGTAGGGGGTGAGAAGGACACGGGAAGGGAGGTGGATGCAGCTTCCAACACGCAGGTGCACACATCCCTCAAGAGCTACCACACCAGATCAGAGAAATCGAAAAATAAACTCCGAGGCACAATTCACAGGAAGTGGGAACCTCCGCCCTGTTAGCAGCACATTCTGCACAAACCACGAGACGTGGACTTATCCTCCTCCCTGCTCTCGGTGCTGCTGACCGCCTCTGTACACGGAGTACAAGAGGAGGCCACCACGTTCCGGGCAGGGCCCAGACCCTTCCAGGATCAATAAGGCAAACGCATTTCTGTGAAGCCCTTTCGTGGGACTGGTAGGGCGTGTGCACAGGGCACCCAGATGCCCAAGGATGTCTCCGGGCTCCCCTTCTCTGTGTCCTACCTGCCTCACAGGGCTGGCATGACGACTCATATCTTAAACAATGCAAATGCAATTACAGTTGAAGCGTTCTCTAACAGAAGGAGGGAAAGATTGCATTTAGAAGTCTCATTAAACTTTTGGCCTTTTCAAGACTAAATAAATCTTAGGGAAGAAATAAAAAGATCTAGCTGATTGATTTAAAAAGAGATTTCTTGCAATTAACTGATCCAAATCTATGAAAGAGGGAGCATTTGTGATATTTTCAATAATCTCTAGATGCTTTAAACTGTAGTGATTATAACCCCCAGGCGCGCCTGCACACATACACACACACAGAAATGTAGTTACTCAGCAAAATTTAAATTTTCTCTTTTCCAATCTCAAGAAATGTCAATTATATTTGCACAAACAAAACTAGCTTAAGCGACGTATTTGTGTTTGCTAGATTAGGAAAAAAATGTATTTAGCTGAATGATGTGGCATGCCCCCTACAGCCCCAAACAGTTTTTTGTTATTAAATCAGAAGAGCTTTATGGCATCCTTGGAGTATATGAAAATGTTCAGGCCTTAGAATCATCCTTTTCTTATAGTTCTTATACCAACATAGAAATTGTGATGATTTATTTGAAAGATCAAAATAAATTATATTCTCTTCATCTTCCAGTTTATTTGGACTCGATATCCTGTTCTTTCTCTGGAATTTCCTTCCCTTTTCCTTTTGTCAGTGAGCTAAATTACTTCTCCTCCCACATGCATAAAAGCATTAATTTATAAAACACATAGCCATATGTCATATCTCATGTAATTCTATTTTACATTTCACCGCCACCCGGACTTATCAAACGTGAACAAATAGATATTATTTACTGTACTCGGGATGAGAATTATCTAATGCCACTTACATAGCCATAAATTGATTTTTGATTAATGTTTAAGCAAAAAGCAAACAAGCCCATCTGCTCTGAAAACAAACAAACAAAAGGAAGTGGCAAACACGGAGTCCACGGGAATTTCAGGAGCACTGCTGCGTCGCTGCCCGGGAGCACGGGCGCTTCCCTTCCCTGCGATGCTGGAAGCTCCGGACCTGGATGGAGCCGCTTCTCCAGCCTCACAGAAACAAGCCCTCTGAAGAAGGCCAGGGGACCCGGAAGCAGCAGCGCACTTCTGGGTTCTGACTTTGCGCGCCCTCTGGGTCAAGTTCAGAAGGAAGCAAAGCTGGGCATCCTCTCTCACACAGCAAAGCAAGCACGGAGAGAGGGCTACTTTTAACCGTATTTGAAAGGCTCTGCCTATCAGTACACGTGAAACGTCCTTTCCCCCAGATTTGGCAAGACTCAAACCAATGGGAGAGAAATTAAAGAGAAATAAAAACAAAACAAACCATAAAGGATCTCAGGCATGTGTTTCCGCATCTCTAGTGCTTCCTCAGTATCTGGCCTCAGCACAGTCACCCTACTGCTGATTGACGGACAGCTGTCACCCATGTGAGTGAATTCACCCCGTTTCTATCATGGAGAGAGAGAAGATAGTGCTGCATCAGTGGGGATTTCACTGCTGCCAACGCACTCCCGTATTCCAGCTTTCCAGGGAGCGGGAAAGAGAGGTGGAAGAGACCAGGAGCACACCCTGGGAAGGCAATTCCGTCAGTTACAGGATGAAAGGATGGTAAGAGCATTTTCAGGAACCTTAGGGACACAGTAACCCAGCACTGCGGGCACACCAAAGACATACCTTCTTGGTACGTGAAGGAGACAGTCTGCAGATTTCAAAACTGAATTCTAGATCTGATCATCAAAAGCAAGCTTTGAATTCCATTTGTCACATTATATTATCACTGGCGTGTGCTTACAGCATGGCGCTGGAGGGCCACAACTGTGTCTCAACACACTTCCTACAAACGCTCGCCCCAGACCAAGACAGGCACCGTCAACATGAACAGGTCCCTTTGGGGCTACATTCTCACCTGGAGAATCCAGGCTCACGGTGCAACGCGTGCATCTGTCCCATGGCACTTCGTGACAGTGACTCTGTAGTATTATCTGAGAGTCTGTGTCAACACTGCTCTTTAACACGCCACACACACACACACACACACACACACACACACAGGCATACACTGGCCTCAAGTATGACAGTCTTCGACCAACTGTGCCAGTAGACAGCGTTTCCCGGGGCCTGATTCGGCCTTCGACTGATGGTTCTGATTTTGGCTTCGGAAAAAAAATAATGGCACGACTGTCCTAAAATGGGGGGAGAGAAACCTCAAACCAAGATTAGCACATCAATTACAGCAACCTTTCCTAACTACAGCCCTGCACCGCATTACTCTCCAGGGAAAATGAGTACCTTACGCTTGGAGCACCAGGTAAACAAAGGCTTTCGCTGTCCCCGGCTCCAAAGTTTGTTTTCATAAACATCCCCCGGTCCCCTAAACTGCGCACAATGACCCTCTTGTTGAGCACAGCCCAGACCTCCACAGGACAATGGATTGTTTTTCTCTTGCCCCCAGAGCCACCTCCGGTTCTGGGACGGAAGCTCCTTCCTCACTGAAGCCTTAACAAGCAGCAGCAAGGTGTGCGGCGGGGCTTCTTGGATGGCGTAAACAGGGCAGGTACCAAGCTCGCCAGGAAAGTGCATCACCTGTCTCTCCAGGGAGACGCGAGGGGCTGGCGTGGAATTTTCCAAAGACACAGTCTCAGTTGTTATTCTATCAGAGAACTTGGTAGTCAGAGTGCTACTCCTCTCTTCAGGGAACAACAAAACAAAGCACGCAGAAAACTGCTTCTAAAGGAGTCACGGCAAGGAGTTTATCAAGAATAAACTGATGGATGCCAGGAGCCATCGCTTTCCAGGAAGCCAGAAAGACAACAGTTCTCAGGAAGCCAACAGTGTAGAAGCCCCTTTTCCAGAACTTTCCAAAGAGCAGATGAACTTTCTAAATGTACAGACGCAGGGGAGGGGAGTCCGCTTGGTGCCAAGGGAGAGACGCTCCCTCGATGCCTGCCCGTGCAGCACGTGACCGGAATGAAGAAAGAGGGACACGTGCTCCCGTTCATGGGGAGGCAGCTTGCTGTTCAAATGCATTTTGCAAATGTTTCCATGCGCTGTTTCTGTCTTTTGAAGGTGTTCTGTGTGCAGAGTATTTGCCAAACACAGGCAGAGTCACAGTCAGGACCTCCTGACTCCAACTCCCTGTCCTTGCTGGCAGGACAAACACAGGACTAGGTTGGGGGTGGAGTGGGGTGGGGTCTGCAAAGCCAAGAGGACAGAGGTCAAGCATCGGTTAGGCTGTCATAAACTCTCAAATGCTAAGACAGACAGACACAAGTAGACAAGACAGAGCGACTGCAGATAGGTAGGCATATGGATAGATGGGCATATATAGAGTGACAGAGAAAGATGACAGATTCGTAGACAGACGTAAGACAGGTAGACAGAGATATTGATAAAGACACAGATACAGATGGACTGATAGACACAGAAAGATGACATAGCTGCAGAAAGAGATAGATGTAGATAGAGACATAGATGATGTAGATTTAGATATGGACAGGCGGGCTCATCTCAGTGGAGGCAGCACTTCCTAACACACGGTTCTGGCTGGCCAGTTCCTATCAACCACAGGAAACCGTTTTCTCGGTCACCCATAGGAGCACACCGGGTAACCTCATTGTGATGGCAGCAAGGGGGCTTTCCAACACACTTGCAAAAACAACTCAGTGGTAAAGTGATGCCTCGGGTACACATTCTTCCCCCATCTTCCCTTTTTCCTAAAAGTTACTACTTGCTTTCCCCCCCTGGATTAGATAATTCCAGGAGAAACCAGACACCACATAAAGTTTATTGTTTGATACCGCCAGGAAGTGAGATTTGTAGGCAGTCAGGGCTGATAACAGAACACAGTGTCTGTGTCTCCAGAGCCCTCCATCACAGGGCTCTCGCAGCGTGTGCTCTGGGCTCACTGTACACAGCCTGCTGGAGTGCCCAACTGCCCCACACTGTGAGCAGTAATGCCTGGGAAGGACAGAAAAGGATGGAAACCCCCATTACAAGTACAAGGTGGAGACACCTGGCCTCACACTTAAGATGCTGGCTGCGACGTTCACATCTCTCATCATCAGAGCACCTGGCTCCAGTCCTGACCCCGGCTACTGCCAATGCAGACCCTGTGAGGCAGTGGGGACGGCTCGGTGACTGGGTTCCTACCATCCACCCGAGACACTGGGATTGCATTCCCAGTTCCCTGCGTTGGCCCCAAGCCTGCCCACTGCAGGTGTTTAGGGGTGAACCAGCAGATGCAGAGCACTCTATGTCTCTGTCACTCTCTGCCTCTCAAACAAATACAATCGCAAGGAGAGTGATTTGTGTAGGCAATACTCAATCACGGGGCCTGTATCAAAGTTTGGTGGAATAACTAAGTTTGCAGAAGTGGCTTGACAAAATAGTAACTTCAAGATAACGTGACAAAAAGCCTGAACTAAACTCTAAGTTTTCTTAAGATCTCAGACTAAACAATAGAAGGCAAGTTAATTTTATTCCAATGAAATGAAGATGCAGGGGCCACTTGACCAAACCTCCATCATCCGGATGCCCTGGCCAAGGAGGAGTGGTGAGAGCACGGCTCCATTCTGTGTACAGCTGCATCTACAGCAATGGCCCGGATGCCGCTCCCGGCTCTGGGCACCTCAGGGCTGGCTTACAGGGGCCATGTAATGAACGGATGAAGCTGTGGGTTCTCAGCCAGGGACAAAGCAGAATCAGGGGCTGCTGCATCTCAAGTACAGCTGCCACTTCTACCACCCTGCCGCGACATCTACACGGAAGACGAAGACAATCTCGTAATAAGGAAAGGCTTACTGTCTCACCGAACATTTCTTCCCCCTCTTCTGCCCAAAGTGAACAGGAAATCCAAAGTGTGCGTGGCATCTGAAGCTAGCGTCTTCATGTCTCAGGCACACAGGGCTGAGCTGCTGCTTCCAGCGGCCTGCACTCTCCTGTTAGATGCATGTGTGCTTGTGTGCATGTGTGCTTGTGTGCTTGTGTGTGTGTGCTTGTGAGCATGTGTGCTTGTGTGTGTGAGCATGTGTGCTTGTGTACGTGTGTGCTTGTGTGCAAGTGTGCTTGTGTGCATGTGTGTGTGTGCTTGTGTGTGTGCTTGTGTGTGTGCTTGTGTGCATGTGTGTGCGTGTACGTGTGTGCGCGTGTGCATGTGTGCTTGTGTGCATGTGTGCTTGTGTGTGCGTGTGTGCTTGTGTGTGTGCATGTGTGCTTGTGTGTGTGCTTGTGTGTGTGTGCATGTGTACTTGTGTGTGCTTGTGTACTTGTGTGCATGTGTGCTTGTGTGTGTGCATGTGTTTGTGTGTGCATGTGCACGTGTGTGCATGTGTGCTTGTGTGTGTGCTTGTGTGTGCATGTGTACGTGTGTGCTTGTGTGTGTGCATGTGTGCTTGTGCATGTGCTTGTGTACTTGTGTGCATGTGTGCTTGTGTGTGTGCATGTGCATGTGTATGTGTGTGTGTGCATGTGTGCTTGTGTACGTGTGTGCATGTGTGCGTGTGTGCATGTGTGCGTGGAGTATGGTCTACTAGAAGGAAATCTGTAGAAGTGAAATCGACACTTTGAGAAGCCATGACTTGAACAGCTCTTGTCTTGACTAACGAGAAGGTTTTTGTTTTTTGGTTTTTTTCTTAATGGAGAATGGGACTGGGAATGGAAGAGGGAGGGGAAGGTGTGGTGGGAGTGGGGGAGGGGGCAGATATGGTGGGAAGGATCACTATATTCCTAAAGTTGTACTTATGAAGTTGGTACGCATTAAATAAATGATTTATTTGGAGGAAAAAAAAAAGAAAGAGTAAGGTCTAAGAACACCGACTCTGGGTTCAAATCCCAGGTCTGTCATTGATTGACTGTGCTTCCTTGACCAAATTATACCATCTTTCTTGTGCCTCAGTTTCCTCTCCTCCAAAGCAGGGAAGACAACTGTGTCTACATGAAGACTGAGTCAAGTATACATACATCTGGCATATAGCAGTTGCTGCATAAATGCCAGCTATCGTCACCTAACTGTAACCTCCGACGGAGTGTAAGCATGTGTAAGCATGTGTAAGCATGTCCAACAAGCCACAGCCTGTGCTTGTTGCGCAGCCCAGTGCCTTCTCCACTCCTCCTCCAGCCTTCCTGCCTTTGGCAAGAGCTGGCACTGAGTGGAGACTGAGATACCTGAATCCTGTCCAGAAGATGCAGGAGCCTCATCTCTCCCACAGACACTGGGGAACAAGTTCCTGTAGGTTTAAAGTATCTGGTGAGCGGTCACAGGAAGAATGCAGAGGGGCGGGACAGACTCCAGCAATGACAAGGGAGCCTGAGCACCTGCCCCTGGGCTGCAGCCAGATGTCTGAGGTTCTGCAGCGATGCTCTGGGCGTGGGGATCTATGAGTAAACAGAAATGAGGGGAAACACTAGGATCAGATCAGCCTGGCCCACCACTCTTAGACCTTGGAGTGCGGGAAGAGCCGGAAAGCCATGGCAAGACAGACCATTGCTGTCAGGGCACCTGCTCCACGCAGTCATGGAGGAGCCTTGCCCAACTGCAGCAGGTTGTTATCGACTTTCCAAACAAGCTGAGAACCCAAGAAAGCAAACTTAGGCACCTGCACCATTCCCATTCTATAACCATCCTATTCCAACGGCCTAGAATGGTCACAGTTCTTAATACCTACATAGCATTGTCAACTGCAAAACCTGGAGTGAGAAGCAGAGGGCTGTCAGGGTGAGCTTGCGTTGCTCTGTACACAGGGTGCAGAGGGAGTTTTAATTTTCATCTTTCTAAATAGCTTGAGTTTGGCAACCATCCCTGCTGAGGACTCTATTCTGACCCTATGGCCCTAGTAGTTATGCATCAATAATAGATCGTTATCATCGCTTTGCACAATTTATGGTGACCTCTCTCTTTCATCTTCTCGCAGGACAGCCAGACTATTGGAAATCTGTGCTAAGTCCAAAGAGCATGGCTACCCGAAATCCACAGATCATCTTAGAAATTCCTGCTAGCCACTAATGTCAACTCCCTCCCCTTTTCTAATCTTTAGCTTCTGTTTCAAAGAAGATTTCATTTCAGTCAGTGATCTTCTAACCTTCTGATGTGGATGCTAACAAGCACTGGGATGGCTGACTACAGAAAGTCGAATGAGTCAAGGGCCTGGTATATAGCTTATATCACTAGAGGTAGAAGACAAAAAGGTTGAAACTAGAATATCTAAATTTTTTCCAATAGAACTGAAGCCAAAACCAGTCCAACAATACTCTAGTAAACAATGCCTATCTGTGTCATTGTGGCATTCGGCATCAGAAAGACTAGGCCATGACAACTACGCTTCCAAGGGTTGGCACTCCAACGGCTGCAAGGCAGAACTGTGGCCAAGACATTCTGCAGTCTTGGTGCCAGGGCAGAAGGCATTCGAGGGGTCAAGGAGACCATCATTCCTGCATCATTTAAAAGGCATCTCTATTCGTTACAGGTCACCTGTGCCACGCAGAGAGTTACCTGGAGAAAAGTACTGTCCTAGAGACTGTTGAGGGTTCGAGAAGGGACAGGTCTTAATTCAACGAATACACGTAGGAGACAGAATATTGCCAACAGAGCACAGAAGTAGTAGCAGTCGCAGGTAAGCGCCACCAAAGGATGTCAAGGTTAGTGAGCAACAGTGTGATAAGAGACAGGACATCTGCAGTCTGCAAGTGTCACGCTAACCCCCACCCCAAGAGATCAGAAACCAAAGGAAAAGCAGCCAACATGCAGTGGAGGAACAGGATAGAATCCACCTCAATCGGATGACTATGGCTCACCCCTCCTCCCCGCCCCCATCCTAATACGTAAGGGACATCACTCTGACACCAGGCAGGGAGCAGGACACAAGGTCAGTGCTGTGGAGCCTTGCCCAAAACACACGAACTCAGTCAAGTGATAAGAAACAGGTGGAGGAACACGCTACAAAACAACTGTGCAGAACCCTTCCAACGTGTCAAGGTCGTCACAAACAAGGCAAGGCAGAGGAACTGCCACAAACTGGGGGGTGGGGTGGGGGGGGGGAGGCTAGACACTACGTGGCTACAAACAAGTGCCACGAAAATCCCCGGGAGAAAGGACATTAGTGGAAAAACTGGTGGCATCAAATCAAATCCGTAGTTCACAGTATTGTGGCAATGTTAATTCCTCTGTTGTGATAATTGGATTATGGTTATGTAAGATGTTAACATTAGGGAAAGCTGGGTGACATCTCAGGAACTCTCTGTGCTGTTTTTCTAACTTTTTTGTAAGTCTAAAATTACTTCAAAATAAAAAGCTAACGAGGGGGAGTGGGAGAGGAAGGCTCCACACCAGCTCAGCTCCCCCAGCAGCAGGGTGCCCCACTGCAGAGCTGCCGTCTGTGGCTTCCAGCTCTGCAGGCTCTCACCCCTAATGGATTCCACCACCTTGCACACCACACACCAAGCAGCTGAAATTCAAAATGCAACACAACCGAACGAATAATGAAGTCACACCAACACCTGGGGAAGGGGCACGGCTGCGAACCTTAAAAGTCAGAAGCACTTCACACCATCTTCCCAGGGAACCGTCCCCACGCCCTTCCAGAGGCAAACCTCCCAGGATGACAGATACTTCAGTACCTGGCCCAGAGTCCAAAACAAACGCTCCTTACTCAGAAGTTGGCTTTGTAGAAACGCGTGGCCTCACACAGGTTTCCAAGTGACTGAAATACGCAGGGCTTTGTGTCACGGGAGGCAGATCCACAGGTGACTGGGGGACTGGCCAGAGGAGATGACCCCAACTGCATCCAGTGGGCCTGGACCCCCACTGCACCCAAGGCTGCCAGGGGGTGCTGGTTCCTGAGTCTTCTGTACTTCTTCACTGACCAGGCCAATGCCACCTGCTGCCCAGGACTACAGCCTCTCCCCACGCTTTGACCTGCTGTGCCTCCAAGGCAGCTTCCCTACAGTGCAAAAGGCTCACTTGGATTGCTGGGGACAATGGCCAGGGTGGACAAAAGGCTGCAAGGCAATTCCGGAAGCCCACCCTCTGCTGAGAGAGGCAATTCTTTCTACAGGAAATGTCTCCTTAAAGCCACCATCAACACCACCCACCCCAACAACTTTCTTTGAAAAGGGAAGAATGAAAAAAAGGTCAGACTCATTAAGAGGTCAAGGCAGGGAGTCCTTCCAACCAGTTATTTACAGGTAAGAGTAAGGGTGGTATCCTACCCACAACCTCAGTAGAACCTTCAGATCTGTGTGTGTGTGTGTGTGTGTGTGTCTCCTGAAAAAGGATCACAATACTTTTGGCTCAAAACAAGACCTAAGACAGCTCAACCCCACCCATTAGAAACACCAGCAAGCATGCAGGTGTCTATCCGTGCACCGTGGTCTCCCACCACCGTAGCCTAAACTGCGGATAACAGAAAACAGCTAAAACCTAAGTAACAGTATGCACGCTGAAGGCAGGGACTGGTTTTTATCCCAGTTTTATATCTGCTGGTTTACAAGAGTGCCTTACCAGGGCACTCACTTAAATCTCCATGCTCAAAACACGCTCTTGAGCCAACTGCACCATGCAGAACTGCTGTGGCCCAGCTGGCTGGGTAATGCTCTTCAGAGCCCTCACCTGGGTCTGCAGAGGTAAGGCCTCGGAGGTCCCCACCTCGGTTAGTGCTTTGTTTTTAGGCATTTCTAATAACCCCAGAGTTCAATGTTGTTCTGGCTTGATTTGTCTCAGCAGGTCCAAATCCATGTATCAATCCTGGTGGAGTAAAATGTTCAATGAGGCAGCTTTCAGTGTGAACACAAGAGATTTTTTTTAAAACCAGAATCTGAGCCTCTCCTAGATAACTCACAAAATTCAAAATACACATTATGCTGTCGAAGCTGGAGTGTTTAACGGTCTCATCCTCTTAAGAGCATTTCCCTCCAGCCACGGACAACAGCTGCCATGGCCAGGGGAAGCAGTTCCTTCCGATGTTTCTACGACACGCATTTGGGGAGACCATGCCATATGCCAGCACTGCGGTGAGGCTGGGTAAAAGCTTATAAATTCTTACCCCCAAAAGGCACAGTCTAGCCCAAGTTCAAGTTACAAACATAACTAGCAACAACAAAACTGCTACATATCCTGGCGGTAGGATGGACTCAGTCCTGAGGGGCAGGGGGCACAATGTTTCATTAGATGACATTTAGTGATTTCTCCAAAACTCAGCAGAGGCTGATCTGGCCACATAAATCAAACCCCCGTATTCCGGGACCACACGATTACTTAACAAGGATAATTCAAGCAGTTACTAGAGTTATCACCACCCAACGCATAAGTTCATTTGAGGACCCCAACTACGTAAGCTTGAATATTTTTTTGGCTGCCTTTGGTGAGCACATTTATGAAAAACAGGTTAAGTTACTGGCTCTACATTACTTTTCAATAAAAAAAAAGCAAACAAGAAAAGCTTAAGCTTTTAAGAGTTTCATTTTTTTAACCTGGAAAATAATCTCCCTGTCAAGAGCATGCATGATTAATGATTTCTGTGACACAAGCCTGGGTGTCTGTGTTACTACCTATTCCTAACAGCTTGTAATTGGCCTGGAGGGGCTTCTGGAACTGGTATGCTCCCTCCCCATGTTTATTTTCTTCTTAAAAGTCCTTGTGTCGTTTCTGGAAAATTTTAGACAGCAGCTATCCATGAGCCACTCCAAAACAGAGCCATTGTCAAGTCATCCCCTTGAAATCACGAAGGCATTAGCATCTAAAGTCACTCACTTCCACAACAGTTTATTCAAATATACTCAGCCTTCGGTATCCATGGAGAATTAGTTCCAGGAACCCCTCGGGTATCAAAATCTGCTCAAGTTTCTCATCCAGAATGGCATGGCATTTGCATAGAACCTACCCACATCCTCATGGATACTCTCATCATCTCCATATACTTACAATACCAAATATAATGTAAATGCTGTACATTATACTATATTGTTTGAAGAATAATAATTGCTCCATTAGCATGAAGTAATCAACTGCATCTTAAAAGAGGAACAGGAGGTAGCCTGAAGCTTCACTGAGCATCCCACCTTGACTTAAATTTGCTTTCCCAGAGAAAAACTGCGCACAAGAAAGGCAACCAAGGTCTACATAGTTATTTCATATTCATGGAGATACGTCAACATACAACAAAAGGGTTGCCCCTCATCTTTCAGAGTAAAATGGGCAGGTGATAGCTCAAAACAACGTAGCTTGTGAGGAGGTTAAATATTCCAGAGATAACCTCACAATAATGTGAAATTTTACAAACTTTTCCCTCTGGTCTCCCTCCTTGACTCAACCATTCATCTGAATCAGTAATGAGCTCCCGGAAGGTGCTGGGCACTGGGAGGGAGCAAGATGCCTCTGACTCCTGTACCAGTGCGTGTCTACCATCTACTGTTGTGAGACACACGCCCTGTTCTCTAGGAGTTTACAGTCTCATGGGCCACACAGAACCTAACTGGGCACAAGGACAAATCCAGAAAGCAAAAGCATAGTGCATTCTGGAAGCTGAGAGGAAGAATCCTCTGCAGTCTAAAGGGACCTAGCTATGCGGGAAAGAGAGTGAAGGCTATTCCCCCAAGGAGCCACCAAGACAGGAATGTGGGTGGCACACGCCAGCGCAAGGGCAGGAAGATTTAATGGAGGGCGGGAGGCAGGCTGTGGGTGCCAGAACATGTGACAGTGACCTACTCTCAGGCTGAGCAAGGGTCCACGCAGACAGCACTTAGCCGGCCGGGGAGATGGGGGGAGTTGAGGTGAGGGTGGGGGGAGTAGACACAGAGAGTTCACTCAGAAACCTGCAGAAATCCTGGGGTGCAGCCCGTGGAGAAGAGAACATCTGAGTAAAAGTGAGTTAGCAGAATGTGGTCTCTGCGACAGATTTCAAGGTGTTGAGCTTCGGCCAATCCATCAGCTGTGGAGCTCCAGAATGCAGGCTGGCTTTGGAAGAACCAATGTGTCTGGTTTTTCACACACACCCATTTCAGATGAAGGGAGGTTTTCCCAATGCAGGCATCTAGAGGACACAGAGGCAGGGCCAAAAAGAAGCTCAAGCAGGAAGGCATCCCGCTCTGTGGGCCCCTAGATAAAGCCTTGCAGGAGATGGCTCTCCCGGAGGAATCCCACCTCCACAGAGCAGGAGGAAGTGGGAAGAGCTGAGCTCGCTGGGTCTGCTGTCCGGAGGGGAAAGGCACTTCAGGTCAGGACAGGTAGGGGACAAAAGGACCTCAAAGGACAGGCCACTCCAGCCCTGTTGTCTCCATAGTAGAAAGCCAAACCTAGCTGGTTTATGGTAGACACCAACAGGCATTTGATTAGTTGCAACTATATGGAATTGCCCTTGGAATTCAATTTTATATTGTTTTCACGCTATTTTCATAATTAAATAATTTTCCAATAAAGAACAAGGTACACAGAAAAAAGTGAGGGCATCAGATTTCACCAAAACACATCAGCGGTCAATCGTGGTTGGGCTGAGATGACCTGGGCTCTGGTATTTGTGCGTTAAAAATTTCTCGAGCGGACCAACACCCACGTCAGAGCCACCCTTTTTTCAAGGTTGTAATTGCGGCATTTAAAAGATTGAGAGTCACAGACTGTCCTCAGACTGGGATCCAAGAGCTACTGTGTTCTCCTGCTCCTATTTAGAGCATCATGAATGCTGAACAGAAATGTTAAAAACCATTCCATCAAACGCAGCACAGCAGATGCCAGCCCCTGTGACCCACACTCTGAAGTGGCTCACCACTCAACTTCGGCTGGCCAATGAGGTCTTAAAAGCAGACTCCTTGCTTGTCATCTGTGTCCCACACAAGCCTAACTGCATGTTTGTATAACGCTAAGATAAAGGGAAAAACCGTCAAGTTATTTTTTTAAGGTAATAGGAGCTTTGGCTGTGGAAAAAAACTTGGAGAGTAATTCTATGAAGCCATCACCTCAGTTACTTAGCAATCATTTTATCTGAGACACAGAAAGCAACAGAGGTGTAAAAAGGCCATCAGAACCGATTGCAACAGAAATACTGAAGCTAGCAAAAATCTTCTTCTCTCACTAAACGCATCACATGTGGCGAAAAGCTCTTTAAGCTGGACTTGTGGGTGAAATGACTTATTTCAGTGAAAGTCTGAATTGGAGATTATTTTTAAATTAATGAAGTTTTCCTATTTGGAAGGACTTATAATAACACGGAACAGTACCCTAAGAAGCCCTCAGGGACTTGTTTTAATGAATAAGAATAATGTGCAATTAGGCCAACAATTGTAACTAAGTGCTTCTGAGGGCTTGAGAGCAGTTGTTCTCAAGTAGTAGTTCAAATAGCACCAAGTCCACATAGAGGATTCTGAGGCACTGAACTGGGTCCGGGCAATTCTGCAATGCAGAGATGGCAAGATGAGCAGGTGCAGTCAATAGTGCATTTTAGGCATTCCCTGGGATTGAAAAAAATGAAGAAGTTCAAAATAGACACGCACACAGCAACTATACAAGGATAAATATGTACTAGAAAGATACTCACTTTGGGACCTTAAAGTAGGTCCTTTTCATGCCTGTAAGTATTTCTTCCCACAGCATTAATTTCTTAGCAAAGAAGCTGAAGCGCAGAGACCACACAGCAATCAAAGATCAATGGGAACATGATTAGAGGGGTTTAAGAAAGCTGGGGCTCTTTTCAAAACATCTCAATGACCCCGTTTCTTTCCCTGGTTTCCAGAGGCCACTCCACCGGCCTGTCTGAACCCAGTGGCCAGAGGACAACAAATCAGACCCACAAAGGAGTCCTGTCACCTTGTCCTGCCCCCACTTGCTGCCAACAGCCACCCCACCCAGCGTGCGGTCACAGAGACCCGACCAGGGTGCCCTCTGCGCTTACATGGGAAGGGGGCTCTTGGTGCATCAGGTTGAAATTGATCTAACTGCAAACCAAAGAATTCCCAACATTCCCTACTCCTGAGGACACAAGTTGGATGTAAAACAATTACATCTGGGGTGCCAGGAAGACACTGGAATTGATTCAAATAAACAAGTAAATATTAAGAAAGGAAGGAAAGAGTTACATACAGAGAGAAGGAGAGGCAGGCAGAGAGAGAGAGAGAAAGAGAGAGGTCTTCCATCCGCTGATTCACTCCCCAAATGGCCGCAATAGCTGGAGCCATGCTGATCCAAAGCCAGGAGCCAGGCACTTCTTCCGAGTCACCTACGCTGGTGCAGGGGCCCAAGGACTTGGTCCATCTTCTACTGCTTTCCCAGGCCATAGCAGAGAGCTGGATTGGAAGTGGGGCAGCCAGGTCTCGAACCGGCGTCCATATGGGATGCCGGCGCTGCAGGCAGCGGCTTTGCCCGCTATGCCACAGTGCAGGTCCCCTGACTCCTTTCTAAGTAAGTAGTCAACCTGGCAGTCTCACTGCACTGAAAGTGCCCTGGAGTGGCGCCCTCAGCAGACACACTGACTCGGGGCCGGCTGTCCTGGGGGATATTTCCCAGCAGTGCTTCATTCTCAGATTGCCCCTCCCATCCCAACATCTGGAGGCTCACTACCAATAAGGAAACTCGCATTTCTAGTCAACCAATCAGCTGCCGGCAGGTAGGACAGGGGTGGGAGGAGACACTAACTTAAGCTTTCCTCTCCACTGCAGAAAACCAGCATGAGAAATTCTCTCCTTCTGATGGCCACATTTAATCAGCGAAGTGAGGCTATTTACAAAAGGAATAATGGCCTTTAACACCAGCGCTGCTGTCTCCAACTGCCTTGGTTTACCAAATCAGAGAGCTTCCTAGAACTTCCCTGCTAAGCATTAGAATGAAATCCAGTCCTGGCTCCTTTCCCCTAACAGTGATAACAGCATCAGCATCACTGAAATGGAACAAAGCAACCTGTAGGAAAGAAGTCTTTAAAAAAATTTATTTGAATTATTCAAATGGCAGAGTGATGGGGGTGAGAGAGAGAATCTTCCATCTGCTGGTACACTCCCCAGATGCCCACAATAGCTGGGCCTGGACCAGGCTAAAGCCAGGAGCCTGCAACTCCATTCAGGTCTCCCACGTGGGCTGCAAGGGCCCCAGTACTTGGACCATCGCTGCTGCTTTCCCAGGCACCTCAGCAGGTAACTGGATCAGAAGCAGAGCAGCTGGGACCCAAACCTCCACTGTGTATGGGATGCAGATGTTGCAGGCGGCAGTTTAATCTGCTGCACCACAACACCAGCCCCAACAGGGGTCTCAACACATACGTTCCTGTCCCACGTGCACAAGGTCACACAGCACAATGCAGAATTCCTCCAGAGTCAGAGGCGGCTACATTGTCAGTGGATCCTGCAGGTGTTGCAAGAGCCCTCTGTGTGGAAACCCCTAAGCATGGGTGTGAAAACTCCAACATGAGACGTGACTGTCATGTCCCCTACTCACTCTTGGATTTGGTGGGGCAGGGGTGGGGAAGGAGGGGAGAGGGGCAGGTGGGAGGCAGGGGCACGGAGTGAAAGTTTTTAGCCAGCCAGCCTCTGAACAGAAGGTTTATTCTTCATCCTCAAATTCAAATTTTAGAAGCAGAGAGACTACATTTTAAAATAAGCCATCTCTACATTCTTGGTGTTTTTTTTTTTTTAATTAATTAATTTATTTGAAAGACAGAGTTACAGAGAGAGGTAGAGACAGAGAGAGAGTAAGGTCTTTCACTTGATGGTTCACTCCCCAAATGGCTGCAACTGCTGGAGCTGGGCCAACTGGAAGCCAAGAACCTGGAGCCTCTTCCCGGTCTTCCACGTGGGTACAGGGGCCCAAGGACTGGCCCATCCTCTACTGCTTTCCCAGGCCACAGCAGAGAGCTGGATGGGAAGTGGAGCAGCCGGGATGGGAACTGGCGCCCATATGGGATGCCGTCGCTGTGAGTCGGGGCTTTACCAGCTCCACCACAGCACCGGCCCACGTTCTTGCTTCTAAAGGAGAGGGCTTTGTGGGTACGAAGGGAGTCCAATCCTAGGCAGTCGTCCCGCCAGTTAGATTATAAACTCCTCAGACCTGCACACGCCAAG
This sequence comes from Oryctolagus cuniculus, assembly GCF_964237555.1. Taxonomy (NCBI): domain Eukaryota; kingdom Metazoa; phylum Chordata; class Mammalia; order Lagomorpha; family Leporidae; genus Oryctolagus; species Oryctolagus cuniculus. Next base: position 8,564,770 of record NC_091443.1, read on the forward strand.
GGGGGCAAATGCCTCCAGGAGCCACTCTTAGGATCCCACTGCCTGTCCAGGTGCTGTGGCCCTTTTGAGATACATTTGTCAGGGACAAAATACAGCACTTCCTTCTGTGTTTATCACCTCGGTTGCTAGACGACTGCACAGAGCTAAAGTGGGTAATGTTACAGTAAACACTTCCCTAAAACATTTATAGATGTCATTGATAAACAATAGAAAATTTAAAAAAGATACAAATGTGCTTCTGCAACCTTAAATCTTTCTCCCACTGAGGCCTAAGAACTTAAAATCTTTATACACCTGGCAGAGGAGAAGGAAAGCACATTCCAAGGGAAGCGTAGATTTATAGGCTAAATATGTCTTTCTCTGGAATATTTAACATACTTAGCTCTAGTCATTCCATACACTTTGAAAATGCTCTTTAACGATAAATTTCAGTGGGTGCATCTTTCACTGGAGTTCACATAAATATCTCTTTGCTTTCAGGAAACCAATTACATGATGGTAAATCACTTTTACATTACTTTCCAAAAATCTCTAAGTTGCAACATGGACAGTGCACAGAATTGCAGGAAAAATACAGCTTCCATATTCCATCATTCAGTCTCCTCACTTAGCAAGTTAAATCCCTCAAATGCTTCAGCTTGGTTTTAAAAATACTTAGTTTATTTCAGTGCATGCACAGGGTGACCAGACACAACGCATATTCATCAAATTCCTACAATATGCACGTGTCCAGACTTGGCATAAGGATATTGGGGTCTCTGATTTCAAAGTGTCAATCAGCTGTTTCACGCATGCTTGTCACCCACACTGTCCCAAGCACTGCACACACACAGACCACACCACGCTCCCCACAACATTCCCAAGCAATGGAAAGGATCATCCCTGGAAGGTACGAAAAGCAGTGCTGGGGTCACAAAGGTCCCAGTATCCACCGAACTCTCACAGTCAGAGCTGACCAACATACGATACCACTGAGATGCCTCCCGGGCTAGGTCAAGTTCGTGAAATTAAATTACAAAACAAGACAGTGCATGATCAAGACTTAAAGAGTGACTGCAGACTCAACACACAATGAAGTGCTTTGAAAAAAAAAAATAGATCCTAGCGAGGGAAGGATGGTCGGGGCAACAGTATGGGAAAGAATTAGAATCCAGTGGAAGAAGGCGTGAGCAACGGCAAAATGCAGAACCTCCAGGAAACCAGTGCAGTGTCCCTTTCCCCTGGAGAGCAGCAAAAGAGCGGCCAAGGTGGGGGGAGGGCAGTGGAGTCTAACAGGGCCTCCCATCCCAGACAACAGGAGCTGTGGTGAATTACAGCTGAACAGGTGAGTGTCCCACAGGACGGAAAAGCTGAAACTGGGGCGACCAACCAAGAGGCTGCACACAGGAAGAGGCACAGGGAAGAAGAGTGAGACAGAGAGGGAAATTCTTCCAAGTCCTCTGAGCTGTGCCAGCCCTGGGATGCTCACCAGGAAACAGGAAAGGAAGAGAAACCGAGTGGGCACGCACAGGCACATCCACCTGGGGGAACGGCAGCCCTAAGTGTCTTCTCCCCCCGGAAAGAGCTGTAGCCAACTCGCTGTCCAAGAATGGCTTCCGCTAACACCAGGTGACCTTCCCAACTCCAAGCACTTGCTACACGGCAAACACATTTTTAAAGAAAAAAAAAGATTCTCATTTCAGTTCTGCTTGAACCAAATCATTCACAAATGACTGAGTGAAAAGAGACCAACACAGTTTCAAGAATGTTCCTTAGTTTTAGGATGTCTAGGTTATCTGTCTCTTTCTCTCTCAAAATATGTCTGAAAATAGTAGCTAACCAAGTAACTGTTGTTGTTGTTGTTTTGTTTATTTAATTCGGGGTGGTCCAGAATGAGAAATATTTTCCGGAGGAGTTTTAACTCTTGAATCACAAACACAAGCAGAAACCCCTGTGATAATGAAACCAAGAAGTTACCATTGGCAAGTGCAGGGAATGTAACATTCGCTCAAGGTCATACCTGGAAAGATAGTGCACGGCTCAGAGACCAGCCCTGCAGACCTCCCAGCCTCAACTGGCCTCAACCCCAACCACAGCCCCATCTCTCAGTCAGCAAGAAACGGCTTTGCCCATGTTGGCAAGGCAAAACCAGAAACGAAGCTTTGCATGCATCTCAATGGTTTGCAGAAAACCTACCAACTTGTTACGATGCATCCTCTCCAGCAGTCTGGTAGGAGGGAAAGCATCGATGACTTCAATCATTACACTTGTGCTGTGGGCATTTGAAGTGGCTGCCAGGCACGTGACAGCCACTGCTCCAATTGGCTCAGACTGATGTCACTTCATTATTCAACTGTGTTTGTGTTTCGGCTTCCCTCTTTTCAGGGACTTCGGGACCTCACCCGGCCTAGTTACTTGAGAAGAGAAAGAGGAAGAAGCACGCCTTATGCAGTCATGAAGTGCCAAGCGTGCTTTGTGCTGAGCCCAGTGTACACGAGGAGAGGTGGTGGAGTGAAAGTTCAACCCACAGCACAATGGGGCTCTGCCTTCTGCACGGCCCGGGGAGGGGGACAGGAGGAGGAGCAAACGGCGGCTGCCGAGCCCTCAAACCGGACTGGCTTCCCGAGGCTCCCTCCACGTCTGCTCGCAAGCGGGAAGATTCAGAAACAGAAACCACAGCCCCCACCATGCTACAAGCCTGCGGAAATCACCCACGCTTCCGAAACACAGAGAGTCTTTCCCATTTACTCAAGTATGGCCTCTCTCCAAAATAAGAAGTCTTGATCTTCACTAACTGTACTATTTTTACATTTAGCAACACGACCACCAGGAGTTGAAGCAATCCCTTTCCGATTTGGAAAATAAACAATTTATTCTGACTTCCTCCCCCCACCCCAATCTTCCATACGCTGAGTTACCTGAGAAATTAAAACCAAATTCAGAGAGTTCAAGCATCAGTAACTTGCCATGTTCAACTTGAAGGAGAGAGAGCCCTCATAAGAAAATGAATGAAGGAACAATGGAAAGACTAGCTTGATAAACCCAGCCAATCAGAAGACCCCTGACTCACTGCCAAGAAACTACACCAGCTTCCAGTATCAATGGGTCAAGTGCATTTTAAATTCTAAGCTGGGTTCCGTCATTCTCATGGGGATCTTCTAAGACAGGAACTTCTGTCATGCTGGGGCTTTATTATCCCCTAAGAATTGCAGTGACTTTAACCAAACCCATAAAGCCAGCTCAAACCTAAAAAATGCTTTTATTACCACACTCCTGCACTTCCCTGCTCTGGGAGCTAAGCCTGGGCCTGCGAGCAGGGCCAGGGACGGGCGGGCGCCACACAAGGTGACTGGCAAGCCGGCAGCAAGATAAGGCCTCAGGGCGCCCGGCTGTGAGCAGCACCCACTGGGTAACCGCGTGAGGGTGGCAGTCTCTGCAAAGAGAGGGAAATTTTCCACCTACCTGAAAGCCCAACATCTCTCCTCTTGTAGTCTCCCCGACTCGCTCTGCCTAGACTCGCCAGACAATTATTATTTATCTTTTATAGAGTGGCTCATATTGGCAACACACTCTGCACATATTTTAGCTTTTCACAAACTCTTTGTGGCATAGCTGCCAGTGGAGGGAAAAGGGGGTCGCACTGGCATTGAGGAGGCATTGTGAAGGTAAACACACGCGTGTGCATGCGTACGTGCAGGTGTGTGTCTCTCCGTGGGCTGGGCTGACAACTAATTCGCTTCCACCCCTTAACACTGCAAGTCTGGCTCATCGGCCTCAAGTTTCCTGAAGCTCCTTGGAGACACCAAAGCAAGCTGATGTGGTCTTTCCGGGAGCGGGTTAGTGGCCTGAGGCACAGGCTCATCAACAAATCAGCCCCATTCCTATCACTACAAAGGTAAGAAGAGCCACATCTCATGCCTCCACCTTGGTTTCGTCATCCTGATGTACAAACACGTGATACATGTCAGAGCGCCGAGCACATCTGGCCCCTTCCAAAATGCTCACAAGCCAGAAACCCAGCAAACAGGCCCTGGTAGTTCTGCCGTAGTCCACGCCCTACTCCATATCCACGTGCAGACACACTGTCAGCAAGATGAAATACTTAAGCTCCAAATGCAAAGACCAGAAGCGGCCAATTCTAGACAACAGGGCTGAAGACAGTGATGATAAAAGCGCACAAAGCAAATAAGTGGTTTTTTGCTTGTTTCTTAAAGGGCAACTATAACAAGGCATCAGCGGCTGTCAAAAGCCAGGACCCCAGGCCACGTGGCACAGTGCAGTGCCTCTCACTCTGAACACTGCTCAACACAGTCGTGGGGACTTGAACACTCTCCTCCTGTTTTTTTATTGAGTTTTCCTTTGTTGAGTATGATCTATTTTTCTTCTAGTTCGTGCACTTAATCTTCTTTTAATTTAATGCTGCCAAGTGACTGTAGCATGAACATTTATAAAGAAAAAACACACTGGAAGCAAACTGCATTACTCCAGCAGTTGTATCCCAAAAGGAAAAGGCACATTCAACATATAAGCATACGTGAATGGATCAAATGAAGACCAGATTTGTCGTGGTCGGCTGTGTAAACCAAGGCCTTAGAACATGAGGAAGCTCCCAAAAGTCCATGGAAAAAGTGTATTATGAAAAATACTACCCATGGATTTCAATGTTTTTGGCACCAAAACAAGTTGATCTTTTAATTCTATTTCCCCATGGTCTTTTTTTTTTTTTTTTTTTTGACAGATAGAGTTAGACAGTGAGAGAGAGAGAGAGAGAGAGAGAGAAAGGTCTTCTTCCGTTGGTTCACCCCCCAAATGGCCACTATGGCCGGAGCTACAGGGATCTGAAGCCAGGAGCCAGGTGCTTCTCCTGGTCTCCCATGTGGGTGCAGGGCCCAAGCACTTGGGCCATCCTCCACTGCACTCCCGGGCCACAGCAGAGAGCTGGACTGGAAGAAGAGCAACCAGGACTAGAAACCGGCGTCCATACGGAATGCCGGCACTGCAAGGTGGAGGATTAGCCAAGTGAGCTACAGCACTGGTCCTCCCATGGACTTTTTGAAATACCCTCCTCCTTCAAGGAAAAACCAAAAACCCAAAAACACTGAAATGCCAGAGAGCCAGTGCTTAACTAAAGGTGTCCGCACCTTCCAGGTAAGCTTATTCACATGTGGGAAATGACTCCATTTCTGCAAAATATCCATGCCATTACATTAATATTTGGGCTTGAATATTTTTTGTTTTACATGCATTTAATGTATAAATTTATATAACTTATGATTTTAAAAGATGTAGAGGCATAAGAAAGTGATGTCTAGTGTTACGGTTGCAAGCATTTAAGTATCTGTCCATGAGAGTAATTTATGATGACACGGAAGGTCACCAAAGACATCTTTTCCCTTTTTAAAAGGAGCCTCAATTATCTCAGATGGGAAGCCCTGCCTCACGCACCTGAGAGTATCATTATCTGCTCAGAGAATGAAAGCACTTTCCCAGTGATGACCCTCGGTATTGAGAAAAAGCTGGATTACCATCATTAGATTCTCTTGAGTGAAAACAATGTGAAATGCCCTTTGGAAATATTTCCTTTAAAATGACTATTAGAGTATTAAATTGTATTTCTTAAAAGACCAGCTCCTTCACTAGCACGTAATTCACGTATCATGTAAAGTTTCTCCTTATACTCCTGCGATGTTCTGCTATTTGGGGCAGATTTGTGTGATATGAAATTATCTGTGTATAAGTGTCTTGAAAACTGGAGAGAAAAGTGAGAATTACACATAAATCGAAGCTGCAGCAGTTCCCCAGGTGAACAGGCCCAGCTCTGAAGTGTTAACTTCAGAGGTGGAACTCAGTGAGTGAGTGTGTGTGTGTGGCCACCTTCTAAGCAGCATAAAAAGCAGGGACAGGCATCCCAAGAACCACCATTCTCAAAACGTGTTCCGTGGGCCCCTGGGGGTTCTGCAGCCTGTCAGGGTGTCTATGAGAGCAAATGATTTTCAAAGCACCCCTGAGAAATGGTGCTCTAGTGTGCGGTGGTGTTTTCCAGAACCACTGTGACACTGGCAGCAGACTGAAGGTAAAAGCTGATATGAAAATCTAATTGCCTTCGATTATGCCATAATCCTTCCAGAATTTATTTGAGAGGCAGAAGAAAGGAGACAGACAGGGCTCCCATCCACTGGCATTCCCCAAATGCCTGTAACAGTCAGGGCTAGGCGGAGCCAGAGTGGGAGCCAGGACCGCTTTTCAGATTTCCCACACAGGTAATGGGAACTCTAGGGCATGAACCATCATCTCTGGCTCCCAGGTGGACAATAGCAGGAAGCTGGAATCAGGAGTGAGAGCCAGGAGTCAGACCCAGGCCCCCCAGTGTGGGATGCAGGCATCCTACCCACCAGGCTAAACACCTGCTCCTTAGGTCAGGTATTAGAGAGATTTTTGAAACACAATAAACACGGCTGCTGTCTACCCACACATCTGAGGGGTGGCAAGAGCGCGCTACAGTATTCTTTTTCCCCAGCTAAACTATGTTAACAGGTGATAGGTTTATTGTCCTAAAATGAATAAATACATCTTTGTAGAATGATTATGCTTTAGTTCTCATACGGCAGACATCAATGGCTATAATGGGGTTTGTCTTAGCTCAGGGTACTGGGACAAAACACCATCCACTGAGCAGCTTTTTGACAGATCTGGTCCGGGTAGCCCAGGATCGAGCTGCTGGCAGACTCAGTGTCACGCGAGGGCCTCGCTTTGTGGCTGACAGACGGACAGTCCAGCTGTGGCCTCAGATGAGGGGAGGGACAAGGCTGGACAACCGAGCCAATCAATCATGTGGGCTGCACCCTCACGACCTAATCAATGCCCTGAGGCCCCGCCTCCTCACGCCAGACCTCCGTGATCAGGTTTCAACACTTAAGTCAGGTCACAAACACACCTACCACGGAGAGACGTTTACCAGCCTAAAGGGGTCCTGAGGCCACCGGCTCTAAAACCCCCAGACGATCCCATCCGTTCTAGGAAGGCAGCTCCGGCCAGATGAGTCCCAAAGACTGCTTTCCACGCCCAGGCTGTCCGCAGCCCTCACTCTCCCAGTGCACGTCTCACGAGAGGCCTTTCAGACTTCAAAGATCCAAGCCAAAACTCCTGCTCCACGGCCACGGCCATGGTACACCTCCCGAACAAAGCTCGTCCCAGCTCAGCGATGGGAGGGCTACTGGCACCCACAGTGTAGGGACTGGGGGTGCAGGTGAACCGAACAGTGCCTCCATGAAGAATTATCCAACCTAAATCCCGAGCAGTACAGGTCGGGTGGCTCTCTGCACAGCTGCTGAGACACCCATATCTCATACTGGAGCACCTGGTTCAAGTCTCAGCTCCACTTCCGATTCCTGCTTCCTGCTAATGTGCACCCTGGGAGGCAGCAGGTTACAGCTCAGGTACCCGGGTCCCTGCCACCCAAGCAGGATACCTGGATTGCGTGCCTGGCTCCTGCCGGTGGTCTGTCCCAATCTCAACTGCTGTGAGCATCTGGGGAGAGAACCAGTGCATGGGAGACACCTCTCTCTCTCTCTCTCTCTCTTACCCCTCCTTTCAAATAAAAACATGAAAATCAACATTGTATTAAAAATAAAAACACCAATGTCAAGAAGTCCAACACTGGTTCAAGCCACCAGCATCCTCTAACCACTTCTGGACCAGTCCCTCCCCTTGCCATGGAGTGCACACTCCACACAGCAGCTAGAGTAACTGCTGTAGACGGAAACAGAGCATGCCACTGCGTGCTTCTCCCACCGCTGGCTTTCTCCTGCCCATCTAGTGAATCCTCACCCTTGGGGCGGCCGCTAAGCCCTCCCTGCTCCAGTCCCTGCCTACTGCACTGACCCACCTTTTCCTTCTTTTTATTTAAGATTTATTTATTTATTTGAAAGTTAGAGTTACACAGAGAGAGGAGGAGAGGCAGAGAGGGAGAGAGGTCTTTGATCCGCTGGTACACTCCCAAGTTGGCTGCAACAGCCGGAGCTATGCTGACCCAAAGCCAGGAGCTTCTTCCAGGTTTCCCACATGGTTGCAGGGGCCCAAGGACTTGGGCCATCTTCTACTGCTTTCCCAGGCCACAGTAGAGAGCTGGATTGGAAGTGGAGCAGCCGGGACTTGAATTGGTACCCATATAGGATGTCGGCATTGCAGGCAGCGGCTTTACCCATTACACCACAGCGCCGGCTGTGCTGACCCATCTTAAAACAGTGTTGCAGAATGGATTGTCCCTCCCCCCCACCCCTCATGTGACTTTTAGAGGGGGGACCTTGGAGGAGGTGACATCAGGTTCAATGAGGTCACAAGGATGAGGCCCTGACACCAGAGAGTTGGTGTCCTTGTGAAGAGAGACAGCAGAGTACACAGCAGAAAGGTACCCAGGGAGAGAGGCCTCCCCGGCATCGACCCTGCTGCCTCCCTCGCCCTGCCGAACTACGAGAAAATCAACGTCTTCTGTTGGCAGCACCCAGTGCACGCCATGCACTTTGTTAAGGCAGCCAGAGCTGACAGCCTCCCTTCTCTGCCAGCGTCCGGCCGCACTGGCCCTCAGCCTGTGCCCACCCTGCTGCTTCTGTTCTGCTCTGAACTTTCCAGGTCTGACCCCTCAATGATTCTCAGAGCTGCCTCTGAGTGACGGGCGTCAGGCAGCCTGAGCCCGTGAACAAGCCCATGCCACCTGTGCTGTGATGGCACTGCCCTGGCTTGCATTTCTTCCTGGGTGCCCACCACTAGCTTGCACCCCTGCCTGGGGGAGAGTGAAAAAGTCTTGTGCCTGCTACAGCAGGACAGGACTCCCCGGGATGCTCAGCATTTGTTAGCTTCAGCAGGGAGTGCACGCACCTGCCCCCGCCGGACCCGGAGTTAAACGGAGCATTTCCAAGCACCCTCTGAGCCTGTGATCTTCCGAGAGCTGTGAGGCCGTGGGAATGCACCATACCCCAGGCTCATCCCCGCCCCCCAACTCCCCACAGACAGCTGTCATGTTTGTGCCAGTCCCAGATTCCGCCGGGATCGTGCGGGAAGGGAGGGAGTAATTAACCGCAACATCCACAGTGAGTAGTTACTCCTAATCCTTCACCCCAGGGAGCAACAAGTCTCAAAGTTACGTGGACAGATGGGCCCCGGGGAAAATCACTATGCAGATGCCTGCTGTCCGCTCTTGGCCGCCAGAGAGCAGGTAAGGACAGGCCTGGGTCGCGGCCGTGAGACTTAACAGGCCACTCTGCAAGGACCCAACTCCGATCTTTGAAAAGGGAGGTCTGGGGGCTTGTGTTGTAGCTGCGTGGGTAAAGCCACAGCCTGCGATGCCAGCATCCGTGTCCTGGCTGCTCCACTTCCCATCCAGCTCCCTGCTCATGGCCTGGGAAAGGCAGCGGAACATGGCCCAAGCCCCTGCCACCCACATGGAAGACCCAGATGAAGCTCCTGGCTTCCGCCTGGCCTAGTTCAGGCTGTTGTGGCTATTTGGGGAGTGAACCAGCGAATAAAAGATCTCTCTCTCTCTCTCTCTCTCTCTGTAACTATTTCAAATAAATAAACACATCTTAAAAAATATTCTACAAGCAAAGATCTGAAGCAGAAGGAGCAGGACAGGTAGGGTTGGGGGGTCACACTCAGCAGATCCCGGAGTGCCTGGCAGGAAGCAGGCCAGGCTGTTGGCTTTGGAAGAGTCCAGAGCTCCAGCATGGGAGGGCACGTGGCCTCAGACGTACACACCAACGGGAGAGAGGAGCTGCACGCGTTCTACCACTTCCAAAGATAATTCGTTCAGAATCAAGATAACAGGCCCAGAGCTCAGGCAGGGTGCAAGCAGAGTGTGGCAATGGCACTGCAAATGTACCCACAAGTACCGGAGCGGGATGGCTGCCCCACACAGCGTGAAGCTCCCTCCTCCTCCATTATGGACCCGGTGGTGGCAACGCTTCGAATTTCTCTGCCAAGGATGCTCCAACACACAGCCTCGCAGGCTCCAGTACTGTGGCCCACATGGGCTCCACCCTACACTCTGAGAGGTGGGAACGAGAGGTAACCCCAGTCTCCTTCCCTCTCTCACTCCCCTCCCCACAGCCAACCTCTTCCAAAAACATCAAATATTTTCTTCCACAAATAATTGCAATAGGATGCCATAGCTTTCCCCAAACAGACAATAGCATGATTGTGCCCCGTGTGCCAGGGGCCCAGCCCAGCCCAGCACAAAGAGCAGCTTTCAGAGGCCCAGCCTCTCGCCTCTGCAGGAGAGGGGGCACATCTCCCCTCCTCACTCTTCACCAACTCCATTGGGCCGACTCTTCCCTGACCCCAGTTCTTCCAGAGGAGAGTTCGTGTGCGCTAAGATCCACATCACACCATTCCGCGCGGGCGACAGCTTTTAAACTTCTTGTTACACTCCAAACTGACTCTAAATTGCAATAAAACATATCGGAAATGTCTTCTTTTTACAGCTTCTATCTTAACACCGTTTCAGAATTAATCGGCGTTCAGTGCAGAGAGTGCTGTACTACCAGTTACTTTTCCAGGTCCGAACAACAAACGGGCTGGACGAAAGGACAAGACTGACCACTCACAGCTGCTACTGGGAAAACAGACCCTCCGGTTTGTAAAAACATCAAGCACTGAGCTTCCTGTCTGGATTTAAGTTTGGTTTTTCCCCAGAGATACAAGGAAGCACATCAGCCAGCAATGTACGTATTTGCCGGCTATCATGTTATCATTAAGGAAGTTCAGTTCAACAGCCATCTCTGCACTTCCCACCGCCCAGAAATTCACCAACCCAGAGACAGAAGGCGGCTTCCTCTCCCCTCCTCCGTGGTCTTTCTCCTGGTTCACTTCTCTGCGGCTCTTTTAATTGAAATGCACTGGAGATCCACAAGGCAAGACACTAAGGAGCCCCCCGAAAGTCATCCTGGGAGCACACACGTTTGCTTCTAAAGCCATGTAAACAAGGCTGCGGAGAGCAATGCTTCCCAGGCGTAGAAGGGGCCTCGCCGGCCTGCGCTCGCAGCACAGAGGAGCTGACGCGTGCTTCAGAGCCGCCGCCTGGCTTCTCCGCAGGTCTGGTGCGGTGAACACTCCGCAACCCTGAGCGCCATCCATCGCAAGCTCACGGGAGATGCCGGTGTACTGACCGTCTCACAGACTGTCTTCTCACGGTGTGCAAAACATTCAGGATCTGCTTCTGCCTTTGCTTGGGGCTTTGGCAGTGAAAGCAAACAGACGCCAACCGTGGTGACCTGAATCTACGGTGCACCGCTCAGCCGCTCCACTGGGCCTGGATGCCCAAAGTCATTGTAATTTTCTCGTTATGGAGCCACAGCGATGGGCGGAGTTCCTGTATCTTTAACCCACTTCACCCAAGAAGGCAATTCTTGATATGCAGGGTTTCATATCTTTTTCTTTTTTAAGATTTATTTATTTATTTATTTATTTGAGAGGCACGGTCACAGACAGGGGCGGGGGGAGGGAGGAAGAGAGGGGAAGAGAGAGAGAGTTCTTTCACTGCTGGTTCAATTCCCCAAATGGCTGCAGGAACCATCACTGTGGGTCAGCAATGCTCCCACGATCCACCTCCCCATTTAGCTCATCACGAACTCCCCACAATGGAGATTTACTTGGGTTGGCGTTGGTGTCCGTCAGTATGCAGTTCCTCTACGGAGCTCATGCCAAACCCTGTGGCAGTCCTAGGTGCCCCTGTCCTTTTTCTACCTACACTCCATGGAAGGGCAGTGGGTTTTTGCCGTATTAACAGAACTCAACATGTGGACCTTAATTTAAGCAAATGGGATGGAAGCTGGGAACCCACTGGCAGCACTTCCCTCTAGCACAGCTGGGTCCCCTGCGGGCACTCACCGCGGGCTGCCCAGGTACTCCTGGGTCTCCCGGCACAGCCCCGGTACAGCCCTTTCCAATGGCAAAGGCAACGAGTGAACGCTGGCTCTCAGTGTTCCTCAAAATCCAAATCAGTCTCCTCTGGGGTTGAATCCAGCAACTCTAAGGCTATTATATCTGGTGTCTACCCAGCGGCTTTATGAAAACATGGAGGGGAAAAATGGCCACTTGAGAGTCTGCGGCTTCACTGGCAGCTCCCCGCGGTGGCTCCCATTCCTCGCCTGGCAGGTCAGGCAATGCTCCCGATGCCCAGGGCCCTGGCACCAAGCACGCCTGTCGGGCCAGCAGGACTTGGGAGGCAGCAGAGCTCACACCGGCTTTGTGGCTCTTCTCCCAGACGGAGCTTAGCAGAAGCCATGCTTTCCAGGTTCCCAAGAGCAAGGGGTGAGCTACGGGGTGCAATCTGGGTCTCTCTGGGCACGGTGAACCCAAGCTTCAACCCACCCAGTGCCCTAAAGTGTTGCTGGCCACACTGGCGAGTCCCTGTGCCACCCTGCGCCACCTCTGTCCCCACTACAGGCAGGGCAGAGTCAGGGGGCAGGGCAAGGCTGCCCCTGGAATGTCAAAGGCCCCAGAGAGTGAGCCCTGGAGTCTGCTTTTCCACACTTGACTGCAGCCCCAGGTGCCTCAAGGATGGAGACATTCAGGATGGGACAGCCGGGAACTGTGGGTAGGAATCTTCCCGGAACAGATCTGCCTGGGAGCCCTGCGTGGTCCGAGGTTCCTGCGACCATAAGGGCTTCAAGGTTGAGCCCTACATCATGTTAAACATCATGGCCACAACACAAAAACCATAATGGCCTACAGTGTGTTCTCCACGAGCCAGTAGTAAATTTATCTGCTTATGTCTCCCCGTGTTGTTGGCGACACGTGCACAGTCACTCCATGGAAATAATCAGAGAACAATCTTACAGCCCCAGCTCTTGCAACGCAAGACCACTGCACAGTCCATATCAAAAACTGAAGTGAAGTAATTACAGTTTCTCCCAAAGCTGGAAACACGTCTTTTGAGGGAGTCAAAAACTGATAAGAGAAGTATCTTTCAACTTTAGGTTTCATAATTAATACATTTTTAAAAGATTTATTTATTTGAAAGGCAGAGTTACAGAGAGGTAGGGGCACAGAGAGAGAGAGACAGGTCTTCCATCTGCTGGTTCACTTCCCAAATGGCCCCAACAGCCAAAGCTGAGCCCATCCAGAGTCAGGAGCTTCTTTGGGTCTCCCACGTGGGTGCAGGGGTCCAAGGACTTGGGCCATCTTCTGCTGCTTTCCCAGGCCATAGCAGAGAGCTGGATTAGAAGCGGAGCAGCCGGGACTTGAACCAGTGCCCATATGGGATGCCGGTGCTGCAGGCAGCAGCTTTACCCACCATGCCACAACGCCAGCCCCAATACATTTTTTCACTGTAGTTAATTTGGTGGCTAGCCAATATCCTAATGACTTATTTTTAATGTGAATAGATTTGTACAGCACCAAATGTGACTCTGCCTTTGGCTGTTCTAAGCTCTTCACAGGGAGTACCCCACACACCTTTCTGTCCCATGCCAGGCTGCCCTGGGTTCCTTTCATAAACATACATTTGGCATCGCTGCTATCACAACTCCAATACTGCACAGAAATGCTACCTCGGCCAGCAAGGAATAATGTTCACTGGAATCACTTGTAGACTTCTCCAATCAGGAGGAACGTTTGCAATGAGAGCTTGTGGGTCAAATATTTGGACTAAAGTCACAAACATGATTTCGTAGCTGCGCTGTTCCTTCAGAACTTGCTGTGTGTGCGACGTGGAGAAAATCCTACTACTACTAGGAAGAAAGAGCAAACGGGGTGGGAGGGCAGGACAGACATCAGCGATGGGAAGCTACTGACCAAGCCACGATGGCTCCATGCATTCAGACAGCATCGTACCCGTGTTCCAGGCCCAGCTTTAAACTCCTCACATGAACAGTCCATTGAAACCTCACAACACACCAATCCCTCAAGGTGGGTCTCCTAACTGACAGAGCTAGGATGGAACCCATCTGGCAGCCCAGACCCTGCCCTTGGACCCTGCCCTGACTCAGAGAACGCAAATCTAAACCACGCCCAGCACCTAAATTGACCTCTAACCAGCTCAGCACAGCCCCGTGCCTCTGGTACCTGAAAGCACTCTGTTTACCGCATTATGCTGTGCAACAAGGGAAGTACTACCAACATCCAGGCGGAGGGAGGTCCCGAGGGACAGAAACCCCATCCCATGAGCACACGACCCGGTTCATCCGCTAACGCGCCCAGGATGCGGCCGGCGTTCCACGCTCTACTCAGAGGGATCTGCGCTTTACAATTAGTGTGTTTCCAGTTGCTAAGACGTGACAACTAGCTCTAAGTAACGTGGATGTATAAAGATTCTACCATGCCGCCACTAACAGAGCAGCTTCTGGGATGGATGCCTGTGAGCCTGGCCCAGGGCCCGGGGTGAGCAGGGCAGTGCCTAGAGAACACACCACATCAGCCGTCCCCAGCGTTCTAATCTGCTCGGTGCACGCAGCACCAGCCTGTCAGTTTAGGGTCAGCTGTGCCCTAAATTTCTTATACACTACAATCCTCAGCTTTGCCTTCTGCCATTTCAACTGTAGACCGAAAATATTACATGGAAAATCCAGAAACAAGCAATTCATTTCCATTCTGGCTGTTCTGAGTAGCAGGATGAACTCTCACAGTGTTCAGCTCTGTCCTAGCTGGGACATCATCCCCTTGTCCGGCCTCCCCAGCCCATAGACCCTACACACCCATACCCACCCGTCACTCACTCAGTCGTGGTCTCAGCCACCAGACCGCCTGGCGTGGCGTGGTGTGGCAGCGCTTGTGTCCAAGCAACCCTTATTTTCCTTAGTAACAGTCTGAAAGTTCAACAGTAGTGATGTCGGCGATCTTCTCACAGTCAACAGTTTTAAGTGTTCTCTTGTTATTACTTGTTATTCTCTTACTGTGCCTCATTCATAAATTCAACTTTATCACAGACACGCATTCATAAGAGAAAACACAGTTATACAGGATCTAGCACTAGCCACAGTTGCAGCCATCCGCTGGTTATCTCAGAACCTAACCCCTGCAGATAAAGTGGGGAGGAGTGGTTGTATCAACATCTACTTTCCCTTTTTAGAGAGAGACAGAAACAGACAGAGATCCATCTGCTGGTTCGCTCCTCAGATGCCCACCACAGCTGGGGCTGGAGCCACGAGCCAGGAACACAAGCCAGGTCTCCCACGTGGGAGGCCGGGACTCTGTCCCTGGGGCCTCACAGGGTCTGCATTAGCAAGAAACTGGAGTCAGGAGGAGAGCGGGGCACCACAGCCAGACGCCGCAAGGTGGGACACAGGCATCCCAACCGCGAGGCCCAGCACCCGCTCCTGTGTCAACCTTGTACGGATGCCCGGCCCCAGCACTGGGGTACACACATCTGTGGCTGTGTCTCATTGAACGCCAGGAAACGGACTTTTCCGGCCACAGTGCTGCTCCTGGTTTCAACACGCAACCACAGGAAGGGTTAAGAGAAAGAGCTATCCTCTTCACAATGCCGAAAATGCTGAGAGCATTTCCACAGGCTTCCAGCAACACCAGTTAGGAACTGTTTATGTAATATGTATTCCTACAAATGTCACTTACAGGGAGGGGCTCCCCGCAGTCAGCTGGGATGTAAACTGTTCAGCATCAATAAGCAACTGAAGAGGCAGGGGAGGTACCTCAAGCCCAAAGACACCTGTCGAGGTGGCCCCTGACAAGTATGGCCAGTGAGCTGGCCTGTGCCAGTCCCCTTGAATCAGCTCAGACATCACACAGAACCCGGTGCAGCCGAAGCGGGCTGGGCAGGTGGACAAGGCATTGCAGCTGAATTCCTGCCTTAGGGATCTCTGCAAAGCAGCTCCACACTCCCCAAACCTTGACCCATGCTATATCCTGCATCTCTCGTATTAAACCCGAAATAGTAAACAGAAGTGTTTTCTGGAGTTTGCTGAGCCATCGTAGCCAGCTATCAAACTGTAAAGGGAAATTTCTATAATCTTCAACTTTGTAGACAGGATATGTGCACACCCAGTACTTGCAGCTAACATCTCAGTGAGGGGGGAAGTGTGGGACTGAACCCTAAAACCTGCAGAGTCTGCTGCTAGCTCTGGGTATTAGTGCCAGAAGTAGCTCAGTTGCAGGGCGCCCAGCTGGTGTTTGGAGAACAGGAGAACTGATGCCGCCATGGAAAAAACCCACACATTTGGAGTCAGAAGTGTTGTGAGCGGAAACAACTCAGAGCCCTTTATGTGAGTTTACAAAGAAATAATTTACGGTAATGACTTACTTATCAGAGTTATTTAGGATGTTATTCTAGAGTTTAAAGGCCAAGACTAAAGACTTAATTAATTAAACAAGACAATCAAAGCAAAGACTTCCTCCTGACCCTCCTTGGGTTTGCACAAGCTGCTACTGGACTACTAAAACAGACGCAGGGGCTGCGTGCAAGGGAGGGGGTGGCGCGCAAGAGTACCCCTGGGGGCCTGGAATGAGTCACACACACACACACACACACACGCACACACACGCAGGCACCTTCTTGAACAGACTACTATGGAAGCACACTGAAATGCAGGGCGCCACGGGAAGCCCAGGCTTGTTGCAGCTCTGCCCAAACACAGGAGTGAGTGAATGGGCGCCCACTTGAAGAAAGGCAGTGCCTCAGAAACGCTCGCCCTAAGCGAAAATCCGCCTTTAGCAAGGGATGGGAATAAGGCCTCTCAGATTTAACCTTGTGTTTTCTTAGCTGCCCATGTTTCAGGGGGCGTGTCTAACAATTAAATCTCACCTGCACGTTGGCGAGATCTGCCAGGAGTGCTCGACCAGTAACCCTCGGTCTTGGGTTTTGGGTCACTGGGGCAGATGTTCGATGCAGTGGTTAAGAGGCTGGCCTGCTGTGGAGGCCAGTGTTCCCTACCCCAGTGCCTGTCTTGGCTCCACTTCCCACTCCAGCTGCCTGCTGAATGCACACCATGAGAGGCAGCGGGTGGTGGCCTGAGTACTCGCGTCCCTGCCACCCATGTGGGAGACCCAGACTGGGCTCTGGGCTCCTGGTTTTGGCCTGCGCTGGTCCTGCCAGTTGTAGGCATTTCATCAGTGAACCAGCACGGCCTGCCTGTCTCTGCCTTTCAAGTAAATTTTAGAAATTTTTAATTTTTTCAAAACAGCCCCTCCCCCCAAAGAGAATACCCTCAAATATAATGAGAATTTCAAACTTGGGCAAATAATGATCCTGTGTTTTATCTGTGAGAATTTACCATTTCTTTTTAAAAAATTCTCTGCAGCTCACTAGATCTGCCAGCACACGGATTAGTAAGCTCCTTTCTGATGGTCAGGGCAGTCTTGGCACTGCCCACCTGAGCATTACCACCCTGCAGGTCCCAGTGCACCTACTGTGCCTCTCAAACCACAGAGCCACCTGCTCACTTCCTCCCCCACCTGCGGAGTGCCACCTAGATGCCTTGCCCTAGTCCCAAACCAGGCTTCAGGGTGGTGGCTGCAAGAAACACTATTCAGACATGGAAGATTACTTTGCAAAAGGGTGTGGTCCTGCCCTAACTAGACACTTCTTAGCATTTGAGAACTACTGAGAAGCAAGATTTTTTTTAAAACAAAAAAAGTTCCTCTTAATGAACAATAATGTAATAAATGTCTGGAACAGCTATGTATTTCCATGGCATTCTTATACTCTATCCACTGACAATACGTGAACACCGGTTAGCCCGCAGTGGAATATAAATGCATTATTGAGACCTGTACATTTTTAATTATCTTCAAGTTACTGAATCCAGCTTTAAAAAAAACAGCAGGGAATCATTTTTTCACGAACTCAGCTACAATTAAAAAATCATTAGTTTAGTATCTACTTAAAATGGAAACAATTACCAATAGAACATATTACATTTACTTCTCATTTTCTGTAGCACAACTCCTATCTAGGCAAACATAAGGAATTGTGTACAGAAAAAAATGAAGGAACAAACAGACCCCTAGGGGGTATGACTCACTTAAGACCACCAACTTACAAGAGCAAACAAAAAAACAGAGGATGATATAAACAAAAGTGGTTCACAATTTAAAAGTATTACATAAGTCATCCCCATCTGCAGTTCCCAGCCAAGTTCTACGGGAAAGCTTTGTGGGTCTGATGTTCCTATCTCCAGAATACTACTACCTCAACCATGAAACACTTGGAACCTGGGGCCAACTTCTGAGCTTCATGGAAAATCGTTGATCAAAACCCACAGAGAGTTATTTTACTGAGAGAGCGAGCGAGAGAGCCAGTTCACCTACGATCAGAATTTATGATGCCACAACGCAGGGGAAACACACAAAATGCATTCCATACAGACATGCACTGATGTTCTCGGTTGTTTAAAGGAAATCAGTGCCCCGCATGTCAACATATTTTGACGCACGAGGTTTTATAATAGTGCTCTGGGTTACCAAGAAAATGACCCATTATTAAACACGGCAAAGTGCAATCAATCCATGAGAGGAAACATTTCAGTATCATGTGCCCTGAGAAGCCTCCATCACTCGGGAAATCAACCTCAACAACAAACAATTCCTGCTTCGATGGTGCTAGATAAATCAATGCACGTGTAGATGTCTGCGCGCACACAGAAACTGCAGCCACAATCAGATGCACCCTGCAGACGTGGATCTGTGTATACTAGTGGCCCTCGTCTTCCAGTGTTAAATTCTCAGGCTGTATACTTCGCTCCAGAAGTTGCTGTGGGTCACAACATCTCTGAAAGTTCTCCTGATCTTTTTTTTCCCTTAATTTGTTTTCAAATATTTATTTATTTGAAAGGCAGAGCTACAGAGAGGGAGAGACACAGAGGAGGAGAGAGAGGTCTTCCACCTGCTGGTTCACTCTCCAAATGGTCCCAACAGCCAGGGCTGGGCCAGCCCAAAGCCAGAGCTGCAGGGGCCCAAGTAATCAGACCATCACAGGCTGCCTTCCCGGGTTCACCAGCAGGGAACTGGATCAGAAGTGGAGCAGCCGAGACTCAGACCAGCACTCCGATACGGGATGCTGGTCAGGAGCAGCACCTCCATGGCACACAACGCTCAGCCTGTCCTGATCTCAGGGCTTGGCTTTCTTGCTTTCACTCTGGCTATTCTCCGCCCCCAAAACCAAACCAAACCAAACCAAACCACAGCTTCCTCTAGTCCTGGGCTCCTCATTCCTTCTTCATCCCTACCTCTCTTCCATTTTCTATGCATCTTTCAGGAACGGGAGTCGACAGTTCCTGAGCCGCTGGACAATCCAGCAGGAGCTCCTACCAGGGGAGTTTTATCCCCTGTGCTCCGGCCACCCAGTGCAGCAGCCTCAGACCTCACACTTGCTTTCCCTCTTTGGAAATGCTTTGGTCTGCAGCCCTCTGTGACATCTGTATCTCAAAGGACCTCAAATCACCAAAGCAACCTTGAGCAAAAGGAGCAAAGCTAGACATGTCACACTGCCTGAGTGCGAAACAGAGCACAAAGCTACAGGAATCAGAATGGCATGAAACAGACACACAGACCAAGGGAACAAAACAAAGTACAGAAATAAATCCATGCACTTAACAGCCGACTGAGTTTCAACCGAGGAGCCAAGAACACATACTTCAATAAATGGTGCTGGAGAAACTGGATGTCCACACGCAGAAAAAAGAAATCAGAACCTCTCTTTCTTGCCTCACATAAGAAATCAACTCAAAATGGAATAAAGCGGTAAGACCACAGACTACGGAACTGCCAGAAGAAAGCAGAGGGGGAATGCTTCGGGACCTGGGTCTGGCCAGAGGTCTTCTTGGCTAAGACCCGTATTTCTTACTGCTGCTCTTTCTCAGCCTTTCTCCATCCTAAAGTCCTGCAGGGGTCTAAGTGTTCTGCCGTCATCCGCTGTTAGCCCAGGGCTACAACCATGTCGAAGACCCTCCCACACCTCCCACACCTGTTCCAGCTCCCTGTGACTTATTCCTGATAAGGCTCCCAACCAGACTCCAAACATTGCTACGCCGCAGAGCTGACACACACCTTGAGCCTTTCAGCTCATACTCCCAGGTAGCTGCATATGGCGGCACTGTGTTGGCTGTCGCCCGAGACCAGGGACAAGCCGTATCCAAGACTCACTCACTATAAACAACAATCACGTCTTCAACCCATTCCCTCTCACACCTTCCTCTGCGGCAACTCAGCGGAAGCACAAGCAACCGCTCCTCCCTTTCCTTTTGTGGTAAGAAGGCCCAGCTGCCATTGCCATGCCTAAGACAGCCCAGATGTGGCATTCCAGGTTGGGGAGGGGCCAGGCGTGGGCACAGAGCCCGCGGAGACAGAGCCACACACACGGGAGGGAAGCCACAGGGCCCCAAGGAAAGTGACTTTGGTGAGCACTGGCAGGTACCTCCGTCCTTGCTGGGACATGGTGCTTCTCTGTGACCACCAATCTTGTTTACACAACAGCAAAACCTGGGCAGCAAGAGAGAGAGACTGTTGGTCCATCACCACCTGGATCTTCTTTGTGAATGGCCCCGGAGTCTTACGGCACCCACCTGCGGCGGGCGGCGGGCAGTGGGGTAGGTGGGGTTCTCCAGTCTCGGTGTTCAGCAGAACAACATTGGAACAGAATTAGCCTCCATACGTGCGGCTACAGGGCCTCAAGCAGGGAATTCGCTTCCCCAGAAGCGCTCAGAAACACATCCCCAGCACCTGAAACTCGGGGAAACATGGCCCCAGGGTGGTCGGCACGGCTGGTCCGTCCGGGATCTGCTCTGTTCGTTCAGGCTCTGTGCTCAGCCACGAAGGAAGTGCCTCTTCCGGGCCTCTGTGAGGACTGAGGCCCGTTGTGGGGCAGCTGTGACCAGGCCAGCCCTCGCCCGCCCGGGGTGTTTGTTTTCAGAGGTTCATTTACGGCCCAGACAATGGCTGCCCTCTTTGTTGGGCCCCAGCAGGAAGCAGGCAGGAGAAGGACCAGCACAGTCACACAGCTTCCAATTCAGGTTTTGCTGGCCACAACAACAGGGCCTCAAGTGCCAGCAATAAAGAGCCACCTCGGGGGAGCAGGGCGGGGCCCAGGGCAGGGAGGCTGGCACACGCAGTCCTGGGCAGGCCCCAGAGAGAAGTCACCTCCCCACACCCACTCCACTCTCACTGGCTGCCAGGGATCCGGGCCTGAGCAGGGTGAAGGCACCTGCCCTCCTCTTGGGTGGCAAGGGCAGGGAGAAGTGACTCAGGCCCCCAGCGGAGGCCAGGCCTCCCCTGCTCTCAGCTCGCTGCTCCTTCCCCCCAGCTAACTGAGCAAGCACTCGGTTTAATGCACACACAGGCTTAAGGCCTGATCTTATCCACAGGTGCACAGGGGGTAGCGGGTGTCCAATCCAAATCGTCCAAAATGAACAGTTCTGCGGAAGAACGCCTGGGCTGGACGGCTGTGAGTGAATGAAACGTGTCACCCAATGGCTGGTGTAACACAAGCCCTCCCCTCCCTCTTCTGGGCCCCATTCATAAAAAGCTCCAGCAGCTGCAGGAACAGGGACTGGGTGAGCGTCTGTATTTTCCAAGAAGGAGGAAAACAACTGAGACAAAGAGACGCTTGGATCCCACGCCCGGGGCTGCGACATCTCTGGGTCTCCTGGTCTCTTGCCGCAGGCACAGGGACCGGAGGGCGTTCTGCAGAGCAGCTTGTCAAGGGTGGGGGGCTCCCGCCCAGATTCCTATCTGCCAAGCCACACTCCCCATCCTTCACCTCCCTGAAGTCTTATTATCACTTTAAATCGGGGGTTCTTCTCTGTTGGTAAAATGGGGGCTGCCAAAGTGGGTGGAGATGACCACCCCCTTCAAAGAGATGGAACGCTTCAATTGGCTGCTTGCAAACTGACATCGCCACACTCAGACTTCACCCAGCCTGCTGGAAATCCAAGGAGGGAAGGAACAACTCATTTTTTTCTGATTACAAACAACAATCAAGATGCTGCACCCTGGCAAACGTTCTCCCTCACGCAGCCCTTTCTCCACGGCTGCCCTCCCAGCCCAGCACCTGCCACCACCTTGAAGGCCCAGGGAGGCCGGTTCTTCCAACAGAACAAGCTCCATGAAGGCACCAAGTCCATGTGAACTTTTCACTGTGATCAAAGAGGTCATCCAAGTTCTGAGATGCAGCACCCTTCTTAGACACGGTGTGTGCTCTAAGGTGCCAGGAAAGGGTTTTTGCTGTTGTTGTATAAGATTTTTTGTTTATTTATTTGAGAGGAAGAGTTACAGACAGAGAGAGACAGAGAAAGGTCTTTCACCTACTGGTTCACTCCTCACATGGCTACAATGGCCAAAGCTAAACAGATCCAAAGCCAGGAGACAGGAGCTTCTTCCGAGTCTTCCATGTGGGTGCTGGGACCCAAGCACTTGGGCCATGTTCCACTGCTTTCCCAGGCCACAGCAGAGAGCTGGAACGGAAGAGGAGCAGCCAAGACTCCAACCGGCGCCCATGTGGGATGCTGGCACTGCAGGCAGAGGCTTAGCCCACTATACCACATGGCCCCCAGGAATGGTTTTAACGGGAGAGCAACAGAGGGCAGTGGGAACAGGGGAAAGACAGGGCCCTTGTCACCCAACCACCAGAGAGACAGGATGATCACGGCTGCCAGCCCTTCCCCTCTCACCTCCTGCGAAACTTTAGAGTTTTGTGGCAAAGCCTGCTACCTCACTAGAGAAGAGGAAGTTTAACACGGCGGCCTCCACCCGCTGAGCCGTGCTGGGGACCAGGTGTTCTCCGCACAGGCTGGTTCCGAGGAGGGCCGGGACCCGGTCGAAGCCCAGGGTGAGAAAATACCCATCTCTCCTCGTTCTTCCTCCTTCTCCCAGGCCTACTCTCCCCCACCTTGGCCCAGGGTCCCACAGAGCGAAAGAAAATAATTTGGAGACACCAGATGAACCTTGTGAAAGAACGGGGTCTGCAATTAAGCTGCGGTGGATCCTACAACCTCCTCAAAGGCAAAAATGTCCAGAAAACAAGCCGAGAGCAAAACAGGCCACCTTTCAGAATCACGCTCGCTCTGTACAGACATCACTCCTAGAGATGCAGGGGAATTCATGGGACTTTGTTTTGGATTTCTAACACTTGTCTTGGACCTGCTGGCCATCGCGTGAGCAAAAGCTCCTATGGAGAAACCCTTAATTCTGTGGATTTGCTGTGACCCTGCACGTTACAGGTAAAGAAAACGTTCCCAACAATTATTTCTGAGGGGCCGTGGAAGGGGGTGTGCATGACTTCCATAGTAGATACAGATTTAGTGGAACTGCACTGTCTAAATAGTCTGTACCCCACACCCAAACACCTGTTAACCAACAAAACATCTCTTAAACTCTAGGCTGTGGGCACAGTTACCGGGTGAGGTGGTAACGTCCCCTAAGAAAGCAGTGTAACGCACTTCCTCGCTTTCCTGTGGGTCTCTGTCCGACTGTCACCCCATGACAGACCTTCTCTGAACACCCTACAAAAATCAACCCAAAACCAGCCATGCAACTGACACCCCCAGGGCTCTCCCATCTCCCTTCCTACTTGAATGAGAGGCCTCGTGTCCACCTGCTGCAGCCCCGGCGCTGAAAACAGCGCAGGCACCAAGCCAGGACTCAGTAAAGATGTGTGGAGTGAATAAACGAGGCCGTCACGAGATCCCATCACGCGCTCCACGCTCGCCTTCCCAGCGCTGACTCACGGTCTCGGGGCAAACACCGCCCGAGAAGGGCCTCATCCAAGGGCCCCCAGGGCCCTCCGGCCAGTACGCTTGTATTGTTTTGTTCCCAGCACTATCTGCCCGACGTTATCATCTGTTTACAACAGGCTGAACAGTGCCATCTGCGTATGGATTTGGCTTTGTCCGTGTCTGGGTCCCCAGTGGCTACGTCAGTACAGCAGGACACTCAGTCCTTATTTGTGGAATGAATGGCAACAGATTCACGGACATTCTTTTAATTTTTAAAAAATATTTATTTACTTGAAAGGCAGAGTTACAGGGAGGGAGAGAAGGGAGGAAGTGAGAGAGAGGTCTTCCACCTGCTGGTTCACTCCCCAGATGGCTGCCTCAGCTGGGGTTGGGCCAGAGTGAAGCCAGGAGCCTAGAACTCTATCGGAATATCCCATGAGGGCTGGCAGAGGCCCACGTACTTGGCCGTCTTCTGCTGCTTTCCCATGTGCATCAGCAGGGAGCTAGATCAGAAGTGGAGCAGGGGCCAGCACTGTGGTGTAGCAGGTAAAGCTACCGCCTGCAGTGCTGGCATCCCTTATGGGTGCTGGTTCAAGTCCTGGCTGCTCCACTTCTGATGCTTGGGCCCCTGCACCCACATGGGAGACTTGGAGGAAGCTCCTGGCTTCGGATTGGCACAGCTCAGGACATTGCAGCCAACCAGGGAGTGGACCAGCAGATGGAAGACCTCTCTCTATCTCTCTCACTTTCTCTCTCTCTCTCTCTGCCTCTCCTCCTCTGTGTAACTTTGACTTTCAAATTAATAAATAAATCTTAAAAAAAAAGAAAGACATAAAAAAAAAGAAAAAAGAAGTGGAACAGCCAGGACTCGAACTGGCACCCATATGGGATGCTGGCATTACAGGTGGCAGCTTAACCACCATGCCATGACGCCGGCCCATGGACATTCTCTGATAACTAAAAGCACAGCCCAATGATGCACACCCTGCACTTTCCTCTCTGATACTCTGAGTGCCTGAGATCCCATCTGCAAGGCTGAGCGCTGCTGTCCCTGGTGCGAGCACTCCGCATCCAGAGATGCTGTGTGCAAAGGAAAACAGATCCAGGTTACTAAATAACAGCCCGACATCTGTCACCACAGATGAGCAACCCCACACTCGGCCAAGAGTCCCCAGGCGGCACTCACTGTCCAAACACCGGGTGTCAGGTTTGCTTTCTCCCTGAGTGGGCTTCGGAGCAGTCGTCATAGCTGCCCAGGAGACGGAGGCCCGAGAAAGGGGCTCCGGCTGCAGCCCGGGGCCGATCCAGCTCAGACATCAGGTGGCTTCCTCAAAGAGGAAAACATCACCTGCAAGGCCCCTGAAGGAGCAGGTGCAATGTTGCGTGGTGCTGCCGGCACGGGGAACCCAGGAACCACAACCGTGACTTTACACAGAGCTTTGCCACCCACACAGGGCAGGGTACGGAGCCATTAGAAACTTTGGGGGCCCCAAATCCAAGGTGGAAACAAACTCAGCTCCACGGCACCCCAGCATCATCCCTTTTAGAGGTAGATACGCTCTCAGAACTCCAACAGGAGGCACAAGTGACAGTGTTCAAACAGACCCAGCGTGAGTACACACCCAGCCAACATCTGCTGAGCCGCTGTCTGGTGCCAGGCTCCGTGCTCAGGGTTGGGACACAGGCTACACAGGAAGAACACAAGCTCTCTGCCTGTGCAAAGCTTACACGCAAGTGTGCGTGCATGAGTGTGAGAGAAGTAGTGCATATGCAAAAGACACAATTACTCAGTAAACCAGTAGCACAAAGTAATAATTTATGCTTGGACGAATCAAGATGAAAATCAGTAAGTAAAGCAGGCTTTCGCTCATCCAGGACATCTTACAGATGGCCTGAAACCGTGGATAACACAGAACCCTGTAGAGAGTATGTTTTTTCCAGACTATACATAACCATGATAAAATCCCATTTACAAATGACCACTGAAGAGACAAAACAGCAATGAGTAATAATAAAATAGGATACTTATAGCAATATCCTGTAGTAAAAGTTATTTAAAACCTACGAGTTGCTTATTTCCGGAATGTTCCATCGACTACTTTCTGACCATGGCTAACTACCATGAGACACAACACTGAGCTAAGTGGAGGGTACCGTGCTAGTTCTGGGATGCAGACAGCCGAGCGCAGGCCACGGAAGCAGCATGCAGACCCACGGGGGGGGGGGGGGGCGTCCCGCCCGGGGGGGGGGGTCCCGCCCTCGGGAAGTTGCCCCCATGAGGATGGTAGGGCCATGAGCCCTTTCGTTCTTTGTTCTCTGCAGGCTCTCAGCTCCAGAAAAGCACCTGGCCCAGGCTCAGGGCTCAGCAAGCACTGGTAGAAGAACTAAGAGCTTGCCCATGGAGTCCCCATGTCTCCAACATCTCTGGCCCTCTTGATTTCACTAGGGTCTTCTCAAAGGTGAATGATTTTTTTTTTATCCACAAACAAAGCAGCAAACCCCAAACAAGCCCCACACAATGACACACACCTCCCGTCTCCATGGTTTCTCCTCCGCGGCTTCCAGCATCTATTTCAACGAATTAAAGCAAATAAGGGATTTTTATGCTCATTACTTGGTTAAACATTAATTTCTCCAACTTCCCACTGAGAAAGTAGCTTTACAGTGGCCTTTTGGGTTGTTGTTCAAGTTTTCCAAGGTAGAGCTTTGCTCCCAATAGAAGAGCCAGGTGGGCTCAAGGCTGAGAGAGCTCACCGGTTCCAGCCACATCCCTACTCATTTACCTCTGTAAAATGGAAAAACAAACAAACAAACCCTTCAGCCTAAGTCACACTGCGACTGCCAACATTTTTCTTTGTGCGTAAGTAGTTATATTATTTCTAGGTTATGCCGACTTTATTTATCTTTGAAAGGAAAAAAAAGCTCTCACACTGTTTACAAGAACACATTGTTCCCAGCTTGGACAATTGTTCCTGTGACGCCTTCTTCCAATGGGAACCACAGGGGTGACAGGGTTGGTGGCAGCTGGCTGCCTCCCCCTTTTTAAAGGCAACCCCCCCACAGCCTTTTCATACCGTAATCATTATTCTTATGCGCATAGCTTGTTCCTTGGAAAATCAAATGTCAATGCCAGCCATACACAGCCAAGGTCTTGGTTCTGCCCGTCCTCATCTCCTGACTTCCTGCCTTTTTGGTTTTTTTTTTTTTTTAAGAGATTTGTTTATTTATTTGAAAGTCAGAGTTACATAGAGAAAGAAAGAGAGGCAGAGATAGAGGTCTTCCATCTGCTGGTTCACTCCCCAGATGGCTGCAACAGCCGGAGCTGGGCTGATCCGAAGCCAGGAGCTTCCTCTGGGTCTCCCACATGGGTGCAGGGGCCCAAGCACTTGGGCCATCTTCCACTGCTTTCCCAGGCCACGGCAAAGAGCTGGATAGGAAGAGGAGCAGCTGGGAGCAGCGCCCATATGGGATGCCAGCACTGCAGGCAGCAGCTTTACCCACTATGCCACAGTGCCAGCCCCATGATGCCATTTCTTTGGAGCAGCTAACGGAACAGGGACTCTGGAAGAAGATCTGCACAACTGCACCATGGAACTTTCTCTGGGGTCAGAAACATTTCAAATGGGGTGGTGATCGCATGGTTTAATAAGAAAACAGAAGGTACGAGCACCCAGCATGCTACCCAGGGCACGTGTTCTTAGATTCTTCTGTGGCTGGGCTGGGCTACCTAGGGACCCTCTCACAGCCTCGGGAGGGGCTTCAGCTTTGCCAGTGGTAGAAGGTAGAGTGTTTAAGGTTCCTGTTGCTTTATGCAGAAGTCTCGGTGGTCTTGCTTAGAAGGGGAGAAGCAGACGACAGAGCGAGGGAAGTTGGGCGCACAGGACCTGCTCTTGTTCCCTCCCGCCCGTGCCCAGGTAGAGTCCTGACCTGGTCTTGAGGTTGGGCTGACTTGGTTTACACAGGTCCCCACCGTCATAGGGTCACCCAGGCAGCTAAAAGCCTCATTTTCCCTCTCTAGCACCTCAGAAATTTCCATTCACTTCGGAGTGCCCCTCCTAACAGCTGGGTTTAAGGTATGAATGACCGACAATTCTCTGCGAAGATTCCCCTCCACCCCCATTTACTGGCTAATGCCAATGAGTGTTAAAGGACTGTTAATGTTGGGGAGATAGAACCTGAACCTCCAGGTGGTACTGCCTCTCAGCCAGAAGAGATGACTGACGCACAGACACTGTCAGTACAGCAACCTAGCATCTCCCAGCGTGTCCCACGCACCGGGAGTGACCAGAGCACCCTCACGGAGGATTTCAGAGTAAGATCCATCTTCACAAAAAGAAGACAAATTAGCAAAGCCTTTCTAATGTTAACATGTATGTTTTGACTGGATATCTGTTTGTTTGGAAGGAGGTTTTTGAAATCACAACTATCAATAGGTGGCTGTTACAGTCAAAGGACAAATGCTACTGGGTAGTTGTTGCCCTGGTTACCGTTCTAAGATGATAGTGGTTATTCCAAATTATGGGATTTTTCATATGTATGTTTTCATCTTCACGTATATAAAGTAAAATATGTATTTTTATATTTTAGCCTTAGCCTTTAAAATTAATTTTCATTTATGATTTTCATTTTTATTTGAATGGCGGACACACAGAGAGATCCCCCATCTACTGGCTCACACCCCAAATGCCTTCCCTGGCCAGGACAAAACCAGGAGCCCAAAGGTCATGGAACCCAAGCACTGGAGCCACCATCTGATGCCTCCCGGGGTGAGCACTAGCAGGAAGCTGGATAGGAAACAGTGGACTGTGGCCATGCTCTCTAATACAGGATGCGGGCATCCCAAGTTGCGTCTTAACCTCTGTGCTGAACACTTGCCTCTCATTTTAAAATTAACATCCCTGGAGTGAGGCAGGACAAGCCACTCCTAACACCCACACTTTAAATATCACTGCTCTTAACTGTTGTCTGCTTCCTTCAATTCATTGTGGTTTTCTTTTGGAAAACTTGAGCTTTAGTTTTTGGCTGTTTTGTAGTGACACTCTGTGCTTACACAGAATTTTTTTTTTTTTTTTTTTGTTCAGTAAGAGTTGGTCTTTTGTTAAGGTTTGCCTGCTGTGAACGTCCAACCACAGACTGAAGTTCAACAGGCTTTTGAACCGGATGTTTCTGTGTGCTCAAACTCTGTAAACACGTGTAGCTTTGTCTACCATTATATATCTCTGTATTGATTTACCCCTCTTCCTGAGAACCTCATGCCTGCTGATACAAAGGCTGGTCTGTTCCTCAGGGTGGCAACTGGAGAACCTGCAGGGACGGGCGCTGGGAGTTACTGCTGCTGTGAAGTCTCCAAATTCTCCCGCACCTGATCATAAAATTCCAGCAGGAGTCCAGTTCCACATGCAAGTTTCTTTGTCAGAAGGAAAGTGTGTTTAATTCAACAGGTCCAGTCGTTGCCACATCGACAGATGTGAAAATTAACAAACAGCAAAAAGGAAAACTTAACTTTAAGACAATCTTGCGTTGTCAATAAACAAATCTATTTTGAAAGCATTTTCAAACATTTGTAATGGAGGACTTACGTTTCAGGGTTTGTGGAGAGCAGCTTAAATGTGATCAAGGGCTCCTGTTACTGTTCTCACTGTAGTATCAGTGCTTACTTCTGCCCTTTAAGTCACAGGCTCAGGTTACTCTCGGTTTTAGCAGCAGTCAGAATATATCTTTCTTTAAAAAGACAAGACACTGTATCCCAACACTTGCCTTACTACACGAGGAGATGTAGCCTGTGAAAATGACAGTCGTGATGTTGTTACTTTGACAGAAGTATTAAGAAGTATGACATACTATCTCTTGTTAAATATTTGTAGCCTAGAATGTACACTCGGATGCACAATGTTTTCTGAAAGAAATATCCTTTGCCTCCAATCTCTTCTACTGTGTTGATGTCAATCTGCAATTTACTCCCAAGAGATTTGCAGGAGCAAGACTTTAGTAAGAGTCTTTGATTTCAGTGAAGGTAAAACTCCACGCTCAGAGGGAACACCTTTGGGTCCCTGGGACCCTTAAATGCATGCGTGTAGTCCTTTGCTAGAATTCAGACAGCCTCACAGCTGCAAAAAGCGGGGGTGGTTTTGGATGTGAACATGTAGTTCTGCAGATGATGAAGCAGGCGCATCGGTGAGGTGCCTGCCTGATCTTGGTGCCTCTGTGATGACCATGACAAGCGTCCTCTGCATTCCCATCAAGAAAGGAAAATCTGTTTAAAACCAGCAGTGTCCTCTGCGTCCAGCCCTGAGACCGAAGGACGCTGTGCAACAGCTGCGGGATGCGAAGATGTCGCGCGCCCAAGCCTCTGCACTGGCTTGCTTAGGACTAGCAGCCTAGCCTGTGCCATTTTGGATTTCATTAGATGGCCCTCAGAGGTGACTTTTCAGGTGGACATTGATTTCCTGCCAGCTGTCTGGGATGATTTTTCCTAATAATGGATAGAGCAGAGGACACATTCTGTTGTCGAGAGTGAAATGTTGTCCAGGGCGGGGCTCAGATGGGTTATTGCGTGAAAAGGGAAGAAACAGAGAGGAGGAAACCTGGGCCTTCCACGCAGCTGGGTTAGAAACCACGGCCTCATGGGAGACCATGAAGACTATCAGATAGAAGAGGAAAACCAAGGAGACAATGTGTCACATGCAGCGATGACTGGGGTGCCTCACCTCGCCTCTCCTCCCCTCCCCTGAGCTGGACCACCAGCTGGAGAGTGAGGTTGAGGAAGGGCCCTCACTCAGCCTCCAAGGGCTGTCAGGAGCAACAGGTCAGTCTCACTCTCAGGGCCGCCACCAAAGCCCAGCAATAAACAGTTGGAAGAACTGCACAAACTGCAAACTTATCATTGACACACAGTCCAGAAAGTGGTCCCCTCAAAGGGGGAAGCCTGCACAGACTTGGCTTTACAACCCTGGATGGAAGACACACTCATTCTATGCATTCTAAGCAGACAGTGGCACTGCTGGGCCAAAACACCCCGGGTGAGTGACGGGACACAGACCACAGGAAGAGAGCTTGTGTTTAGTGTGCAATACAATGATGCTTTCCTGATCTTTCTCTGGTCCAGTTCAGGACGCAGACCTGACTCCTGCAGCTCCCCCTTTGCACCCTGGGGTCAGGGCAGCCACAGCACCCATGCTGGTGGGCAGCTTCCTTTCTAACCGTGCAAGCGGCATAGAACCCGATGCTTGTAGATCACAATCTGTGCAATCAGAGGACTCATCACGCATCTGCTCCTGCACGAAGCCCGTCACACACAGGCCACCTGGGGCTTCTTCATTAACTTACCGATCACTATTCCAGTTACCAAACAGCAAAGCACCACAGGAGGAGCGGGGTGGGGTGGGGGGACAATCCACCACTGGAAAGCAGCTTCGGGGATGCAGGAGCAAACCTGTCACCAAACTCGGGGCACAAAATAACAACCCTGCTCTCCCGGGGAAGACGCAGCCTTGGGAGTCGAGTCCATCTCTCTTCTGCCCCCTTTTCATCTCTCGCAACCAAATGTTCTCACACCAGAAAGGGCCTCCAGGAACAGGTGCAAAAGCACGTGCAATCCATTGAAAAGGCAGACACACGCCCCTTCCGCAAGGCTGCAGCTGAGGGTGGCAATTCTTTTCCTTCTAGGCTGAGGATCCTAGAGGCTTCCACGGTGGAACCCGCTAAATCCACCTGGGCTGAGGGGCCACCGCTTTAGGATCAATAAATACAGGATACTCCAGATCCATTCCCAAGAGGTCAAGGGGTCACCATGGGTGTGGCTACATAGTTCATAGATTGGGTTAGGAAAAGAGAAAGCTCTCCACCCATTTTCCCTTTAGCCGTACTCCAACACCCTCTCCTAGATTCAGCCAGCCTGACAGCTTTGGCATTTTGAGGTGGTTTTAGGAACGTGGGTTTGGGGCTGGTTTGAGGATGTGTTTGGGATGGCTGAAAGTTACCTCCTACCGAAACCCCTCATGTAACACGGGTCAGGTTGGCAGCGCGTGGCTTCACTGTTCCGCAGGCCCGGGAAGAGGGGAGGCGAGAGTGTCTAACTGGGAGGGAGTCTTGCTGCTGGGCTGGACTCCGTCCCAGGGGCCGGGAGGAAAGCTCCACTCAACACCAGACAGCCTGGCCCCAGCCCTGAAGCAGGCCCAAGTCTCATGACCAGCCACTGCAGGTGCTGATGGATCCAGGGCACTCCTGTGGGTACAAACTGCAGGCTCAAGGAATGTCAGCACTGGCCAACCCTGACCCCAGGCTCTGAGCAGTCCTCCGGTGGGTGAGAGAGGTAAGCAGTGCCTACGTCAGGATCAGCGCTCTGCGGCGGACGGAAAGGTTAGGACGGCACAGGGCAGGGAGCGTCCCTCCACCCGCCTGGCTCTGGGTGCCCCAACGGCACAGGCATCTGCGTCATCATCTTGTGACCAGAGACGTGGTCTGGTTACTGGCTTGCGTACAGCATCCTCGCCAAGTGTTCTAAATGAGCCCCAAGAATGAAAATACATACAGAAACCTGGACACTTTTCCTAAGCAGGTAAGGGAGACAGTGGTGTTGCACGATACTGGAGAGTCAGCATGGAGATCACTCATGTTTCCGAAGGTCTCCTACCATAGCAGAGAAGGCTGGGCAGCTTTGTACATCTCACGTCATCCCACGTCTTCAAATACACAACCAGGCACAAAGCGACCACTCACTGAGCTGGAAAGAAGTGCAAGGCAGCTCCCTGAATGGCTTTTTGTTCAACTGGGTGACCTGTTGAGAACATTCTAGAGGAGTTTTCACTTTCTTTAAAAAAGAAAATTAACTCTCTGGTCAACAGCTAAACCACAGAGTAAGGACAATTTGCAACAAAGCTAATCATTCCAAGTCTTGTTGGATGAACCAAGGAAATTATGCCACACTTCCAGGGTTCCCTCACCTTGTTCTAACGCTCCTGGTAGCCCCAGATGACCGGGATAGGCAAAGCCCACCCTGAGGTCAACCAATGGGGCAATCGCACACTCACACATTGATCTTGTGCCTGGGGTCTAGGTGCATCAAGGCCATGTTTATTACACCCAGGAGCACCAGGTGGCCATGGACAGAGCACTGACAGGGAGAGGGATAGCTACTGGGCAGCAGCCTCAAGGCTAGGCACTGGGGGTCATCCATAACCAGCCTCGCTGATCGTGGCCAAGGCTCGGTTGGTCATGAAGAGTGCTTTTTTGCTTTAAGGAAACCCACACTCCACATTCCAGGTCTACAACACAGACCCCCTGCCCCTCTTTCTCATACTGTCTGAGGGGGATCAGTGCTAGAGGTACTCCAAGGAAAAACAACCCAAGTCACTGACTGTCAGCATTAAGAGTAGGCTGCATGCTTATCACATCATCCAACTCAACCTACCAAATAGCTCAAAAGGTGGTGTTTATTCCAGTGGACTGCAGAGGACTCGGGACAAGTTTCACCCAACCCTTTGGAGCTACGGGGTCTGGTCCCAAAGCCCAGGTCTCTAGGATTAATCAATACTACCTCCAATAAATAGGATGAAAATGTAAATGTCACTGTTCTTCTTTTTTCAACTTTGTGTATTTGAAAGGCAGAGCGACACAGAGATTTTCAAGTTGTAATCATAAAATTACAAAGTACTGGAGCTATTTGCATGTTAAACCACTTAATCCCTTCTCAACACACATGAATACGTAGATACACACATGCATGTGAGTTCATGTATGTTCTGGTTTAATCCAAGCTCTCAAAAAACTAGGCACATCACTAGTATGCAGTTTTACATGGATCAGGATTACAGTGACGTGGGTAGAAGATGCTTCACTAGAGGGTATACATTCACTCTGAGTTAAGACAGCCCACACTGGCCTCCCGGGGGATTTCTATTTTGGCCAATTTGGGCCACCGAGATAGATACCTTACCTGACACTATCCTTTCTAGGAAGACAAAAATGGAGATTCTCAGATGCTCTGTAATCCCCAAATGGGGAACAGTTCCCCTCCACCTCCTCTGTGTGCGGGCCTGGGAAGAATGTAGATTTCTGTAACAGATGTTAGCTAATCGGGAGTTGGAGCAACACTACTTACACTTTAAAATTGGACTTAAATACCCTATTATATGTGATAAATTGCTCCAACTTATCTGTGATTCTAGCAAATAAATAAATAACGGCTAACCTAGCCTCAGAAGAAGGAAGGAATTTTACAGAGGATGGTATTGTATATAAACTCACTTTGTGACAAAAGTCCTTTTTGGGAAATACCATCAGCATCCTTACCCAAATTTACCAAATGTTACTAAACAAAAATAATAGTACATAGCAGGGGTTTTCAAAAAGTTCATAGACAATATCTGTTATGAAAAAGCCATGCATGAATCTCAAAATTTTTGTACCCAAATGAAGTTTCTTTTTATTTCTATTTTCCATCAACATTTTGATGTACCCTCCTACTACTCCTCTAGACTACACTAAAATTCAGTGCCACGGAGTGATGGTGGAGCAGTTGTCAGTCCCATCTAAATACAGGGAAAGCTGATGAAACAGAAAAGGACTTTGCTCTGTCTTGAGGATTTTATCCTAGATTAAGGCTCAAAAACCAGCCGGCGCCGCGGCTCACTAGGCTAATCATCCGCCTTGCGGCGCCGGCACACCGGGTTCTAGTCCCGGTTGGGGCACCGGATTCTGTCCCGGTTGCCCCTCTTCCAGGCCAGCTCTCTGCTGTGGCCAGGGAGTGCAGTGGAGGATGGCCCGGGTGCTTGGGCCCTGCACCCCATGGGAGACCAGGAGAAGCACCTGGCTCCTGCCATCGGATCAGCGCGGTGCGCCGGCCGCAGCACGGCGGCCATTGGAGG
The DNA here is from genome assembly GCF_964237555.1 of Oryctolagus cuniculus. Lineage (NCBI taxonomy): Eukaryota > Metazoa > Chordata > Mammalia > Lagomorpha > Leporidae > Oryctolagus > Oryctolagus cuniculus. The sequence continues at coordinate 8,599,268 of NC_091443.1, forward strand.
GTGAACCAACGGCAAAGGAAGACCTTTCTCTCTCTCTCTCTCTCACTGTCCACTCTCCCTGTCAAAAAAAAAAAAAAAAAAAAAAGGCTCAAAAACCGTGGAAACCATTCTAAGATCACAAACAAGGCAAGGATATCTTCTCTCACCATACTTATTCAGACACCGCAATAAGGCAAGAAAAGGGGGAAAAGGAATCCATTGCAAAGAATAAAACCCTCTTTATTTGTAAACGGCATAGTCATCTAAACAAACAAAAAAAAATCCAAAGAAATTCTTCTCAATAAACTCCTAAAACTATTGAGAGAATTCAGCAAGTTGTATCTCTATTTACCAGCAATAAACAAAGAAATTAAATACCTACAGATAACTAACAAAACAGACATAGGACTTGTATTCTGAATACTATAAAATGTTCTAAGAAAATAAATTAAAGGAAAATTAAACAAATGCAGAAACGACTATGCTCAAAGAATGAAATAATTTATTTAACAAAGATGTTCATTCTTGTCAAATTGATTCACAGATTTACTGCAATTCCTAGCAAATTCTCAGCAAGATTTTTTAACATGTAGACAAGGGTGCTCTGAAATTGATTTTGAAACACAAAGGATTAAATGACTAAAATAGTTTTTAAAAAGAATGAAGCAGAAGTGATCAGGGTACCTGATTTCAAAGTTTCCCACACAGGTACGCTATGCAAATCTGTGTGGTCCTGGCAGAGGAAGAAACAACAGATCAGTGGAACAGAACTGAGACCCAGGAATAGTCCCCACCCCATGACAGCAACACCTGACCTTGGACAAAGTATCAAAAGCAGTGCAATGGAAGAACAGCCTTCTCTACTAGCTATAGTAACAGAGTAAATTGACGTCCCTAGCTAAAACACAAGAAGCTCGTGCCTTATTTTTTAAAAAAAAACAGGCAGATTTAGACAGTGAGAGAGAGAGAGACAGAGAGAAAGGTCTTCCTTCCATTGGTTTACCCCCCAGATGGCTGCTACGGCCAGCGCACTGTGCCGATCCGAAGCCAGGAGCCAGATGCTTCCTCCTGGTCTCCCATGGGGTGCAGGGCCCAAGCACTTGGGCCATCCTCCACTGCACTCCCGGGCCACAGCAGAGAGCTGGCCTGGAAGAGGGGCAACCGGGATAGAATCCGGCGCCCCGACCGGGACTAGAACCCGGGGTGCTAGTGCCACAGGCGGAGGATTAGCCTAGTGAGCAGCGGTGACGGCCAACTCATGCCTTATTTTTAAAAATTACTCAAAAGGAACGTAAATGGGAACCATTAGCCTATGAAACTTTGAGGGAAAAAAACTGAAATCTAGTGTGAAGCAAAGTGTTCTTAAATTGCCACCCAAAGTAGAAACTATACAATGAAAAACTGATCAATTAGACTTGAGCAAAATTAGAAACTTCTGCTCAGCAAAAGGTCTTACCAAGAAGGTGAAAAGACAGGCTACAAACTGGGAGAAAATATTTACAAATCATATACAGAACAAAAAGGCTAGTATCTGGAATACATAAAGAATTGTGGAAACTCAGCATTAACAAACTATCCAATCAGAAGCAGCAAAAGACGTGAACAGTTGTTCAACTGAAGTGCATGTATAGACAGTAAACTACCACAAAGAAGGCTTTCTACACCATTAGCCAAAGGGAAATGCAAATTAAAAACAACATGAAATACCACTCCTCATCTGTCAGGATGGCTAAAATAAAAATAGTGACACCACCAATTGCTGACAAGGACGTGGAGAACTGGGTCACACACTGCTGAGGGGATGCAAGACAGTGCAGCCACTCTGGAAGGCAGCTTGGCAGTTTCTTAAAAAATAAATAAAAATGTACATAGTACACAACCAAGCAACTGTCTTCACGCGTCCCCCAGAAGAATGAAAACCCATGCTCACTCAAAAACCTGAACACAGGAGTGAATGGTTTAACAAACTGGCACATCCATACCCTGGGATACTATTCAGCAATAAAAAGTAACAAACTATTGACACAGGCAACATCCTGAATGAATCTGCAAAGACTTGTGCTGAGGGGGAAAGTCAGTCACAAAAGGTTACATAATGCACACTTCCATTTGAGGGGCGTCCTAACACTGACTCTGGTTTTAGGGAGAGAGACCAGATCAGTTGTGACCAAAGGTCAGGGCCATGCAGAGGTAGGAGGAGAAGCAGGTATGGTTACAAAACGGCAACACAAAATTCCTTGGTGCAGACGAAATGTATCTTGTCAACATTCTGGCTGAGCCATTGTCCACTTTTACAAAATGTTACTATTAGGGGGATAATTTCCCATGAGAAGGCTCTTGTTTGTAGCTGCAAGTGAGTCTCAAGCATCTCAAGATAAAAGTGTTTTGTTTTTTTTTTTAAACGCGAAAATTTAGAAAAAAATTTCCCAACAACAAATAACTTGCCACGGTTCAGCAACCAAAACAGAGAAACAGCTTCTGGCTAAACTCCGCATTGCAACAGAGCTCCCAGACGCAGAACACACTCTGCCTGACACTGCCACTTCCTCAGCAAGTCCCGCTCCAAAAAGGTAGATTTTTAGGTATCAATTTAGATTTCCCATCTCTGAGCTAGACTGCATTTTTAGCCAAAGTACTAGTTCAGCAATAATAGTTTAGGATTATGTACTATGGAAATGATAAACTAAGAGAAGAACTCAAAATAAGCAATCATAGTAATTATCATGAAAGAATTTCTAAGTCGATTATTGAGCAACTTTCTGAGAGAACAAACTATTTTAAACTAAAAGAATGCATATTCAAGACATGTTTATTGCAGGGTCATTTGTAATACTAAAAAATTGGAAACAACACTAAATGCCTAATTTGGAGTGATGGAATAAATTGTGTCCATCATTCTAGCATTATGTAATAGTTAAAAATAACAAGGTAGATCCACATGTATTAACAACAAGATAATCAAGGTAAATTATTAAGCTAAAAAATGGTACAGAACAACACAAAAACATGATCCCACCTAAATCTTCAAAAACTTTACATTAATATATGTGCACATGTGGTATGAACGAATAACAATATTTTCAAGCTTATTTGCTATAAAGACTTCAAGGGAAGGCGGATGGTGACATTTATAAATGTATTCTCATTATAAAAAATAATCAGAATATACAAATTTAGATTTCTATCAACCAGCTGTGATTAAAATGTGTTTTCTATTTAATTCAACTGAGTAGGGGAAAAAGTTACTTCCTCTCATCCCCAAACACAACTATTTATGTTTTTACCCATTTTTATCACCAAGTTTTGCTCCTTCTTAAAAACAATCTAGATCAGGCACTCACAAGTTCCAGTCTTTCAAGGAACCCTACGTAACAGCAAGAAAGTGATTTGCTCAAACCTGTTTTAAACATAAACAAGAGAGGAATAAGGTAATCAACCCTTCACTCGGCTGTGAACACATTTTTAAGCCAGTGCATGAAAAGATGAGCTTGAGAATGGCAACCTTGAGAAATGGCGACCTTAATTCCTTGACCTTGGACTACCCCAGTGTTGCCCAAATCATCTATTAAATCCACTAAGCCAGGAAATAGGCTCAACATGGCGGCAGCACTGGACAGAATGACAGGACCTGGCACACCTCCACATGAGCCTGTGGCATGCACATGCAAACACCAGTTACTCTACCTGCAAGGAAGGTGAAGTTCTGAGTAGTTTCCATATGTGTCCTGCCCTACAATCTTATTTACACTGTTACCTTACCAAGAAAGATAAAGATAATTAACTCACTGTTTCTATTCAAAAAGCACTTGATAAGTAATAGAAGCAGCCGGCGCTGTGGCTCACTAGGCTAATCCTCCGCCTGCAGCGCCGGCACCCCAGATTCTGTCCTGGTTGCTCCTCTTCCAGTCCAGCTCTCTGCTGTGGCCCAGGAAGGCAGTGGAGGATGGCCCAAGTGCTTGGGCCCTGCACCCGCATGGGAGACCAGGAGGAAGCACCTGGCTCCTGGCTTTGGATCGGTGCAGTGTGCCGGTCATAGGGTCCATTAGAGGGGTGAACCAAGGGAAGGAAGATCTTTCTCTCTGTCTCTTTCACTGTCTAACTCTGCCTGTCAAAAAATAAAAATAAATAAATAAATAAATAAATAAATAATAAAAAAAGATACATAATAGAAGCACACCCACATGCTAATTTGCAAAAAGTTTAATTAAATAAATCTAAACGGTTCCTCACAGTATAGCCCAGTCTTGCCAGTTGTCTTAAGTGTCCCTTGCCAGGTTAACATTTCTGAGGGATGTCCTGATGTGCAACACCAGTGATGCTGAGGGGACATTCATTTCTAGCAGAAGCGGTCAGCCATGGCCCGGCCCACTCTGACCCTGCTTCATTCCTCTTTTCTCCATAAAAAATTTTAAAAGATTTATTTATTTATTTGAAAGGCAGAATTACAGAGAGGCAGAGAGAGCGAGCGAGATCTTCCATCCGCTGGCTGACGCCACAAATGGCTGCAATGGCCAGAGTTGGGGCAATCCGAACCAGGAGCCAGGAGCTTCTTACAGGTCTCCCATGTGGGTTCAAGATCTTCCAGTGCTTTCCCAAGCTATAGCAGAAAGCTGGGTTGGAAGAGGAACAGCCGGGACTCGAACCAGCACCCATACGGGATGCTGGCACAATAGGCAGCGACTTTACCCGCTACACCACAGCACCGGCCCCACTCCATAAAATTTTAAACCTATCTCACTACTAATGTTTCAAGAAAAAACTCAGGCTCGTTTTATCAATCTCCAAACAAACTGTACTGGAACTGTTTTGAAATTACAAGCCAATTTGTAAAGATGTGACACTGATAATGTTCTAGTTTCTCATGTACGGAAAATGATGTTTTCATTTCTTGTATGTCTTCTATTTTTTTTCTTCAAAAGCAGAGGGGGTAAGGAAGAGAGGGAGAGAGGGAGAAAGGGAGAGAGGGAGAGAGAGAGAAAGGGAGAGGGAGATTGATTCCATCTGCTGGTTCACTCCCCAAATGGCCACAACCAGGACTGGGCCAAGCTGAAGACAGTAGCCAGGAGCTCCATCCAGGTCTCCCATGTCAGTGGCAAGAACCTAACCACTTGAACCATCATTTGCTATGTCCCAGGAGAATTAGCAGGATACTGGATAGAAAGTAGAGTACCCAAGACTTGAACTGGCACTCTGATACGGGACATGGGCATCCCAAGAGGCAGCTTAACCCGCTATGCCACAATGTCTGCCCTGTATCTTCTTTTCTATGTTATTTCTAAGTGAGACTGTATGAATTTTCTGTAAATAAACCCTTCACATTTCCTATTAGAGTTATTCCTTGTTATCTGGATTCTATAATTAAAAAGAGCTGCAGTTTCATCAGTTCCAAATACATTAAGCAATTCAATTAAGTTATCCATCTAAACCTTAAGGACAGTCTTCGGGAGCCAGCCCGCCTGAGTGAATAGCGAGGAATGATTTGTAATTAGCATGTTAATTTCATCTGTAAATAGGAAATTATAAAACTCTTCAATGTGCTTAAGAGTTCCATCAAGTAGGTTACGTGTTCACCTTGCAATCTTATTTACTCTAATTTAACTACCAGGAAATACTAAATGAGACAATACCTTGCAAAGCACTCAGAAGAGTGTTTGAAACAGAGAGAAATAATACATGGGAAGGTTTGTGGCCATTACAGATTTTTTTTTTTTTAATCCAGCTGCCTCTGATCTTGGCCAGCAGCTCTGAAGATGGGGGTAGACAGTTATGAGGTCACTGCTGCCGCTGGGCGTCCCTGGGTCCGATAACTCAACAAGCATCTTCAAAGATCACGTTTACAGCAAACTGCAGGCCGCCAGCAGCCCTGCCCACAGGGCCTCGGGAGGACTCTGCCACTGCTGAGGTCCCGTCCCCTCTCTCTGTGCTTGGGTGTCTCCTGTCCATCTTCACCCCTGCTCCTCTGGGATACTCTGATGTACACCTGCTCAAGTCCCCTCTCCAGTTACCGACATCGGACGGGACAGAAAGGGACTGTATTGTTTCAGGACAGTTCAGCCTCAGTCAGGACACAGAAATGAACACGGCCCCACCTGGTTGCATAACTCAAGCGACTTAGTCGCGACTGCTCAGTTTCCTTACCTGTGGAGTGGGAACAGCGATGTAGACCTAACAAGGCTGAGAATTAAACGAACCAACACTGCAAAGCACTTAGAACAGCACCTAACACAGCAGCACTCTCCAAGTATTTCTTGACTAAATTAAAAGGCAAAACCTTAAGCCTTCAGTGGACTTAAAAAAAAAACAGTCAAAATTTTTAAAAGTGAATCTCGGAATCAGTTGCATGTTTAAAGTCATTACTAAACATGAGCTTGCTGCTACACATTCAGTTGGGCTGAATTATATAACAAGAAAAAAAAAAAAAAACCTTATTCTCTTGGGAATTTCCAGAACTCTTTAGCACAGCCAAAATACACTGACCTTGAATAGATTGTTCTTGAACAAAGTGGATGTACTGAACACTGAATTGATGTTACAACTTCGCACCAAGCACACAGCACTGAATGCTCTCATGCTCAATTATCTGACAGTGATGCTAGTAAGAATAATACAGAATTTTTAATCTTATTCAAAATGTATTATGCGCTCCCAGACTACTTACAAGAAACCACTCTTCTGCTCCTCATGGCTTGCTGTCTATTCATCAGAAGACAGACAGCTGGTTGGGGGTTGGTGGTGGGTTTTTCCATTGTTTTCAGAAGACAGAGAACTACACACACGCTGGCGTGCAGACAGGCTGTGGTACTCAGGACCTACCCATCGCTCAGAAAGGGTCACCGGAGAGATCAACCAGCGGCCTCTGTTAGGCCCCTAGGAAGGTAGGTGCAGGACACAGGCGAGAAGCACTCACTCCCCTCATCCAAAACAACCGGACTCGGGGGCCAAGGGGGGGACCTCCCCAGAGTAACAGGCAGAACCCAGCCCTGGGCCTTCCCTCTCCCCAACTCTGCTCCCTGGAAGAGGCTCCAACTACCGTGAACCAGAGAGTCGGCAGCCACTGCACCTGCTGGGTCCCGGCACCCTTTGGCCAACTCTAAATCATGAGCAAGCCCTCAGCTTTCTTTCCCAAGGAGGAGCAGGACCAGGCGACTTCAGCACAAGCAGGGGTCATGAGGAATGAGGTTAATAGGTGTACAGTAGGTGACAGTGCCCCTCCCCCGCCACACACCCAAACCAGAGCAGCACCTGACAGCATTTCCATGCAACGCGCAGCTTTCTTTCTCCTGACTTTCCTTCTCCAGGTCCATCCCACCTGGATCTCACTGTAACTGTCTTCGTCCAGGGCCCTCACAGGGGGCGTTGGCTACTCCAAGCCACTCCTCTCTGTGCCCGGGTGAGCGTCTACACTCGCTGCCTCTCTTGCACCTGTGCTGCTCTTTCCTCTAGGCCCAGGGAGACTCCCCATCAGCAGTCGGGACACACCTGCCTCACCATCTCGAGCCCACACGGTTAGAGGCCCCTATTGCTAGACTTGGGTCCACCAGGACTTAGACACCTGCTATGCTGTGCTCATCTCCGAGAAGCACAGCCTAAGACACAAGGGGCTTCCGACGAGGGCTCAGCGTGGTGTCCTTAGCCAGCACTGCACTTCATAGGACTTCCCTGAACCCCGCCCCGCCTCCCCCAGACTCCCAAACCTGAACCTGAATTCAAGGCCAGTTTACTCTCTCTTGCAAAGATCCTAGCTGTCAGCCCCTAAACGTTACCCCTGAGAAGCACATTAACCATATCACAAGCATTCCAGGATGGCCCATTGAAAACAAACCACGCTGAGCAGTTGCAAGGAATGCCTCCATTTGGGTCAAGTGCAAATCCAAGGGAAGGCAGTGATGCGTGAGCTCAGAATAGCCCTCCCCCAACACTGTCCTAAGGGCCCTGCAGCTCCCTGCCGCCTTGGAGGCACACGTGGGCAGGCACAGTATGGCACACACCCAGGAAGCCGACTGCAGCTCTCTCCAGGCAAGGCCGAGGACAGGGACAAGAGCTGAGAGACAAAGGCTCCTGTGAAACCAGACACTGCACAAGGTCACCAAAACAGCAAGAACTTGCAAATCCCCGAAGCTTCGTGAGGAATTTTCCAAAGCACTTGCGTCCGGCACTGAAAACAGGCGAGCCTTAGGCATACCTGAGATGGCAGGAGCAGGAGTCCTGCCACCCCTCCGGGCAGGCCATCCAAGGTCACGGGTGTTTCAGACGCTTCTTATCTGCGGCACAGCTTCCGAGGAGCAGACTAAACAACGGCTTTGAAAACAGGCTGGAGACAGACTGGCCAGGTCTCCGCACACTGATGCGCTTCAGGTGAGTGGAGCTGAACACAGCCCTAAGCTGCTGAGCCCGGATGTAGCCAGGAGGGGCATGGTGCCTCTTGCACACAAGGCATACTCAGCGCATAGAGCACTACTACTGATCAGTAGGTTCTTTTTAAAAATAAAACCCCTGTTGCCCACCCTCACAAAGGGCAGGCAGTTGCACGGGTAAAGCTCAAAAGGAGGCCACTAGAACACAGAGAGGACTTTTTTTTCCCCTTAGATGTGTTTATCTATTTGAAAGGCAGGGGAAGAGAAAGAGAGAAAGGTTCCATCTGCTGGTTCACTCCCCCAAAAGCTCACATCACTGGGACAGGACAAAGCTGAAGCTGGGAGCCCAGAACTCCGTCCAGGTCTCCCACGTGGGCAGTAGGGATCCAAGCCCTGGAGACATCCATCACCTGCCGCCTCCCAGCGTGCACATGCGCAGGAAGCTGGACTGAAAAGCAGAGGTGGGACTCAACCGCAGGTACTACGATACGGATGTGGGGATCCCAAGCAGCAGACAAACCCGCCGTGTCCAACACCCACCTCAGCAAAAACTCTCAACTATCAGCCCTCTTCCTCCCATGACACGACTCCCTGGTGTCAACAGCTCAGTGGTTCTCAAAGTGGGGTCCCAACCAACAGCAGTGCCCGCTGAGAACTTGCCAGGAACACAAGACCTGCTGGATCCAGAATCTGCCTGCTCCAGGGGCCACCAAACAGCGGGCTCTCCCAGGACCTGTCCCTCTGCGCCCGGTTTGCTTCGCTGTGTGAATGGCCTCCAGGCCCAGCCATGCTGTGACACACGTCAGAACTCCCTCTTGAAGAGTGAACGGCACGTCACCTTCCTTCCTCCAGAACAAACCCCCAGCTCTGAAATCTAGATCCTGGAGTCAAGTTTGCCTTTCCCACGAGTGACAACAGAGACACCGCAGGTCTCGTGTCACCAGCCTCAAACACACACGATGTTCTCAGTTTTCAAGCTCTGCCTTGTGTATCCCCAGACCAGCGGAGTCCAATTCTAGAACCTGAACCACAGGGAACCAAGCTGGGCTCTGCAGGCAGCCAGACTTAACAGGCAGCACCTGTAAGTGCATAAGACTGGGGGGAGAAGTTAACTGGATCTGAAGACACGAGGAAGGGCCTGTGAGACCACAGTGACTCCCTCCCTTAGGATCCTCCCCTTTCTGTCACTTCCTGTCCCCCGTCACAGCCCAGTGTCCCTCTCACAGCACAGACTGACCAGAGATCAGCCCAAAAGGAATCAAAGTAATTGGCAGAAGCTGATCAGAAAGGGAACTTATTTGCTCAAAACTAAAAACACACTGATTTCTGATTCCATTTGGGCTTTGGTTTTAATTACTAGTGGTGCGCCCTGCTGTGAATCTGAGGCACCTGATCGGTTTCAGTATGAGGGTACTTCAAAAATATTCTTGAAAAGGAAATTAAAAGATAAGTTGATTTGGGTGCAAAAAATTGCAATCTGTGCAGTTTTTTTTTTTTTTCACGACATGTACTCCTTACCAATTCTTAAAGAAAGAAATCATGACACAGTCATGTGCACTTTGCAGGACCGAGGGCTTAGCCATGCGTGCAGCTTCCTAAGAGCCCACAGAGAAAGGACAAAAGGAAGTCAGCAGACAAGGTGAGAAATGAGTTGATTTCCATTCATTTTTTAAAAAGATTTATTTATTTATTTGAAAGGCAGAGTGACAGAGGCGGGGAGAGAAAGAGAGAGAGATCTTCCATCTGCTGGTTCACTCCCCAAATGGCCGCAACAGCCAGAGCTGTGCTGATCTGGAGCCAGGAAACAGGAGCTTCCTCCGGGTCTCCCACGTGGGTGCAGGGGCCCAGGGACTTGGGCCATCTTCCACTGCGTTCCCAGGCCACAGCAGAGAGCTGGCTCGGAAGTGGAGCAGCGGGACTTGAACCAGCACCCATATGGGATGCCAGCACTGCAGGCAACAGCTTTTCCATTCATTTTTTAACACCTTCTACTCATTAGAACAAACGCAAGTGAGTGTGGCAACACTTTGAAGGGCCTGGTGTGCGCCCTCCATGAAGAAATCAGCCCCAAATGCAAACCAAAGACACAGAAAACTACCTTCCTCCACAGCTTGCCAACACAGAAACAGGAAGCGTTTTCCTGTTCGAGAATTCTTTTTCACAAAACATGGAGAAGCACAGACTCACATACTTAAAACTGTGGCTGCTTCTCAAGACAGGGAGATCCTGCACCTAAAGGGTTAAAATAACAGGAGAGGTCAAACTTTTTTTTCAGCAAATATTAAACAGGTTCACATGTCACACTGTCTAAAGGTATTAATATGTAAGCTCTGAGGGGCCAGGCCTGTACACTTTTACTTTAAAATTGGACTCCTCTTACACAACACCGCAGTGTAGGAAGGGCCTCCAATGAGCATTTTCCTTGGAGGGACTATGTATCAACGGGAGTCCAAGTCAAGGAAAAAAGTCTCAGGGCAGTGGAAGGAAGCAGGAGAGCCCAGGCCAGCTTGCTGGACACGCGGGCTAGCCCAAGGCCTCAAGGATGACTCTCCACCTGGCATCCAGCAGAAGAACAGTCCAAGGACGGCCTCGTCTTCCTCGAAGCCTGAACTCCACCTCCGCTTCCCCTCGCTGCTGGAAGGCGCACAGGGCTCATCGGAGCTCCCCAGCTTGAGGAACTCTGGGAATTTCTATTATTTAGCAACATTCTCATCACCCCACACACAAAGAAGCAAATATTCCAACAATGCCAAGGATCCGACTTGGGAGATGAGATGCAGTGTTCTCCTCTCCCCCCACCACCATGCCCACTGCCGGGGAAGCAAAACGGGCTCTGGGGAAATTTGTTCACACTCTCTACCCTTTGAACACCCCATTGGAACTAACAATGGGATATTTTAATATGTTAAATTCTATCATTTCTAAAAACATAGCAAGGTAAAAAATAACCTGCCCACATAATCCTGCACCTGCAACCTGCTGAATATCTACAATAAAAAATATTTTACTGGTTCAGAAAGCCAGCAAAACTCTTTCATTATATTTTTATTTATAAAAAGCTTTTTTAAAAGGGGGGAAAATGAACCTCACTTTTAGTCTCAGGTTTTAAAAGTTGGATGAAGTCAGAGAAAACAAAACAAACCAGGCCCACCCAGTACTTGTAGTTGTGGCTCAGATACCAAGACTCCCTGGTGTCGCCGAGCCCTGCCCGCAAATGGAACCCTCACACAGTTACAACCTGGCTGCTCAGAAAAGCAATTCCACCCCGCCACGGAGAGAAAGTCACCCTGAGGTCATCCATCCCCTGGCACACTTATTAAGAAGTGCCACAAAGAATCTAACAGATGCATGTGAAAGGTAACTTTTACAACTTAGAATCCAGAGAATACAAATGAAACAAACATAAATGGGAAACGGATCCCACTGAACCATGGAAAAACTATCTGGGTTTCTAGGAGCCCCAAAGACATTGCCAGGATGATGGGTCACAACGTGGGGACAGGGAGGTGTCCAAGGCATGCCGGGGGAACCACCCTGACACCGTGCAGCCCTGGAATACCATGACAGGCTAGATGAGCTGCAGCATGTCTACAATGGAATTATGCACCTGCCCTTGCTTCAGTACTTCCTAGCGAGATGTCCACAGTAACCTGAACACAGGTCCAAGTCGATCATGACAAGGCAGTTTAAGGTGGTACTGCTTCCTTACAATGCTTCCAAGGATGAATCAGCACATTCGCTACCCTCCACCCACAACAGCTGCATCAATGCTGGCAGAGGTTAACATTGCGAACTTTTGAAAAGTAGTCTAAGGGACCACAACAGTATCAAGATGGGTGCCTGCAGACCCCACAGGGACCAGTCCCCCAGTCAACTACTCAAATCAGGTGGACATATTAAAATTAAACAATATTGAAAATGACACTGCAAGTATATTTACTTTCTTTCCCCAAGGGATCTAAGTTCTCCTTGCTAAACCACTCACAGGACAAAATATTCATAAGATATCCCTGTTCCCTGTACCAAAGACCTCCACTTGCGGATGAAATCTAGTTCTCCACATTGGGTAGCTGTCCCCAGCTTTCTCCCACCTGTACTCCCTTTGCTGCAAACATGGCGCCAGCACTCATGAAGGCAGCTGCTGTTAGCATGAGTCACTTACCTTCACTTCGCAAAGTTCCCCTTTTGCTTGTCTTGTGATAAAACAAGCGTAAGAAAAAACAAACAGCCAGCAATGACTAAAGGATTCTGAAGCTTGTTGAATATTTCTCCACCCCATTCAGCATCTCAGCACGTTGGGTGATTTTTCTGGTTAATAAGGAGAGAAGTTCTAACTTAGTCGAGACACAGAAGCCTCGTTGAATTGAAGGCTCTGAGGAAGGCAGAGCGCATCCTGCAGGGGAGAAGCGGGGGCTGAGGAGAGGGGTGTGAAATATGCTGCGGGAGCATCTATTTATTGCTGATGGAGCCCCCGCCAGAGCAAATCAGATGCAACACCGAGTGTTCCCATTTGCTTTCTCCAGAAGAAATGGAAAAGCTCAAACACTTACTCCTACCTGGCACACACACACACGACTCGGGCAGCTCCTCAGTCCCCAGGACCAGAAAGAACGCTCTGTAAGCTCTAAGCCACATACAGGCTACCAGGCAGCAGCCGCAGATCCCTGTGGGAAGTGCTGGGCACCTGCATGGCCGGCCAACCTGGAAACAACAGGGAAGCAAGCAGGTCTCACAGGGGTCTCTGAGCGCTTGTGGAAAATACACATTATGAAAAAACTACGCGTGGGTTTTTCTTAAAAATTTTTCGTACCATAATAAATTTACTTTTCTTCCCATTTCTCCAAGAACTTCTGATGTCCCCATTTTGTTAGTTAGAGAAGGTCTCCCACAGAAGAAGTTATTAGAAGCTACTCACCGCATCTGGGACAAGGGATTCTGCCCGAAGTTCAGATTACAACCTGGATGAACCAGAGGCAGAGAGAGGCTCCTAAAGGGACCTCACCACCTGCCCGGCGTTCCAACGGTGCTTCCTGGTCACGTGGCTTACGGTGCTTCAGAAACAAGGGGAAGTGGGTGGAGGGCAGGAGTGGTGGCACCTGTTCCACCCCTGGCCAACAGACGCAATTATCTGCACTCAAAAACCAGCAAATGGGAATGCCAGCTGCACGGGCTGAACAACTTACAAACAAGCAAACAGCTGAGGTCCTCAGCATCCTTTGTGACCCCCAACTCTCACCACGAAGTCCAACACCAAAAATGCACACAGTGGAAGAACAAGGACCCATACGTATCACAAAGAAAACAAAAGTTGGACAGGAAAACACCCCGCTCCCTGCCAGACTGTGCCAGAGGCACCTCCAAGATGACATCCAGACAGCACAGGCAGGGCTGTCATGGTTACAGCCACACACCCTGCACTGCTTCTAATTCTCTCTCCAAGTTTTCTTTGCCTTTTACATTTAGTTGACAATAAAAAAAGTAACCTCTGGAAGGTACGTATTTTTGAAAGACTTTTTTTCCCCCATTGGGAACTTCTTTGGAATAAGTGACAGAATCACAAAGTTCAAAAATAAAGATGATTTTAAAAGGCATCCGTTTAAGAGGGGACAGTTTTTAGTAATGTCTTGACTACTCTCCAAAGTTTCCTCATGAAATATCAGGGGGACTCCACGTGTGCAGGGATTACCGCTGTCGTCCAAGCGTCACAGGACGTGGGAAAATGCACACCAGGATCTGCAGGAAAAGCTGTGCATGCAGCCAGCCATCTGGATGGACATGCACATCCTTCATGCTGCAAACTAGCGACTAAGAACTGGGAAGGCAACACAGGCAGACAGAGGTAAAGAGCAGTAGAGGGTTAGCGCACTGTTCAGACAAGATGTGCCTGTTTCGCTCAACAGACCCCAGGCTCCCTGTAGGTAGGAAGAGTCCCCGTCCATCAGTGTCAAGCTCCACGTTCAGCGTGCTGTCTGGCATGTGACAGGAGGCCAATAAAGGCAGCTTGTTCAGTGAGTGCGTCAACCCATATTCTACCACGGAGGATTTAGGAGAACAGCTCCAGCTCACAGGTAAGACCGTGGGCTACCCAACTGGACTGTGACGGGAGGGGCTGCCTCCAGCCTCGCCAGGAAAGAGCAATCCCCTGCCCAGGTGCACGCTTTCACGTGGCTGTTCTGAGCTTGCGAGAAGGAGGGTGGGACCCAGTGTTTGCACCTGGGGCTCGCGCTGACTCCACCTGCAACCAGACTCAGACAAATTTCGAAGGCAAATTGTGAGGGTCCACCCTGGGCTCTGTCCTTGCCTGTGAGCTGCTGCACGGAGTCACTCGCCGAGCTGCCTTGAAGGCTGCCCCTTCCGCGCTCGGCGTCCTGTGGAGTCCGGTGCTTTCTTGCTACCCAGTGTGGCTCTGCAGTGTTTTTCCCCTCCCTGTGCCTCTGAACACACACAGGACCCAGTAGGATCTCAAGAGCTATGCAACGACAAACAGCACTGGCCGTGGTGAAAATGGCATGTCTCCGTGAGACCCCAAGCCCTGAAGGTCAGCTAGTAACAGGTGTGCATGCCCTCAAGTGTCCCCTTGTGCCTGGGCAGACCATCCCAAGGGAGAACATCCTGGAACTCAGAGCCAGGGCTGCCTGAGGCTCAGAGCTTGCAAGAGCACTGATGCACAGGCCTAGACTCCACCGAGAAGCTGATGACCCAACCAGCTTGGCTCTAACTCCTCTGTGGTTTATTTTGCACTTGGCAAGAGGCTGTTCAGAGTAACTGTCACTTCAAAACGCCTTGGTTCACCTGCTATCGAAAAGCAGATGACACCAGGCAAGAAGACTTGAGCACCAGTTCCTTTCTTCTTTATCACCGCCATGCTCCTTGTTGGGTCTACACAAGGGACAGATAACCAGAAGACACAAGAATCGTGCCTCTTAGTAACACGCTCCAAACTGGGCAGCAACCCGGAGCTCCCAAAACAGCATCTCCATTTTGCCAGAAAGGAACACATCCTAAAAACCCCTAACGGAAAAGGATGGCCAGCCTAGACACACTCCAGTGATCACCAGTGGTGCCTGCCCGGCCTCCGTCTCCTGTTCCAGACAGTCCCTGGCCGACCCCCAGCGCCCAAGCCCGCACATGCACAGGCCATGATGCCGCGACACTGTGCACTTAGCTCGGCTGGAGACCCACAAGTACCCGTGTAAATGGCTGAAATGCTCAAGTCTCCCAGTGAATAATGGCACTTGTATTACAGCTATCGTTATAAAAATCTGTAACACTTCAAGAGACCATTATGGGACTATTAAAAAGATTCTGCATTCAGTGTTCACGATGACTTAGGCAGAATGCCACGGCTACAGTAATTACTTTATTTATCACCGTGTAAACGGACCTTAATGCTTCATTTACAGAGAAACGGTGGTGCTCGACGCAGCAGCAAAGGCGGCAGCCCTGCCTGCAAGCACAGGTCATCTCGGATGCGAAGTCGGCTTCAAAGTCGAGCGGGACAGGCAGCTGCATGGCGAGAAGTAAGAACTGCCAGACGACGCAGCTCTCCGAGACACACGGGCCAGTGCACACCCCTCCTTCCTCAGCAGGGTGCAGGCACTTCACAGACAGCCCAGCGAAACATAAACACCTTGAAGATGCTCAACTATAGCTGACACTCGGCCCCAGATCCCTACTACACGAGAAAACCTAAATCGTTTCTTCAATGCAGAAGTGGTTAAGAAACCGGACAGACACGCCCAGCAACCACTTCTAGGTCCTCCCGGGTGCAAGGACGTGGAGCTATTTCTGCGGTGGGTCTGTCCTAGGGGTCCCCCACAGGACCCTGCTCCTGCGAGGCAGGGGTAGGCATTTCCACGCGTGACCACATCTCAGAGGTGCTCGGGCAGCCTGGGAGTCTGACAACTGGGGGACACACTAAGTAATCCCCAAGACCAGCCCGTCAGTAACACTGAGAGTAAGCACCCAGGGCTCAACCCTGCTGCACTCGGGCACCACTCACAGAACGGGGGTGAACACGAGCCACAGACACCTGCACTAAGATGCTGATGCACCACCCTCGACCTGGGCCGTGCTGGTTACACGTGTGTCCCATGCTCTCCATCTGTGAAGTGATGACAGCCACCATCCCCTGTGTGTGTACACGCCTACAGGTGCATGGCCCATGGAAAGATTATACCATTGATAGAATGAACTACGCTCTACACCGGGTGACACTGGCGGTGCTGGGGCTAAGGGTAAGAACAACTCTGTCCATCAGAAACCACATGTTTTGTGCTTCCTTTAATTTCTTCTTAAGTGTTTATTGATTTATTTGAAAGGCAGTGTTACAGAGGGTGAAAGGGGGAAGGAGGGAGAGGGAAAGTGAGGGGAGGAGAGAGAGAGAGAGAGACATCGTCCAACCACTGGTTCACTCCCCAAATGGCCACAACAGCCATGGCTGGGCCAGGTCAAAACCAGGAGTCTGGAATTCCATCTGGGTCTCCTACATGGGTGGCACAGTTCTAAAGACTCAAGCCCTCTTCCGCTGCTCTCCCAGGTGCATTAGCAGGGAGCTGGACTGGAAGTGGAGCAGCCAGGACTTGAACTGGCCAGTATGGAATGCTGGCATTGCAGGTGGCCCCTTAACCCACTACCCAACACCACCAGCGCCTTGTGCCTACTTTATAAAAGTGCCCTGATCCCCTGCAGCTACATGAGGGGCGGTGCTGCCAACCACTGCACCACCACTCTGAGGGATGCTTCCAAGGGCAGGCGTGCGCGTCCTCTGCCAACCTCTGCCCCACACAAAGGTTTATCTCGCAGAGTCTCCAAGGGGAAGATGGAAGCCAGAGGAAACACACTTGATCCTGGTTCCTTCCCAGTCCCCTCTGTGGAGTAACCAGGCCAGCAAACCTAAGAGACCACAGGTAGTGCAAGGGGTTAGGGCCTTCTGAGGTCCTTGGCATCCTTCAAATCTCCAAGCAGACAGAGAGTATGGTCCCCCATGGTCAATGAACCTGCGACAACACCCCGAGGGACGGTGGCTTGGGATCCTGGTCCCTCTCCTGGTCTAGCTGAAAGCCTAGCAAAGAGCTTCAGTGGAAGATAAAACTGCTCCCAAGCCTGTGGGGGAGGGGGGGAGCGGGCGACTGTTTCCTGAGCTGCTGTGCGTCACCTGCCGGTCACCACTGCCTAAGTGACCCCAACCACGACCTGTGTGATCGTGGAGCACAGTGTGGAGCAGCAGAGAAACCACGATGCCTGGAGGAGAGTGAGCTCGGGGGCACTCACTGCAGGAGAACCAGCGGAACAGAGGGGGCCCCGCGTGGACAAGGCGGGAGAACCTGTGTGGAGAGGCTGCTTAACAAACTTAGCCAAAGGCAATAGAAACAGGAATTAACGAAGATGAAATACCGATAGGAAAGCTCGATCGGGGAAGAACAAAAGCAAAAATCTGTATTAGTAAAAGAGGAGGGGGTTATCACCACGGATACCAAAGAAATTACAATATCATATTGAACTCCATGTAGTAAACTCAGATTTTTAGATGAACTAAATGATTTCCCAACAAGTGGAAAAAACAAAATTCAGAGCAAATCAAAGAAATGAACAGAACAACTGTGATATCTGTTGGAAGAACTTTCCTTAGCTTTGGTGTAGGGGGAGGGTGATAAGTCTTCCAACTGATTCAACTTTAATGCTAAAAATCAGCTATTGCCTATACTATGTGCTTCCCACTCTAGAATAGAATGAAATTCTTCTGAGATCATTTTAACAGGGGAATCCTAATATCCACACCTGATGGAGTACAAGTAAGGGGGAAACTCAGGATGGCAGTTACTGAACATTAAACACCAGCAAATCAGATCTGGCGACATCTACAAGACTTGCGCACCGCAGCAAATCAGCGTTTGTTCCAGGAACACAAAGATGATTCAATTTTCAGAAATCTAATCAGTGTGATTTATTACACCACAGAATAAAAGCAAAAACTGACAATTACATCATGCCAAAAAGACATTTAGTGAAACTCATCAGCCTTTTCCAATAGAACTTAAAACATGAATGGACAAACACCGCTTCAACGTGATAAATTATATTTACCAAGCTTAATACACTCACCATTCAAATACTGAGCGCTCTTTATTTAAATCAAGAACAAGACAGGAATGCTTTTTTTCTACAGAAATAGCCAACCAGGATGGAAGACAAGTGAATTTACCAAGGAGAAGAAAAAGGCAAGACACGACATGACTGTCCATCAACACGAGATGACTGGATTACGGATCATTCATATTGTGACCTGCTTGGATTTTAACTTGTCTCAGTATCTGTCATTGGCCTAAAGTGATACCCATACATAAAACAAAATAAAAATTCTACAGAGTTGTGTATAGAAATTACTCTTTACATTAGTTACAATATCTCATTTTCTCAAATATCTTAAACTATACTGGTTGTATACATGTGTGTGTGGAAATTAAATTGTTCACCTCTATATCTTTCACTCAATTCATTTTTTAAAGATTTATTTATTCATTTTAAAGTCAGAACTAGAGAGAGAGAGAGAGAGAGAGAGAGAGAGAGAGAGAGGGAGGTCGGTCTTCCATCCGCTGGTTCACTCCCCAAATGGCCACAACAGCCAAGGCTGGCCAAGGCTGGCCAAGGCAAAAGCCAGGAGCCAGGAGCTTCATCTGGGTCTCCCATGTGGGTAACAGGGGTCCAAGGACTGGGTCATCCTCTACTGCTTTCCCAGGCACATCAGCAGGGAGCTGGATTGCAAGCTGAGCAGCCAGGACTCAAACTGGCACCCAAATGGGATGCCGGCACTGTAGACAGTGGCTGCACCTGTCACATCACAGCGCCAACCCCTACTTGATTCATCTTTAAATTGGTTTTATTTTGTTAAAAAAAAAATTTTAAAGAGTCTCAAAACAATGTCCGTTTTAATGACACAAAGTAACCTTCTGGGCACTCAAAATGTAGAAAATGAAGGCTCCGTGTCCTCTTCCTGGGGATGTCCGAGAGCGGAGCACGGCGGCTCGGCGCAGCCTGGGTCTGCAGCCTGACTCCGCTCAGCAGCAGGTTCTTCGGGCTCCTGGAGCCGCTGCTTCCTCCTCAGTAAAATGCCCATAACAGACGCCAGCCTCCCAGTCTGCTAGGGCAGAGTCACGGTCATGCCCAGGCTGCACAGCCTGCCACGCCCAGCGTCCTTCTACGAGACACTCATTCCTCTCGAAAGTGAAAACAGAAAGAACTCCGCTTCTCTCCGTGGGTCCCAGGGTGGCACCGAAGTCCGCAGGGATTTACCTCGGATGCTGCGGTGAGAGGGAGCGCCAGGGGAGATGAAGACACCGGGTGTCCTTTGCGCTTCGCAACCACAACACCAGCCTCCAGCCTCCCATGTGTGAAGGCAGCCACGGTCTCTCAGGCACTCAGAGGCAGACGGCCCGCCTGCCCGAGCCAAGATTTCCTGGAGATGGCTTCAGACTCTTGGACAACGAGACAGGGACAAAGGCAGCACCAACAGAGCCTTCCACAGCCTCAGGTCGACCCCCAGAAAGAAGACACAGGACGAGTCACCACTCCTGTTTCCAAGCTTCCTGGATTAATCAGGGGTCGGTAATTAAAACCAGAAGAGAAAGGGGGACATTTCGAGACCCGGCAGCCTCTCAATCCCGATACAGATCTCGTTCCGGAACGTATTACTGATTAAGAACAAAATATGGAGAAGGCAAAAGTACCAGCAGAGAAGGCAGGGAGGTAAGTGCAGTTGGATTCCCCGACAAGGAGAAGGCGGCTTCCCCGAGGCCCGAGGCTGCGTGGAGCGTGGCAGGACACCGTCCCGAGGAGCGTCTCCCAAGTGAACGTCTTACAACCAAGAGAGCCGGGCATGAAAAGGAGAAGCAGCCAAGCTCCAACGGAAAGTCTCCTTTCTCTCTGCCACCCGAGAGAACCTACCAACTCCCATCTTTGTATCTCACATTTTCCAACATACTTGTTTCATGATCCAAATAATATCAGAAAAAGGAAATAAAACCATCTGTAAGACACATTAATTCACCATCGCTTGATTAACAGGGAATTCTACACAATCTCCTCCCTGCTGAAAAGTTTAAAACTGAATTAAATGAATTACAAGTTTCTTTTGTGTAAAATCCAATTAATTTTATAAATATACTCTAAGGAAAATCCCACATTTCCTTTAAGAGCACAGATTTATATCAACATTTACCTAATTCTCTGACACTTAATCCTATCTTTTTGATCAATTATGAACTTTTATTATTGCCTGAATTAATACATTTAAACTAAAACTGAATAACGTATCACTTCTAATAACAGAAAAGAAATGCAACATTATATACATTACAGATTGGAGCTATTTTAGTCCCAAGAAGGTCTATCTAGAGGATAAAGCTACTAGTTTGCAGGAAACACACTGCTCCTTAAGGACGGATTTCCATCCAAACACCTCCAGGACAGCAGGAGCCAGGAGCTAGGCAGCTTGTGAGCCCTGAGTTTTCACGGTTCTGTGTTCTGCCGGGGGTTCAGACACAGTCCCCAGTGTCAACAGTTCCCAGAAGCCTGTCCCTCTGTAGCGAGGTGGAGAGTGCCCATGCTGAGGTCAGGTGTAGGAGCAGTTCTCACAACGGGCTTGGGCCAAGTCCGCAGCACACACACACCCACCTTCCCCGCTGAAACCAAGACAGGACATGGTTCCACAGCAAAGACCCCTAGGAAGACACAGCCCTCTGCTCTAATCCCCATGCAAATAAACACCGACATGGACTGACAAAACAAGCGTCTAACACCAACAGGAAAGCGTTTACATTATATAAGTTGTTTATACAGGGAAAGAGGGGAGAAGCCCACACAAACCACAGCGTACACCCACAGGACGATGGTGCTCTGTCTCTGGCTGTTTTTCTTGTTCGTGGGGAATTTCTCACGGGACCAACGTGAGCATCTCACACGCAGCATAATGGACTGGGAAAAGCCCTTCGGGCAGCCGTACAACCATTGGGGTCGACAGCCTTCCAGTCAGTCGTCCTTTTCCACAGAAATGCGATTTCAGAGGACGCAGCCTAAAGAAACCCCATCAAACAAAGGACAGCGACTAGAGCGCGGGGATGCTCACTGCGCCTTCTTCCACGCCCAGCCCTGGGCACCGGTGACGGAGCCGCTGGTGCCTTCCCCTGTGATGCTCTACGTAACCACTGAAACAGGGTTCACAAGAGGTGCATGGCACGGAAGGTTTTCCCGCGCCAGGAAATAAATACCTAACTGACAGAGGCTTACCTTCGCTAAGCTGTTTTAAAAACCTAGAAGAAATGCACAAGAGTGTTCTCAGTGGTGGAGTCACACAGGAGCTCCTTTTGTGTTTATTTTCAGATTCCCTAGCTTACAAACTTTGGTATCTTTACGGTGAGTAGTTTTAGGCAATTTTGAAAAAAAAAATAAAGCCACGGTTTGACAGACAGAATACCATACCGCTTCCAAAAGCTCGGGCTGTGGTCCCAGGTCGGCCTTTGGACAACTCTCTCACACCTGCCAGTCTTGGCACCTCGAAGATGAGAAGCTAGACTTGCCCATCCCAGGGTCCCTCTGAGGCAAAGCTCACCCGGTCAGGGAGGACAGACTCCTCGCCTATGGCCCACAAAGACTCAGGCACACAGGAGCAGAAAGGGCAGGTCAGAGCTGCCCAGGACAAGGGACCCCCAGACGAGGCACAGCAAGGTGTGCGCCTGACACCTGCACCTGCTATAGAGGTGCCCTAGGTGCTAGGTTTCTTCAGGTTCAAGGTTGAGGATATGGCAAAGGAGAAAGGCAAGGACTCCCACTGAAGTCCAAATGGTATTGGTGTGTGGAAAGAGACTCTCATAGCCTCACGGCCCTCAGAAGGAAAGAAAGGAGAAAAGACAGACCCCTCCTCATCTGGGACAGAAGCTGAGTAATTTTACTTTACTTACTGAGAAATGAAAACAAGTAGGGAAAGTTCTTTCATCCTCTTCTCTAAGGAAATAAGTCAAAAGCCTAAAAAATTTTTCTTTAAATCTACCTTGATCAAATGATTCTTCCAGGTGACAGCAGACATTACGGTCAGCTAATCCAACCAGAAAAATGAGAAGCAATACACCACCCTGTCACCTGTCTAGGCAGCCCCGTCAGAGCCAAATCTAATCTCTTAGGCAAAATATGGGATGATGGGATTACATAATTAATTTTCCTGTTAGGCATAATCGTTACTGACTTCATGTCACTGCAATGTCAGCTCATCTGGCAGATGATAGCTATCACATTCTAATTACAAAAACACACAAACAATTTGTAACCTTTCATTATTAAATAACAAGTGAGACTGCAGTGGCTAATAGAAACCTAGAAAAATGAAAACTAAAGGCAAAATGGACAAGAGGTACTTAAGAAATTAATCAATTAATCCTGATGCAATTTCTCGATTGTGTTACCAGGTAGCTAGCTCTCGGGCCACCTGCTAGACATGTTTCCTCCGAGTCCCGTTGTTAAACTTGATTAAATGTCACAGTGGCCCCAATCACTTTGTGTCACCAAGAACAGACAGAAACACAAATATTTAAGATACAGATTTAACTGTGACCTCTGCGCCGGAAAGGGCAGCCTCCTCCCTCGGCTGCTTACGGCAAGGAAGCACAGACACCCGCACGCTGAAACGGGCATTTATATCATCAAGGGGACTCACTCCGTCACTTGCCAGGACTGGCGTGGGGTCTACGAAGCCTTTGCTGAGTGAGAAAGAGCCACAAGCTACAGCATCAGGGCCTCCAGCCAGCTGTGAAAACCTAGGAGCGCAGCGGGCAGTGACGCTGCTGCCGTCAGCACGGAAACCAACGTCGGGTTACTGGCTCTCCAAGTGAGCCTCCTGCATTCCGAAAGGGGCAGCCCCACAGCATCCCAGCTAGCCAGACAGGTGGCATCAGACGCATCGCACAGGTGAGGAAGAGTGTGGAGAGGCTGTAAAAACCCAGCACGACCCATTGTTGCCCTACCTAAGACAAGGGGAAAAGCAAGCAATGGTATTTTCCAGGGGAACAAAATGGCCAAATAATGGAACAATAAAATCACATTTAATTAATTATTTATTTATATTGTTTGAAAAGCAGACAGAGATGTTCTGTCATGTTGGTTCACTCCCTCAAATGCCTACTAAAGTCAGGGCTGATGGGCCAGGATAAAGGCAGAGGCCCAGGTTGCACAACAGCAGGTAGCTGGAGTTGGAAGTGGAGCCATGACTTGAACCCAGACACACCGATTTGGGATACAGTTAACTCAAGCAGTGTCTTAACAGCTACACCAAGTGCCCACCCCAGGAATCAATTAATGCACATCTGGAGTCTCTCTGAAAGGAGACAGGAGCATCCCTGCCCTAACCACAAGCAGAGACCCTCCAGATACTCCCGTACAGTATGGGAGTGTCCAGCTGTGCCCCAGAGTGGCCTAAACAGAAACTCCTTCTGCCTTAGGAGTCCAGTAACTCCTGGATACCACTGCAGCTGCAGAAAACCAAGTCCTAGGAGTAGGGCAAGAGTGACTCAGGGATAAAAGCAATTAACTCAATGGTGGTGAAGATGGTGGTGGAGATGCCCACATATAGAATGACTGCCAATGGACTAAATTCTGACATAGCAAAAAGTTCTACAAACACTCTGAATTCTCAAAACGGTGAAGGGGCCCTGCAAGTGAAAGTCAGGAGTCATAAACGGATTTACTTAGAGCCTCAGGTTCCGATCTTACAATGAAAGGCAACAGGAAAAGACAATTTGCACGCACATTTCCACTTTACATATCACTGCTAAAGAAGGCACCTAATAATGGTCCCTGCAGATACCAGAAGCCGTGCATGCACAAGTATCAACATGGAAGCACATTCTTGTTACGTAAGGATCATTTCCTGGGAGTAGAAAGCAAATCAGAAACAAAAAGAAACATTTTCCATTTTAGAAATACTCAACAAGTAAACTCTTCTCTGTTCCAAATGTATTTCAGGACTCTTTGGCCTAACTAATCCACACCATCTCAACACACACACAAATATTAATGACTTATAAAGAACTGAAGCTATCCCTTTGGGTGACATTATCTAGAGACACTGAGAGGAGAGAGTCATTTGCTAACAGAGTAGCGGTACCCATTAGTGTGTGCTCCAACACAGCCAACGCAAATTTGGTCTGTAGTTCTTGAGGAACAGCAGAACACCAGGGACTCTGTAAAAAGCTCCAACCATCGGGGGACAACACACCAGCCAGTTCTATTCAGTGGCTGCCGTACGGGTCAGCTTTATTTAACATTTCCACATTCACTTCTAATCCACCACCTACATCCCTCCAGACCACCCAACACGTGTCTCATGCTCTCAAACCTCTCGTAAGATTTAGTCATCAGAGGAAACCCAACATGCAAAATACCTCAACATTAGAAATGATTTGCCCTGTCTGGTAACAAATTGAGTACAACAAGGGTGTAAACAAATGGGAAATTATAAAACTATCCTTTGAGGAGTAAACTGCAATAGTCGCCAGCTTGAGTTTGCATTGCATTGAATTTATATGGTCTCTTGAACAGCTGGCATCAGAGAGTTAACTAATTGATAGGTTGAAAATCTAAATCACAGGGATCCACACACCTGGTGAATTACAAGTTCATCCACCGAGAGCTACAGGTCCAACCCAAGAGATTTGGGGCAAGAATGCCACAGCTCCAAACCAGTGTTCAAAGAGCTTCTTCATCAACCCTAATTAGTGAGAAAGCCAACCCCATTCAAGTGCCAAAGGAGGTTCAAAGAAGTAACTAACAGGACACACCCACTTGGCCCTTTGAATTCCTTACCGCCTGTGCCTAGGGGCCTCAACTCTCAGATTAAGAGCAAAACACCCCAACCCAAGCATCAAGTTCTCTTAAAACCTGGGGGTGTATCTGTCACTTGGATGAAGACAAGGAAAAGGAGAAGACAAACTTGTTCTCTGGAAATACTCCTTTCTGTTCCCAGAACAGACACATCCGAGGCTCCCACTTCCTAGCACGGCTGATTTTAGAAAGACGTGGGGCTGCCGACTCGGAGAAGCACCCCGACAACACGAAAGGCACGCTGAGAACCACCAAGAGGCTGAGCACCACCTTCTGCTTGGTTTTCCTGCAGGTCTGCAAAATGCCATCCTAGCCCCAAACAGGGGCGCTCCAGTGCCCTCTGCACCTACAGGAGAGAGCTGGCAGAGTTTTGTTACTGTTTCTTTTTGAAGTTTTCAGGCAAACTTGTAAGCATAGGCTTCAAATAAAAATGACAGACACGTCACATCATCCTGTGCCCACCTGCTGTGTCCCTCACCCACCTTTCATGTGTCATATTTATCAGTCTCTTGGTTTTCCTGTCACTCCACACAAACATAAGCAGATGCAAACACACAATCTTCTTGTCCCCTCCTTAACTTTACAAAACAGCAGCGTGAGGGCCAGTACTGTGGCATAGTGAGTTAAGCCACAGTCCATAAAGCTGGTATACCATTTGGGTGCCAGTTCAAGTCCCAGCTGCTCCACTTTCAACCCAGCTTCCTGCTAATGGCCTTGGAAAAGCAGCAGAAGATGGCCCAACAGTTTTGGCCCCAGCCACCCATGTGGGAGACCCTGGCTTTGGCCTAACCCAGCCTTGAGTGTTGCAGGCAGCCATCTGGGGAGTAAACCAGCAAATGGAAGATTTTCTCTCTCTCTCTCTCGTGTGTGTGTGTAGGGGGTGTAATCTGACTTCCAAATAAATGAATAAATTAAAAAAAAAAGGGTCTAGCACTGTGGCCTAGTAGGTTAAGCATCCACCTGCAGTGCCAGCACCCATATGCGCGCCAGTTCAAGTCCCAGCTGCTCCACATCCAATCCAGCTCCCTGCTCATGGCCTGGGAGAGCAGAAGATGGCCAAAGTCCTTGGGCCCCTGCAACCTCATGGGAGACCTGGAGGAAGCTCCTGGCTCAGCTCCAGCCATTGCGGCCATTTGAGGAGTGAACCAGCAGGTGGAAGACCTGTCTCTCCTTCTCTCTGTAACTCTGCCTCTCAAGTAAGTAAATCTTTAAAAAAAAAAAATAGTGCTATCCGGGACACTGATTCCCAAGTGACACAGAGTCCGTGGGCTTGGATCAGCTGCAAATATTCCCTTCTGTGCATCTATCTGTTGAAGGACAGTGAGTTGTCCCCTGACTGTAACTGTCACAATGTTGCAATTCATGTGTGTGCAGGTGCCTTCCCCACATGAATTCCTAGAAGTAGGACTCTTTCTGGGTCAAAGGCTGCACGCGTCTGTAGCTTTGAGACTTGCTGCGGTGAGCTCTCCCACTGCAGCATGTGAGCGCCCCTTCCCCAAAGGCCTGACATAGACTGTTGACAAACTTGTAGATTTCAAAGCAGCTTTAGGCCCCAGAACAGGAAAAGAAGAGAAAAACAAGTCTCTCCAAAGATAAATTTGCAGAGCTGCCAGGAGCTCCAGCTTGCCATCTCTCACAGCACCTACATTTCCTCAACTCCCCCCCCCCACCCCCGCATTGAGGGTAGAGGACAGTCCTCCATCCTCGGGACATCATCCCGAAATCAGGCAAGCGCACAGCTCCTGCACTACCAGGGCCCCATGCAGGCTAGCTCCCCTGTCCTGTTCTCAAGGAAAGACGAGAGAAGGAACTCCGGGCAGACAGCTCCTCCCACCCAGGTGTCTGCACCTCCAGGCCTCCCCATGGGTCACAGGTAGCCAGTGATGACACACCAACCAGGGAGGAACAAAAGGGGGTCACACAGGCATGAGCTAGTGCAGCCAACGGCACGGGGCAAGGGCTCCAGCAAAGGGTAACCAGTGCCACTACATTACAAACACGTGGCCATCTTCTCCAATACCAAGTGCATGCCGAAGTAGAAATTAATGCCTGTGATTCAGCAGAAAGCGCCACAGAGTAAGTGGATACACGGAGCAGTGCTTTCCTTACACGCTCTCTCCTCCTTACCTTAGCAACTTTTACTAAAGTACAAATCCTTACAATGCAACCACTCTCTGCAGCATTAAGTTCACGTCCGTTTTACTGAGCTAAAAGGTTCCTAGACTGCTGCACTCAGACCTCCTGGCCACTACTCCAGCAGCTCGGGAGGACAGGGGAACTCCCCAGGGTTCAGTGGCAATGAGGGGACAGTTTCCTGGTCGTCATCCTTAAGGCACCATCTGTCCCTTCTCCTCTCCCAAACCAGTTCCTCCATCTGTACTTCAGTCAGTCCTCAGGTCTCTGGATCCTTCCTGGAGCTAGTCCCTGGACTGTCAGCCTTGCTCCAGGCTCTGTTCTGGAATCCAGGGTCTCCACTCCAGGCCCTGTCACCCACACGCACAGTCCACTCCTCTGAGTCGTCTTCTCTGCCTCCCCAGGGGCCTGTGGCCCCATCACTCCACCCAACAGCTCCCAGGTGAGGTCCTGAAAGGCCCCCTACCCCCAACACCTAGTAGAGGGACATCTCCATTTCTCTTCCTGTTTGCCCGCGGGCATTTAACATGTATGTGTGTGATGAATCACTGACCCAGCCCTATTCCAAATGACATGAAAATTCCAGTTACCGGGGCCGGTGCTGTGGCATAGCAGGTGAAGCCACAGCATCCCACGTGGGCACCAGTTCCTGACCTGGCTGCTCCACTTCCAATCCAGCTTCCTGCTAACGGCCCTGGACAAGCAGCAGAAGATGGTCCAAGTGTTGGGCCCCTGCCACCCATGTGGGAGACCCAAATGAAGCTCCTGAGTTTGGCCTCACCCAGCCATCTGGGGAGTAAACCAGCCAATGGAAGATCTCCCTCTCTCTCTCTCTCTAACTATGACTTTCACTGTGTCATGGAAACTCAGTTTATCATGTTTATATTTCTAAAGGTCATCTACAGCAAGTTATTTTTTTAAAGTAACACATTTTCACCTTACTTCCGTTATGATTCAATCCATCTTTGTATTTTATTTCCGAAAGTTAGAACACAAAGTGCTTGTGTCACTGGCTGAATGGGCAGTGAAAGAAAAAAAAAAACTAAAAATAACCTATTTACTATGAAATCACAACTAGCGTCACACAGGTCTCCTGAAGGGATTTGTTATGAGCACAATTACATGCGAGGAGCCAACCTTGGTAAGAAATGAAAATCATGTTACTTAGAAATGATCGGTACTTTTTTTGGTCTTTAATTAATAAAATTTTATCTCAGCCTTGGACTTCAGCAAGTCACAGGTTAACAGCTAACACAGGAGCTATTCTGTTGCAGCTGAAACAGATTCGGGTCAAGTCACGTTAGCCTAGAGCTAGCGCTACTGAATGATTCTAACGCCTGCAGAAGATTTTTACAGACACATCCACAGTGTCAGAGCTTCTCGGCCACAGCAAGACCCTGCAGAGGGTGGCCGTGGCCGTGGCCCCAGCCCCACTTGTCCCCACAGTGAGTCAACATTTCCACCTCTCAGCCAGGACGAGCACAGCACCACTCCTGCTGGCTTTCTCCGTGACTAAGAGCAGCACCAGCCCTGTTGGGTTTATTTCCAAATTGCATTGAATTCCTCACATATCCACGAACTGATCTGGCTCAGACCTGTTTCCTGTTGTCCACATTGTGGGCCTGGGCAAACTGAGAACGGGTATGTACCCGGATGCAGCCAAAAACAGGTTTTGCATCAGTTTTCCACCACTGTGTGGAAGGGTTCCCGTATGTGACATGTGTTCATGAACAAATGGCATGGGAATTTAGAAATAAAAAGTGACACAGGTGTATCCCAATCAGACAGAAATCCACACACAGGAAGAACAGCAGAGAGAGATGCCTGAAAACCTACCTATACAAAGAAGGCTCCAATGGAGGCTCAATTTCACCTCTGACGATTCTGCACAGCATTTCCTGAGAAATCCAACAACTTGGAGAGACTCTGCAGTGTCTGAAGACAGACAAGAGAAGCAGAAAAATGCAGGTGTGGCTTTGGTGCGGCACAAGCCCCGGTCGGCAGGGACGCGGTCCACCTCCGCTCTCCCCGACAGGTAGGAAGACCCTAACTGGAGCAGTCACAGCCACCTGGCCCCTTGTCCTCGAGAGGCAGGACTCTCCGGGCACCTGGTGAAAGCGACGTAACTCTGGAGCAAAGTCTTTTCTCTAGCAGGCTCCTGGAGGTTTCGGGAAATGATACAAAAGGAAACGCCAAGGCAGAGACGCCTTGTTACCCAAAACTCTCAGGAAAATTCCATTTAAGCCATTTCAATAGTCGTGCAACAGAGGGAGCTCAATGGGAAAGAGAATGGACATGTCTATGCAGGAGTTTCTGCTAATGACTTACCCAAGAGAGTTATTCTAAAACATGAGATTCAGAATCACGAAGTCAGGCTGAAATTTACAGAGCATGAATTAAAAAAAAAAATTGAGGCATTATTAAATATCACTGTTTGACATTTCTATTCAGGAAGGATTTTTCAGACCACAAAAACACTCAAGTGAGACTCGCAGGCCAGCAAGACACTTCTCAGGAATACTACGCTTCCGGAAAAGCGGGTTTCCCTGGATAATTGGATTTCACTCCATCTCTTTCAGGAGCCAGCCCAGAGTCCTCAGAGGAAGTGGAGAAAGAGAATGGCAGTACCTTCCAAGGAACGGGACGAAGGATTTCCTAAACCCGCCACTCTGCCGGGACAGTGTGGAGTCTAGAATGTGTTCACAAAGGCAAGCCACGTGCGAGCTACGCAGCACAGGTACTGTAACACCCTCCTTCTCCTGCCTCCAAACCCTGCAAGCAAATCTTCACTCTGCAGACAAGGCAGGCAGGTGCATTTATGATCAAGAAAGCACTTCCCCGGGTTGTGTTGCTCCCCTCACAAAGAGAAGCCCTACTCTGACACATCACTTTCTGTCGTCACAGCTAACTGACCACAAAGCCGTGGGCTCTGACGTCACACCTAACTACAGAACTAACCACAAGGCTGCTTTTGGCGTGATTTTACTGCCAGGCTGTGGCCATTCTGAAACTTAGGTGTCGACAGGTGTGCCTCAAGGTTTGTTTGGATTTTTTTTTAATTTTTTTATTGTTTTTTCTTTAATATATTTATTTGGAAACAGAGACACAGGAAGCAGAGAGAGACAGAGAGATCTTCCATTTGCTGGTTCATTTTCCAAATGGTCTCAATGACCCAGCTGGGCCAGGCTGAGGCCAGGAGCTTCAACAGGTCTCCCATGTGTGTGGCAGGGGCCCAGAGACTTGGATCATCTTCCATTGCTTTTCCCAGGCCATTAGCAGGGAGCTGGATCAGAAGTGGAGCACCCGGGACATGAACTAGCACCCATCTGGGATGCTGGCATCACAACAGAGGCGTTATTCACTATGCCACGAGGCTGACCCCCTGTTTTTTCTTAGAAGCTTCAGATCCTTGTCCTGTTCAATGCTCTTCAGCCTGCACTTAACCGTTGGCCGCATTCATCATTGCATTAACCATGACCAGGACATGAGCTAAGGGAGAGACTTAATGAAGAACAGCCCAGGTAAGACGCAGGTTAAAGCACTTGCATCTCACATTGGAGGACTTGAGCTATGGCGCCCGGTCCCCCTCGATCCCAGCTTTCTGCCGACGTGCGCCCCACGAGGCAGTGGTGATTTCTCAAGTATTCCGGTCCCTGCCACCTGTGTGGGAGGCTTGGATGGAGTTCCTGGCTCCTGGTTTCCACCTGGTCCAGCTGGCTGTTGTGGGCCTGTAGGAAGCCAATCAGCAGATCAGGGCATTTGTGTGTTTGCTTGCACTGTGTGTGTGTGTGTGTATGCACACACGTGTGTCTGCCTCTCAAGTCATTTTTTAAAAAATTAGAGCAAAACTACATGGGAAGTAAAGCAAACATAGGAAATGTCAAGGCATTTTAAGACATCGAGGCTACTGTTCCAGAACTTTCAGCCTGACTGCTCTCCCTTTCTGAAGCCAGCGATGGAGCTGAAATGTCTCCAGTAGGAACGCCACTGCCCAGGCACACCCCCTGGTCCACTGCTGAGCTGCGGCAACCGCGACACTCGGGTTCTCCAGGGCCGAGCCAGCCAGCATGGCCGCACGCTCCCTGGGACCGGACCAGGGAGCGCGGGAGCCAGAGCTGTACAAAACTAAGAACAGCCAAGATCAGCCACTGCCACTTCCTGGCTCCCCTACAGAGTTAGGAGGCAAGCATTAACCAAGGTCGACCCTGCCTGGGCTGCAGGGAGAGCTCGCCCGCGGTGCACAGCTGCAGGGCGCGTGTGCGCTCTCCTCTCAAAGTTCAACTCATTTTCTTCAACCAATGTAAACCTTGAAGCTGTTAAGTAGGGAAAACATCTAAACCCTGAGTTCTGTTCCTATTTCACTCTGTTTGTACTCCATTATACATTAAAGGACTGCGGGAAATCAGTTAAGAGTTTATTTTGGTGTGGAAAGTTGTTTTCCATATTTCGAATCCATGCACAGCTTTTTCATGACACTCGTTTTCTTGAACTTTCTAAAACCCCTCATCTGCATGGATTTCAAATGTTTTTGCATCTAAATAAGCTTATCTCTCTTTTTAAAATATTTTATTTATTTGTTTGTTTCTTTGTTTGAAAGAGTTGGATGGAGAAAGAGAGCTTCCATCTGCTGGTTCACTCCCCAAATGGCTGCAACAGCCAGGGCTGGGCCAGGCTAAGCCAGGGGCTTCATCTTGGTCTCCCATGTGGGTACCGGGGCCCGAGAACTTGGGCCATCTCTGCTGCTTTCCCAGGTGTATTAGCAGGGAGCTGGGTGGGAAGTGGAGCAGCCGGGACTCAAACTGGCACTAATATGGGATGCCAACGCTGCAGGTGACAGCTTAACCCATTATGCACATTCATCTCTTAATTCCGTTTTCCCACAAACTTTCTAACGGGCTCTCATAGAAGAGGAAACAGCCCAGAGCTGCAGGATTGTCAGGGCTCAAGCACAGCCAGTGAAGAGGCTAAGAGTTCTCGGAAGCAGCGTCTGCTGTGACGGTCTGCTGTGACGTTCTGCTGCCCTCAGAGTAAACTGGGGTTAATCTTACCTGACGCGGCTGTTGGGAAGAGCAGGCACGCTGCTTAAATGAACTGAAATTGCCTGATGAAACACGGGGCATCATTAAGCGTTCAGGAACAAAGCCGTCCTTCCAGTTATTTCGGTCTTTTACAACCTTCATAAAGGAGTTCACCTGCGGATGAAGCAGGGCCCTGTCCCCCTCCACATCCTGAGTGATTAGCCTCAAACGGCCACAAATGCCGGATCCACAGGACAGGACTAACATTGCGTGGGTGGCTCTTGCAGCCCCCCAGGAGCCTGTGGGGTGTGCCCTGGGCCCGTGTTGCAGGGCTTCAGGCTCCCATCTACCAGGGGACCACTGCATTCACGGTGTTAGAGCCCAAATCTGGACAGAGCACCAAATCCTATTGGTCACTTTATTATAAACTTAGGTTTTTTTTTTTTTTTTTTAAGTGTCTTTTCTTTAAATGGCACTGCTATTGGATTTAAACAATTTTATTTACCAGAATGGCAGAGCAACAGTGAGAAAAAGGAGATCTTCCAAGCACTGGTTTATTCCTGAAACACACACAGAGCTAGGACTGCACCAGGCTGCAGCCAGGGAAGTGGAATTCCATCCATGTCCCCAATGTGGGTGGCAGAGACCCAAGTATTTGACCCATCATCTGCTGCCTCCCGGGGTGTGCATTAGCAGGAAGCTGGATCAGAAGCGGAGTAGCCAGGACTCAATCCGGGTAACTCCAACACAAGGACACAAATGACACTGGAGTCCCAAGTGACGACTTCATGGCTGCACAGCACACCCAACCCCACTGGCCATTTTAGAAGAAAGATCACCAGTTGGCTTCTCCCCTGCTGTTACAAAGGCACCAAACTGTGGATTAAACCATGTCTCACTCCACAAAGGGTAACCTGCTGCTGCTACAATTTTTTTCTACCCTAAGACTTCCCTGAGCAAATTTAGACATGCAAAGGGCCAACGGTCACAGGACTGTAATCCAGACACAGGAGCATGGCCACGCACCGTGGCAAAAACACTTGTGACAATGCAGCCAGCCCAGCAGCCTGCCTGGGCATTGTCCAAACCAGAGGGTCAGGCCTTCACAAGCATGGCTTTGCAGGAGCCCCACACAGGACCCCCTAACAGACAGCAAAGGCCAGGTCAGCCTTCCCCTGGCAGGGCCACGGACACGCCAAGTGCACATTGCAGACTCCCTGAGCATCCAAGACAAGGTTACAGACCTTCCCCCAGACCCACTCCTCCTCTATGGTCTCTCCCTCTCCTCTGCCCATCTATGCCACTGCCCTCTCCCGAGTCTCAAGAGGCTCACAAAACAAGCGTGCTAGGAGCAGGCCCTGGGGTTTGTACTCCGTTATACATCAAAGGACTGCAGGGAATCAGAGTTAAGAGTTTATTTTGGTGTGGAAAGTTGTTTTCCATATTCCAAATCCATGCATGGCTTTTCATGATACTCGTTTTCTTGAACTTTCCAAAACCCCTCATCGGCATGGATTTCTAATGTTTTTTATCTAAATAAGCTTATCTCTCTCTTAAAAAATATTTATTTATTTGAAAGTCAGTGTTATAGATAGAGAAAGAGAGGTTCTATCTGCTGGTTCACTCCCCAAATGGCTGCAACAGCCAGTTAAGCCGCTGCTTGGAATGCCTGCCTGGTTTCCAGGTTCAAGAACCACCTCAGATTCCAATCCAGCTTCCTGCGAATGCACCCTGAGGCAGAAGATGACGGCACAAGTCTGGGAGACCCAGATGGAGCTCCAGGCTTCAGCCTGGCCCAGATCTGGCTGCTGCGGGCATTTGGGGAGTGAACCAGCCGATGTAAGATCTCTCTCTCTCTCTCTCTCTCTCATGCAACCTTTCAGATAAATAAGTACACTTTTTGAAAGTATGTTGGAAAACTGTTTTCTAGAGCCTACTCTCCATCCTAGGATACAAACAAGGACACACATGGGGAAAGAGGAAGGGGACAAGAGAACTTTCTTCTTAAAGTAGAACACTTATTTTTAAAAAACTCCAGTTGAGACACTTATCCAAGCAAGATCCAGGATTCGTCTGACGGGTCTCAGACTTGAGTTTCTGGGAGTCCAACCCAGACAGCATCTCTGGTTCCCACCTACTCGCTCCACTGCTCTCCCCTAGGAGACCAGCTCCATTCTCAGCAGAACCAACACACAGCTGCCAGGTCCTCTCTCAGTGCCCTATCTCTACATTGAGAGACGCCGAGCGACCAGCTGGTCACCAGTATGCCAGCAGCCAATGTGTCCACACCTGCCCCAGGGAGAAGGCCACACTGTGGCTCCTAGGACAGGGGCCAGCAGGGGCCAGCTGCTCCCATTCTGCTTGTCCCCAGAGTAAGGTGCACACAAGCAGGAGATAATTAAACTTGAAGCACCCTCACATGCGGGCACTGCACATGAGGACCAGAGCTTGGGGCCTCGCAAGTCCCTGGTGACCAGGTGCCCCTCCCGCAAGACCACACTCAGAAATCCTGTGTTCAGGGGATGGGTCAGTTCCAGAGAAACAACTGACTCTATGCATCTCGGGCCCTGCTTGGTAACAGACAGGTGCTTCTCCCACAGGAAGTCTGTTACTGTGATGGGGTGAGCGATGTGTTTCTTTGTAAACACCCCGACTGATCAGCAAAATACGTGGAAATACGTGGAGCACCATCCAGGAGGTAACACCTCTTGGAACTTAGCCATGATGCCCCGGAGGCGGACGGCACCGAACACATCTGCCCACCACTCAAGAAAAGCCTCAAGAGGAGCAGCAAGCCCAAGTCTCACCAATAACTGTTTATCCAGCGAGTTATAAAAGAAGCCACTGGGTTTTTATTATCCAAGCTTTTAGGACAGTTCAAGTTCAATACACACAATGTTTCATTCATGCTGTTAAATTGATAATATTAACCTTTCTTGCTGAGATGCATTAAAAATTCTGGCTTTTCAGAGCAAATGTAATTAGTTCACATTAGTAACCTCACCAGCAGCAGCCACAGAAGCAAAGTGAACTAACAGGATATGGATTAATGTAATCAAAACATCATCTCCCATCATCTCCACTCTTCAGGCAGCTGGCGGCACTTCCTCTCTCGGTTGGGTTCTTTTCTTTTTAATAAAAAAGATAGATCAATGAAATGGAGGCATAACTACGTGTAATCCCCCCTCGGGGGAGTGCTGCACCGGAAACCATTTTGGTGAGCAATCCCAAAAGTTTTTAATTTGATGCGTCTGTTCAATACCATGTTGACAACAGAGATGGCATGAGACTGGCGGGAAACGAACTTGGGTGGAGAGAGAGGGAGACGTGGAGGGAAGAGTCCAGAGGCTGTACACGGGACGTGGGGCTAGTGACTCTCACAGCCCCACTGGGAATCTCTCACCCTAAAAAACCACAGTGCTGCTAGGAGAAAGAAACCAAAGCGGCCCAAGGTGTTTACCCACCAAAATCTACTTCTGCAAACCCTGCAGTGGCCATCCACGCTGCATGCTTTGTGACCCTCGTTCTGATCAGGATGCTAGACAGGTCCTCCTCTCTGTCCTCCCCCACCCCTGGACTGGCCCCTCCAACCATCATTTTTCTGGAACACGCAGTACAGGGGGTGCACAGACAGACCTCCTGAAACCTGCCCATGCTTAGAACAGGGCACTCACCCCAGGCACCGCCCTCAAAGCTGTGGGAGGGGATGCAGGCTTGAAGCCACCAGTGGCCCCTTTGCTACCAGATGGGACTTAAGAAGGGAGTCAACATGCAGCCAAGTCATGGGGAGCCCCCGTGGCCTTCCTGAGCCCGCTCCACTCCAAGACTCTTCCATGGAGGGGACCCCAAATCTGTTCTTTGCATAAACCGGGGGAGTGGGGTTTCCTTCCCTAGGAAGGTAAGTGAAGACACTTCAAATAACCCATTTTCAACAGGGCAGCAAAGTCCAGCAGTACCTGGGCTTGGGACTTGAGGGCTGGGGTAGGCTGCACCTGGGGTGGTGAGGAGCCTAGGCACAAGGGCACCACATCCCACCTTCCCCAGCCTAACCACAGACATGCAGTTCTCCCATCCTGCCAGGAGGCAGGGACAAGGAGAATGGATGGGGTCTTCTTCCGGGACCAGTTCTTACATACAGCCCGCAGAGGAATTTTAACCTGTAAATTTGTCTTGGTACAGAAAAGAAATAGCCTAATTCAGAATCACAATATAAAAACAAAACAGCCAAAAACTGCACTTAGGAGACAGGGATTCACGGCTCCGTCCCAGTCACACAGCGGGAAGGCACCATCCTCATTCGGTTCTCCAACCTCTGAAGAGCGTCCCAGGTTACACAACCGGGCTCCCGGCATCCGCAAGGTGCAGAGGGCAGTTAATGTTCAGAGTGGTAGTCACCAATTAGTCCACAACACACACTTATTTACCCAGCTCATACCTCCGCCTGAGTTTCAAGCTGCTCTGTGAGCATTTGGCTAAGCCTGACGCGACATGAGCCTGGGGTCAGTGACTTCACTGCACAGTTAATGTCACCTTCAGGGAGCCGTTCCAGGCGGTGCTGGGTGCCGTCAGAGGACAGAAATGCACCACCTTTTCTCCATATGTTTCTATTTGAAGGGAAAAAGCATGGTTGAGAAATACTGAGACTCGTTTGAAGCTGACCTACTTTAAAATTAAAAAGAATGCATTGATGGCCAAACTTAAAAAATTTTCCAAGGGGTGAATAAAAATTAGCACATCCTACGATCGACGTCAGGTGCATGCTACTGAGCAACGTCGCTTCACGGGAGTATGGAGTGTGATGCCCAGTCATGACGGCAGGGGGTCTTCCCACGAAAGGGTACCGTTACGGACAACAGAAAGCTTCAGACCAGAACAGGGTTACGGCTTCTGTGACTGACGCATGCTGTCTGACATCAACAAATGGCAACAGACCCGGCCAGCACCGGAGAGTCCCAGGAGGCAGCCTAATGTTACCTCGTGCTGAGAGCACAGCTATGTCGCCACTACCCTATGAGAGCAGGTGGCTTTCAGCAAGTGTGACATCAACCCTGGGACGGTCCCACCTGCCGGTGGACCCAATGTACTCTCTTATCAGGACATCAGACTTCTGGGGGAGGGAGAG
Organism: Oryctolagus cuniculus; assembly: GCF_964237555.1. Lineage (NCBI taxonomy): Eukaryota > Metazoa > Chordata > Mammalia > Lagomorpha > Leporidae > Oryctolagus > Oryctolagus cuniculus. The sequence continues at coordinate 8,636,740 of NC_091443.1, forward strand.
GAAGAAGAGACAAACTCTTGGGCTGTGGCTCCCAGGGACACCCTGGGGCAGGCTGTCCGAGGCGCCCGTGGCAATGACTTCAGAGACAGCCTGCAACAGGCCCTGTGCCATCGTCCAGATCTTGTGATGGCCTCGCTGGGGGCTCCACCCCTTTCCACCTTCATCAGGTACTGCAATTGCTGCTGTGGTCAACAAGCTTAAAGATTTGGGGTTTTTTGCCCTCAAACGGTGGTGCTGGGGGAAAGGCAAGGGCAGTGGCAACCCCTAGAAGGGGGCGTGTCCGTGCCCGAGACCCCCCCCTGCCCAGAGAACCTTCCTTTGAGGTTCCTTTATCTCTGCCTCTGCAGTCTAACAGGAAGCCCCTGGCCCCTGCACGACAGCCTCCTCCCCTGGAGAGACGGAGGTGGCTCAGGACCCAACCCTGGGAGTGTGCCGCTCCCACCTCCACGCAGGTCCCACGGATGCTCAGCCACACACGCATCTCCTTCCTCCACAACTCAATCAACTGTCCCAAAGAACAGGCCTGCGGGCTCTCTTCTCTCTGCTCCCACGGCCTTCCTCCAGAGGACTCACAGGGAGGAGTCCACTTGTGTCCGCGGTCCCCAGAAACCTCCCAGACCAGGTGCACCTGCTCACTGCACGAGCACCTCACACTCAGCGCGCCAGCACTGCCAAGCGCCCTCTCTCCCTTCCTCCCCCACCACACGCCCGCCCTGTGCTTCCCTGTCCCAGGCAATGGGGCTGGTGGTCAGTCCACTTCTCCAGTGGGGCCTCAGTCACCCACAGCTGCTCTGTATTTCCTCCATCTTCCCCATCACCTTCATCCTCACCATGTCCTGCCAAACACACCTGCCAAGGATCTGTGGCACCCCTTGCATGCTCTCTCTGCTGCTAGAGCACCCACCCCCACCCACCCACTGGGTCCTCTTTACCTCCCCGGGTGATGGCCAGAGGTCAGAGAGCCTTCTGGGAACATAGGTCTGCTGGGGGCACCCCCCGCTGAGTGCTTGCTCAGGTCTGATCTGCCCAGGCAGGCGACAGGGCTGGCACTGCCCGTTTCTCCCAGCATCTCTGCCCGCACGGACTTGGCCTCACACCCTCACCTCTGTTGACCTGTCTCCCAATCACTGCCCAACTCCTCTGCCAGCTCTGAGGGCCTGGATCCTCAGCGTGCCTTCCCTGCCACCTCCATGACAGCCCGCCCGTTGTCCCCACCTCCAGGGGCACTCTGCACACGACTCCCACACAACAAGCACCACACTGCTATCTGGTTTGCTCCCCACACAGGGCTGTGCCTCCCTCGGAGCCCAAGAGCTAAGCTCCCACTCGACAGAAGCAGCAATGGGCCAGGGTTTGCTGTGTGCAGATGCCACATGCACAGGACCCAGAGCCTGGAGGCGAGGACTGGGCCTGAGTTAGGCACGCAACAGGTCTCGTGCCACCCATGTGGCCACGAAAACTGGGCATGCCCCAGTGCAGGGAACTCTAGTCAACAGGCAGAACTGAACACCACCGATGTGAGCAGACCTGCTGCCACTGTCGCTGCTAACCACTTTTTCCAACAGTTTGCTTCACGGCCCGGACCAAATGGTTCATTGCTATTTGCCGGTCCAACCTGCGTGTCTCTACCCCACACAGACACTTTTAATTAGGACCCTGGGGTCCAGAAGTGAGAGCAGCAGCGTGGATCTGAAAGGGTGCACTGTCCTCTGCCACAGCCCCAGGATATCCAGGGAGACAGGACACGATGTTGGGCCAACATCCAGCGAGAGCACCACAGCTGGCGGCTGAGACTCCTAAATCCAGCCCCAGAACTAAGTAGCACGAGACGCAGCTTCAGCTGAAAAAGCAAGGAGGCAGAAACAGCAGTGAGGACGAACGCTTCCCCCAACCCGACTCCAGGGAAACAAGTCAAGTGAGGGGGAAAGAGAAACTGTCATTTTTTTGTTGTTGTTTTTTGAGAGACAGAGCTCCGATCAATGGTTTTACCCCCTGAATGCCAGCAACAGTGGCAGGAAGGGGGAGCTAGGGAGAGGGGCATAGCCAGGAGCGAGGTTCCCAATGCAGGTCTCCCATGGCAAAGGCAAGAATGCGATCACTTGAGCCATCAGCACTGCCTCCCCGGGTCCACATTAGCAGGAAGCAGGAGCTGGAGCCGCAGTCGAACCCAGGCAGGGAACCTGCGTGAGGCCAGGGCACCCTCACCAGTGTCTTAAGCGCTAAGCTCAAGATTGGCCCCAGGACCAGTTTTTAAATGCCATTCATTCTCAGGAGTTAATAATTAGGAGACCAAAATCATCACGCAGCAAAGCAACCAGACCCTAATAAGTCCAGAGGACGCGACCGTCCCTCCAGTTGGTATAAACTACATTATCGAGAAAAGGAGTCAGACATCCCATGACATCTATTTTTACACCACACGGCCCAGAGTTAGCCACACACTTTTAATGACTTGAGATTCCGGGAGAATTATCGCTATGGTAACATTTCCAAAGGGCCATCGACGTTACCAGGCACCAGTCCACAACAGTTTGGATCCGGCACGGCTTTTTAGAGCAGACCATGTTATTTTCAAAACGCAGCTAATGATTCCACATTCCTGCCGAGGCTCTGCTAGAACTTAGCTAATGGAGTTATTTACAAGTGTGAGTTAATAGAAAGAACACCAGGCCCGAGACGGGCACTCAGAAATCATCTGTTATCACTTGGAATCAAGTTCATCTAATAAAACACCACCCATAAATAATTCATGGATGATCACAGGGGAGGGAGCAGAGGGCAAAATAAAACAGGAAGGTATAAAGTTTGCCATTATTTTTGTTTCTTCAATAACTATATTACAAATTTAGGAATTGATGTATTATTCGGATCTCAGATATTTTTAATGCTTGTGTGTAAACAATACAAGCCATCCTACCACTGGGAACGCACAATTCTTCGGGGCCCTCAGGGGGTAGCCATGAAGAAACAAGTCATGCCCCAAGCCTTATTTTCATAAGAAAACAGGAGGCTGACTTCGAAGGCCAACTCCGTGTGCACTAGCGTGCTGGGTACTCAGCTCAGCGCTGAAAATCAAACTTGGAATCAGAGCTGGAAAAGACCTTGACAATGGGCTTTTCACACACTTGGGCACCTCCCTTGGCAGCTCTCAAAACCTGCTCAAATCATTAGAATAAGAAAACATGGTGGCACTACCTGTGCCAGGCGGGCAGTGTTTTGGAAATGCTGATTTTAGTTACACGCTTGCTTTGCTCTGGAAACACAATGTGCATCTCTCACTGTGGGTCTGATCACATAGCTAAAAACCACTGATGTGGCACGCGTTCCTTCCGAGATGTGAGCTGACGCCCCCGAGGTGACTGACGACTACAGGCCATGACAACACTCAGAAACAAGAATTAGGTCCTCCTGGGTGTTGAACATGGATTCCCTTAAATAGAACATCCGACCCAGGCACTTAGAAGGATCACTTGACACACAACCATATTTTCAAAGTTGACAAAAACTCCACTGACAAAAACTTGGCTCTTAACTATGCCTTTAGACCAGATGCCCGTTCAAGGGGCATCTTGTGATCCCATGATTTTTTAATCACAGTACCACAGACTTGCAGACAATGTGTTACAAGCAGACCTGTGTTTTCCAAGGGTTGCGCAGGAAAAAACCTTACTCAAGCATGCCAGGAGCACACAGCCTTTTTAAGGCCATTTACCAAGGAAAGACACTCACTCTCTCTCTCTCTCTCTTCCTCTCTCTCTCTCTCTCTCTCACATTGTCCCAAGGGCATGCCAAACCAGGGCACCTGCCAGGGCTGACTTTCGGACTCTCAGAGCAGATGAAGGTGAATTCCAGGCTTCCGTTCCCGGGAAAGCCAATGGTAAGGGCAAGCACGCCCCCGGCACGGTCTCCAGGGAGCTGGGGGTTCACTCGGCCCACACGGTGCACGTTCTCGCTGAAGGACGATCAAATGTGGGAAAGTCTGCCTTCAAACAAAACACACTAAGGTTTGAAAGTTTAGGAAGAAAACAGAAAATGGGCCCCCTCCCTGCTGTCTAGATAATACCTGTTGGCCTTTGAGAAAAAGCAAGAAAAGCGCATGGTTAGAAAATCCAAACAGTGCACAAAGAATAAAGATGAGGGGAAAGGTCAAACGCACTCCCAGTGCCTTTGCACAGAAAACACGCACTCGTACTGGCTGGATTCCTCCTGGGGAAGGAGACTTCTCTCTAACCATCCTCCACGGCTCAACACGTGTCTCCCAGCATGCACGCTTCTTTAAAATCAGACCTGAAGAATCGCAGGGGTACATGCAATGCACTGCGACTTTTCTCCCACCATTTACTGCGGCACACAACGAGCTGAATTTTGAGCACAGGTGTGCCGTGAGAATCCCATTCTTGGGAAGCAAACTCAAAATGCAATCCTTTTGTGCCTACTTTGTAATCCTTTAGTAATTACACCTATGGGAATACAACGTCACAGCAGCACCAGCTGGCATTTCACGGGGGGCAGGGTCCTCCATCAGGTGGCACCGAATCCTTGGAAGGGAGCTGGTGTCTGGAACGCTCAGAGAGAGAACTCTCTTGGACCAAAAAAGTGTCAGAGCCCGGGGCGGGCAGAGCCGCAATTGTGAGCTGGACTCTTCGATTCTGCAGCCTCCTCCTACATGGGGCTTTCTCGGAGGACAGAGGTGAAAAGGAGCCGCTTGGAACACAGTGCGGGAGAAAGGGGCAATACCAAGGCCCAGCAGCTGGCTTCAGGGGCAAGGACAGAATGGGCTCAAACAAGCTAGGGCAAGGCGGGGCTGGGGGTCTGACCCTCTGTGCACGAGCCTGGGCAGTAGCACCTGTCTTTTGCCTGGGCTGAACTAAAAATGGCTTGGTGACCAACTAGACTCTAAAAAGCATATCCTTGTCCCAGGATTCCTGAAGTCGGCCCTTGATCCCCGCTCTTAAAGGAGCAAGGTTAGGACGCAACTGAGGGTGCCCCCTGGGGAGAGCCGGGCGTGGTGGGAGCACTGTCAGGCCCCATGCTGGGAAGCCAGCCCTCCCCTGCATGGGGGTCCAGCCTTCCCCAGACAGATGGAAGGATCTGGGATGGCCAATGGCTCAAGGAGGTGGGACTTCTCCCACGACACGCCACTTTGCACGGACGTGCCTAGTCTACATGGCTGTGGTCATGGGTCCAGGCGAGCACTGAACAGAACTGGAATGGAAAGGACAGCTTCACCTTCAGCGCGTCCAGCAGCTTCCTTGGTGTCGTCTCTCTTTGAGAGGAAAAGCCGAGGGAGGAGGATTTACTGGGAGTGGCTAAGCGGCAACGGGGCCCAGCACCCCGGGCAGGGGCCCGCATTCCTCTGGGGTGACAGGGCACCAGCAGCCAGTGGCTCCCCCACGCTTCTGCCACTGCTGACTAAGCCCACAGGAATCCCGGCCAGTGGTCGGCCCACCAGGAGGACAGGCAGGCAGAGGAGGAGTCCCCCATGGTGCCTGGGGTCCGGCCGCTGGCCCGAGGAAGAAAACCCACAGTGTGCCCACCTGTGCCCAGGGGACAGCCCAGGCCCTATAGGAGCATCAGGCCCCACACTCAGGAAGGCAGGTTCCCAGGTGCCCCTGGGCTGAGAGTTGGCACAGTGCCGGCTGTCTGCCCCAGGGAGGCAGAGCTGAACTCCGGGCAGGCAGCCGCAAGTCCAGTTTACCAGATAAACACGAGAAACTAAGAAAGACAAACATGGAAACGGCCTTGGCTCCATCAGCTTTCGGGAGCCTAATTCGTGCTAACTCCAGCCGTCCAAGATCTCATTTTGATCAATGGTTCCCTGGCACTGGGTGTATTTTACACCCTGTATGACTGTTACATTTTGTATAAAAGAATAAAAAGCTAACTGTAAACCACACCTTTCTTCCTTCTCCACAACACGCCATTCATCAGCGCTAAAGCATCCACCCACTGGAAGGTATTTTTACAAGATTAAAGGATGGCTTTAAAAACAAAGAAGTCTCCCTAGCTAAACAATCCGGCAAACAAAGGTGCTTGATCACTGATCAGCTTCAAAGTTTTGCTCCCCGCATGAAAATAATTCACCCATGTAAAAATGAGCCCAGCCCCGGGGGGGGGGGGGGGTGCGCAGGGCAGAGAACTGTGAGGACTTGGGAAAGGGAAGGTATTAAAATTCGGAGGCAGCTGTTTTACAATTAAGCAGGTGTAATTAACCATGCTCATGTCACTCTTTCATGCTGAAGTCATGGATGTTCCCTGACCGTGTGTGGGGGGCACAGGGGAATGGGGAGGGAGGGAGGGAGGGACAGAGGCATGTCAAAGAACCCTCAGCAGGTTTTTTTTTTTTTTATTTGACAAGTAGAGCCACAGACCGTGAGAGAGAGAGAGAGAGAGAAAGAGAGAAAGGTCTTCCTTCCGTTGGTTCACTCTCCAAATGGCCACTGTGGCCGGTGCTGCACCGATCCGAAGCCAGGAGCCAGGTGCTTCTTCCTGGTCTCCCATGTGGGTGCAGGGCCCGAGCACTTGGGCCATCCTCCACTGCACTCCCGGGCCACAGCAGAGAGCTGGACTGGAAGAGGAGCAACTGGGACTAGAACCCGGTGTCCACATGGAATGCCGGCGCCACAGGCGGAGGATTAACCAAGTGAGCCATGGCGCCGGCCCCTCAGCAGGTTTAATAACCAGCAGGCACGAGAGCCACAACGACACAGAGCCTCCTGACGGAGCAGGACGCGACCCAGCGCTCGGGCAGCATGGCGGCCAGCCTTCTTGGGGCAAGGCAAGCCTCCCCGGCCTCAGTGGCTGTGTGTTCCCGGGGAGGCTCCCTGAAGTGCTGAGCAGGTGTGATGGGGAGAACTGGGCAGTGGAATCACAGGAAAGCAGGCTTGGGTCTGGGCTAGCTCCTGAGCTGCGTGATACCTTGCACAAGTCAGGCCAAGGTTCCATGCCTCTGTTTCCTCATCTACCGCAAAGGCAGTGGCAGTATCCGGTCCACAGCCTGGGGCAAAGATTAAGTGAGAATTGCAAGAGCCCGGTCCTTGCTCAGAGAAAACCAGCTGTGACCAGAAACACAGGTCTTTCTAAGAGAGGAGCTGCGTGGGGATCCAGAGGGGGCTGCAGCCCTCTCCACCCCAGGTGCCACACCCAGGCAGCAAAAGGGACCAGCACACGTCGGGGAGGTGAAGGGGACGCTGGGAGGATGTGCGTTGTGCAGCATCGTAGGAGAAACAGGCTTCCACTCTGCAAACCCCACATGAGAAAGAATCTTCCAGAAGGTCCAGAAGAGCTTTAACGATGGATACACAGGGGCTGGTGTTGTGGCGTGGCAGATAAAGTCACCACATGCAACACCGGCATCCCACATGCTGCTGGTTTGTGTCCCTGCTGCTCCACTTCCGATCCAGCTCCCTCCTAACAGCCTGGGAAAAGCAGTGGGAGGTTGCCTAAGTACTTTGAGCCACTACCCATGTGGGAGACGTGGAGGAGGCTCCTGGCTCCTGCCCGGCCCAAGCCCAATCATTGCAGCCATCTGAGGAGTAAACCAGCGGATGGAAGATCTCTCTGTCCCCCTCTGTGTAACTCTGTCTTTCAAATAAATAAATAAGCCTTTAACAACAACAACAAAAACCCTGATACACACAAACACACACACACACACACACACACACACCTTTTGTCACCTTGGCTAAATACCTCGGATTTAGCTGTGGATTTTTTCTTTCTATTCAGAAAATGCTTAATCACATAAACATCTTGGGAGAGGGATGGAGGAGGAGTCCGGCCCCATCGGATGCCCTAGCAGATGCTGCCATCAGGCGAGCGTGTCCATCCTGGCGGAGCTCACCGTGTGCAGGTGTGGCTTATCACGGTCACCACCTCCCCTCCCCCACCAGACTTCCAGCCTTCAGGGGCAGGCAGGTCTGGGGGCTGGCGATGACAGTGGCCTGGATGTGTCCCAGGTTCTAAGTCGTCTCAGCCTGCAGAGCCGTTGCTATGGCCGGGGCTGACTCCTCCAAGCCTCTTTCACTGCAGCTTCCCCCCAACTGTGACCCTTCGGGGGGATTAAGCGGGGCACAGGAACAGAGCTCACGGGACTTCTGTGTCCCAGAGCTGATGCCTACTCTTTGGTTTTCATGGCAGCACACCCTTGAATGACAGATGCACAGACACTATACGGGGCCTGAGGGACCCTGCTGGGGTGACACACAGGAGGAAGGCCAGGCAGCCCGACCCTAGCCGTCTTCTCTCCCACTGGGTCCACAGTGTATCTTCACTGACTGCAGGCAAACTTCACTTTCCACCCAGAGCCAGGCACCCCGCAGCACTGCCTCCTTCCTGTCCCTCTGCGCCAGAGGAGCCAACTCCCCTGTGCACACCTGCAGACCAGGTGTGCCTGCAGGGGAAGCCTCCGCTGGGCACGCTCCAGGCCAGGGAGGGCCTATCCTGTGATGGATCTCAGAGACCGCAGAAATGAGCACAGGTGAGAGTGTGCGCGCTGGGGACCCTGGAGAAGGGGTCCTGGACTAAACCACGGATCCCACGGAGCCAGCTCCACGCATCCTCCTCGCTCTGGAGCCACTCAGATCCCAGCTTTGTCCCCCACACCAGCTGCTTCCTGTAGCCACTGCTTCAGAACTGTGAGTGCCAGGGAGTCACGCCAAGCTCACAACCGCCCCCACCCAACACCACCCCGAGAAAAGGCCTCTCCCCTTCCCGGAACTCATGTCCGGGGCCCACACTTAAAATGTCCTTACCATGGGAACCGGAAGTCTTACCTCCTTAAAGCTCAGGGGTTCTGGGTCTGCAGGTGACCCTGAGAGAATAATTGGTTGGGAAGAAGATGACACCTGGTAGAAGAGGTTAACAGTCTCCAACCGTGTCCATTGACTGTTAGTCCGAAAGTTTACTCATTTATCTAACCTTAACGGATGACAAAACAGAGTCCTGGAGGCAATGTAAATGTGTTTAATTCTCTCCATTTTCTCAAAATAGTAACTGTTGACACAATTAACTGGGGATTGGCCTAAACTGCTCCAGCGCTTTTCTGGCTTGCTAATTAAATTTGCTCTCACTACCCAAATAAAAATTCTGAGAAAACTTGGGCTTCTGGGCATACTACACAGGATGCGAGACCCAAATCCACTTAGTCCTTATCTACTGCCCCACTTAATAAACAAAAAATGTGAAGATATGCATTTAAAAACATCTAAATGGCTTTCACAGTGTGGATATTGCAAGTCTTCCAGGATGCGAAATGAGAGCTTCTGATAAGAGTCTAATGAGCTGTTATCCAGTAACTTCCAGGCCTGGGGATGCTGGCTTCTCCTCCGTCTGCCCAGAGGCTGCCCAGGGAGCACACTAAGTGGAACTGCCCACCCTAGTCATTACTCTTCTGTTCTGGAACCCAAGTCGCTCCATGCACGGACAGACAAATCCCAGCTATGGCTTCAGAACTCCCTCATCCTTCCACGACTTCAAATGACAGTCCTTCCCCACTGCTTCAAGAACCGGGAGCTGAAAGGTGAGACCAAGTTCCTATTTTCTCTGCCCATTTCCATCCTTTACTGGTTTCAGTGGCTCACCTACACCACAAATCCTCCGTGTGTCCATTCCTGTCTGCGTACTTAACACACACCTGGTGTTTCTTTCTTTAAGATTTTATTTATTTATTTGAGATATAGAGTCACAGACGGTGAGAGAGACACACAGAGAAAGGTCTTCCATCTGCTGGTTCACTCCCCAAATGGCCACAACGGCCACAGCTGGGCTGAGAGGAAGCCAGGAGCTCCCTCCAGTCTCCGATGTGGGTGCAGGGGCCCAAGGACTTGGGCCATCTTCTACTGCTTTCCCAGGCCATAGTGGAGAGCTGGATCAGGAGTGGAGCAGCCGGGACTCAAACTGGCACTTGTATGGGATGGTGGAGGATTAACCTGCGCCACAGTGCCGGCCCCAACCTGATGTTTCTGGAGGACAAAGATCATCTGCAGTTTTCGGGCTGGAGGATGGAAGAGTGGAGGACAGGAGGACATCAAGAACTCCTGGGTCCACGCAGGCAGTTCCAGAGAGCAAATCATAATCACAACAGTTAGAAAAAGCCTAAAGCTAAGGACTGCGCTGGTGGGTTAATGCCCTGGCCTGAAGCTACGGCATCCCATATGGGCGCCTGTTCCAATCCAGCTCACTGCCATGGCCTGGGAAAGCAGTAGAAGGCGGCCCAAGTCCTTGGGCCCCTGCACCCACGTGGGAGACCCGGAGGAAGCTCCTGGCTAGTGGTTTCATTGGGCGCAGCTCTGTCCGTTGCGGCCAATTGAGGAGTGAACCATTGGATGGAAGATCTCTCTCTCTCTCTCTGCCTCTCCTCTAACTCCGACTTTCAAATAAATAAATCATTAAAAATAAAAAGAAAAAAAAGAAGAAGCCTAAAGCTGAACCCTCCTCACATTGTAGATTCAGAATGGCGTGGGGGAGGAGGGAAGGAGAGGGAACTACAATGTCCTGAGCTTATCCTGGCGCCAGCCCTCTCAGACACTTTCCTGACCTTGTATCCCCAATCTCGCTCGGTGGCCCTGGAGGCAGGGCAGGACGTCTAACCCAGACAGGGCTGGCAAGTCCACACCTGACCAAAGTCATGGTGTGAGTCACGAGCCAGGAGAAACACTCAAGTCCTCGGAGGGCGAGAATCACACCTTCTACCTGTTACCTCCTACAGCACCTGGCAGATGCCCCCGACTCCACCCAGACAAGCAGGAGGCAACCGTGCCGGCCCCAGCTCCCACTTCCACCGCTCCCCCGGACCCCGGTGAGGGCAGCCCCCTTTGCTCCCTGAATCCTGTACCTCTGGGACAGGCTGAGCCCTCAGAGCGTTGTCTTTAAATGGGCACAAAGTGGAATCCCCCAGCTTCTCACCCCTCCTGCCTCTCACCCACAACAGAGCAAACGGAGCACACTGAGAGAGAGCACTCAGGAGTCCCTTCAGAGTCAGAGTGTGGACTGCAGCTAGGAGCGAATGGTTTCAGGGCCAGAAAGGCCCGGGGCAGGCTGCCTGGGCCCTAACCACCCCTCAGACCTCTGCTTCTACGAAACAGCGCACTCCACATTCCAAACACCTGGCAAAGCCTCGGAGTACAGCCCATTCACAAGCTGAGAGCCGTGTGTACAGGGCTGGGCAAACAGTCCTGAGCAAGTGTGGACATTCTATATTTTTTTTAACTATTAAAGATTTATTTTATTTATTTGAAATGCAGAGTTGGGAGGAGTGGAAAAAGAGACTGAGATCCTCCATCCACTGGTTCACTCCGTAAGTGGCCACGATGGCTGGGGCTAGGCCAGGCTGAAGTCAGAAGCCAGGAGCTTCATGTGGGTCTCCCACATGGGTGCAGGGGCCAAAGCACTTGGGCCGTCACTGCTGCTTTCCCAGGTGCATTAGCAGGGAGCTGGATCAAAAGTGGAGCAGCCAGGACTAATTTGGCACCAGCACTGCGGGTGGCAGTGTAACCCACTGCGCCAGGATGCCGGCCCCCACTTGTTACAATGAAATGCTACTGTTATTTAGTTGGCTTCTTCCGGCTAGAACCAGGAACCACTTTGGTCATCTGAAAATATTTACAAATTGCTTCCTCAACTTCCTGCGCTTATCAGGGCCAGCACAAGAGTGAGGCAAGATTGGTGTCCAGGGCGCGAACTCGAAACAGACACTCACTCTTGCTCTCACACTCCCCTGAGACAGGGGTCTCTGCACCCCCTCTCCCTGGCCCCAGCCCCTCTCCTGCCTCTCCCCCTGAGTACCCCAGCCCTGTTGAGAACCAAACCACTCAAACGCCACCAAGGCTCAAGCCCAGACCAGAGACGGATTAGCGCAGGAAGATTTCTCCCCTGGACCTCCCATTTGCCAAGTTCTCACCTACCAAGCCTCTGTCAGAGAGCAGGGGTGAGTCTTAACAAGGGCTCCTGAAAGAGAAGTGAGCATCATGAACCCAGTGTCACCCCCGGGGCACCTGGACGAGCACAAGGGCGACTGGGGGAAAGGAGTCTGGCGGGCTTCAGGGAAGAGGGAGAAGGACAACGGACAGCTACGCACAGAGCCCGCGGAGCCGTGCTCTGCAGCTGGCGTTAGCTGAGGCTGAGACCCGCTACACGCGCATGCCAGCCCCAGGCTGCCTGCAACCAAGTACACAGCAAAGCACCCAACTCCCACACCACCGAGGAAGTATTTTAATTTCGCTTTGATCACTCCAGCGGCTCGGGTCCACGGCTCCGCGGCGGTATCACGGAGCACATCAATCGCCAGCCCGTGCGGGAGGAAGCCCTCGCTGGGCTATCACGCTGCTCAGGCTCCGGATGAGGGAAAGCCGTCTTCAGCCGAAAAGAATGATTTAACTGAATTTAAATTCAATCCACATAATCGAGTTACATCGGTGTTCCTCATAAGTGCTTATGAATAATTCACTTTGGTAACTGCAAAAGCCAGACCAGAAAAAGTCACTTCAAAGGAAGAGACTTAACATAAATCCTACCTGAATTTCCTGCTCTCAACTCCTTCTCCAACCACTTTGCTCTCGTTCTACCCTACCTCTGAGACGCTCAGCCAGCCTCTCCACGCATCGGCTCCCCTTCAGCAAGCTCTCCAGACCGTGTGAACTGCAGCCCCTCCTGGGAGTCCAAGCCCACCCCCACTAGCGATCTCAGAGCCAGCTGCTCAGGGCTACTAAGCCACGGGGCTGTCGACCGCACCATGCCATTGCAAGTCCAGGCTCTACAGGACGTCCATCTTTGCCTCCAGCAGTGTCTGCTGAAACCCGGGGTCAACAGATTGATCGAGGTGCCCACCTAACTCCTCTGCGACACGACTCAGAGCAGGAGGTCTTTGGGACCTACTCTGACCAACAGCAGGGCTTCGGTGCCCACCCCTTTCATGTGAGCTCCACTGACTGAAGGCCGGGCTGCCCCTTGGCCATCTTGACATCTCATGCTCCAGGCCACCTGCCGCTCCAGCCTCCTTCGCCACGGGAGGCACTGTGCAAGTCTCACATTCACGAGGAGGCTGGCAGAGCCTGAGGCAGAAGAGCCAGCGAAAGCAAACCTGCGCCTCGCTCTCTGGAAGGTGCGCCCGGGAAACCGGGTTCCCGTACAGAAGCGATCCCAAGTGCACCACTCTCACTCACCACTCACGGACTAGCCCCTTTCATTTAGCAGCCGAAGGGGGGGGTCTCAACGCCATCCAACTGCCACGTCTCTAATAACCACTTCACCCTCCTCAACGGCCCGCTCACGCAGTCTGTGTCTGTACTCCAAGGCTCTCTAAGAATTCGGATAACAACAGGGCCCAACAAAATAAGCATGGCAGTTGCTAGAATCAGCAGCAGAAACTCCCCAGTGGGACCAAGTCAAGCGAATGTCTGAAGTCCCCGCCCCGCAGTGTTCCACATGAAGTCCAGGGAGGCTGTGCCGAGGCCCAGGTTCCTAGCCCAGCAGGCAGTGGGCCCAGGAGGCACAGAGAGCTGCCATCACCGCACTGCCATCCGTAAACCTGAAACCGAACCGATCCTGGGAAACAAATTCCTCTCAGGACTGCGGTGTGCTGGGCCGGCTCGGGCGGCCTCATCGGCGGTCCAGCGACAGAAAGCGCTTTGCGGACAGAAAGTCCGGAAGTCCGTCCCTCCTCCTCGGTGCCCATCTTTGCACCAGTGACTTTTCCAAGGAGGATTTGTTTTCTCCTCGACAAGCAAGAAAGACCTGTCGAGCTAAAGCAGCATTCTTCCGAGAAAACTAAACATCCTCAGAAGTCCACTCGTAAACATTATGACATCGAGATCCTTCAAGCTTTGTCCCCCAGGGTGGTCACAAAGGGTCCCCCAGGATGAGGCAGGGGGTGCGGGAGGAGGGGCAGCAGTGCAGTGACCTCAGCAGGTGGCTGCACCCACCAGGACCATGCACGCGATGATGAAGAGCTGACACCGGGGACGCCCTCATTGACTTATGCTTCTGAGGCTCTCCCCGTGCGTGGGAGACGAGCCCTGGGCCCGAGCCCTGCAGCCTACAGCCCACCCGTTACTCAACACACTCCCTAAGAAGCACCTCTGCGTCACAAAACAGCCCAAGCGAGGCAGAGAACCCAAATGTGCGCCTGCATCCTATCTGTGCGGACGGTGGGAGACCGCAACAGCATCACCACTCAGCAGAGCCACCGCCTCCCCGGCCCAGGTCAAGCACTGGGACCCAGGCGCCACACCAGCCTCTACCCCAGGAACAGTGCTTGCCTTCTCTGGATCCAGGCATCTGACTTGTTTCCACTTGTCTCTGTGTTACAACCAACACTTTGGGGGGGAAGGGTGGATCCCAGTTCAAACACTGGGGCTGCCCAGGCGCCAGGTCTGTTCACCTGTGCCTCCCAATCTCCTTTGATTCCTCCCTCCCCTGTTTAACTACCAAGCCCAACTCCCTGGTCTCAGCAGCTGCTAAAAAACCATCCCAGCACTTTGCAACCACCCAGAAATCCCGGATGGCAGCGGGGTTCACAGATCTGCAGGGCGTATGTGTGTGCAACACGGCTGGGCCAGCTCCCAGAGCCCCACAGGCACAGGCAGCTCAGGGCCAGCCAGCCTCAGTCCCATTAGTTCCCAGCCCCACAGTCTGTACTCGGGGTTCTCGAGCCTCACAGCCACAGTTCTGGCAACTACCACTGTCTCCCCCCTCACCCACGACTCTGCTCTCTCTGGTTTCATCGCCCCATCATTAACCAAGTGGCAAGTTCTAAAAACAAACTCCTAAGTGTTAAATTCTGCACTTATCTGAAGCAGCATGATGAAATCTCATCCCCACCCACCATGTTCTGCCCAGGGTAGGAATCGCCCCTTTGCCCAGTGAATCCACGCTGTAGGTGCTACCCTCCCGTTCGTCACTTAATGGCTGTCTCACTACGAGATGGACTGTCTTAGCACCTCAGCATGCGAGCTCAAGCAATCCTGATTTTACTTAACAATTAAAAAAAAAAGTAAGAACAGCGATGCCAGCAATTTTATTACAGTATTTTGTTGTAACCATTCTATTTTATTAGTAATAATCGTTGTTAATGTCTTCCCATGTCTAATTGACAAATTAAACTTTAGCATCAGTATGTGTACTGGCAGCTCAGTCCTGGCTGTGGGTTCAGGCAGCCCAGGGATCGGGGACCATCTCCCGTGGACAGTGCCCCAGTTCACCCACACTACCCAAGCTCTTTATGGAGACTTACTAAAACAAAATGCAGGCAGCCACAGGTTGGGTCAGTATCACAGTTGTAAAAAGGCAAAGGCAAGGGCCAAACAACTCTAAATCCACCGCCCCTGTTGCCGTCCCACAGGGATTCCACAAAAAGCAGCCGGAAGAGAGAAAACAGGACTGGGAGCTGGTTGGTGTCCGTGGCAAAGAAACAAAAAGCAACTTCTGTTCAATCATGCAATGACACCGGAGCCCAGCTCCCGGAAGAGGGCCTGGCACTCCTGCTCAACATTGTCCCGCCCACCTGGGCCCCCTGAGCGGAAGGAGGTCCCAGGGGAGCAAACAGAGAGCCAGTGTTTGCTTCCTGCAGTGAGGGTGGGTCGAGAAAAAGGAGAGAACAGGACAGGAGAGGAGGCTGAGTGGGCGAGGGAGGCAGCACATGCACACAGAGACAAACAAGCACACACCGGCGCACAGCCATGAACACACGCGCACACGCAGCTCAGCGACCCCAGGAACGGAAGCAGCAGGTGGGAGCCCCAGCCTGGAGCTGGAGCTGGCTTCCTTCACCACAGCAACTTCTAGTTGTCACAAACAAAAATGCGCATCCTTGGTCTCTTTACCAAAAACTACCCATTCTGTAACCATTTTAATGCTCTCCACCAGACACACACACACACACACACTTAACAAAGTCAATGTTTCATGTCAGTATCAAATAAGAATCTGTTGGTATTTCTTAGATTCTCCCAAAGACCAAGCTCACAAGCAGAATAACTCCATGGAGTTTGATGCCCAAACAAACAGGAGTTTACATGTAGCTATGGAGGTCCCAGTGACGTCCTGACACACACACGCCCCTCACCCCATGTTCCGTAAAGATAGGGCTTATCTGGACAGACCCAAGAATTTGAACAATTCCAATTAAGTTAGCAAGAGCCACTTCTACACTACATCCTACTATTTATGATAATTGAAATTTTACAATCTAGAAAAAAGCTATAAAGACCACTTAAGACATGGCAGTAAACACACACTTTCAATACAGCTTAATGCTTAGAGAATTTTAGGTCGACTCAGAATACAGCTCTTAGTTTTTATGGAAGAGCAGTAACTGCTGCCATTTACCAAGAGCCCACTGTGCGCTGCCTGGGACTTTCCAGTGATGCCCTCATCATTCCCATGTCCCTGATGGAAACTGAGACCTGGCACCTGGAGACGCCCGAGGCACACAGGGCAGCACACCAGCTGTTCTTAAACCTTTGCATAGGATGGCACTTGTCCATTCAGGAATGTCTGTTTATTTTAAAAGATCTATTTATTTATTTAAAAGACAGAGAGTTCTTCCATCGTCCATCTTCACTCCCCAGATAGCCACAAAAGCCTGGGCTGGGCCAGACTGAAGCCAGGAGCTTCTTCTGGGTCTCCCACATAGCGGGCAGGGGCTCAAAGACTTGGGCCATCTTCTGCTGCTTTTCCCAAGCTATTCACAGGGAGGTGGATCAAAAGTGGAACCGCCGGGACACAACTTTACATGCTACACTACAACACTGACTCCAGAAATGTCATTTGAAAAATGCACATCCTTTGGGATGGGCTTCTAGCTTTAGAGGTAAGATGCCAGTAACGGGGCCGGCGTTGTGGTACAGTGGATTAAGTCACCACCTGCATCGCCAGCATCCCATATGGACACCAGTTCAAGTCTGGCTACTTCATTTCTGACCCAGCATCCTGGGAAAAGCAACAGAGAATGTCTGAATACTTGGGCCCCTGCCACCCACATGGGAAAACCAATGGCTTTCCAGGTTCCCAACTTTAGCCTGGCCCAACCCTGGCTGTTGCAGCCATCTGGGGAGTGAACCAGCTGATGGAAGATCCACAGATCTCTAACTCTGCTTTTCAAATAAATAAATACATCTTTTGGGGAAAAAATTAAGGAGCAATTGAAAAACAAAAAAAGATGCCAATCACAACACCTGCATCCCACATTACAGTATCTGCAATGATATCCAGATGAGGCTCCTGATTCCAGCTCCCTCCTAATGCAGACCCTGGGAAGCAACAGTGATGGCCCAAATAGTTGTTTCTGCCACCCGAGTGGGAGACCTGGGCGCCGGTTCAAGTCAGCTGCTCTGCTTCCAATCCAGCTCTCTGCTGTGGCCTGGGAAAGCAGCAGAAGATGTCTCAAGTCCTTGGGCCCCTGTGCCCCTGTGGGAGACCTGGAAGAAGCTCCTGGCTCCTGGCTTCTGATTGGCACAGTTCTGGCTGTTGCAGCCATCTGGGGAGTGAACCATCGGATGGAAGACCTCGACCTCTCCCTCTCCCTTCCTCCCTCCCTCCCTCCCTCCCTCCTTCCCTCCCTCTCTACCTCTCTCCCTCTCTCTCTGCCTCTCTGTAACTCTGACTTTCAAATAAATAAATACACCTTAAAAGAAAAAAAACAGCTATGCCATCCAAGACCAGGTCACCTAGTGCCTGCATGCATGGCCACATGGTGTGTGGACCAGGAACACTGGGTAGACACGTGAACGCAACAGAGGAAAGAGGCTTTTCAGGAGTGGGAAAGAACCAGGAAGATCCCACAAGTGGGCTCAGCTGGGGCGATCTCAAGAGACTCCAAGTACTCAGAAGTACAGACTCCTGTTAAGAGCCATTCTGAAAGCTTTTTGGTCCCAAAGATGAGATCCCTATTCAACAATTATCTTCTGCAGGAGGCCGTGAGAGTGACACCTTAATTAGGTGACAGCCACGAACAAAGCCTTTCAGGAGCAGGGCACAGGCCCTAGGAGAGGGAGGGAGTCCGCTGAGTGATGTCCCAGACACAGGGACATCCTGGTAACAAGCGTGGACAATCAGGGAGCACAAAACGTGATCTCCACGCCTGACTATAAAAGGCAGAGAAGCGAAGCCCAGAGGCATGTGACCCCCTTCTAAATAAAGGTCACCCCCACACTGAGAGCAGCTGACCAGAGCAGGGGCCTTCCAGGGCGGTGGGTCCAGCTCCTACCAACAACACAGAACTGGAGCTTGCCGGCTCCACTGACTCCTCCCCTCCCTCTGTGTCACTCTTCTCTCTCTCCCTCTCTCCCTTCTCCCCCTCTCCCTCTCCTTCCCTCTCTCCCTCTAATCCTCTCCCTCTCTCTATCCCCCTCCCCTCTCCCTCTCCCTCCCTCTCTCTCCCTCTATTCCTCTCCCTCTCTATCCCCCTCCCCTCTCCCTCTCCCTCCCTCTCTCCCCCTCTCCTCCTCTAATCCTCTCCCTCTCCCCCTCTCCCTCCCTCTCCCCCTCTAATCCTCTCCCCCTCTCCCTCCCTCTCCCCCTCTAATCCTCTCCCTCTCTCTGTCCCCCTCTTTCCCCCTCTCCCTCTCCCTCCCTCTCTCCCCCTCTATTCCTCTCCCTCTCTCTATCCCTCTCTCCCCCTCTATTCCCCTCTCCCTCTCTCTCTCTCTCTCTCTCTCTCTCTCTCTCTCTCTCCCAGTCCTTCCTGAAAAATGTGCAAGTCCATATCTTGATGCAGCTTAGCCATCTGGAGAGGCAGCAGCTGCAGGGGCCATGGCCTGGTGGCAGACCGTAGCTACACCTCACCTGGGGAGGAAGCGCAGCAGTGAGGTGTCACTTAGGTAGTGGTCTGGGGTTGGGAGGGAGAGTGCACCTTGGAAATCCAGAACCAGAACGCCGCCGTGGCCGTGGCCGTGGCTGTGGCCGGCCAGCACTGAGCACCACTTAAGCAACCCCACCAGGAAACCAAGGAAACCACAGGCACTCAGGAGTTGCCCCTCTGCCCCTCCCAGGAAGGAACACTCTGCAAGGCCAAGTTTCAACCTCTCAGGTGGTTTGCATGCTTCACCTTTGGCCATGAACCTTCTGCTGAAGGCAGGAAAGGAGAAGGCACCCCTCGAGGTGGATCCTCTCTGCCAACGACCAGCAAGAGACAGTCCTGGGGACAATGTCCTCATCAGCAGTGGGCGACGGCGGCTTGGGAAACATCCCTACTTCCTAACTGTAGCACTGCGCTCAGGGAGGACGGCCACAACACCCTGCTCTCTGCTCACGGAAGTAGGGAGGGGGGACAGTGAGTGCTTGGAGAAGCAGGTGCCATGCGCACCCCGGGATGACAGTGCAGCATTTAAACAGGGGGCAGAGTTCCCCGCCCAGTGCTAGCACACAGGCCTACACCATCCTGCAAAGCCTGAGTCCTTGGATGGAGAAGGGAGGTGGAGCCCAGCCAGGTGAGCAGTGGGGGCGGTGAGCGTGCAGGGGCAGCGTGGTTCATGGTGTTCGTAGCCAAGGACTTTCGTGGCATGCCAAGTGCCCATCCCCCAGGGACCTACCGCAGAACTGCAGGTGCCAAGGGACATGGGAGAGAGGCACGGGCAGGGGCTTAGGAGGCGGAATGAGGCCACATTTGGAATGAGAAGGGCATGGTGTCCAATTAAAGAAGGAGGCACCCAGGGGACATCCACGCTTCTACCAAAGGAGCAAAGGGAAGCAGAGCGCTGTCTATCAATAAGGAACGGGGAAAGTGCACTGAGGAGACAGGGAAGCAAATCCGATGCTGTCATGGCCACGGTGGGCTGGACAGGAATGCACCGGACAGAGCTCAAGCACTGGTCTGCGCTGGAGACCGTTATGAGGAAGCTGGGAGACAGGAACAAAGAAAGTGACGAGAACACCCTTATGTTGAAACCTAATCGCCGTGTGATGCTGTCAGGAGCTGGGGCTTCCGGCAGGTGCTCAGGCCGTGAGGGTGCAGCTCTCGTGCACCTGGGGCAGGCCACTCAGGAAGACAAGTGGTGTGGGGTGTACTCAGCTCACAGTCTGGGAGTTGAGAGTCCACAGTCAAGGCCCCCACCTCAGTCTGTCCCCTCAAAGGACACCACAGCTGGAGCAGGTGCAAGGGTGAGAGTTTAGGGGTGAGACGGGAAGCCACAGTCCCTTCCCAGGGCAGTGCCCCAGTGACCTGACAGCCTGCTACTAAGTCTCGCATCCACCAACTCACATCCACATGCTGGGGACCCAGTCTCAACATGACTCCTGGGGGGCGGGGGAGGACATCCTTAAACCACAGCAGCCCCCAGGGGTGGGATTATAGCCCTTTTATAAAAAGAGGCCCCAGAGGAACCTCCCAGTCCTCCCGCCACGGGGGAACATGGCACTGTCCATGAACCAGAGAGGGTGGGTCCTCGCCAGACGCCCAATCTGCCAGCTCATGGACCCGGGATTCCCAGCCTCCAGAAGTGTGAAATAAACATCTCATCTCTAAGCAGTGCAAACAGATAAGTCAGAGACCACCAACCATCACAGAACAGACCAACCAGGGAAAGGCAGCAGGAGAACCCAAGGAGGGGGATGGGAGACGAGAGCCAGGGGCAGGCGGTGGGTTAAGCCACCACTTAGGCACCGGCATCCCGTATTGGAGGGCCTGCTTCGAGTCCTGGCTGCTCTGAGCTTCTGAACCAATTTCCTGCTAATGCATCTGGAAGGCAGCAGATGACGGCCCAAGTACTTGGCTTCCTGCCACTCACGTGAAGACCAAGATGGAGTTCCTGGCTCCTGGCTCCTGCCTTCAGCCTGGACCAGCCCCAGCTATGGCAAGAAATTGGGGAATGAACCCACAGATGAAAGATATGCATGTGTGTGCATTCTCTCTCTCTCTCTCTCTCTCCTTTATCGAAAGGACCAAGCCATACACAATTCTCAGAAGGGCTAAGCAAGCTTCAGGAATAACTGAAAGCTGCATTAAGTCCACCTCAAATCATGAGAGCAGGCAGACACAGAGGAGCGCGCAGAGACGCCTCAAAGCGGCAGCTTCCTTCACAGCGCAGTCTACCACGCTGCCAGCCGCTGCAGAGTCCACGGGAGGGTCACGTGAAAACGAGCGTCAGCACCCACAGCTGAGTGTCTCCCTCGGGGCCAACAGCTGCATGCACACCCCACCTGACGTTTCTGGCCGGAGGGTCTTCTTGCTTCTGCAGCCGTCAAGGAAAGACCAACTGGGGTTCTTCCAAGCCTAAGCTTTCCCACCAGCCATCTTAATGCCTGTGCTGAACTGCAGGCAGAGCTTCCGTGTGGACGCAGTGCCTGCACCTGCCTCCTGGGACGATCGCTGAGTGTCCAGGTGGGGGAAGTGCAGCAGCCGGTGGGTCAGAGAGACGAGGCGGGGAGAGTGCAGGGCCCAGAAGGAATCTAAAGCAGTGCTCCCCGGGAGAACAGAGCACAGGGCACCTGCAGTTTCCAGTGTTCCCTTAGCCACGTTCCAAAGCAAAACGTAAAGGGTGAAATTAATAAAACATTTTGCTGAATCTAATATATCTGAAATGTTATATTTCAACAGGTAATTGATATAAAAATTATTAAGGAGAGATTTTACAAGATTTTCTCACGCTGTGTCTTTGAAATCCAGTGTGTATTTTACATTAGCACAGGTCTCACTTCAACAGGCCACCATTCTAATACTCTGGACCGTGGCTTGTGGCTACCCCAGTGGACGGTGCAGGTCTGATGGGAGTCCACACAGGGAAAGAGTTCAGTGTTAACTAGGAAACCCCCAGAGAGCACACCCATGCCTGCATTTTCAGGATAAGGGGAAAGGGGAAAATGATTTCCCCAAAGTGGTGATTAATTTTAAATAAGAACTCCATTGTGAAATCACAAACACATCAGCAAGACTGAGCCTAGCGGCTGAGAAGCCCGCAGGGCGTGACGAGGGGACGCAGGCGTCAACCAGAGCCCACAGTCCAGCCCCACCACTCCCACGGTTCTCTCCCTCTTTCTCCTTTTAATCTTCCGACAACCCCATGAGGAGAGCAGGATGGGTCCCGTGCTGCAGATGAAGAAGCCAGGCTCAGCCAGCTTAAATCACTTGTTCAGGTCCAGGCATTGCTCTTAGAGTGGACCCAGAACTCAGCCCCCCCACTCCCCCACCCCCGCCCCAGGCTCCCTGGCCAAGCGGCTGCTCAGGAAACAGTGGGAACCCCTCAGAGTGAAGTCCTTGCTGGATCACTGAGCAAGGGCACAGCCCACCCAGTGACTTTTAAATGGCACCTCCCTTTGCACACAGCTTGCGAGTTTTCAAAAACACTGTTATGCACACACTTGATCACCATAAGGGGTCACAGGCGACTGCCCTGAGCGTGATCTAAAGATGTCCAACTACAGCTCAAAGGGCGGTCTCGTCCAGCTCCCTTGGGACCCTCAAAACCCACCCCACGTTTCTCCATGATCCCCACACTGTCCCTTTCACCCCTAGGACACATTTTCAAATGTCAACTCGACTTTAACATTCTATTTTGTTGGTTCCCTCAGACAGTAGGTATGATCTAAGGACAGGGCGCAGTTTTGATCACAAAGGTGACTAGCACAGTGCCCTGCTCCAACTCTGGCCAGCGGTTCTCCCACAAGGGGCCAGACCGCGCTCTCAGCTCCTCAGGGTGCTGCCCTTCCTCATCCAATTGTCACCTACACACCAAGTGTCCGAGTGCACGGTGGGTCCCAGAAGAGGCCTCGTGCTCCAAGTGGGCCCTGGCGGAAGCAAGACAAACCGAGGGCCAGCGTGGGGCCCAGCTTTGCTTTGATTCTACACACCCCACAGCGCCAGCAAGCCTACCAACTTCACCAACTCAGGGTTTCTTGGCTCCTCCTGACTACAGCATGTGGGCTCGCTAGGTCTTTAACTGGGCCAGTCACGAAATAACAGCTATTTATAGCTCACATGCAGACTTCCAAGCCGTGAGGGGAACCTTCCTGGCCCACAGACCTAAACACTGCTGAGTGCCATTAGGCAAATGCCCAAAGTCACATTTTAGTCCCAAACAACCCGGCTCCCAGGGGGTGGATCACATCAGGACAAGGGTGCCTTTCCCCTTATCCTGAAATCGGCTCACTGCAAACGAAGCAAGAAGCCTCAAAAGACCACCACATCACCCCCGTGACTCCCGGGCACCGTGCCTTCAGTGGGTGACTTGTGACTTCAGGGCATTTTCACAGCTGTTCAGGAATCAAGTCTAACCGAAGTCTGGGTTTTAAAAGGCCCCTGGCTACACAGCTGCCCGTAAAGACAGCCTGCACCTGGGTCTCCTAGGGAGACAGGCGGAGGGGCCTCCCCCTGGGGCTCCAGGCCCCAGTAGACCTGTACCCCCAAGCACCATCACAGAGACGGAAGGAGCACCTTCACGGACGTGAATTAGCGCCTTCCTCCCTCCCTATTCACCACAGTCCACGTCCATTCACGCTACGGAGAAACCGCCAAACCAGTAACAAGTCCTCCACGCAACAGAGGAAGGCCCATGGCTGCCAAGAGTTCGGGACACCCAAGTGCACCAAGTCACTTTCTCACCAGAAATGCAAAGCCAGAGGTCAGCAAACTTCTGGTCCAGAAGTGTGCTGGGGGATTTCTACCACGGGGTCTGAACAGCCTGAGGGCGGCCAGGAGGGCCTCCCGTCACACCACGGTCCTGCACCCGCAGAGTTGCCACATGCAAGCAAGAGCCAACCAAGACCCCGCCAGGAGCCTCCTGCACTCGGCAGCCGTGCCCAGTCCTAAATGCAACAGGGGAAACGGGTGCATTCCCGGGGAGGGGAGCGAGGAGGAGGAGGAGGAGGAGGAGGAGGAGGAGGAGGAGAGGCGGCTCGGGGACGCCGCGGCCAGCGGCACACTTACTTTTCTGGCAGCGGTTGGTGGTCCAGCAGCGGTAGTTGTACTCGTTGTTGATGGCGGTCTTCTCGCACAACGGCTTCTCCTCCAAGGTCCCTGGACACATGTCCCCGCACTCCTTTGGGGACTTGTTCCCCACAATGTAGTTGTTGGACACGGCGTCCAGGATGAGAGACCAGTCCACCGTGGAGAGGTAGCAGAGGTCGGCGTTCTTCTCGATCCTGATGGCCCCCCGGGTGATGTTCCTCAGGTTATAGAGCCCTATGTCTTTGAGGTTAGTCATCTCGAAAATGACCAGGGCATAGTTGTAGAAGAGCTTCCAGCCGCGGATGACCGTGAGGTTGGGGAACAGGTCCCCGAGGCTCTCCAGGCCGGCCACGCGGAACAGCAGCAGGTACTCGGTGATGACGGTGAGCTTGGGGAAGCGGTAGTTGCGGTAGTCCTCGGCCTTGGAGATGAGCAGGATGTGGAGGAAGCCCTCGATCACCGTGCAGTTCTCCAGGCGCTTCAGCTGCTGGAAGTCATTGCGGATGTCGATGCCCGGCCCGCAGACTGCAGGACAAGGGAGGCACAGGGGTCGGTTACAAGGGAGGCATTTGTAAAGATCGCTTTCCAACCCACGGCCCAGCCCCTTTTCAGAAATCCTCCATTCTAATTATTAAAGAAGCAGGACTCGGGTCTTCACCACTGACTCACTCGAGCTGCAGGCTGCTCTCTGGACAGCTGACCAGTTAGCTGCGATGCACGAGGTGCCCGCAGGGGGCCAGGCACTGTGCAACCCACTCTGCAGCCTGGGAAGGGCTGCCCCATCCAACACACAGACTAACGGCTAGGGCCCAGGTGCTGCTGGGTACAAACAGAAGTCAAGGTGCATCCCAGGCCAGTCTGACCCCACCAACGAACACTCCCAGCCTGACCCCACCAACGAACACTCCCCGGCCCTTCTGACCTACAACTCCGGCGCCTAATGCCCAAACAGAAGCCCAAGTCAACGCTGGAGGTCAGCCACTGGGGCCGGAATGGGACTCAGATGTGTGCGGCCACGTTCCCTGCCACCACTGGGCAGTGGTTTTCCCGACGCTGCGTTAATGTGGGTACAAAGGCTACCTTCACAGAAAGATTTTAAAAAGTGACTTTTCAGGAATAAAAGAGTACAATTCCAACTTTAATGTGTTCTATTAATCAGGAAAGCATGCTTCCCATACAGAAGTTGATACCAAAAAAAAAAAGGAAAAAAGTCACCAATGCGGTCTAATTTACAAAGGTAATCACTAAGATACCTTATACCAATTACTCTTTCTTCATAAATAATTCAAGGTAAATGAAACCAGACAATACCATTTACACTTCCCTCCCTTATCATGAACATTTTACCAAGGTAGTAAGCGGCCTTGTGTATCATCATTTTAAGGGGACAGTAATTCTGGAGTATGGCCATGATTAACCAGCTGCCTACGTCGGGCACTTTGGCTGTCTCCCATCTGACACATCATAAACTGCGCTCTCGTGAACATTCTCAACAGATAACCAAGACTACTACTTAGGATGACCCCCTACAAGTGAAACTGCTGGGCCAGTGCACTTGCAGATTTCAAAGGTTTTTGATAAAATGTCCTCAATACTGGAAGACTTTATTTGTAAAGTTCTAGACACACATACCAAAAAGAAAAAAAAGAACCCTTGGTTGTGATTCTTTGTAAGGATTTAATAATGCCGAAACCGCAGTGTCAAAGCTTTTCAGGGATGGGCATGGTGACACAGAAGGTTAGGCTGCCACTCACAACGTCAGCATCCCCTAGCAGAGCACTGGTTCAAGTCCCGGCTGCTCTGCTTCCAACCCAGCTCCCTGCGATAAAAATGGACAAGTACTTGGGTCTCTCTCTCTCTCTGCCTCTCAAATAACTTTTTTTAAAAGCTCAAACAAGTAAAGTTTTCTTTGCTTGTTTGTTTAAATATATCTGAGCAGGGTCAAGTTCTGTGATCCATGAAATCCACTCATTTGTGAAGCATCTGACCCATAAGGCACATGAGAAACACTCAGAAGCAGTGCCCTGACACCATCCCCCAATCCCTCCCCCAGCCCCTGCCACGCAGGAGGTCCCAGTGAAGGCCAGGAGCTGAGACCCACACTGAGCACACACCACACCAGGAAGGCAGTGGTCAGGGGGTGCACACGGCAAGCCCATTCCAGATGTGAACTGAACGACGCAGGACAGACCAGAGGTGGGACTTAAAACTGCATAGAACTTTCCAGAGCCCAGAGGCATGGATGAGCAAGATGTGTTCTGGAGAGAACAGGTGTGAAGGTCAGGAGTGAGAGAACAGAGCCCAAGCCATGAATGGTGGCATGTGGGGGAGAGAGCTTTCATCCCCCAAGGAAGGAGGCCCCTCCCAGTGGGAGAGGAACCAGAGTAAGGACCTTGGGGTGATGAGTCTGGAAGCTGACACGGGACAGAAGGCTGTGACAAGAGAAAGGGGCACGGCGGCCCTGTGGGGTGGGGCAGCACCAAGGGGAAGTGGCAGAGACTGCGGGGGGGTGGACAGGAGGCAGAGGAGCAGGCAAAGCTTTGCCAAAGAGGAAACGTGGTCCTAAGGCAGAGAGAGGGGCCAAAGCCAGCACTCGGAAAACCCAGGAGCCGGAAGCTGTGCGGAAGCTCCCAACAGGCCCAACATTCGATAACATCATCGACACTTTGAAGGTGAGAAAACAGACTCGGAGAAGTTGAGTCGACGTCATCTAAGGTCTCACGTTCAGGACCCCAGCCACAGTCCCAGCCTCAGCGTCCTCTCCTGTGCCCACCTCCTCCGAGCTTCCATCCCCAGCACAACACCGACCAGCCCTTAGCAAGGCCACAACAACAATGCCAAAGCCCAGGACACTCGGTCGTCCTCAGGTTGACCGAGCCCCGGAGCCACGCAGCACTGCCTCCTGCTCTGGGCTTCCCGATCCCACACCCGCCCTCTGACTACTCCCCACCTCCCTGCCCTCGAGAACCAGCCCCTTCTCCCTCACAAGTGCCTCCCATGCCACCCATCCCCCGGGTGATGCTGAAGGCACAGACTCCTCTACCACCTGCCTCCACCACTCCTCCAACTGCTCACTCATCCCCTCGCCCCAAATCCGCCGCCCAGGCTACCACTCCCGTCCTCCAACATGCTCAGGCCAGACGCCAGAGCCCCTCCTGTTGCTCCCAGCCCCACACCACCTCCTCAACGCCGCCTCCAAGCCCAGGGAGCTCAAATGTTCTTGGATGCTCTTCCCTGGGTGACCCAACCTCCTCCCTTGGCTCACTGTTCTCCCTGGCACCATTCACTTCCCTCCCAGGGTGTGTCTGCCCCCATCAGGACCCGCTCACTCCCTCCCACCACAAAGGCAGCTCCAGGAGGATGGGAAATTTCTATGGCGGCCCCACTTACACCCCCAGTGCCTACTACAGGAGCTGGTACACAGTGGCTCATCACAGGACCAACAGGAGGAAGCATGGACTCCACCACACCCATGTCTCATCACTGGGACCCTGGGCTCATCTCAGCAACATCCCAGCATAAGCTGGTGTCCCCGCAGCCCATCAAGTCCACTGAAACCCTACAGGAGCTCCCCCTACCCTCCTCAC
Organism: Oryctolagus cuniculus; assembly: GCF_964237555.1. Classification (NCBI taxonomy): domain Eukaryota; kingdom Metazoa; phylum Chordata; class Mammalia; order Lagomorpha; family Leporidae; genus Oryctolagus; species Oryctolagus cuniculus. The sequence goes on from NC_091443.1 coordinate 8,664,202, forward strand.
CCCCATCTCCTGGTATGTTCTTCCTGCATTGTACACTGTGGCTACCAAACTCCTGCCCTCTTCACACCTGCTAACTGGAGGCTCCCTCTCTCTCTCTTTCTCTCTCTCTCACACACACACACACACACACACACGGCTGCCCTATTCCCCTGCCATATGGATCCCGATTCTAACGTCACCTTCTCAAAGCTCTGCCCCAACACCTTAGCTTCCTGCGGCCCTAACTGTCCCCTTAGCTCCTTCCCCACCATTGTCCCATCTGCCACTTGACCATCTCCCCCTCACCTAGCTCTGGTCATTGAGTCAACATCCTTGAGCCCTAAGGGGCCTATGTCTTGGGGGTGGAGGGGGAGTCCCATCACTTCATTCTTATTCCTCCTACACTAATGAAAATTCAGTACATGAATTTGCTCTTCAATAACACATTTGTATAGAGTAGTACATGAATTCAATCCATGTTTGACCACATTATAGTGTTAGGCAACAATTAATTGCTACCATTGCCAAGAAATCACACTTGTACCCAGAGAAGAGCATGAAGACAGACAACTTTCAGTAGCTGTGCTGTCTCCTCTCCAACAACAATGCAGACCGTGGGGAAGACACTCCCGCCTATGCCATCTGCATCTCCTCCACGGCCAGGCACACAGCTTGGTTAACGGAAGCCGCGCTCGGCGCTGGAACTGGCAGCTCCTTCTCCATACTCGACACTCTCCCCCCATTTATAGAACAAAAGAAAGGAAGAAGGAAAAAAGTGTCCGCACGTTCCGGAAGAAAAGACAAGCCCAAGCAACCAAGCGCGAGGCTGGGCCCAGCGACCAGCTGTTCCGGGTTCTGTGACTGACACTGCTGGTCCCTTGGATGCTTTGTGATGGAAACAGGAAAAAAGGGAAACCAAGCTGGACTGTGAATGCTAGCACAGCGTTCAGAGAGCAGAAGCCACAGCCAGGAAACAGAATCCGACACGCCTCACAGCGCACAGGAGGAGAGACGCACCTTGTGCTGCTACTCACGGACGATTCAAAGGAAATTTCAAAATGCCACTCTCCCTCCCTTTAAAGCAACAGGTATCGGCATGATTAAAAAAAAAAAAAAAAAAAAAAAAAAAACTTTGGACCTCAAGATCCCAAGCTGACTCATAAAACATCAGGGAAGGAGGTGGATGTGAGGGCAAACAGGAGGCAGAAGGGACACAGCCGGGAGGTGGGAAGAGCTGGCCCCCAAGCCAGCGAGCCACACAGCAGGACCAGAACAGACGCTGGGGGTGCGGGAGGCGAGAGTGGAACACAGGTGGTGTGAGTGCTAGGCAGGTGCCAGGGGCAGAATTTACTTCCCTTGGACATACCATTGACATATGTCTTCCAGTTGAAAAGAACAATGATCTCAAAAAAAAAAAAAAAAAGAAGAAGAAGAAAAAAGAAAAGACACCTATTTTTTAAAAGATCAAGATATAGAATCTCTGCTCTAAAAACTGAGGTGAACAGCATAAACTTACTGTACAATTTGGAAAATAAACCCTAAAACTTCCAAGATAAGAGAGGGGCTAGTGGGCAGCATTTGGCAGAGAATATCCCCCAACACTGTGTGTCTGAGTACGGGGTGGGGGAGACAGGATCTCACATCTGTGATGCACGTATGTTCTGCATACACACAACCTGGGGTACTGGAGGAGGACTCTGCTGGGTGTCCTACAGTGCAAGGGGCTGGTGCTCCTGCCCCCCAGTGGGGATGCCCCCCATCTCAAAGCCTCAGTTGCTTCACCTGTAAATGGGCTGTTTCTTCCTACACTGCAGGAGCTGTCAGAACACTCGGTAAGAGCTAGGGTTTCACTGTCAACAGTAATAAGTGTCACTTGATCTCTCTAAACACTGAGGAAAAGATCCGCCCACTCTGTTGCCCCAAAGTATTACAGCATAAACAAGCGGGGGGGAGGTTAGCTACATCATCAATTAAACTTCTGTTAATAATTCCTTGGGAGAATACCATAAAGTATAAACACTTAATTAAAATGTTTCAAGTCATCTTTAAAAATATGTGGCAGTTTTAGATTATAGCTGGAAACAAAAAGGCACTGGGAAGCATAATTCGCACTTTTTATACAGATATACAGGCAAACTATAAAGGCAAAACACAGCCACGGACCAGCCATCGCCTGTAGCACTAACCAAGCAACCAAACCTCTGGGTTTATTATCTACGATGCCAATTTTGCCTCGGCCAGAGGCGCACCACAGTCTCAACTTCTCTTAAAATGAATTCTTAGGAATCAATAATTTAGTAGAGCAGAAACCTTCTCCAGACACTCTTACTCCGTGAAAGTCAAAACCATTTAAGAGGTTAGGAGAGGTTTGATGTGCGAGTGAATTCCGCACAAGGGGGACAGAGATCCACCTCTCCAGCAAGTGGCGAATTAAATGAAATAAAGTTTTCATGGCTCAACGGCCAGGATCCTGGGAACAAAAAGAAGCCCCAGGGCCCCCTCCCCATCTATCACAACAGAGGAGACCCCTGAAGAGGGTCTTGCAGGAAGGGCCGGGGGGCACCGGCACCTGGGAGGCAGCTGGCCGTGTAAACGTGTGATGGTTCAGGACACTCCCAGGGGCTCAGCAGGGCAGACACTGTTAGGCAGACTGAAGACTGAGACAGGCAGGGAGAAGGCCGCCTTCCCCTCACCTGCAGGTCAGCACTCAAATCCTCAGCACACATCAGAACCTCAGGGGGGGTTGTGAAGATACAAGTGGTGGGGCCCGACATCTTACGTGTCTGCTAAGTGCCCAGGAGATACTGATTCTGCTGTTGCAGGCACCCGCTGCCCCAGGAAGAATGCTTTAACAAATTTATTTAACACCATCCTCTTAATCCACCTGTATGCACCTGCAGTGTGGTGCAGATAAAACCTCTTTTAAAAAAATTATTATATTTCATTATGTATTTGAAAGGTTGAGCAACAGAGGAAGGGAGAGAGAGATCTTCCATCTGCTGGTTCACTCCCCAAATGGGCCCAACAGTCAGGGCTGGGTGAGGCCAAAGCCAGGTACCAGGAACTCTATCCTCATCTTCATGTAGGTGGTAAGTAGCAGGGGCCCAAGCACATATTTGTTGTTGTTTTTAAGATTTTACTTATTTGAAAGGCAGAATTACAGAGAGGGAGGGAGGGAGGGAGAGGCAGAAAGACACAGAGATCTTCCATACACTGGTTCACCCTCCCCCCCAGTGGCCACAATGGCCAGGGCTTGATTAGACTGAAGCCAAGAGCTTCTTCCACATCTCTCTCGTGAGTGCAGGGGCCCAGGTATTTGGGCCATCTTCCACTGCCTTCCCAGTTACATCAGCAGGGAGTTGGATCAGAAGTGGAGACTACAGGACTCAATAAGGCCCCATATAGGATGCCAACGTCGCAGGCAGCAGCTTTCCCCACTACACCACAACGCTGGCCCCCACACCTTTCTTAATCTGACATTCACTCAGCCAGAAAACCCCCAAGCAGCCCACTGGAGCCACGCATGAAGCACAGCAAGGTGGAAGAACAAGAGGGTGGCCTGCCCAGGAGTCTGTGGTCCTCCCACATCCATCACCCCTGAGCAGAGCCCTTTCAGCTCTGAGCGCAGCCTGCACCCAGGAAAGAGGAGGCAGCAGGGTTTTCCTTACACCTCATCCTGCAGTAGACTGCAACTAACCAAAAAAAAAAAAAAAATCAGGGATCAGGAGAGGGGAAAGAAAGACAGTGTTATGATAACAAACACTCCTGATACTCCAGTTTGTTAGAGCAGAATTGCCTGTGTGAAGTGTAAACAGACACAACTCATGTTAAGCTTTTTATCTTTATGTGTCAATGAGAATGTGTTTACATTGTATATGTACAGTGCTCTCACACACAGCCATCTGAAACAATCACTGAGGACAATTCACAAGAATGGACAGGATTTATACCATACAGGTGACTTTGAGAAATTAAAAACTGTGTAATTTGAATGTGCAAAATGTTCTTCATGTAAGGATCACCTCAAGTATGCATCTAAACATCATCTTAAAACCCATGCAGTGGGGAAAGCTCAGAAGGTTGCAACAGCGCTACAAAGTAGCAAAGGACTTACAAAGGTAGGAGAGGCACTTAGATCCTGCCAGGCCAATTAAGAACTAGAAACCTTTGGGCAGGTGTTTGGTCTGGCAGTTAAGATGACCAGGTCGCACACCGGAGTGCTTGGATTCCATGCCTCTGGCTGCTTCTTGATAACCCAGATCCTGGGAGGCAGCAATGGCATCTCAGGTAATTGGGTTCCTACCACCTACACGGGAGCCCTGGACTGGGCTCCCAGCTCCCTCCCCAGGGCAGCCCCCGGCACTGTGGGCATCTGGAGAGTGAGTTCTCTCTGGCTTCCTTCTCTGTCTCTGCCTCTCAGGTAAATAAGGCGGGAGGCAGGCAGGGAGAGAAACTTTACCAGGAATCAATTCAAAGAGTGGAGGGAACACAAGCCTCAGGGACCCCTCCACAGCCAACAGATTTGTGCAGAATAGAGCTTTATCTGCCATAAAGAAGAGTGACAACTGTCTCCCTGATCTCCATAAAAACAGCTTTACTTAGGCTGGGCATTGTGGCACAGTGGGATAAACAGCCGCTTCCCATGCCCACATCCCATATTAGAGGCTGGTTAGCTGCTTCTGAGCCAGCTTCCTGCTAATGCATCATGGGAGGCAGCAGGTGATGGCTCAAGTGCTTGGGCTCCTGCTACCCATGTTGGAGACCAGGACAGAGTTCAAGGCTCTGGCTTCAACCTGCTCAGCCCTGGCTACTGTAGGCATATGGGGAGTGAACCAGCAGATAGAAGCTCTCTCCCTTTCTGTCACACTGATTTTCAAGTAGATGAAAATAAACTAGGGGGCGGCATCTTCCTAGTTATACTCCACCCACCACCATGCAGGCTGAGGGTCCCTCTGGGGACCAGAGTTTCGCCTCACTGTGAGGCCTTCCTGGGTGGATGGGGAGGCCAGGCCCTGCCAAGTCCCACACTCTCCTCCACAGCATCACCACCACCACCGGGAGAAGAGTGCCCCCAGCAGACCCCATGAAACGGATCCGTGAACTGCACCCAGAGGACGGCCCTGCAGGAGGTACGGGCTGCTGTCGCGTTGCACACAGTCCTCCGCCTCCTTCCCCTTTCACCTGCTTGGTGACTTTCTGCCCATCCTGAAGCAGGCAAAGGATCCAAATAAGTCGCTCGCCTCCCCAGCCTCCCGCTGGCTTCCTTCCCCAGGTGACACCAGGGCGCTCCAGTCCACATCCTCATGCTGATGCTCCAGGGTCCTCCTGTGGCCTGCACTCCGCGAGTGCCCGGTTACCTAACTCCAGCCGGTGGTCACTGTAGGAATCCCACTCGCTGCTCCTCGGACCCTGTGCCTCCTGAATTACTGAGGGCCTTCATGTGAGTCAGGAGCTTTGCTAAAGGTAAGGGCACTAGGGGGCCGGCACTGTGGCACAGTGGGTTAAAGCCTCAGCCTGCAGCACTGGCATCCCAGATGGGCACCAGTCCGTGTCCCGGCTGCACCACTTCCCATCCAGCTCTCTGCTGTGGCCTGAGAAGGCAGTGGAGGATGGCCCAAGACCTTGGGCCCCTGCACCCATGTGGGAGACCTGGAGGAAGCTCCTGGCCCCTGGCTTCAGATCAGATCAGCTCTGGCTGTTGCGGTCATTTGGGGAGTGAGCCAGTGGAATGGAAGACCCCTCTCTCTCTCTGGTTCTACCTCATGCACTCATGTCCTGAGGCTGTAGTCTGTCACTACATGGCTCCCTGTCTACTGTCCCATGGCTCAGATGCAGGTTTGTACTAAATGGATCCATTCTTCCCCAAAACAGTTACAGAACGCCTACCACATGCTAAGGACTTTCCAGGTACCGGAAGTCAGTAGCCAACAAAGCCAACACGCTCCTGCCTTCCTGGAACAACCAGTCCCCCTGAGGCCTAAAGCCCACGTCTCGGTGTCCAAGGACCCAGAGCCACCCCCAGTCTCGCGTGCAGCCATTCTGACACAGCCACTGCTGAATCCATTGCCTCATGCCTGCTATGAGAGCGACCACAGAAGACACCACTGGACACGGCCCCACAGAGAGCCGAGCTGGGACTGTGGGGCTGGAAGTGACACTGGGAGAAGAACGGTTCTGTGAGTGGGCTGCGGGGGCCAGGAGACTGCACGAGCCACCCTCAGCCTCCCTCGGCGAGAAGACGGGGGGAGGCCAAGAAGCAAGAAGGCCCAGAAGAGAAGGTGGTCACAGAACCACGCGGCTGGAAACAGAGCCTCGGCACCGGCAATGCAACAGAAGGGGGACGAAATGGTCATGCCAGCAGTGGCCGGAAACCAAACCACGGCATGGCAGACCACACGGCCGTGTCGGCAACCGCCTTAGTCACACCAGCCAGAAGACGAAAACCACTCACTTGCCCCTGAACGTGGCAGTGGGTACACAGCATGAGATCTGTACAAACCACATAACGTTGCTCAGCCTTGAAAAGACCCAGCTCTGACACTGGCTGCCGCACGGATTAACCCTGGGACATCAGGCGAGGCGAGGCTAGCCAGTCTCAGGACAAACGTGGGAATCCACTTGACAATGAACAGTGTGGTGGATTCACGCAGGTGGAAGGCCCAGGGCAGCTGCTGGGGGTGGGGACAGAGAATTAGGAACTGCTACTTAATGGTCAAGGAGTTTCAGTCCTGCAAGATGAATAGGGTTCTACAGATGGCTTTTTCTTTTCTTTAAGATATGTTTATTTGAAAGGCAGAATTAGAGAGAGGCAGAGGCAGCGAGAGAGAGGTCTCTGATCCGCTGATTCACTTTCCAAATGGCTCCAATGGCCGGAGCTGGGCCGATCCAAAGCCAGGAGCCAAGAGCTTCTTCTGGATCTCCCACATGGGTGCAGGGGCCCAGGCACTTAGGCCATTTTCCACTGCTTCCCCAGGCCATAGCAGAGAGCTGGATAGGAAGTGGAGTAGCTGAGACTTGAACCAGCACCCATATGGGATGCCAGCACTGCAGGTGGCAGCTTTACCCACTATGCCACAGCACCGGCACACAAAGGTGGCTTCTTCAACAAGGTGAGTGTGTTTAACAGGAACTGATGTGGAGTTAAGATGGTAAATTCATGTTATGAACATTTGACCAATTTGAAAGGCAGAGAGAAAGAGAGGTCTTCCATCCACTGGTTCACTCCCCAGTTGGCCACAACAGCTGGAGCTGCACCGATCTGAAGCCAGGAGCCAGGAGCTTCCATCAGATCGCCCACACAGGTGCAGGGGCCCAAGGATTCAGGCCATCCTCTACTGCCTTCTCAGGCCACAGCAGAGAGCTGGATCGGAAGCGGAGCAGTCGGGACTCAAACTGGCACCCATATGGGATGTCAGCACTCAGGCGGCAGCTTTTCCTGCTACACCACAGCGCTGGTCCCTACACAATCCCCTTTAAGATTCACTATTTATTTGAAAGGCAGAGTTACAGGGAGAGAGGAAGAGACAGAGATCTTCCACCTGCTGGTTCACTCCCCAAAGGCCTGCAACCACCAGGGCTGGGCCAGGCTGAAGCCGATAGCCAGGAATTCCATTTGGATCTCCTACAAGGGTAGCAAGGGACCAAGTACTTGGGGCGTCTCCTGCAGCTTTCCCAAGTGCATTAGCAGAGAGCTGGATCAAAAGTGGAGCAGCAGGGACTCAAACCAGTGCTCAAGTGGGGTGCAGCGGCTCACAGGTGGCAGCTTAACCCACTGCACCACAATGCCGGCCCACCACAATTTCTTGAAACACAGAGGGGAGAGCTGTTGATGCATTTTATGCTGCCCCTCACATGGGTCACACAAATGTGACAGGACAGCTGGAGACAGAACTTGCTGCCCACCTAACACCCAGCCGGAGGGAGGGCAGGATTACCACAGAGCACCCACCTGCTGGGCATTAAAACTGCCACCTACAGCAGCAGGCATCTGGCCCGTGTTTAAGACACCCACGTCCCACCCTGGACCCTGGTTGGCTCCTTGGTCCCTCTTCTCATTCCGGCTTCCTCCCTGAGCAGCAGAGGTGATGGCTCAAGTCACCAGGCTCTTCTCACCAACTAACGGGACCTGTTTTCCTGGCTTTGGTGTTGGCCTAACCCCAGCCAATGAGGACATCTGGGAAGTGAACCAGTAGATGGACTCGTTCCTTTTCTCTAAGTAATAAAAATATGTATATATTAAAAAATAAAACAAAACCCACTTCCCAGGCCAAGTGTGGCTGTGGGTTTGGCACCCAGCGCAGCCAGAGAAATCAGGGTACAAATCAGTAGCTCAATGAAGAATCCTATACTGACTCTCCAGGAAACGGGCTCCAGGCACACAGCCTGGCAGGCGGGCGGGCGCTCACATGTCTCTGTGTGCACAGCAGGCAGAAGCTACACCACTTGCCACCAACCGCCTTAGCGAACTGAACTACTACCTGATAGGATTCATGCGCAGCATTTGCACCCCACTCCATCACTTGTCTAACTTTGGGTGTTTGTGGGTTTTCGTAAGGCCAGGAGGTATCTCATCACAGCTCTTACCTTGTAGAATGAGGAGGGTTGATCGCAGCCCCTGTCTCCCCTTACAAAGGCCTTTGTATCGTCTCCAACTTCAGCAATCAGTGCTCTGTGCTAACATCTCCCCCTAAGTGGGAGTATTCGCCCCACACTGTGCCCACCCATCTGGAGGCCAATCTACACCTCCGGCTTTTTCGCCGAGGCAGGCTGCGCTGTTCACCTAGACCAGGAACCCTCGGCATTCGGGATTGCTCCGTCTCCACCATGGGAGCCTCCGCCTGCAGCCAAGACATCAGTCCAACGGATGCCACTCAGCATCCTGCCAGCAGATGTCTGAAACCTGCATCCCGCCGCTACCACGTCCTGACCCCACCCCCAACACCATCTCGACACTGTGCTCCCCCAACACCATCTCGACACTGTGCTCGCCGGCAGCCGGATCCTGCCCTGCTCCAGGTGACAGCAAGTGAGGTGGGAGCAGCCGGCCACAGGCAGAGACCGAGGGAAGACACTGTTGCAAAGCGAGGCTGGGCCACAACCAGGAGAACCTGGGACTTTGGAATGTTTCTTTTTTTCTTTACAAGCTTTTTTTTTTTATTGGTCCACTGCAGGAAACACACTTTGTATTCAGTGCCTTGTAAAAAGCTCAGCATATCCTGGTTGACAAAGTAAAGAAACCTGAGCTACATGTGAATAGCTTGGTAAACCGTGTGATTCATCCTCCAAAGTGCTGACTCAGGACGAGTGCAAGTGAGGTCCCCAGCAGAGGGCTCGTGCGCTTCAACATTACCATCAATCACTCCAACAACAGCACTGAAAAACATGTTTATTTCACCAAGAATGACAAAGTTTCCAAGAGAGATGGCAGATACACCGAATGACAGAGTCAAGAGCTAAAAAGATCAACAGATTGGAAATTGTAATACAGAGGAAATAATGCTATTTGGACACTTGGGTGCAAAAAAAAAAAAAAAGAAAGAAAGAAATGCACAAATGTAGGAGGTGTGAAAAAGAGCTGGGAGATTTAATTGGATATAATTTCTGTATGTGACGATGGGGTGCCGAGGCTGTCGCGCACACACACACAGTCAGGCAATCTTGACTAAGCCTACAGGAGACGGTGGAGAGTGAGGGTCCGGAGGAGAGGCTCTGAAAACTGGGCTTGTCTGGGCCCACGTGTTCAGGACAGGAAAGCCAACAGGAGGCTGTCCAATTGACAGGAAGGAGCAAGGACCAGAAATCCTCCATCAAGGGGAATGGCTGCCAGGGCCCCCAGGGAGGAGAGCTCCTGGGGCTCCCTGGGACCCTGCTGGGGGAGGGGGCACAGAATTCGATGATCCCACCCAGTAGGGTTGCCTCTCCAGATTCTTGGGGAGTGGCACGTTCTGGTTTGATTGACTACAGATCATCCTTTGGGGTTCTATTTGCCCTGTTTTACGGCAAAGGAAACTGAGGGTCTGCAATGATCCAGTGACCTGACTACTGAGCTTACACTGACGTAACCTCCCACCATGCTGGGGCAGACAGCTCCCTGGGGACATCACTCAAGGCTGGAAGGAGGCGACAGGCAGGTGACTGGAGGCGGGCAGGCTCTCTCTCACACCACGTACCCCAAAAGCCATCTCACAAGTATGGGTGCCTCTTTAACACCTCCTCTGGTGGGCACCTAGGAAAGCCAACAATAAAGTTTACAAAAAGCTTTTCTTGGCCAGCGCCACGGCTCACTAGGCTAATCCTCCACCTAGCGGCGCCAGCACACCGGGTTCTAGTCCTGGTCGGGGCGCCGGATTCTGTCCCGGTTGCCCCTCTTCCAGGCCAGCTCTTTGCTATGGCCAGGGAGTGCAGTGGAGGATGGCCCAAGTGCTTGGGCCCTGCACCCCATGGGAGACCAGGAGAAGGACCTGGCTCCTGCCTTCAGATCAGCGCAGTGTGCCGGCTGTAGCACACTGGCCACGGCAGCCATTGGAGGGTGAACCAACGGCAAAGGAAGACCTTTCTCTCTGTCTCTCTCCCTCACTGTCCACTCTGCCTGTAAAAAAAAAAAAAAAAAAAAAAAAACAAGCTTTTCTAGGCTCTACCGCATCACCCGTGACCCACAGTGCTGCTGCCAGCACCTGTATTCCACAGGAAACCATACGGTTTCCACAAGCTGGTGACACCCTGGAGTGGGAAATTCTCATTTCGGCCGCACAGGGCTTAGCCAGCTTCCCTCTGCAAGTGACAGGGACTTCGGTCTGCCCCACCCCAGGACACACACTTGTCATGTGATGCTGATCCCCCAAGGACAAGGGGCTGCCACCCCACTAAAAGGGTCATCTCCTTTACAAGTTTTGGATGAGAACGACATCATTCCCAAGTTTACGGAGAGTTCTGACAAGTGCAAAACCCTGCCTTTAGAGCAAACCTCAGTGAGGTGCAAGGGGCCAAGTGACAGCCCCGGGCACGTGCACCTCCCCCCTCCCCAAGTCTGGTCCTCCCCTCTCACCCAGGTTTTCCAGATGAGTGGGCTTAGGGCTGTGGGGAGGGGGCAGAGCAGGTAAGGTCGCAAGGGAAGAGGGAAAGCCAGGCTGCTCAACCGAATCCTCCAGGAAAGTGACAGATGTTCACAAAGCCACACAGCAGTACCCCCACGGGTCCCCGAGCCTCCCTAAGGAGGCAGGTTCCACTGGTGAAGAGTGACAGGTACCCCCACCTGACAGCCGTAGAGACACACAGGCACGCCAACTGAGTGCAGAGGGAGAGAGGCCAATGCTCTCGGCACTGGGTAAAAGACACGCTTCCAAAGGGTGACCGTGAAAGAGACAGGTGCTACTGAGCCACCCCGTCTGGGGAGACTGCGGATGAGAGAGGTGCAACCTGGGAGAATGTTCCCCATGACAGAAAACAGAAGATCCTCCCACCGGAGAGCAAGCCGATCCTGGGAGGTGGGGACGGCCCAAAGGCAGGCAGGACCTGTGTTCTGTGCCCAAGGAAGCGGGGACCCCGGAGCCAAGAGCACCCCTGCAGTTTTAGGGCCCAGGAGACGGCAGCCCGGCTCAGGGGCTGTGTGGCCAGCCTTCCCTGGGACCCTCATGGAGAGAGCCAAGCTCAAAGAGAGGATTAGGAAGTCCCTATGCAAAGGGAAACACCAATCTACGTAAAAGCTCAAATCCCCATGACAGGATGGGACATTGGTGGCACCACTCCCCGGCAGTGGCCACTCTCACCTGCCCTGGGCCAGCATCACCCCCATGCCTCCTGCTTGCCTTGGACCTGGTGTCCAGCCAGGGCATGGCAGCCACAGTTGCTTGCTAGTCAACGCCTCAGCAGGGGTAGGGGACACATTTTAAGGACCCTAGAGACTAAAGACCAGGGTCTCACACTGCCCCCATCCCCATGCACCCAAATCCCCAAGCACCCTAGGGAAAGGGCTACCTCTGCGCTCCCCACCCTCTCCCTGCCATTAATGTTCCCACATCATCAAGCAGCTGTCACTGGCCCATGAGATGGAAAACAACAGACAGACACGAACACCACCCCTTTGCAGTGCTGGGCCTGTGACCGAGGACTGTGTCAGGTGGGTGCTGTGGGAAACAGAGCTTTCTAGATCACGGCTCTGACTCCTTGAGGGCAGACCCCTGTTTTGCTTGTATTTTCATCAGAGCTTGGTACTACACAGATGTTTCCCAAACGTTCCTGGAGAGCCCAGTTCTCACGGTCATCTTACTTTAAAGTTCCCAGGGTACAGCAAACAAACTTCCCACAACTAGAAAAATGAAGCCAAAATATTTTTAACATACTGCATTTGTAAAAAGAAAAAAATTACATGTCTAATGGCACCAAGCACCAGGGCCTCCCCTACTCTTGGTGGGTGCACAACCACCCAGGAGAGCAACATCCACCCTCCACACTCCAATTCCCAGGGCTGTGAGTCGTGGCCTCGTTCTGCGAGGGTCAATCCTCACGCAGGTGGGACAGGCAGACACATGTCCTCTAGAATCCTAGTCACAGAATCAAAAAGCCAAGAAGCAACCCAGCGTCCGTCTTTTAAAGACACGGGAGGGTCCCCTTGCAGTGCTCATGCACGGTGATCAGAAAGAGCAGAGTAGGATCATGAGTGGTGGTTAAGTCCTTTCTCACAGAGAAGCCCCCGTGCCTCACCCTGGTGGCCGCTGGTGCGTCACGGGTGACAAGTCATGATGACAGCCGCGTGCCCTCCATGTGATGGGAGGGGAATGCACTTCCACTCTGGGGTTCTCCTTCCCCAAACCCATAATCCCCAGCTAACTGTAAGTAAACCACCAGACAAACCCAAACTAAGGCACAGTCTACATGAAATCAGACCAGTGCCCTTCAATACCGACACGGGCACCAAGGACAAGGAAAGCCTGAGACGGACAGGCGACTACACGTAACCCAGAGTCCAGCACGAGACCCTGGCCCGGAAGCAAGAAGCAGTGAGAAGGTCAGCTCATTAACAGTCCTGGACTAGCGCTGGCTCCGCAACTGTGGCCAACACCCATGGCAACGTAGGATGCTAACGGGAAACAGCTCAGGTCCTGTGGGAACTCTGTATCGGCATGGCAACTTCTCTATAAAGCTGAAACCATTCTAAAAGATGCTGCTTCTTTATAAAGGGGGTGTGGCAGCAAGCCTCAGGATGGCCGGGATCACAATTACTTTTAAAAGACACTGTTCTTGGGGCCAGTGCTGTGGCACAGCGGGTTAAAGCCCTGGCCTGAAGTGCCGGCATTCCATATGGGTGTCAGGTCGAGTCCTGGCTGCTCTACCTCCGGTCCAGCTCTCTGCTATGGCCTGGGAAAGCAGTGGAGGATTTCTCAGGTCCTTGGGCCCCTGCACTCACGTGGGAGACCTGGAAGAGACTCCTGGCTCCTGGCTTCAGATCAGCTCTGCTCCAGCCATTGCAGCCATTTGGGGAGTGAACCAGCAGATGGAAGACCTCTCTGGCTCTACCTCTCTCTGTAACTCTGTCTTTCAAATAAAAAAAAAATTTTTTTAAATAACATAAAAGACACTGTTCTTGGGGCCAGTGTTGTGATGTAGTACAAAGCCGCTGCCTGAAATGCCAGCTGCTCCATTCTGATCCTGTGTCCTGTTAACGCACCTGGGAAAGCAGCAGAAGATGGTCCAAGTCCCTGGGCCGCTGCCACCATGTAGGAGACCCATACGAAATTTCAGGCTTCTGGTTTGGCCTGGCCCAGCCCAGCCCTGGCTATTGTGGTCACTTGGGGAGTGAACCAGCAGATGGAAGATCCTCTCTCTCTCTCTCTCTCTCTGTCTCTCTTTGTCTCTCTCTCTCTCCCTCCCTCCTTCCCTCTCTTCCCTCTGTAACTCTGCCTTTCAAATAAATAAATATTTGTTTAAAGAAAGAAACAAACGGCTCTTGCTGCTCCATGGCTCACTTCCTCCTCCCACCTTGGCAGCCCCTGCTGAGTTCATTGGGTGGACGGACGCACATGACCATGAAGATCTGGACAGACTCACAGGACCTGCTGGCTGTTCCCTCTGAGGGAGGAACGTGTGAGCTCCCGTCTTTTGCTCTGTGGCCGTAGTTTGTTTTACGTTTGCCAATGCATCCATCCATTACTTGCACACCCAAAGCTACTTCAAAGAAACAGTCAAGATGGACTACGCTAGCCGGCACCGTGGCCCAATAGGCTAATCCTCTGCCGTGCAGCGCCGGCACACCGGGTTCTAGTCCCGGTTGGGGCGCTGGATTCTGTCCCGGTTGCCCCTCTTCCAGGCCAGCTCTCTGCTGTGGCCAGGGAGTGCAGTGGAGGATGGCCCAGGTGCTTGGGCCCTGCACCCCATGGGAGACCAGGAGAAGCACCTGGCTCCTGCCATCGGATCAGCGTGGTGCGCCGGCCGCAGCGCGCCAGCTGCGGCGGCCATTGGAGGGTGAACCAACTGCAAAAGGAAGACCTTTCTCTCTGTCTCTCTCTCTCACTGTCCACTCTGCCTGTCAAAAAAAAAAAAAAAAAAAAAAAAAAAAATAGACTAGGTTGAAAAGCCAGATTATCTATCTGTGCTTGTAAAACCGCTAGGACCGGGCATGCTTGTTCTGCACAGGGAGCACCAGCAAGCTGATCTTCGGGAAGCGGGATGGGAGGAGGAGGAAGGGTGGGAGGAGAGGAGGGGAGGGGCTGGGAGTCTGACTCCTCACCTCCTGCCTGTGTTGCCCCAAGCATGTAATTTATTTGCAATCATCATCATCAGATGATCTATAAACCCTCAGAGTTCACTCCTGGCTTGCTCTATCTCCTGGGTCCCCCGAGCCACACCCAAGCGAGCTGACGACCATTACAGAACCCGGTGGGTTGGGCCCCACAGGCACTGTGCCCCTTCCTCTGCCAACAGCCTGGTGGTCATCGGGGTGGGAGGGAGTGATCGCCCGGGCAGACGGTCTCTGTCTTCACTCGCCCACTTTGGGACACGGGGAACAGCATCTACACGGGACAGGGCTGCTCCCCTGGAGCCTCCTGGCAGACACAGCATGGGAACCGATTTCCTCCACGAGGGCCGGCCTGCCTTCCCTGTCACCTCTAAAGCATGCCAGGTCCTTGCCTGCCGCTGACACATTCTAATGCCTTAGCCCCACACTGTCTCATTAATCAGCTTGCGACGACCCCAGACCCTCAGCCACAACCACCTGACACTGCTCCACCTGGAACGGGACCCCAGAACTGGAAGGGATCCAAAGAGGGGACAGCGTGACGAGCAGGAGAAACCGCCACTCCACGTTGCTTTTAACATCAAGTGGCTTAATTTCACTAGCATTGATTTCTGCAGTGATTCAATTTCACTAACACTGACCGAGCTTCTGTTCACTTGATGTTTATGTCTGGGCACCCAACGTGATGCCCACCACACAGAAGCACCGCAGGCCAGGCGAGGGTCGACCCTCTGCACACAGTGGAGCTCCCAAGGTTAATCTGTTTCTTTTTAAGGTGCCAGAGCTTGCGGAAGACCTGATAAAATCTGGGCTTTTTCTCCAAGAAATTAAGAGTGCGTTTGGGTGTAATTTCACTGGATCCTCCAAATCCCACCTGCAGGTCAGACATCCCAACTCCGCCAGCCCCAGCCTGGAAGCATCTATGATACCATCTCACAGATGAACAAACTGAGGGCTGGTTAGACCCCCTATAATCTGACCTGCGTCACACCTCCAGTCTCGGCCACTTCCTCCGAGAACAAAGCAAGAAGCCACCTGAGGTCCACAAACTCAATGACACCAGGTGCACCTGCCTCCCCCAAGTCCCTCCTAGTGATCACCCATCGTCTCTGCAACAGGCCTCCACACTCACCCAGGTGCCGCTTCACTGCCACGGGACCCAGGTGGCATTCAGCCTCCTGAGCTCAGGGCCCACCTCCTCTGGACAGGGACCCCTGGGCAGCAGGGGCTGCTTTATGCGGACTTTCTGTCCTTCACAGGGGCCCAACCGACACAGGCCAGAGGGACAGCAGGTGCAAGGCCAACTGCCTAGTGCAGTCCACAGCCTCTCGTCTCCTCCCCTCCCCTTTTCTCTTCCCCACCATGGTTGACACTGAACGAGTGTATACAGTTGTCCCTCAGTCTCCAAGGGAGATGGTTTCCAGGACTCCCCATGGATACCGGAATCCACAGATGCTCAGGTCCCTTATATAAAATAGCACAGGCTGCATAGAGCCTACGCACATCCTCCTATATATTTTAAATCATCCCTAAATTACTTGTAATACCTAATAAGATGTAAGCTCTAAGGAAATCGCTGTTAAACGCTATTGTTTCGGGAATAATGACAAGAACAAAGTCTTCCATATTCAGTAGCGACACAACCCTTTTTTTTTTTTTTTTTTTTTTGAGAATTTTTTTTTTAGTTCAGCTTGGCCAAATACAAAGACGCAGCACCCAGGACACAAGGAGTCGTGTGCATACAGTACTCTATGATATGGGGCCAAATGGCCCACTGTTTCCCAAACATCCGCAGCTCAGAGAGACTGAAGAATTGGCCCCAAATGTCAGTGTTGGAAGGAATGCAAGCCAAACCCACCTGCGGCCAAATCCCATATAAGCCCACTCAGCACCCACCCTACCCCCACCCCCACTCCCGACCCTACTTCTCTCCTCTTGGAACGGTGGTGTCCCAAAGGCAAACCTTTCTCCCTCTAATAAAGGAAGCAGAGAAAAGTCCCTGTTCCCATCTGGCTAAGTTTTAGTTACGTTTGTAAGACATTCAGAAAAGGCCGTGAAAACATCCTCAAGAGGGCTGTGCTAAGTATTAAGCATTATCCAATAAACCGCAGCAGGGAAGCTGCCAACGACACGGAGCTCTAACCTGGAGAGCGTCCTGGCTGAATACGCGCTACGTTTTTCCCCGTTTCCATTTCTCGATGTCACTTACTTTCACAGCCTTCACCCCCAACTCCCCTTTTAAAAAGCATAAAACAAAAAAGCAGAGTACATTTGTAAGACACAACCAGAGTCGGTGGCATATTATGATAAACAAGGGTGACAATAAAACATTTTTCCAGCTGTGATAAACATATTTAAGATCTATCATAGAGGCTGCTGGAGCCCAAACTGAAAACCAGGAAAATTACCAGTTGTTTAGAACATAGAATTTATGTCTTAGAAGCTTTTATTTTTTAGGCAGAAGTTGTCTCACCAGGGGATCATTCCTTACCTTTTTAAGATTTGAACTTCTTTTTTTGGAGTTGTGACTTGTTGAGGCTTTCAACACATCCAGAGTGACTTAGCAACCAGCTTGGGGATGGCCAGTGCAGTCAGAGAAACAACCCGGCACCTGCTCGGGTTCAGAGAGGATGCTGCGTCGCACAGCCCGGCTGCATCACAAAGATCGCCCTAGAAAGGTGGTCAGCACACGCACATGGCACTGCATCTCCAACACTGTGGACCAGCCAATCACCTGAACATCTTTACGGCTTCAATCAACGATGATTCAGCAAACCAAACTCTACCATGTACACCTCACTCCAGGCCGTTACTAGATCACCCCGTCCTTAAAGCTAAGGTGCAGGGGCCGGCGCTGTGGGTAGCAGGTAAAGCTGCCGCCTGCAGCCCCGGCATCCCATATGGGACCTGCTTTGAATCCTGGCTGCTCCACTTCCGATCCAGCTCTCTGCCAAGGTCTGGGAAAGCAGCAGAAGACGGCCCACGTGCTTGGGCCCTGCACCTAAGAAGCTCCTGATTCTTGGCTTTAGGTGGAGCCACTCAGGACACTGCAGCCATCTGGGGAGTGAACCTGCAGACGGAAGATCTCTCTCTCTCTCTCTCTGCCTTTCAAATAAATAAATAAATCTTAAAAAATAAAACAAGGTGCATCCCAACTGGGCAATGCCCCCATAAACGCAAGTCCCTTTACCAAACCCAGGGGACCCGCCAGCGGCTTCCCCACCTTCCAGCAAAGACAGCACCTGACAGCGGGGAGTTCACAGGACTGGAGAACATCACATAGTGAGCAGCTGAACTGAACCCTTGACCCTGGAATCCTGAATCAACAGCCAGGTCTCCTAGGGGCTCACTGAGGCGCTTCCTTTCTAAGCCACACACCCAAGGGGCCGGCGCTGTGGCGCAGCTGGTTAACACCCTGGCCTGAAGCGCCGGCATCCCATATGGGCACCAGTTCTAGTCTCAGCTGCTCCTCTTCCGATCCAGCTCTCTGCTATGGCCTAGGAAAGCAGTAGAAGATGGCCCAAGTGCTTGGGCCCCTGCACCTGCGTGGGAGACCCGGAAGAAGCTCCTGGCTCCTGGCTTCAGGTTGGCACAGCTCCAGCCATTGCGGCCATCTGGGGGGTGAACTATCGGATGGAAGACCTCTCTCTCTCTCTCTCTCTTTGCCTCTCCTCTCTCTGTGTAACTCTGGCTTTCAAATGAATAAATCTTAAAAAAATATAAATAAACCACACACCCACCTCCTCCGATCTCTTCTGAAACCCTTGTGCTAGCAGCCCAAGGCTCCCTGTTTTAACAAATGCCTACCGTGCGCCAGGCACTTCGTCAGGTGCTAGAGAAACAAGGGGAATGTTCAGTGGTCTTCAAGAACCCCTGTAACCAACCGACCTTCCCAGAACCAGGGGCCGGTGGGCCTAGCAGTGTGCACTCCAGGCTGGCAGGGAGGAGCTAGCACAAAACGGTGTTAACCAACCCTGGGTGGAAGAGTGGTATCCAGGAGCCTACTCTGAATAAAATGCACAGCCAGAAACACCGAGCATAACCACTTATCACATCTGGGACCCAAGTAAGACATTAAATATAAATTTTAAAAGCAACCCAGAGAAAGATACTCGTTTCCGCTTCCCTAAGGAAAATGTAAAAATGTAGACAAGCGCTTCAATTAAACCTCCAACATTTCTGAGTCAACTAAAGAGGAAGGCTCCTCTGATAATTACGTTCGACATCTCCCCCGTGAAAACAGAATCCAAGGGCACGAGCACGCCTCTGCCACGTGCACGCTGGTGTGCATGCCCCTGCATGGAGCACGGGCTCACCCAGCAAGCTAAAGAGCCACTGCTCATTCTCCCAGCGAGAGAACAAGCCAGACAACCCCTGCAGATGATGAGGCTTTGATCTGGGAGACGGCGCTTACTCAAAATCATTCCCAAGGACATCACCAGCAAATGCTTCCCATGAAGAAAGGACAGAGACGGACCCTCGGGTTTGCGCCATGCAAGCTTGGCTCCTCCCATCCAGCCTGTCATTCATGCGTGGGGCCCAGGGCCAGAGACCCTCTGAGAGATGTGAACTCCTGCCCACTCACTCTCCATCCGACACAGGCCCCATTAGAAGTGACCCAGCAGAAGTCAGAACTCCCCCCCACAACCCACCCACTCGGGATGGATAATGAAAACTACCTGGTGATCATAAAAGAACTCAGAGGGCATCAGAGGAAGTCCTGAAACCCAAGCACTGGCCCAACGTAGATCTGAAGCTGAGACACGAACAGAATTGTCCAATCAAGCCACTAATTGAGCCAGACTGATCTTTATCAGCACATGGGGTAAGATTCTGCATGCAGGGGCCAGCACTGTGGCGTAACAGGTAAAGCCGCCGCCTGCAGTGCCAGCATCCCATATGGGCACCAGTTCAGGACCCAGCTGCTCCACTTCCAATCCAGCTCCCTGCTAATGGCCTGGGAAAGGCAGCAGAAGATGGCCCAAGTCCTTGGGCCCTGCACCCACATGGAGACCCAGAAGCTCCTGGCTTCAGAAAGGTGCAGCTCCAGCTATTACAGCCAACTGGGGAGTGAACCAGCAGACTGAAGACCTCTCTCTCTCTCTCTCTCTCTCTGCCTCTCCTCTCTGTGTAACTCTGACCTTCAAATGAATAAATAAATCTTTAAAAACAGACTGCACACGGGTGAAGGCCATGCCACAGAACCTCCAACCCTGGGGCTGGAGCACGCAGCCCCGGAAGGGCTCTGTGCCCTCTCTCACGTGTAACCATTCTGGGGCTGCAGGATGCCCACCATGCTGCCACCCCTACGACCAGGAAGCACCGGACACCACCCTTCTGCAGCTCACGTGCTCAGCAAACTACGGCACTGCCAGTTCGTGGGCTGATCCACGGAGTGCACTCGGATGAACCCACACTGCAAACGCCCTCCTCTCTACAAAGCCCTCCCCACCAGCAACACCCAGCACACCGGCCTGCAGCCACTGAACACCTCCTGGTACTCAGGCAACACTGGCGGGATGCAAAGGCAGAAGCAGAGAAGCAAGACCTACACAGCCAGGTGGGCACCATGCACCAGGCACACACAGGAAGCAGCTACAGGAGGCACCCTCCAGGAGCTCCCCGGCCATCAGCCGAGCGGACCTGTAGAGAGACAGGATCCCAACCTCAGCCAAGGGCCTCGAGGCTCCAGGAAGACAATAATTAATTTCGGGTCAGGGAGAGCTCTGGCAGGCCAATCAATAAAAAGGAAAAGCAGGGACCAGTCTGGGGAAAGACACAGAGACCACCGTAAACAAAACACGACACACAACTCGGCTGCGATTCTTCAGTGTCTGCTGGAAAATGTTAGATCGCCACAGCTGATTCAAAACAGAACCAGGAACACAAAACGGAACAATCTCCACGGAAGAACTTTTTGCAGCTGTCACAGAACTATCCATTTTTTAAAATGTCAACCTCCACACGCTTAACAAGTCAAGTCTTTCAACCGCTCAAAAGACAGTTTATTGTCAATTATATAAAGTGTTACAAAGAAGGTGATAAAAAGGAAAGACATTAATGCATTTTAGAGAGCTAGCCGAAACCGATGGCAAAACCTGGAAAAAGACTGCACAGAGGAGAACCGTTTAAAGCCATCTCACTTAAAATTAGAGACAAAAAAAATCTGAACTTACTGGCAGCAAATTTAAGAGATTTGAACAGTCACCCACCACAACCAAAAATAGTTTATCCCAGGAATTTGAGGAGGGATTACCAAGTAGGTAATCTATTCCCACATCACTGTAATAGGTATAACAACATGTGAATTTAAACAGATGCCAGAATGATATCCGACAACCTAATAAATCAACCATGAAAACTAGACAGATAATTCAACTTGATGAAAACCTCCCCTTCGCCAAAGATACCACACATACTGAGAATCATCAGAGGTATAAGTGTTAATATAGACCAAAAAAAAAAAAATACCCGTTGCTGATAATCAGCATTTAATATTGCTCTGGATACAACACTCCGTGCAAACCCTGCGGCCAGCCCTGAACCACCGACCCAACCACATCAGGCCCACTAGCCACACCCACAGTGGCCATGTGATTTTGTTCTAGTAAATGAAGGAGGTGAGCAAGGCTCACCGGTCCATTGCTCTTGGCCTTTTTAGACTTTTGTGTTTATTGCTTTCCATTTTCTCCTGCCTGAAATACAGATGTGATGTCTGGAAGTGCAGGAGCCATCTTGCGACCATGAGGACAGAAGCCAGATTTCAGCATCTTTCCAGGTCTCCTGATCTTGAGGAAAGCCAGCTCCGGCTGCTCAGGTCTTTCCTAGGCAGGCTCCCTGTTATTTTCTAGGCAGTTCTGCAGGCCTACAGGACATATGCCCAAAACAGAATGAAGAGGACTAGATTCTGGAAAAGGGGAAATAAAATGATCCTTATTTGTCATCAGTGGTTCTTTGCACAAACAAAAAAACCAGCAGAATCAACTGGATTGACAAAGAGGGCCGATACAAGATAAACCAAAGCCACAGCTGCCCTCACACACGAGCAATAATCAACTAACAGACACAATGAGGAATACAGAGTCCTCCTATATTAGCAACAAAGACCATGCTAGTTACCTAGGAACAACCCAAAAGTGAAAGCGTAAGACCTCTACGGCTTGTGATTTCTTAACAGACAAATAAAACTGAACTGCTGGAGACATGAAATGCCCTTGAATCAAGACTCACACATTTGGAAATGTTAGTTTCTCCTATACTGATTTATTATTAATTACAATCCAAACCCAGTGGATTTCTTATTCTTTCTGGGGAGGACAGCAGGAAAGATCTGCAAAAGCAGATGAGTGGGAAAAGACACCTCAAGTCAGAGCCTCTCGGGGCCAGTGTTGTGGCTTAGCAGGTAAAGCCACCTCCTGAGACACTGGAACCCCATATGGGCACAGGTTTGAGTCCCAGCTGCTCCACTTCCAATCCAACTCCACGGTAATGTTAACTAGAAAGATAGTGGAGAACAGCCCAAGTCCTTGGGTCCCTGCACCCATGTGGGAGACCTGGAAGAAGCTCCTGGCTCCTGGCTTCAGACCTGCCCAGCTCCGCCCACTATGGCCATCTGGGGAGTGAACCAGTGGATGAATGATCTCTGTTTCTCCCTAACTCTGCCTTTCAAATAAATAAATATATGTGTGTGTGTGTGTGTGTGTGTGTATAGCCTCTAATACAAAACTATTAGATGATCCTATGAAGAAAAATATAGCAGTGTGGGAGAAATTGAATTATCAATAGGAGGCAAGATCTTACTTTATTTAAATACAAAGCAAGCTCTAGAAGTATTAAAAATTGCTATAGAAAAAGGAAACAAAAGTCAATATGCAGCCGGCGCCATAGTTCACTAGGCTAATCCTCCGCCTTGCGGCGCCGGCACACTGGGTTCTAGTCCCAGTCGGGGCGCCGGATTCTGTTCCGGTTGCCCCTCTTCCAGGCCAGCTCTCTGCTGTGCCAGGGAGTGCAGTGGAGGATGGCCCAAGTCCTTGGGCCCTGCACCCCATGGGAGACCAGGAGAAGCCCCTGGCTCCTGGCTTTGGATCAGCACGGTGCGCCGGCCGCAGTGCACCGGCCACGGCGGCCATTGGAGGGTGAACCAACGGCAAAGGAAGACCTTCCTCTCTGTCTCTCTCACTGTTCACTCTGCCCGTCAAAAAAATAAAATAAAAAAAGTCAATATGCATGATTGCATTTAACTGATTTGGACAAGAACATAAATTTTCTAAGAATTAAAGATCATATTGAAGAGTCTACTATTCTGTATTAAATGAAACACTATATATGCCAAAAATTCAAAAACTTTTTGAAGACAAAGTAACAGCAAAGCAGGTGAAATATATGCAATTCAGAGCCAGGGCCAACGTCTTTACAACAGAATCCACCCAAATCTACAAGAGTACATCAAAAACCCAGAGAAACGAAGAGCCTATTAATAATTTAAAAAGCAAATGACAACAAGGGGACACAGGTTTAAAACCTGAACATCGCAAGGCTCCACCATGTCCAACACTGGAAAGCAGTGTAGACGGCAGGCTCTGCTCCTCGGAGCACACACCAGGAGTTTTCCTGAAGCTCATCTGGCCAGAATCACTTGGGACCACACAAATACACACAAATATACACTTGTAAGAGTTAATATCCCGGAGCCAGCACTATGGTGTAGAGGGTAAAGCTGGCACCTGTGGTGCCAGCATCCTGTATGGGCGCCCGTTTGAGTCCCGGCTGCTCTACTTCTGATCCAGCTCTCTGCTGTGGCCTGGGAAAGCAGTAGAAGATGCCCAAGTCCTTGGGCTCCTGCACTCACGTGGGAGACCCGAAAGGAGCTCCTGGCTCCTGGCTCCAGATCAGTGCAGCTCCGGGTATTGCCAGGTTGGGGGGTGAACCAGCCGGTAGAAGACTTTCTCTTTTCTCTTTTCTCTTTCTCTCTCTCTCTGCCTCTCCTTCTCTGTGTGACTCTGATTTTCAAATAAATAAATCTTAAAAAAAAAAAAAAAAGACAATATCCCAAACTTTCGGCCAGCACCACGGCTCACTAGGCTAATCCTCCACCTGTGGCGCCAGCACCCCGGGTTCTAATCCTGGTCGGGGCGCCGGATTCTGTCCTGGTTGCTCCTCTTCCAGTCCAGCTCTCTGCTGTGGCCCGGGAGGGCAGTGGAGGATGGCCAGGTCCTTGGGCCCTGCACCCACATGGGAGACCAGGATGAGACACCTGGCTCCTGGCTTCGGATTGGCGCAGCACGCCGGCCACAATGCACCGGCCGTAGAGGCCACTTGGGGGGTGAACCAATAGAAAAAGGAAGACCTTTCTCTCTGTCTCTCTCTCTCACTGTCTAACTCTGCCTGTCAAAAAAATAAAAAAAATAAATCCCAAGCTTTCGTTTATAAATCTCACCCAGAGAATTAATCCAAGTAGCACATCATCAATACTATAATTCCATCACATTATTTTTAATGGCAAGAAATGTGCAATGTATAAATTTATCATTTACAGAATAATAACTTATTGAAGACCATATTCCAGATGACAAAGATACAACAAACAGAATCCACAATATAATGCTAAATGGGAAAATTAGGATAGTGAACTGAATTACGTACGTAGTGTAATACTAACTATTTTTAAATATATAGATACACATAAGTTTAAGGAGGGAAGAATTTAGGAAAACACAACAAAATATTAACAATGGTTGTCATTAGGCTGATGAAGGATAATTTTTATTTTCCTTTTTTCCTGTGTTTTCTAATTTTCCACTAATAACCATCAGGTTACTACTGTAACCTGAGCAAAGCAATATAAACATAATAATTATCACATACGGTGGCAGCACGTTTGTCCTTAATGAAAGGGTCATTGTTCATCAAAGCTGCAGGTCTAGTCTTGAAAAAGGTCACAATGCAAAATCGTCACGGTGTCATATGGACACACAATTGCTAAGTGACTGGAGCTACAGGAGTCCCCTGGAGACCTCATAGGCACCAGCCAAAGGGTTCCTCCAGGAGTGCTGCACCAGGAAGGAGGAGCTGCCCCTGGGTTGGGATCTGGCGTGTGATCCGAGGACCCCCAGGACCTGCCTTTCAATTTATTTCGCCAGCACATCCGCCCCGCGCTCGGCACCTCCAGCCCAGCAGTGAGCATGGCCCTCGCTTTCCTGGGGCTTTTGTTCCCCTTCTAACATTGTAAACTGAAGCAATCATGACCACTACAGTTGGCCTTCGATAACAACTCCTGGTGCAACATAACAACCAAGTTGCCCTTCCAGGAATCTGTTACGATCAGCTGATTTTTTTAATGTGTCTAAAGCCCACTCTTCCAAGAAGCTGAGACCTTACCCTGCCTTTGAACATGGAGATTCTCAGGCACTCGGAGACAGAGTTCACACTTCAGCTGCCCGGGGACCACCACCAAGTCTCCGTGCCCATCAAAGTGTCTCAAGCCTTCGAGACGGCTTCCCGATGCAAGAGAGATGTGGCTGCTCGCCATTTCAAAATACTTTTTAGAGAAATTGCAAGCACAATGGAGAGTTCCTGGAGTGAGGAGGCAAAAGGAGCTCAGTGGGTTTCCAGAGAGAAAAGGACTCTGGCCTGAAACACACAACCCCGGCCGGACAAAGGCTGGCGCTCGGGTGCCACTCTATGCCGCAGAACTAGCGGTCACCTTAAACCCAGCTGCTCCGCTGCAAATACAGAGCACCCAGCTCCCAAGGGCTCTACGCCTTCTGTAGAGATTGGAAAGATCTGTTTATGGGCCCAAGGGGAGCTAGGAGTGCCTACATGTAACTGCAGCATGGTGCCCAACCTGGGCTAGCCTGCACCCCTGCCTCACTCACAACTAACGCAGGGGCCTCCCAAGATGATGCAGGACTACTAGACTTAAAGGTCTTTCTGCTTTAAAAACAAAATCAAAAGCTACCACCCAGGGATCTGGGTATCACTTCTCCAATTTCTATGATCAAGAAAGTCCCCAAAAAATATAGCTGAGGGGCCAGTGCTGTGGCACAGGGGGTTAAAGACACGAGCTACAGCACCAGCATCCCATATGGGTGCTGGTTTGAGTCCCAGCTGCTCCACTTCCAATCCAGTTCCCGGCTAATGTGCCTGGGAAAGCAGAAAGATGGTCAAGTGCTGGGACCCCCGCACCCACATAGGAGATCTGGAAGAAGCTCCTGGCTCCTGGCTTTGGCCTGGCCCAGCCCCAGCCAGTTGTTACGGCCATTTGGGGAGTGAACCAGCAGATGAAGACCTTTGCCTGTCTCTCCTCTCTCTCTGTGATTCTGCCTTTCAAATAAATAACATTAAAAAAAAAAAACCTACAAATGAGAGTCATTCTCCCACTAACATGCAGTTGAGGAACAAGATAACAGAGCGTGGAAGATCATTTCCTACCTTCTTTCCAACCCTGAGAGTGCCACTGGGGGTGTGCAAATGCTCTTGTCCCCAGGTACCATGACCAGAGTGTGCAAGACCGTGCCTGGGGAGACCGACACGTTGGTGCCTGCATCAAGCATACAGTATAATCCCACGTGTGCCACTAACAGCCCTACAGTAACCCTGGGGAGGAAACAGCACCATAAGATATTCCTAGCCGACAACACAGGCCAGTGTCCCCAGAGGAGAGTCCCTGAGCCACACAATGGCAGCCAGACATCGGGATCCCACCCACAAGACGTCTGTGCTCATCCTAAGAAGGCCCTGGTCAAGTGCCACCAGACGCCCCACTAGTTCCACCTTCAACTGTCTAGGCACCTGTACTTGAGGTTTAAAACAGGTACCCCATGAAATGATTCTGGGTCCCAGGCACCTACCACCTGTAGAGCTGAAAAGTGTTTTGTGTTTCTCAAAACGTTATGACTTTCATCAAAAAATGACACCAGGATTTTCAAATAGGAGAAATAAAATGCGTAGCACGAGTGCATCTGAACTTTGGGCACTTCTGCCGATCCGCCCTTTCACCAAATGGAAAGGCTGGTGAGAACGTGAAGCCAGCCAGCCAGCCCGCCCATCATTTTGCTAATTCACATCTACCTTGTAGGAATCAACATTCCCGATGTTTTCTAATCACAAAATGTAGTTTGTGTCTGACTACCTCCTTGAAAATCAAGCCCCGCACATCGGGAGAACAGTCGGCATTGTTAAGTCATACTCATATGTACCTGGGAACGGGAACGCTGAGAGAGGACACCCGTGCCGATGAAGCCTCCACACAGCCTGTCTGCATACAAAGACCTCAAACAACCGCCTCAACTTGCAAAGCTATTTTTTCGGTGCTCAATAGCACAACAACAGGAAGTAGAACTTCTGGGACAGGGATTTTTCTATTTATTTTTTCTTTCAATGGCTGCTTTGAAAGAAGGGGGGGGGGGGCCCACAGGCATTACAAATCCTGGAAGCCTTGAATGAGGAAGTGGGAAATGGCTGATTCTGAAATGGGCAGCCTGAAAATCCTGGCTCTTTTATGCAGTCAAGGATCCAAGGCCAGGAATCTCAAACATCTTAGGCATTTTGCAAGATTTTCTGAATCTTAAAAGAGCTGAGACTTGAAAAAGAAGGGCCAGGGTCCACAGAGCAGTAAATAAGCCCCCAGCCTGTGGTTCATGCCCCCACCCACCCAACACAGAAGCCCGGCTCCCAGAATTAAAAGCTGAATTGGAAGCTTGCTCTCCACAAATGGTTTTTGTTTAGGATGCTACAGAGGAGAGCCTGCCCCAGGCTGCAGCTTCCCCACTCCTCTCCATAGCAGAACCTGGAGTAGACCAGCAGCCTAAGTATCCAACATCTGCAACAGCCCGCCCTTGGTTAGACCTGATGGGTCTTCGCCAAGTCTCAGTAAAATGCAAAGGTGCATGCACAAAACTGCAGGGCGTCTTCGCTGCTTCGGAGGGAGCTCCACCCAAGTGCAGGGCTTTCTCTGCCAGGACTATACCTCCATCAATGCAAGAAACCCAACCAGAACCCACAGTCGAGGGAAAGAGGGCACCGTCCATCAACCTCCCAAAAAGTAGCAGCAACTAACTTAGCCTTAAACTCCTTCCTCTTCCGAAGACCTCATGGAACACCACCAGGGCCCCCCGTGCTGAGAAAACACTCCAGGTGTTTCCTACAGAAAGCAAGCGTTATCGCCGCGGCCAAGTTAGAGGGCAGGTTTGATGGCGTGTTGATGTGGGTGGAAAGTGAAAGGAGATAACGTCATTTCTACTCACTGTGTCAGCTGCAACAGCTGGGAGGCCTTCTCCTGGCATCCTGAGTGAGCGCGCCCAAGCGAACACAGACTCAATGGGAGGGTGCACGAGGGAGGTCCACCAGGGCCCCCCAAAAGGCTTGTGGGTTTTCCACAAGGACCAGTAGCCTCCAGGGAGTGGATTTCACGCAGCGCAGAGAGCCAGTCTTTAATGAACCCCTTGGTGCAGCTTCGAAGGACTCCCAAAACCACTCCCCGCCTGCCTGCAGCCTCACCTCCCACACCTGGGTATAGCGATCGCTCCCTCCGTTTGTACGGTTTCCACTCTGTTCTCCCCACTATCACTCTTAAGAAAGTGCCAGGTCCTATCTAGCAGCAATGTACACCCTGCCTCTCAAGGACCATGTAAGCTCTGTCAAGGGCTGTATTTTATACACCTATGCCCCCCCCGCCCCGCCCAACAGATTCCCAAACCTCCACCCTGATCACTCTCTCGTGCTCTAAGCTGCAAAACCAAACGGCCCTTCCCCAGCTCAGCACCCTGGGAGCCCTGACCACACTCCTTTGCAGTCAACTCAGTACCAATCCCACCCCTCCCCCACCCTGCCACTCATTGTGGCCAAGTCCAAGTGGCATTCTCAGCCCATGTTCTCATCGGCACTCTGGGCAGGTCTGGCACCTGCCAGGAGCCAGAGCACCCCGCCAAGGCCTGAGTGGCTTCCTTGTCAGGTGGCCAACCTTTGAGGCCAGGCCCAGGATGTGAAGTAGGGACACTGAGCCGGCTGCACAGCCCTGGACAGTTGTCCCTCACTTTCCACACTCACGGACAAGGCCGCTGAGGGCAAGGAGGGCACAAATCAGTGGCCTCCATTTGCAGAGCCAGAAGTGGAGGAGGGCGCCAGTGCTCCAGCCCCATGCCCTGCCCCGCTGTGCGGTCTCTCACCCTCCACCTCCCTCTGTCCATTCCTGGGTAAGAATTCGTGCAGCAAGGACCTAGGACCCTGCCGACACAGTTCTAAGCTCCCCTAAACTCAAAGGCCAGAGCTCCAAAATAAAAAGGATCGGTTAAGTCCCCACAAATAACTGCACGCACTCATGGAAAATTCGAACACGCAGTCGGGCAGAGTGGAGGGAGAACCTCACTGGGAGCTTGCATCCCCTTCATTTAAAGCAGCAGAGTTCCAGGGGCACAAGGGGGACCCCTCGCAGTTCTCAGAGCAGCAGAGAGAAGGCACTAAGCAGGGGCACAGGCAGCCCTGCCTGTACTCGCTGGGACCCAAGCCGGAGGACACCTTAATTAACACCGTGTCATCCATCTCCCAACTGCACCCGGGATTAACTGGAAGGCTTGATCAATACCTATTTCATCGTCATGGGAGTGACTCACCACGAAATTCTACCCGGCTTAAAGCTCAGCTGTGAACAGAAACAAAACAACATAATAGCAGGGTCAGATTGAAAATAGCAAGTATGACTGGTAAATGGCTCATGCTTATAAACAATTAGCAGGCCCCTCCCCAGCTCCGGATGTGCTGAGAGGGAGGGCTGGGGTGAGGGCCGCAGGCTCCAAAGAGGGTAGCGGGATCAGGCTTGCCTTCTGCCACAACCCCTTCCTTCCCAGGGAGACTGGTGCCAGTTTTACCAAACAGACCCTGGGAAAGTCTAGGTGAGCTTTGTTTCTGACACACAAAAACAATGTCACTTTATGGGACACCCCAGGGCACTCCGATACACGTATACACCATGCAGTGTCAGTCGGGGCGTGAACGTTTCTCAGGCTTCGAGGGGAGCACAGGGAGCCACTTTGACCCTGACCCACACATCTTTAGGCTGCGGGCAGGCTCTGCAAGGCGCGGCAGGACGCATGGCTCATGCAGGAACTGAGTCTTCACGAGGTGGACTCTGACTCCTCCCGGAGCTCTGAGGGGCTCCGCGCAGCTCCTGCGGAGTGTAAAATAAGCAACTCATGTGCCCTAAAATGGGGGACATGGAGACACGTGAAATTTCCCAGTAACTGAGTTCCTCCAAAACCGCATCCCATGCAAGAAAAGCAATGGAGGGCACCAGAGACGAACCCCGTACCCCAAGTGCTTGGTGGAGAAGGCGAAGGTGTTTCCTGCCACCTGACAACACCTGCAGGCCTCCCTCGGCCTCTGAGGGGCCTGGCTCCAGTACCCCTCCACATACACACACCCCAAAATCCAGGGACGCTCAGGTCCAGGCACAGGACCTGTGCACATCCCCCATGCACCTGAGCCCTGTCAGCTGTCTCTAGATCACTCAAACCACCTGTTGTAAATGCTACGTAAGCCGTTGATGCACTACACTGTTTAGGGAACAAGAAGAGTCTGTACGCATTCAGTACAACTCTTTTCCCAAACAGTTCCTCTCCATGGTCGGCTGAATCCGTGGGTGTGGAGTCCGTGGGACCGAAGGGCCAGCACTGTACTTTCAGGTACTGGATTTGACTCATTATCTTTAAAGATTTATTTATTTGAAAGTCTGAGTTACAGAGAAAGGGAGAGACATGGAGAGAGAGGTCTTCCATCTGCTGGTTCACTTCCCCAATGGCTGCAACAACATGGGCTGAGCCAGGCTGAAGCCATGAGCTCCATCCCGGTCTCCCACATAGGTGGCAGGGGCCCAAGCACTTGGGCCATCTTCCTCTGCTTTGCCAGGCTATGAGCAGGGAGCTGCATCAGAAGTGGAACAGCCGGGACACGAACCAGCACCCAGAGGGGTTGCTGGCATCGCAGGCGGTGGGTTTACCTGCTACACCATAACATCGGCCTCCTCACTTAAGTTTTAAAAGTTAATCTGGAAGCAGCTCTCAGACTTGGCCAGGAATTTACACAGACACAGAGCCTGGAGAATCCTCAGCTGCACCACATTACTCCGCTGGTATGGACTGGATGACAGCGTCCCCCAAAAATGCAGGTGGCAAACCTGCCACAGGGGGCCAGGCAAGGAGCAAGCACGGTCACAGCCCAGCCAGGGGACACAGCGCGCTCATGAGGGTTTGCGCAGAGGTGCCAGGTCCAACTTGCAGACTCGGATGAGCTCCTAGGAGCCACTTCCTCCTACAGGTCCCCGGGGAGAAGATCGGCTGCCGAGGCGAGGTGGAGGCAGCTCCTCTCGCAGCCAGGCAAGCTGGGGGTCCCTCCCAGCCTCACCTGGAATCCAGCAGGTCCAGCCCTGAGCCCTGGTGCTGGGTTAGACAGAGGACAACCGCGTACAGCAAGCTGACCGGAGCCAACACCTGCTGCTCAGGTGGTGGCCGACCTGTGGCTCACATCCTGTGGCCCAGGCACAGCCTCCTCAGCTGCACTGCAAAGCCTGGTGCTCTTCTGTTTCTCAAACCCTCAGGTCCTCACCTGCGGGGGTCAATCCCACCCATTCAGGGCTCCCCCAGGTCCTCGCCTGCGGGGGTCAACCCCACCCATTCAGGGCTCCCCCAGGTCCTCGCCTGAGGGGGTCAACCCTGCCCATTCAGGGCTCCCCCAGGTCCTCGCCTGCGGGGGTCAACCCCGCCCATTCAGGGCTCCCCCAGGTCCTCGCCTGCGGGGGTCAACCCCGCCCATTCAGGGCTCCCCCAGGTCCTCGCCTGCGGGGGTCAACCCCGCCCATTCAGGGCTCCCCCAGGTCCTCGCCTGCGGGGGTCAACCCCGCCCATTCAGGGCTCCCCCAGGTCCTCGCCTGCGGGGGTCAACCCCGCCCGTTCAGGGCTCCCCGGGCTGAGAGCAACAAAACATTGAGCTGTCAAGACCAATGAAAAGCTTCTAGTATAATCAGCTGGGGAGCCAAGTATCTAAACAAATCTCTCTTCTGGAAAAATGAGAAAATGGAAAGGCAATTACATATCCCATGGCTGATTAGCAATAAATTTCATTTGCAACTGCGATGGCCCGAGAGCTAGACTCCTGACTTGCTTTCCTGCAAAGGAAGGCGTTACCTGCAATGCTGTCTCTCATCAGGGAAGACACGCCCATCCCGAGACTCAGCCCAACCTCCCGTGATGGCACACTCTCCCTGCTCTGATGCTCGGCGTGGCCCCGTGGCAGGCATCGGTCTTCTTGAACTTGTCCCCCACACCCCATTCGTCTAAGCAGGACTAAGCGTGACCCCTGGTCCTGGGAGGCAGAGAGCAGGCACAAGGGCTGCTCTTTCTCACCGTCCAGCAAGAAGGCGCTGGGTCACCAAGCCAAGGAGCTGCACTGGGTCAGAACCCCTGACCGAAGCTGTCCCTGGCTGCCCTTGACCCGTATCTGCAGATTCATCTCTGAAAGCTGCCCTCAGCCTACAAGGGCTGCCAGTTCTTGATTCTGCTTTTATTTATTTGCAAGGCAGAGAGAGAGAGAGAGAGAGAATGAATGAATGAATGAGAATCTTCCATCTGGTGGTTCACTCCCCCAAATAGGTACAACAGCCAGGGCTGGGCCATGCAGAAGCCAGGAGCCAGGAATTCCATCTGGGTCTCCTTCATGGGTGCAGGGGCCCAAGCACTTGGGTGGGCCATCTTCCACTGCTTTCCCAGGTGTACCAGCAGGGGGCTGGATCGGAAGTGGAGCAGCCAGGACTAAAACTGCACTCACATGGGATGCCCACATTGCAGATGGCGGCTTAAACCACTGTGCCACAACGCCAGCCCGCTTCTCCCCACTTCTAAATGCAAGTTTATGCATTCAAAGGGCACAATGACAGAGATGGGGAATGGGGGAGAGGGGAGAGACAGAGACAGAAAGACAGAGATACTGTCCAGGTGCTAGTTCACTCCCCAAGTGCCTGCAACAGCCAGAGAGAGGCCAGGTTGAAGCTAAGAGTCTAGAACTCAATCTGAATCCCATGTGGACAGCAGGGGCCCAACCAACGAAGCTGTTGCTCGCTGCGTCCCGAGTACACATTAGCAGGAAGCCAGAAGTAGAAGCAGGACTGGGGCTAAAACCCAGGCCTCCTGATGCAGGTGTGGCATCTCGGCCACCACCCTGGACACCTGTCCCCCTGAGCTCCAATTCTAATCTCAAGAAGGAATCAGGACCACACATCAATCCGGAGAAGGCACCGGGGAGAAGGAAGAAGCCCACGTCCCAGCTGGGAGAAACAGACTGTGGCTCCGAAGCCGGCTTGTTCCAACAGGTGAAGAATGATTCAAACTGTCTAATTCACTCTCCCCAAAGCAGGAAAGTAATGAACGCATAGGCCCACAGACCAAACCCACCACCCTCCCATAAAGGCTCTGCACTGCTGTTTTTAACATCATTTGTTGAGTCAAAACAGTCACGGTGGCAGAACAGGCAGCACCAGGCCAGCAGCCTAATCCAGGGCTAAGGCCCCACGCTGCCTTCTCCTCCTGTGCCCGGTCAACGTAAAAACATAAATCAATGCAAGTTAAGAAGCATCAGTAGCAAGGCCCAGAGCTGGACACAAAGTTGGCATCGTCTTCTAAACAAATCTTTCCTCTCGGTTTGTACGGTGAGGGCCGAGAACTGCCGTGCCAGCTCGGCCGGCACTGCCAGGCAGCACGGCACTGGCTGCCCAGAGCCAGCCCAGAAGGCCGCAAGGGTCAGCTCGCGCCCAGACACCCTCTGAAAGAGAGTGAGTGCTGGCCCTCCTGGGAGCTGGTGCACAGGGACACAGCTGGAGGTCATGGAGCATGACCCTCGCAGGGTGCAGCCCAGGCCCTTGGCCTTCCCAGGAGCCCACACCGCCCCTCCCGAAGCAGGGAGCCCTCCACCTTCCCAACACCCAGCTCTGAAATAAAAGCGGGTGATGGCTGCCTCTCGGCAGAGCCCTTTGCCGCGTGAGCCGCCCGCCTCACGGGAGCTTTGTTCCCCCCAGGTCTGCCCAGGCCAAGTGTCTCCTCCAGCACCCGTGCTGTGCTGCTCCACCCCGCCTGTCCCCTCCCATCTGCAGGATCACCCTCCTCCCAGCCCCAATGGCACCTTGGCCCCGTACACGGAGGGCCTCGGCCTCAGTGGGCACACCCTCTCTGCCCAACACGAGGCCGAAGCGTCAGGTGCGCTCCTCGAGTCAGCCACCCCCTCCACAACTTCTCAAGGAGCCTGAGGGGCCATCTCTAAACCCACAACCCCTAACACTGGGCACACACTGCCTGCACACCCCTTATTCAGAGCGCTGGTGCCCAGAAGTATCTCAGACAGGGGGGTACGTGTGCGCAGACAGGACCAGCCGAGCGCCCCCATCTGAAAACCCCAAATCCCAGCTGAGTCAACCTGGTGCTCCCAAGGTTTTGGGTTCTGGAGCATCTTGGATTTCTGATTTCCAGCCTGGGAACGCTCACCCCGTATTTGGGTCTCCCCAACTAGGAAGCTCCCCGAATAGAAAACCACCACCATGTGTTTTTCTCACACATTCTCTAGGAGCAGGGACCGGTGGAAGCCCTCAAGTCTGGACCCCAGAATAGGGCTTCATACCCTCCCCACAGCTCGGTCACTCTCAGGTGTAATCCCAGCACCTGAGCCAGGGCCAGCCTGGGTAGCAGACAAGTCTCTCCTGGCACAGACGACGCCAGCTCCGTGGTCCCGGAGGCTGAGATCATCCTCACGTTTCACACCTGCATGGCAGACACGGAAAAGGTCCCGCACAGGGCAGGGGGAGGGCGGGAGCCCCAGAGGGAGCTTCGCGGGGGCCCCCCCACAGCAACGCGGAGCAGAGAAAGACAAACAGGCCCCCTCGCTGGACGCCTCCCACGTGCCAGGGCTCCAGGGCATCCTAGACACTGCTGCTAACTCTCTAACTCTCGGGGCGTCTGTGCCGGCCCAGTCCTACCCCAAATCACAGACGGAGAAGGCAGGCACTGCAGCTTCCTTTCCAACACAGCCCCCTGCACCCGAGAGGGGGAGACAGTGAGCTGGTTAGCAGGAGGCAGCTTCAAAGGAAGCGGCGGGCTAGTCTGCACAGGCTCGCCCGGGCTGGTTCACACCCACCGGGCTGATTTCACAGACGCTCTTTGACAAGCTGCACCTGAAATTAACATACCAGGTTCAAATGATTATGTTTACATTCTTGCAGGCAACAGGCCCCCTCCCAGTCTCCTTAGCAGTCTCAGGCCTTGAAGAGTAATCGCCTGGGTGTTAATGAACTTCAGGTGGCCTCTTTACAGCATCCTGTGCAAGCCAACTTTCTTCCACTGGAGGCAAAGGGAGTGGCCTCATCTTCTGTAGGGACCCCGAAGGGAGACAGCAAAGGCCTTGACCCACACCCAGAGCAGCAGCCACTAGGGAGGGAGACCAGCGATGAGACACCCGCCAGGAGCCAACGCAGAGACAGAGCAAACTTCTGTGCAGTGCTTCTGTTGTGGTCAACCAAATCTTACTCCATCTCTCACCACCTGTGTCTTGGGATCTGATGGCCAGAGGGGCCGGCAAAATGACCCAGGGCCACCCTGTCCCACAGAAGGAGCAGGTGGCGGCAGAGGTGGCAGAATCCACACTGGCCGTCCCACACAGAAGGCGACACAGCAGGGAGCAGTCTGGGACGCTGACCTGCCATCAGGTCGGGAGGCACGCTGAACACACAGAGGTACTGGTGGACTATTCACTCGGTCTTACCCACGGGGGACCTTCCGGAACAAGGTCCCCCACCCAGCAGGACGGGGTGAACCTGACACAAGGTTAGACTTACAAGTGACCTCTCAGGGGCTTCCACTTTTTATTCACCTCACTGTGCAAAAAGCCCAGCGAAACAAGGACTTTAAAGCTCACTGCTTGACCTCCAAGTTCCGCGTAGCAGGCACTAGTGTGATAAGATGTTTTGGCCGGCGGTGCTACAATGATGCAAAGGAGTTTGTTATGAATAAAGTTTCACAGTTACCCGGCTTCAAGAAGTCTTCCCTGCCTTGAGCTCATCCTCAGTGCCACGTCCTTGTGATTCGGAGATGGCAAAGGGACCACTCTGCTCCCCAAAAGTGAGGGCAATGATATGAGAGAGAGAGGGACAGAGGTCCACAGGGGCCCTGGGTCACAGCTCCCACCCAGCACAGGGAGGGTGAAATTGTAGCTCTCGCCTAAAGAAGTTTGCCGGAGGGCAGCTGGTACAACCGCTCTTCAGAGGGGCTTCTGCCTTCCAAGGCCCACAGCCAGGAACACAGACAGCCCACCTCAGAACCGGCCGGGGAGGAAGATAGGCGAGGTCCACCCTCAGCCAGCCACGCACGCGACGTCCACATCAGAAACAACAAAGGCAATCCCGCCAAAACGGGGCTAAGACTTTGGACACATGACACTAGAACAAGCGCCTACACACGTGAGAAAAGTAGACAATAAAAATATCAATAAAATGCAAAACTAAACACTGAAAATCAGCTAACAAAATACAGCCCAGCCAGGCGCGCATTTGTTATCATTCTGTTAGGATTTCTGAACTTCATAAGACAGCCCAGAGGGATGCATATAAGGATGATCATTAATGTGTTACTACATATTTAAGTAGAGCAATGGAAGGTAAGCCTTGCAGTATTTTTCAAAATGAATCAGTATTTGTTTTAAGCCCCTAAGCGCAAAAGAACTATTTGAGAACTCCTCATTTATGAAAAGTCTCGCAAAACTGTCTTAAACTCCTCACTGCAAAGGATACACCAGGGGTACGAACTCAGCCAGAGTCAAGCAAACTTGTTTATGTCATTCAGACAGCCCTCGCCCACACCAACGCATCCCCGGTTCAGCACCTGCAACCTCGAGCCGCAGCCCACTGGTTTCCATAGGAGCCTGCAGGATCCACACTTCCTGGCATCAGTGCCCAGGACCCAAGCCAGAAAGCACAATAGGGGAGCAGCGGGGTTCGGGGTGCAATCTAACTTTTGGGCTGGGTTACCGCCATCTCCATAAAGGCTGCATTTCCCTTACGGCCACTAGGTGGCGTCTATGCGTTGGCGGGATGGGAAAGTCAAACTGGCAGAAATTAATGAATGGAAGGATTAAGGGAGAAAACACAATAAACAGATCTCTGAAAGGGAGGGGAGCTGCCCCGGCTGCCACTGCTGACCGAGAACAGGTAAAATTCAATCAGCACCTTGGCTAAACACAAGTTTTATCACACAATGATGACGGAGCCCCTACTGTGTGCCAGGCTCTGTATCACATTAAATGACACAGGTGGTCAGACATCAAGTGCACCTGCCTTTCTGGGACCACCCAAAGAACATCTCTGTTCAAGGATGTCACCTCTGTAAAAGCAGAAGCAGGCGGCACCCAGGGGCTTCTCACGAGCCAGGCTCCGGTGTGGGACACTGGACACGTGCATTCGTTCACTTTAATGTTTACAAATCATCATGGGAAGTGGATCCCAGTAAAAGTGTAGTGTAATTCCGAAGTCGGGGAAGCTGAGGTGTGAGGAGAGTTAATACCAGCTACTGGGAAGGTGTGACTCAAACCAGCCACTCTGGTGCCTGTAAAATGACAACAGCCAAAGAACAAGACCCTCCAAAAAAAAAAAAAAAAAAAACCGCTGTTAACCATTACTATTAACTGCTGACAGCAGTGATCAGGAACTCAGAGGAAGCGAGGAGGGAAGCCAGGTCCACAGAAGTCAGGGAAATCCCAAGTTTCATAGAGGAGGAGGAATCGGGTTAGAAATTAAAGAATGGCATCTCAGACCTAGGAATGCATTTGGGGGAAGGGCCCGCGCTGACTTAGAGGGCTACAGTTGTGGCCCAGCTTTACACATCTACATGAAAATTAGATCTAATATATATGGGGGCAGGTATTTGATAGCCAGTAAGCCACCCCGTGGATGCCCACTCCCATAGTGGAGCGCCTGCGATCACATCCCAGCTCCACTCTCCACTGCGGCTCCGGCTGATGCACACCCAGGGAGGCTTCAGCGATCGGGTCCCTGTCACCCACGTGGGAGACCCAGACGAAGTGCCCAGCTCGCTGGCCCAGCCCTCGCTGTTGCAAGCATTTGAGGGGTAAATCAGCAGATGGAAGATTGCTCTGATGTCTCTGTCTCACTTCCTTTCAAATAAATAAATACAAGTTCAAAATTAAAAAAAAATCAAAGTCCCCTGAAATTTTTCTGACTTCAGTTTTCTAAATGGATTAGAACATGCTTGCACTGTGTTGTTTAGCGATGAGAGCAGAAACTTCTCCCCCAGTCTACATTTCTGTTGAGACTCGAAAAAAAAGAATGAACTTGTTTAGGAAGAACGGCTGATGGGCAGGTAAGGAGCGAGCAGAAGCAGATGAGAAGTTGTGCTCCAGAGGACGGGCACGCTGAGCGGTGAGGAAGGAAGCACTCTGGCCCCAGCAACAGAGGGGCAGAAGCTGAGACAGGAATGGCACAGTTTACCCTCCAGGAGTGGGCCCAGGGCTGGAGCCCACGGGGAATCAACCCTGGGTCCCCACAGCAATTTTTTTTTATTTTTTAAATTTTATTTATTTGAAAATCAGAGTTACACAGAGAACAAGAAGCAGAGAGAGAGGTCTTCCAACCGTTGGTTCACTCCCCAATTGGCCGCATCGGCTGCAGCCACACTGATCCAAAGCCAGGAGCCAGGAGCTTCTTCTGGGTCTTCCTACGCAGGTGCGGGGGCCCAAGGACTTAGGCCATCTTCTACTGCTTTCCAAAGCCATAGCAGAGAGCTGGATCCGAAGTGGTGCAGCCGAGACTTGAACTGGTGCCCATATGAGATGCTGGCACTGCAGGCATTGGCTTAATCTGCTATGCCATAGCGCCGACTCCCCCACAGCAATCTTTTTAAGGACCAAGTACTGCCCAATAGGAGGGGCTATAGGCTCGATTCTTGGACCACCGAGGGCAGCAAGTGTACCAAGCCAAAGGGATGGGCCAGGCATCACAGCTGGCTCAAGGGCCAACTGGGCAAGTCCTCTGGGAGTAGTACAGGTCTGCACGGGACCAGGGCAGAGCCAGAAATGGGGGCTCATCAGAGCCTCTCCCAGTGACTCAGTGGGGCAGACAGAGAGCATGCAATCACCCTGCGTCCCCAGGGAAGGACGGGCTGCAGAGCTTCAACGTAGCTGGAAATTCCACCCAGAGCCAATCTTTGATGTTGAAAATCGAAGGTGTGTGTTAGAAAGAAAAATTCCGATCGAAGTTGGCAACCTCAAAAGGCTTCCATAGCCTTGGCAACTCATGACTAGAGCCTAGGGAGATTACTGACGCCATAAACAAGAGTGTCAAATTGTTAAGTCAACAACAGGAGTCACTGTGTACTTACTTCTCATGTGGGATCTGTCCTTAATGTGTTGTCCAATGTGAAGTAATACTATAACTAATACTGAAACAGTATTTTACATTTTGTGTTTCTGTGTGGGTGCAAACTGATGAAATCTTTACTTAATATATACTGAATTGATCTTCTGTATATAAAGATAATTGAAAATGAATCTTGATGTGAATGGAATGGGAGAGGGAGCAGGAGATGGGAGGGGTGTGAGTGGGAGGGAAATTATGGGGGGAAGCCATTGCAATCCATTAACTGTACTTTGAAAATTTATATTTACTAAATAAAAAATTTAAAAAAGAATCAAAAAAAAAAAGAAAGAAAAATTCCAACTATATCATTTGACCAAGAAAAGCTACTCGAACAAAAGAATTCTTCCAGTGATTAGCATGTGATGACCCAACCTAGGCTGTGAGCCCATCATCCACTGAGACCAGAGGTGAGAACCAGCGGAACACCACCAGATCTGCCTCTGCAGTGATGGTCTGTCCGACTCAGTGTGTGTGCGAGTGTGTGCATGTGAGAGTGTGTGCATGTGTGTGCATGTGTGTGTGTTTTCACGGATTCCTGTACTTTCCTTCAAGTCTTCAGTCTGTAAGCTGTGTCTTCTCCCACCGAGACCCAGGAGAATACATGATACTCCTGATCCGCACGTGCACAATCAACGAAGATGTCACAATCAATCATTTCCAGGAAGATTCGGGGACTCTTCCCACGCATACGCTACGTCACCTGGGATTTTCTCTTTCCCAGGAAAAGAGCCTTCAGATAGGGGAACAGGTGTTCAAGTCCTCTCTCTGTATCATCAGACGTCCGCTCCTTAACCAAGATCTGCCAGACTCAACACTGGTGATATCTCATCAGCTTAGTCGGATATATCCCCAATCCTCAATTTTATAGAGACAAACCACTGTCTTTATTCTATAGAAGAGAACAAAGCTAAAAGTAAGCATTCAAAACATTTTAGGAAAACTTTAACGTTCTGCTGTATAAAATATGCACGCCTAAGACTGTCACAATGTGTTTGCTCTCATGCCAATAGTAATTTAAAACAGAGCAAACTTTTTAAACTGGTAGCTCCAAAGCAAGTGCTACATTACAAAGTAGTCAAACAAACGTACGCAAAACGGCAACAAGGACGGATTCCACGCAGCCAGAATTTGCAAGGATGGGTGGAGATTCACACACATTCTTATTATCTAACTTACTGAAGTACAGGCCTGTGTATAAATGGAGCTCCGGGAGCAAGGAGATAAAAGTAAGGTTTCAAATCCGCCTCCCAAGAACTTTCCGGACTAATAACAGACTACTTTCTAAAGTCTGGGAAATAAAAGAGATGTCTTCCCGACGAGTCCCGTGGGAGCAATTTCAGGCAGGCACAGCTCTCTCTGGGATATGTGCTGGCAGCGCTCACGTGCACGCACCTGTTCCTCTATGTGGCCAGCCAGCTGCTATGCTGATAACAATGTGTACGGGGGCTTCAGGACCCTCAACCACCATGGGCAGGACAAAGCCGGTGAGTCCCACGGACACATCCCCCTGGAATGTACCAATGAGGTGACCAGCAGCACGGACCAAGCTGAGGACAATCGGAGAAGGGCAGCCTCTGCAGGTGCACTTGCTTCCTGGGGCATACACAGCAGCTACACAGTGAGACACGTCACAAACAAACGTGTATCCCTCACCGCCACACAAACTACTTCCGCTTAAGCCCAGAAAAATCTGAAGAGCAACTTTGTGTAGGCTGGGGCAGCGAAAGAATGAAAACTTAAAGTCAAGCTTACTAAGCTGTTTCTTCAGTTCTTTAAATAAACATAGCGGTAATTTCTATGACTTGGATTGATACCTTTCAAAACGTATGGTCCACCTTTATTCTATGGCATAAGAATGCTTAAGCCTCAGTTCTGTAGAACTGAGCTCAGTGAGCATTCAGCATGTGTGTGAGGAAGAAATAGGTCAGGGGGTTAAAAAAAAAAAAAGGAGGTTGCTGCTTAATTCAAATAAAGAAATATCGGCCTTTCCTTACAATTTTGAAATTAATAATATGGCAATTTGGCATATGCAGGGGGAAAAAAAGGATGGAAATCTTCAAGAAAGATACCGGGGGCTTTAAAACATGAGTGAAACTGACAGAGAAAAGAGCTGGTTTTCAAAAGCCCTAAGTCTCCAAACCAGACAGAACTAAATTTTGAATCAAATTAAACTGAAGCAATTGCACACCAGAAAACAAACAGGGGGCTGTGCATCTCTGCAGCTAATGACCGAGTTGTGGCTAAAGAGCCCTTGTTTACCACCCGTCTTAAATCCCTGCCTCAGAATACATCAGTCCTTTTACAGATCCTTGGGGTGGGGGTGCAGGACTGAGGGCACGTGTACATATCTCGGTTTACATGTTTCCAAATACTGGGGGTCAGTTACAATGTCCACAAACACTGGGACCCCTGCCCCTCCCTTTGTTGAAACCAAATCGCACATTTATGAACACACTGGACCACTTCCGTCTGCTGACCCAATGGCACCCACCATTTTCCAGGAGGGCTCAAAGCACCTCCCTCATCACACGTGTTGCTGTCTTGAACGGGTTCAGCATTTCCCTGCAGAACATCTCAGCGAGAGCAGGAAACTGTATCCCCAGCCTGTGTGCAACTATTATATATTTAGCACAATTGAGAAGAGCTCATCTCTTGGACTCAGATAGCACCTGTCATAAGTTGGCTAAGAAAAGCAGTTCAAAGCAAGCTGGCCTGCGGGCACAAATACCTCTTCCATGAACCACGGTTGATTTTTAAATGAGTTTTGAAAACAAATGGAAGCAAAATCACAATGCAGAGAGAGACACGTCTTGTACACTTAAAAAAAAAAAAAAACACTTTCGGGATTTAATTGACAATCTCCTTCGTACCCCCTCACACTTTTCAAACAGCAAACTTATTTTTAAATTATAGAAAGCTCTGGAACCGTAAACATGTCCTCCTCGTTACAGAAAGCTAGCTAAGCAACATGTGCATCCAGAAAACTCCTGAAGTCCCGTCTTTCTTTCAACTCAAAAGGTGCCACGTAGCATACACACACACACACACTCACACACACACACACTTAAGACTCCCAAGGTTTTGGCGAAAGGAAACCATTTAATCACCGCTGCTATAATCAGTGTTCCTGGTCAAGATGGCCAAATGTCCCCTGGGCATCATGGCAACCACAACTCCCCAATACGGGGAAAACACTGACAAGGCAAACACAGTGCAGCACCGAGTTTGGGAAGATCAGCCTCAGCCACCCCAGGGCACTTCACGTCTTAGCTCCACAGGAGTATCTTTCAAGAGACTGTAACATGCTGCCTGCCGAAGTATGGAAATGGTGCATGGTGGAGATGAAAAAAAAAAAAATCCGCATTTTCAAGTGCAGAAGAATACATAAAATGCCAAGGGCAAAGCTAAAGTCCTCTTCCTTTGTAGGCACATGCACTGCCTCACAATCACACAGGTCAGCTTTCATACACTAGGTGCCCAATCAGTGTTGGCGGGATTCAGTTGCTTCTTAGAGCACATTCTTACAAAACAAACGAAACCAGATTAAAAAGGAAACCACGTCCCCTGAGGGCTCCCCTTGGCAACAAGCTAAGGCAACAAGTGAAAATGATACAGTTGATTCTCATTATTGGCCTGATCTTGCAACAATAGGAAGGGCAGGCAACATTTTTATTAGCAAACCAGGCCTCAGACAAAGACAGGAAACAAATACAAACCATTATTCTCTAGGTCTTTTCCTATTGAACGGCCAACAAGGTAATGTTGGATAAAAGACAATTTAACTACAGAAATGCCTTTGATGGACTTTCAAATCTTTTGTTCTGTAAGAAATTTTAATTCTCTTAAACAAAAGTCATCCTGTGCCCAAAACAACTATTGCATCCTACAAAGAGTCTTTCTGCTCAGATTTTGGAGCTGTTTAAGAAATAAAATAAGCAAAAAAGAAGCAACACTGGACTGAAATGAACAGCTCGCCCTCAGCCTTCCCTACCACGCGTGGCTAACAGGACATATCAGAACAGAGCGGAAATGCTCCTTACACGGCGCGTGACTTCTCTGTTGGAAAACACCCGTAATAAAATCGAAGACACAGCCTTGCAGACTGAGCTTCTAAACATCTCAGAGTCAGTGGAGGGCTCAGCTGTCAAAACCCACTCTCCCTGGCACGTGCTCGTTAAGGCACCAGGCCCTGACACATCCTTAACCAAAATTACTGAGCACCACGGCTTTGCTCCCCACGTCCCCTAGGGCGCAGAATCCCCACTACTGCAGCTTCAGTGACCACTTGCTGTACTGAAATCCACACACCTGAGAACTCCCGAGTGGAAGACAAAGACACAGGATGAATTTCCTGAATATATTTAATCTATTTATGTCTCAGTGCACTCTTTTCAACCTTAACATTTTTTTAAAAAAGGACAGATTTATTGAGATAGAATTCTATTACCATAAAGATCGCTGAGTTAATGTGCACAATTCAACGGTTTTTGGTATACTCAGAGTTGTGCAACCATCACCCCCCAAAAAAAACCTTGGACCCACCAGCAGTCGCCCCGATGGCCCCGGCAACCACTCATCCACTTCCTCCACAGATCTGCTTGCTCTGGACATTTCATACAAGTGGGATCGCACAACAGGTGATCTTGGTGACAGACCTCTCTTGCTTCACGCCGTGTCTAAGGTAATCTAATCAACCTTACTGAGTTTCTGAGAGTGGGGCTTTTCTAATCCCTTCGGACAGATCAGGCACATGCCCTCTGAAACTCCAAATCCCAGCCACACACCAGCCCTCTACAAAAACACCTTTTACCTGCTATTGCCCTCCAAAGGGTGGGAACTAGAGTTTGCTAACTGGGCTCTTTCAAAACTTCTTATTCTGGGTTGTCCTTTGAAACAGTGACCTGTCACAAATGGACACTTGTCTAACAACAGGATATTCCTGTGCCGGGGGCAAAAAGATGACAATCCTTCCACGGAGATGGCCAAGGCAACTTTAAGGTGCATGTTGGCTGTTTTAAAAAAACAGTCATCGGAACGTTTAGGTGCCACGTATAACTTCCAAACCTCCTTTATCTCCTTTATTTAAATGCCCTGCTCCTATGATAGTGAGACAAACATGCCCACATCTTTCTCCCCCCACAAAAAAAAAAAAAAAAAAACTCAAAATTTTCTAAAACTCTCTCCCTAGAGTTGTCATGCTCAAAGAAGAAACGCTAAAAAACTCAGTGTGCTGGCAGGGCACCTGGAACCGAACCAACCCCTATAACGGCGCTCACAGCCGCCCCCAGAACACCCTTCCCGGCTAGGACCCGGCTGGCTTCTCTCTCCCGTGGTCCGGAGCCTTTCGGGTTTTAAAAAAACTGAACTCATTTTCTTGTAGCCCTCAAAACTGCAGCAAGCGGGTGGGGCCGGCACTGAGCTGGACTTGAGCAAACCTCAGGAGGATCAGGGCGCCTCCTGGCCATCGTCGGGTTCTAAGGAACTCACAACCTCAGAGACCCCCGGGGAAGAGCGGTCCGTCTTGGCATCGCGGTTTTAAAAACCTACATCGACAGACTTTCTGC
The DNA here is from genome assembly GCF_964237555.1 of Oryctolagus cuniculus. Taxonomy (NCBI): domain Eukaryota; kingdom Metazoa; phylum Chordata; class Mammalia; order Lagomorpha; family Leporidae; genus Oryctolagus; species Oryctolagus cuniculus. The sequence continues at coordinate 8,708,930 of NC_091443.1, forward strand.
CTCCCCTTTGTGTTCTCAAGAAAAAGCGCCCTGGCCAAAAACCACTCCCCGCGAGAAGGGCTCCGAGTCCTGGCCAGAAGCAAGGCCACGCTGCAGTTCTAGATTTCAGAACTCACTAACAGTCAGTAAGAAAGGGAGAGCAAACAGCGCGGTGCGACACCACGCCGCCACAAAATGGATTCGCTCTCTGGGGTCCTCCACGCTGCACTCGGCTGTCCTGGCCAAGAGCCCCCCCCCCCCCCCGCCCAGTCCCCCAAACACCACCCCCGCGCCTCAGGAGGGGGCAGCAGGAACCCGTCCGTCCAATCCCGCGCGCTCAAAGTTTGGAAAACAAAGAGCAGGAGAGCCCGGGTCTGCGCCTCCCTCCACGCAGTAAACACGCTAATTCCGTAAGGATCTGCGCCTCCCCGCATCACGCGCTCGCCGCCGATGAGACGTCTAAGTGGGGCTTGCTGATGGAAACGGCTTCTCCGAACCTCCCCGTGATGGGCCAGGCGGCCCCCCGCCCCGCTCAGTCGTGATTTTTCAGTTAATAGGCACCACCTGCATACCCGCGGCAACCATTACTCACCAACGCCCTCGCCGTTTCCAGCCCCAGCCCCGCGACTGCTTTTCAACCTTCCTGCGCGTTCACCTTATCCTACCATCCCTGAAGTCCCCGGGAGCCACCTCGGGTCCTTCCGAGAATAACCGCGCCGCCCCGGCCCTGCCTGCACACTCCGTGGGTGCGCTCGCTCCCCGCACCCCCGACGCCTCCAAAACAAAAGCCATCAGATGGCAAGCGACAGCGCGCGTGGGGCGACACCGCTTATTAACTGCACAAAGGAAGCGCGGGGCGGTCGAGGCGGTGCCACGCAACACTGGTCGCAGCCAAACGCGTGCCAGGGCTCCGCGCTCGCACGCAAACCCCCGCCGCAGGTCCCGCGCTCCGTCAACCTCCGCGCGCCACGCGCGCAGCGGGGCCCGGGTTGGGAGTCCGCGGCGACAGCGAGCGAGCACGTGTGTGGAAACGCACGTCGGCTCCGGCCACACACGCGCTCCCGCACTCCCGGGCGCTGCCCGATCACAGGCCCCCCTCCCTCCCCGCAATCCCCGGGGCGGCAAAGGCGCCCTCGGGCCAGACAGAATCTGGAGACGGTCCTGGGGCCCCACACGCGCTCCCGGAAGGACTAGGCTGACGGAGGCCCCGGGCCTAGCACTCGCCCAGGGGCCGCCCGAGGGGCGCTCCAGCATCTCCGGGACGCCAGGGGCGGGGGACGGGCCAAAGGAACGCAGCGCGCCCCGAGCCCGAAGTCGCCCGAGGGGCAAAGGCACACTAGGCGGCTGGAGGCCGCGCCTGGATGTTTGCCAAAGTGTCCGGCGGCTGCGGGGCGGCTGCGCGGGACACGACGCCCTCGAGGGCAACTCGCGATGGCGGGCCGAGGGCTCCCCGCTCCCAGCACCCTGGCGGCCCCAGAGGCAGGCGTGGCGCGGCCTCAGTGCCGTGCGGGCCGTCTGCGCGCCCGCGGGAGTCGCCGTCCCGTGCGGGGCGAGAGCAGGGCGTCGGGCCCCAACTTCCCTGCGGAGTCCCCGAGCCCGGGCGGGCCCCTGCCGCCCGGAGTGAGCACGGCCCACCCACCTGGCCTCCGGGCTGGGCTCTTGGGACTACGAACTAGAAAGCCCCGCAGCCCCTGCCCGCGCGGGATGCGCCCGGTGGGCTCCACACCCAAAGGCTTCGGGCCCGGGTCCGCCCTCCGCCCCGCGCGCCCGAGCCGGGGGCCCGACAGCTGCGACGGTGGCAACTCCGGTTTCGCAAACAGGGCGCAGGCCCTCGGAGAAAAGTTCCCGCAGTGGCCGCGGGCGGCGGGCGCATACTCACTTTCTCCACTCGTCGGCCAGACCGAGAGCGCGGCGGAGAGAAACAGGAGCCCCCACGCCGAGGTCCGGGACCCTCCTCCGGAGCCAGACTTCATTCCTTTGATTTGGAACGAAAGTCCCCTTTCTCAAAAAAAAAAGGGGGGGGGGGTTCAAAAGCAGTCTTCGCTCCAAAGCCAAGAGCGAAGGAAGAACGGTCCGAAGGCAGCGCAGACGGGGCGGGAGACCCCTCGGCGTCAGCAGCCGCAGCCCAGGACTCGGCAGAGTGGGGAACCCAAGGCGCTCTGGGGAGGGCTGTCGGCGTCGTCGGCCTCCATTTTCAAATCCAGAGAGGCAAGAGGTGTGTGTGGGGGTCACTGCCCAGAAAAGAGGCAAAGCCCGAGTGCGTCCAGGAGAGGAAAAACAAGCCCGACCCCCGAGGAGGGGAGGTGGCTCCGCGCCTGGGGCCCCGCGAGGGAGGGCGCGTCGCGGTGCCAAGCTCGCTCCCAAGTCGCGGTGGCGGGGGAGGCCGGCGAGGGGCGCAAATGCGGAGTAAAAATGAATGAGCGGCTCCCCCCCCCTCCTCCTCCCGCTCGGGCTGCGCTCACCGCGCCGCCGCCCTCAGCGCAGCCGCCGCCGCCAGCTCCTTCCCAAATCCAGGACGCACACAAAGCGGCGGGCCGGCCGCGCCGCGCTCCGCTCCCCGCAGCCGCCCGGGCTCCGCGCGCGGGGGCTCCGGCTCGCTGAAGGTCAAGGCCGCGACGCCCGCGGGGCTGCCCCGCGCGCGAGGGGCGTGGAGGGCCGGGGTCCCGGGGAGCCGGCCGCGAGCAGGCTCGCCGGCGGCGTCCCCGTCGCTCGCTCGCCCGTCTCGAGTTCACCGGGTGCGCTCCCTCCTCCTCGGGCTTTTTCCCTTTTTTTTCCGCTCAGCGGAGTTAACGCTGGTAAACAAGAACCCCAGCCTCGCCGCGCCGCCGCCGCCGCCGCCGCCACACACTGGGGGCTCGCGCGCGCCTCGGGGCCGCGCACACGTGCCCGCGCGCACCCCCGAGCGGCCGCCGCCGCAGCCGCGCCGCGCCAAGGGCCGGGCCCAGGCCGGCGCGCGCCAAGAGCCGGAGTCCGGGATCCCCGGGACGTGCGGAGCGGAGCCCGGGCGTGGGGCGCGAGGCTGCAAGGCACCGCCCCTGCCGCGCCCCCGCCCGCGCCGGCTCCCTCGCGCACTCAGGCGCGCGCCCGCCCCCACCCGCACTGCGCTGGCCGCCCCGCACGCGCCTCCCTCCCGCAGGACTCCAAAAACAATGCCCCCGGCGCCCGTGCGGGGCCCGCGGAGGGGTCGGGCGGGGCCGGACTGGGGAGGGTTTCGCGGAGCCCGGCGGGGTTCGTGGAAAAACAACGGCGCGGCTGGAGAGCGCGCCCCCCGGTTCTTGAAAAGCCTCATTGTTCCGTGCAGCTGTTGCAAAATAAATAAATAAGTGCGTGCATGCGGCATTTTTTCGCAGCATGCCGGGGGGCCCCGCGCGCGACGGGAGGGGCACACCTGGGAGCCAGGGGAGCCACTGGGCTCTGACACCCCGCACTTGCCACGCACGGCGGCGGCGCCCACAGCGTCGCGCAGGAAAGCCCGGAGCTCCGGGGCGCGGCTCGCGAGGCTCAGCCTAGGGCACGGGGTGGTGGAGGGTGGACACTGCCCGCTGCGGGCCGAAGACCCCGAGCCCTGGAAAGGGGGGTCCAGCTTGGCAGCCCCGCGTGCCCAGAACGCGTGGCCGCGGCGGCCGCCAGAGGGCGCGGCGGGCGCCAGGCAGGGACAGCCCGCGCGCTGCTGCCTCCCTCCCTTCGGGGGAGGAAACGCGGGGGCCCGGGCTGGGGGCCGGCCGCGCGGGGTCGCCCTGGCGGGGGCCTCCCCGACCCGCGGCGCGCCTGGAGCGCGCCCCCCAGGCCTCGCGCGGCTTGAGCTCCACCACGTGGGCGGCTGCGGGGAGCGGCAGTGGTGCGTGCACGGTGCGGGGCTGCGGGACCCGGAGTGGGGGGGCGTGTCCGAGGGGCCCAGAGGAGCGCAGAGGGGGGCGTCGACCCGGGTCCCGCCGCGGGTCCTGCCGCTCGGGATCGGAGCCACTGCAGAGACGCACCCGCACCTGCCTCGGGGACCCCGGGCGCGTCCCCCTTTGCTTGGTTCTCTCCACGTAAGTGACTGGAAGCCTGCACCGGCGCGGGTCTCCGCGGCGGGCTGCTGGAATGTCCCTGAGCAGCAGGCGCTGAGGCTCCAGTGTTTGCGGGGACCCCGCGCCCGCAGGGGGCCCGGCCGGGCGGCGGAGGCGGACTGCGGCACTGCACGGACGCGGACTTGCGAGGGCGGGGGCGGGTCCCGCGCCGCGCCCCGTGCGGTCCGGCTGACCGAGGTCGCGGGCAAACGCGCGGGTGGCGGGTGCGTGGAGCGAGCAGACCCGCGGGGCTCCCCGGCTGCCGGGCCGCGCGCGGAGCGTGGCCTGCCCGACCGACGGCGCCGGGAGTCCGCAGCGGCGTGCGCGTCCCGCCGTTCGTTGATCGCGTTTTAAAATCGGGGCGGAAAACAGGTCAAAAGCTACCCTGGTGAAAGCCCACCATCCCCACCACCACCCTTTTTTTTTTTTTTTTTCCCTGTGTCCATTTCCTAGAGCATTCTTCCCCTTGGAATTGTGTAGCTCGGTTCGGTGAGTTACAGAGAAAAAATAAATAACTAAACCTCTTCCTGTTCGACAGTTTTTCATACTAGATTGGTTTTGTTGAACTGAAATGCAGCTTAATGTTTAAATGCAGATGCCCCTGGACCTTAACCAAGAAGGAAATGGATTCGGTCTCAGCTCTAACCTGTCCCTTTAAAGACTGGACCCACACGTGAGTGTGGATAATTCCATGTCCTCACTTTGAATTCTTCAGACGGAACTGCCTGAGGTCCCTCTGCCCACCTGGAACCCACCCTGGAGCTGATGCCGAATACTGAGTGTATCGGGATTATATCTCATTGCGTTTGGTGTGCAGAAGGTCTTAGCCCACTTGTAAATCAGGACAAGATTGAGAGCTAGTTTTTCAAAGGCTAATGCTAACGTAAAATCTCTAAACCCTACCTGAAACGTTTCAGCATTAATAAAACTGGCCATTCAGGTGTCTCAGACCATAGTTACTCCCAGGGGTTGTAGGTCCCCCCCCCACTCCACCCCCGCCTTTAACAAATAATGCTGCTTCATTTGTAAAAGTTTTAAGTGTTTGTGGTTTTAAAAGTATTGTGAAATCAGCTATCTTGGTGAAATATTAGATGCTTCTTATTCACCTTAATCTTTGGAAAACAAGAATCGAGTGGTGGATGGCCTTGAGGCTCCGGCGTGATCATATCCGAGAAGAAGGCAGTTTTTGTTGTGTTCTGTTTTGTTTTTCCACGATGACTTCTGCAGAGCCAAGTCAAGCTGAATTTTTTCAACCTTGAAAGTAAAATCCCATGGACGAACACTAACCGGCTTCTTCACTTAACAACCACACTTCTGTTTGAGCCCTATTTTGCTAGGGTGTCTTATCGATTCTCCTTCTTTTGAAGCAGAAAATGGTAGCTTGTTTTCATTTTTTTAAAAAGTTTACTTGATGACTGTTTTATCTCCAACTCTTCTGCCAAGTTTACCAGATTTCCCCATGATGTGATATATATCAAGAGAACATTGGAGAAACAATGCAAATATTCATTGACAAGTATTACAAGCAATGCAATATGTGGTGACTTAGTGTTTGAAGGGAGCATTGCTCAGCTAACCTGCTGTAGCCACAAACCGTCCAGGTAAGTCTTGGAAACGATGAGGAAAGATAGGCAGGTTCTGAAAAATCGCACACAGCATGACACAGTTTTGATAATGCTCTTAAAAGCAAGGAAAGCTAACAAGGACAAAAAAAAAAAATTAAGCAACAGAATTAAATACATGAGAAAGTGTTTGTGTTCTTGCTTTTGAGTTAGCAAGAGGATTAATGATGGATATTCGTTTATTTGGATGGCATGAAGAGAAGTCATAAGGCTGTGAACTGTTCTTGGAAATGTGTTCATTCCTGGAGCAAGTGAGTGGTGGATTTATGAATTTACATTTTATAATTATGCTTTTTAACTAGCACCTAGGTTATACATATTTTATGTGTATAAAAAAATCAAATAGGATAACAAATAGAGGAGAGCCTTATGAGAGAGATCATTCCAGTTGTCCAATATGAGTCTTCCAGAGTCCAAGCTGTTGGTGCAAACAACTCAGAAGCGTTAAAGAACCAGTGAAGTGTAAATGAAGATCTTAGACTTGTTGGGTACATTTGGAAGACTGGGCATTCCGTATGTCAGTGCAATTTTAGACAAAAACAGCTCATGAAGCAAAAATGTGAAAGAATTCACTTGATAGGTAGTCAGATTCCTTCATGGGGAGTGCATTATATAACCTGTTTGGCAATTTCCCCTGAGGTTAAACACACGCCTAACTTACGATCTGGCAGTCCTACCTCCAAAAGCAATGAAAGCGTCATCACAAAAATACCCGTGTGGCAATGTTTATGACCACTGTATTTATAATCACAAAACACTGGAAAAGACTCAAACGCACAGCAAAGCAAATCATGGCGGATTCCCCTCAAGGCACCGCTGCCTAGCCATGGAGCAAACTACTCATCCACGCAGACACACGGGCGGATCTCAGGAGCAAGAATGTGTAAACACCAGACACAAGGTGTATCACGTATGAGTGCGTTCCTGTGACGCTCAAGAACAGGCGAAACTGACCTGTGAGACAGAAATTGGAATCAGGGTTGCCCTTCCGTGGGTGGAGAAATGTGCTAGTGGGGTGGCCTCGGGTGACTAGCAAGAGGCACAAAGAGCAGTCCAGGGTGCTGGCGATGTCCTACATCTTGGCTAGGGTGTGGCTGTGCTAGTCTGTGCATTTATCAAAGCACATCAAAGTGAAGATGGGTGTGCTTCGTTGTGTGTCATTCCGTCTGAATTTAAAATGTTTTCAGTGGGCACTATGTCATTCAGAAGTTTTGCAGCCGGTCTGAAAGAGGGGCCTCCCAGTGCTTCCTGTTTTTGCTGTCATGTGAGTTAGCAGATGTGGTTAGGAGATGTTAGACCCCAGGCTTGCTGCCTGCAGCTGATTCCACAGGTGAGAACAGCTTCTTAGGTGCATGTGCCTGGGGTCCCCCGAGAGGGGCTTTGGCTGTGGTGGGCACCAAGAGGTTGCCACAGAGCAACCAGGTGCAATGCTCTCGTTGGTTCCAGTCCCCACAAAGCCACACACAACACCTGTTTATACCCAAGTGAGACAGTTTTCTGTTTCCCTGTGCACAGAAAGCCAGCTCACAAGGCGCTAAGTGCTACATCCCCCTAGGCTGCTTGAGGAGTGTGGAGGTTTCAGAGCCCATTTGCACAGAGACAGCCAGCATGATATCTTCCTGTGACTGCTTCCAGCTCCATGTTCAGTGAATCATCAGTCAGAGCCATTCCTCGAAAACGCAGGCTTGGGCACGGAGTGCCAGGCGCCTTTGGGACCTGCACAGAGACTGGAAGACTTCTGTACCTGCACCTACGCCCTGAGCATAGCCCCCTACAGACTGGCACGAGCCTCTCCCAGGTCTGAGGGTGGGCATGTGGTAATCTTGAACACAAACCTGGCCAGTAGTGCTGCACGGCTCCCTCGTTTTCACTTGTCACTTGCGATGGTGAGTCTCTGAGATGGGTGTGCCACCTGTACTCCTCCATGTAATTAACTCTCAAACATATCAGTAATAAGGATCCCACCTGGCAGACAGTACAAAAGCTGCTTCTTCGTTGTTGAAGTGCATCAGGGACGTACGTGAAAAGTGGGGTTAAATCAAAATCCCTGTTCCCTCTGATTAATGCCACCAGCTCTGAGATGTTTTATCAGCAGCATGCCAGGAAGAGACAAGCTACTCCTCGGCCTGCCCCACCCGACTCTGCAAAGCTGGGTGACTGTGCAGGAGGCTCCACCTCTCTGTTTTCCTCTCTGTGAAGTGATCGTGATGGACTCGAGCTTCCTGCTCTAAAATGCCATGATTTCATTGTTCGGTGTTTGATTGGCAGTGGTACCTGATTTCTCCCACTTTGTCTGCACATCTTTACATCTGCCTTCTCTGAGCAGCACTTAATAGTCTGTAAGTTACAGGCAGCAGCAGCCGAGCTCGGGATAATCACTTGCTAATTTGTTTTGAGATGCATATTTTTCACACATCAGGGTTGCTTAGAGCAAAAAACATTTTTCAGCAGTTCTGAACTCCCAGGTAACTTCTAAGAATACAGGTATGGAAAAATGAACACAAACATCATGGAGACAGGGCAAGTGGCTGTAGGTAACCCACGAAGGAATCCCTCATTGATTATTGACAGGTTCCTTCCAAATATCCTCTTTGGAATATGAAGTTAAGTGGAACCTTATTTTGCAGACTACATTTGTATGTTTCTCCAGCAAGTTTTTGGTTTTTTTTAGCAACATCAATGTCCAGGTTTCTTACTAACAGCAAACTGGCCCTATGGACGACCACGCGTGAGGACATCTTGAATTGCTTAAGGCACCTGCTGCTCTGCAAGAGGAGACCACGTGCACAGTTAACCAGTTCAGGTCGGCCCTTGGGGGACCACTGGTCACCCAGGGGCGAGCATATGGACCCGGGAAGTGCTGTAGGCGAGCTGGTCCCCACATCTGTGAGATCAGATATATTGAAATGAAGAGAAGCCTCACATGACTTCTGGTTTCAAATACCTGAAAAGTATGCAGGTGCCTCCCATAGGCAGAACTAGAACACTGGGAGGGAAAACAGATTTTAGTTCTTTTAAAGCATTTTTTTCTTTTTTTTTTTCCAATGGAAACACATAGTATGACTTTGCAATCTCTGCTTGGAACCTTGCTTTGTGAAGGAGAGAGCCCTCTATCATCAGAATGCACAGGAGAGACTGAACACACACCTACTGGAGAAGTTGCCCGAAGCAGCGCTGGCTTGCCTGGGATGATAGCAGAGTGACAAGTGAGCCATTTCCAGTTCAGAATCTCAGCATAGTTGGTTTCTACTTCTCTGTCTGGTGGGTCATGAGAGAAGGAGCTTGGATCTGCTTTAAATGAATAATGACCAACTTTAAAGTTGAAGATGGTTAGCGCAATGGGATATTGAAGTTACGTTGTAGGAGCCCTGATGAAATAGTGCCCAAAACAGGCTCAAGCTGCAATTCTACTAGGCTGCAAAGCCACATTAGGAGCCCAGGTGTTGCTCTCAATATTGTGTGAGATGGGTGGGATGGATGGCAGCTGCAGTGGGGGCTGTGAGTGATGTGCTATTGTTAAAGATCTAACATGGGCTCAGGAAGGGGAGCCCAGATTTGCAGTTTGCCAAGTAGATAGTAAAAAGATATTCCAACCATGGCCAAGGGGAAGTCACTGAAGACAGAGTTCTGAAGAGATGTGCAGTTGGCTCTTGCAAGACTGCGTGAGCCTGCTGCAGCACAATGCCAGGTTGAGAGATTGGAGAGCCTTGTGCTGCCTTTGAAAGAAATAAAGTATGTATTCAGTGCAAAAATCATAAGCAACACAGCACCAAAAAAGCAATGGCTATAAACAGGCAATTCACGGAAGAAAGCAGAGCAGCCAGTAAGCATAAAACATACTTAGCTACCTGGTTGGCAAAATTTAGAATTGGGCAGTTCTGACTATTTGCAGGGATAAATAGAGAAACTGAATTCTCGTTCACTGCTACTGGGAAGACGCAGGTACATTCAACTGGAGAGCAACTTGGCAGTAACCATATAAGGCTAAGGATATATCTATCCCACAACCCAAGGATGCCGTTCACAAAGAGTAGATCCTAAAAGCTCTTGACATATGCACCAGAAGGCCCTGTAAGAATGTTAAGTCAAACATTGTTCTCAATTGTAAAGAAAAGGGGGGGGGGGGGGCTGTAAACAACCTAATTGTCCCTCAGCTGAAAGATGAGTAATGAATGGTGTTTTATTCATGTAATAGAATACTACACAGAGGTTAAAATGAATGAACTAGATCTCAATGAATCAACGTAGATTTAACAGCCAATATTGTGTGAAAGAGCATTTCACATTGGTTAAATAACCACATGCTACCATTTATGTAACTATTAACACACACAGAAAAACATGCTGTCACTGGATACATAATATGTAGCAAAAGTATAAAATACACATGGAAGTGACAAACAACTTTAGACATTATCTCCAGGGATGAAAGGGAAAGAGAGTAATTTGTACTATGTTGGCAACATTTTATTTCTTTAAAAGCCAATAGAGGGGCAGCTGTAGCAGTTAACTCTTGCCACTTGGGGGACATCATGTTCCACATCAGAGCGCCTGGTTTCCAGTCCTGGCTCCACTTCCAATTCTAGCTTCTTGTCTATGTGCACCCTGAGGGGCAACAGGGACTTGAGAGTTCTGACACACATGGGGCAAAATGGCAGTATCTGTTAGACCTACATGGGGGGGGGGGGTCGGAATTCATGTGTGCCTATTAAAATATTTTCTATGTGCTTGAACAGTTTGGTCATTTTCTCCTTTATCCTTTTTATTTAAGAAGTTTTCATTTTTGAGTGATTTTGGATTTACAGAATTACTGCACACAGAGAGTCTTGTATAATCATACCGAGTTTCCCATCATTAACATCTTACATAGTTATGGTGGAGTAATCACAATGAATGAGCCAACATTGATGCACTATTATTATTTTAAACTAAATCTCAATGTTATTCAGATTTTCCATCCTGTCCCTTTTGCTGCTCCAGGGTCCCACCTCACATTCGGCCATCCTATCTCCTTGGACTTGATGGTGACAGTTTCTCAGGCTTTGCTCTTGCTGGCTGTGAGGAGCACAGGTCAGGAATTTTGTAGAGTGCCCCTCAACTGGATTTGTTCTGATGATGAGACTGGGGCCGTGTGTTTTGGATGGAAGACCACACTGCTGTTATCATGCCGATATATATACATGATATCCATGCAACTTCTTGCCGATGTTGACACCGCGGACCTGCCTGAGGTGGTTTGTCAGGTGTCTCCACTGTAAGGTCACTCTCTTTTTCTCTCTCATACACACTGCACTCTTGGAAAGTTACTGTGCAGAACCCCCATGTACAGAGTGGGGAGTTATGCTCCACCTCCTTAAGGGCGAGATATCTACCTAAGTTATTTGGAATTCTGCACGAGAGATTTGCCTATTCTCCCTGGCAATTTCTTTGATCTCTTACTTATAACATGGACTCATGCATAGTTATTTCATACTTGGGGTTATAATCCAATAATAATATATTAATATTAATATTAATATATATATAATCCAATATCTCTTTATTCATCACATTGCTCAGATTGTTTCAGCCTTGGCTGCTGGGAACATTGTTGGTTACCTCCTGGATCCCTTTGTCATGCCCCCATCATTGTAGGTTTTGCTAGCACCTTATTTATTTATTTATTCATTCATTCATTCATTCATTCATTTGTTCATTTGAAGAACAGAGAGAGAAGATGAGACAGAAAAAGAGACATATTCTATCATCTGATTCACTTCCCAAATGGCCACCCTGCCTTCCCAGGTCCATTGGTAGGGAGCAGAGTCATCCAGGACTCAAGCCGGCCCTCCAGTACAGGATGCCAATGTCACAGGCGGTGCCCTAACCTGCTGCAGCATACCAGCCCCTGTTGCCACCTTTCCTTCTGACGCTTCAAGGTGCTCCAGGATTGTCTCATTGATTTCCTGCTCTAGACCTGCTCAGTCGTCTCTCCAAGGAGCTCTGGCTCTTTCTGTTGAAGAATGTGCTTAGGAGCCAAAATCTGACTACTAGGTGTGCTTGCTGCCACTGGGGCACCACTGCTTCTAGGCTCTCTCAGCTGACAGAAGAGCACACGCGTGTGTGACTGCTGTGCTGACACGTGTGTTCACACATGTCTGAGACTGTTTCTGTGTGGCACCATCTGTGTCTCTGTTACACTGAATGTGAGTTCCTATGCAAGTCTGCAAGCACTCGGATCACTCTTGCCTCTCTGCACTTGCTCCCGTCCCACAGTGAGAAGCCTAGCTCTCATCGCCTGCTGTCCAGTTATTTATTTATTTTTTTATTCTTTGGACAGGCAGAGTCAGACAGTGAGAGAGAGAGACAGAGCAAAAGGTCTTCCTTTTTCCTTTGGTTCACCCCCCAAGTGGCCACTACGGCTGGTGCGCTGTGCCGATCCGAAGCCAGGTGCTTCCTCCCGGTCTCCCATGCGGGTGCAGGGCCCAAGAACCTGGGCCATCCTCCACTGCCTTCCTGGGCCACAGCAGAGCTGGACTGGAAGAGGAGCAACCGGGATAGAATCCGGCACCCCGACCGGGACTAGAACCCGGGGTGCCAGCGCCGCAGGCAGAGGATTAGCCAAGTGAGCCATGGTGCCAGCCTGCTGTCCAGTTATTTCCTGTTCAACTTATACATTTTTATAAGAAAGAAACACAAAAGCTTCAGGGAACTGCTTCAGCTTCTTAAAGCATCCAGACCAAAGGGGAGAGTAGATATCAAGGGGGAGAGGACGTTTCCTGCCGTGGTCCCTTCACAGCCCACACCTCCCAGCAGGGCCAGGACCTGCTTGCTTGCTCCCTTCCAATGGAGGCAGTCACTGGCAGCAGCTGGTTTCCTGGTTAGAGTCCACGGCTAGCAAGTAGCAAGTGGCGACGGCTTTCTATTTATGGCAATAGCAAGGTATGTTTGTCTTTTAAAATAAATCTAGCTTCTATGTTTAATAAAATCAATTTAAAGAAACATGCGGGAGCCAGTGTTGTGGTAGAGCTTGACAAACCGCCACCTTCAATACCAGCATCCCCTACGGGAGTGCTGGTGTGAGTCCTGGCTGCTCTGCTTCTGATCTGGCCCCTGCTAATGGAAAGGCAGCAATGATGATCCCAGTACCTGGGTCCCTCCACCCATGAGGGAGACCTGGATGGAGTTCTCAGCTCCTGGCTTTGGTCTGGTCCAGACCATCACACACACACACACACACACACACACACACTCACACACCCCATCTGGAGAGGGTGAACTGAGCTGGAAGAGGTAAAGCCACCCACCTGCCACAAAGGAACAGGGAGAACACTGACCTGGGCTGCCCAGCATCTAAACACGGCTTCCCTTTGAAAGGGTTCCTGACTGCCCTGCTCAGGAATGTCATGGATGGCTGTGCAGGTTGTGCACTGCACTATCTATTGACAAGTGCCCTGGGGTTGCCCTGTATGCAAGCCGCATGGTCGCCCATGAGCTCCTTCTCAGCAGGAGCCCATCTAGCCCACCTCGATTGTTGTTTGTGCCTTGACCTGGGTTGTCCAGCCTTCCTTGTCATTCTCAGCTACCCTGCATCGCAATGCATTCCTGCACTTATCAGGGAACCCAGCATTGGATTTTGCTGTTGGGGGTTCGCTGTGTGTCTCCCCATCTCCTCCCATCAGTAGTTTTCAGTAGTGGTCCTGGTACTGGGGGCCGTGCTGTGAAGCCCCTTCCAGGCTGAGAGCAGAGTTTGGAGGAACTAAGTAGCTACAGACATGCCCAGTCCCCCACCCACCACTCCCCACCAGTTCTGTGTGGCTTCAAGGCATTTTATAGATTGGATTTGGGCTGCATAGTTCATTTGGAAATAATGATTTCTCTCCAGACAGTCCCCAACTTAGCATGAGCTGACTTACAATTTTTTTTAATTTAAAATTTTTTATGATGGTGCAGAAGCCATGCATCCAGTAGGGACCAAAGACTCATGAACTCAGATCTTGTCCCTGACAGGGCTGTGCCATGCAGTCCTCTCTCTGAGGCTGGGCACATTCAGCATTCCAGCTCCCGGTCAGCCCCGTGGTCCTGAGAGGTATGACCCATCCTCTCCAGCAAGCTGTGCTGTCAGTGCCATTCAGATCCCCGTATTCGATACATTGCAAGAACTGCTCCACACCCTGTTATAAAGAGTTTTGCACTAGATAATTTTGTCCAACTTGGGGCTAATGCCAACGTTCCAAGCATAATTATTTATTAATTTTTTAAAGATTTATTTATTTGAAAGACAGAAATATGGACGGAAAAAAAAAAAAGAGAGAGAGAGCTTCCGTCCACTGGTTTGCTCCCCAAATAGCCACAATGACTGGAGTTGGGCCAAGCCAAAGCCAGGAGCTAGGAGCTGCTTCTGGGTCTCCCACATGCCTGCAGGGGCCCACGCATTTGAGCCATCTTCCACTGCTTTCCCAGGCACACCAGCAGGGAGCTGGCAAAGCAGAGCAGCCAGGACCTGAACCAGTGCCCATACAGGATGCCAGCACTGCAGGCAGAGGTTTAATCTTCTATGCCACAGCACTGGCTCCTCTGAGCATATTTAAGGAAGACATGGTTAAGCCACGATGCTCTGTGTAAGCTGTAGGAAATGAATGCTCTTTTGACTTAGGATATCTTCAATATCCAATGGATTCTTCAGCATGTGACCGCATCGTAAGTTGAGGAACACGCATACTTCCTACAACCCACTTCCTGTTGCAGCCTGCCTCGGAGGAGACCATGTGGTGGGGAGGAGGGGACGGGTGAGTGTGGGCCACCACTGCAGGTTCTGCAAAGCTCCACAAAGGCAGAGCCCAGGCCCTCATTTCAGAACTAAAAGCAGCTGGTGGTGCTCAAACCCCACCCCACCAATGCTAGCTGGGGGTGTGACTGCACTGAATGTCTGCTAAGCAGTTTTTCTAAATTGGGGAAAAAATCGGTGCAGAAAATTAAGGAGAAGGATATTGAAGAGTCCCATCTCCCATAAGCCAGATTCAGTGAACGGTAACTTTTTTCTCATTTTTGCTTTAGATCTCGTTTGTTTACAAGAAATCAGATTTACAGAAAAAAAGAGGAGTTCTTTTCCTGGATTTATTCTCTTCCTGGCCACTTCAGAGAAAACTATGATTGTTATTTTGGTGTGCAACTTTCTGATATATATTTTTATACTTTTACTATATTTAATCTTTAGTATCGTTTTACATGATTTTTAAATTTATGTATTCAGTGCTTTGTCGGTGTTTAACATTATTTTCAAAATCTATTGGTATGGGGCCCGTGCCGTGGCTCACTTGCCTAATCCTCCGCCTACAGCGCCGGCATCCCATATGGGCACCGGGTTCTAGTCCTGACTGCTCCTCTTTCTGTCCAGCTCTCTGCTGTGGCCTGGGAAGGCAGTGGAAAATGGCCCAAGTCCTTGGGCGCTTGCACCCACATAGGAGACCAGGAAGAAGCACCTGGCTCCTGGCTTCGGATCGGTGCAGCACCAGCCGTGGCAGCCATTTGGGGGGTGAACCAATGGAAGGAAGACCTTTCTCTCTGTTTCTCTCTCTCACTGTCTAACTCTATCTGTCAAAAAACCAAACTATTGTTATGGATAGGAGGGTACTTCAAATGGAGATTAAAAGATAAGGGTATTTTTGTGCAAAAAAATGGAAATTCATGTATACAAGTGGTTTTCACAAAGGTCATGGAAACTGCATGTTAGGAAAAACTAGGTATGAATTTCCATTTTTTGGCACCAAAATGAACTCTTCTTTCAATTCTATTCTTCCCACTAACTTTTGGAAGTACCTTTGTATATAGTGATCTAGTTATGTAATAGCCTGTGAATGCACATTGTACTTGCCAAGTGACAGGCACTTAGGGTTCCTCTGCCCACCTCTTCATAACAACCAGCAATGCTGCCCACACATCCTTCGTGTAATTTGTGTTGTTTTTTGTACAAATGACCTAACACACCATTGGTAAACCTGGGAAAGATGTGAGAATGTGAAGTCATCTTGGCTCGTACTCGATTTTCCCAACGTGTCACTCTTTAAAATGATTGAAATAGAAAGTCTTAGCAATGGATTATGATCTGGAGATAAAAATCCATTGAAAACTGACAGCCTGGTGAAGGTCACCAAGCTTTCTGCTGTTGGACTATCTGGTGATGCTGGGAAAGAAGATGGAGAAAATTAAGAAAGTGAGGGGTTTCTTCCTCTTTTAGAAAATGGACAGTTAAGGAGACTTTTTGATGAAAATGCTCTCTACCAAGGGCAACTGCTCACGTGCACCTCCCTGTCCCCCAAGGAAGACACACACTGGGGATGCTGGTGACTCGGGGCAGCAAGGGAGTCACTCCAGCCTCTCATGACTGAATATAGCTTAGTTCTTGTTAGTGCTTGGGCGACAGAGCTCTACAGTTTTTCAGTCGTGTGCCCCAAGTGTGTGTGTTTGTGGAGGGTTTCCTGGGGCACATGGATAAGAGTTCTTCTCAGGGGTGCACCACATAGTGGAATTGCTGGGTCCCAGAGCAGGCACATCTTCAACCATTCTAGAATCTTCTTGGCTGCTCTTCAAAGTGGTTTTACCAATTTCCAGCCCAACCAGGGGGTGAGAGGTTTCTTGCTTCCATGCTGACACCTGGTGTCTTTAGCCCTCTTTATTTTGGCCAATACCATGGATTTAAAATGCTTTCTCCTTGTTGCTTTAATTAGCTTTTCCTCTGGCTGCTAGTAAAGCTAGCATATTTTTATATGGTTATCGTCCATTTCAACTTCCTCTTTGGGTATTACCCATTTAACCTCTTGTCCATTTTTAAGACAAATTGTTTATTTTTCTTATTGATTTGTAGGAATTCTTAATGCATTCTTAATATGAATCCTGTGCCCATCAAATTTCTACTTTACATTCCTCTCTTCTTCTCCCCAGTCTCCATATACACTCATTTAAAAAAAAAATATGTCTGCTCCACTACAGATTGCTTTGTTCTGGAATAGCTCCTAGATACCCGTGGTTTTTACATTACATAAGTGAGAGGTAACTAATTTGAAACTCAGATGTTTATGAAGATTTTTGTTCCCTTCTCCTTATTATACCCATTCTCCTAATGGTAGAGTCTTCTCTGTACACCATAGTTTTCAAAGCAGACCAGCAGGGATACCCCTATCCTGACAACTCCTGGGCCAATTTTACTTCTAGTGCCAGATTACTAAGAAAAAGATTTTTGTGGCAAAAAAATTTGGAAATTTAAACATCATATTTGAATTGAATCCTTTGTAGATGTCTTAAGCCCAAGAGAAAACCATACACTTTATTAAATTCCATGATTCCAATTTTTAAATTATTCAAGTCATAAGCAAGCAATCATACTCTTCTGACAAGGTACCTAAGAAATTTTTCTTTAAATTGAATTCCAGACTAAGTTTTTAAAGTGACATTCTCATTTTAAAAAATTTCCTAAATGAAAATACTTGGAGTTTTCTTGGAACTGAAAAATCTAGTGTGTGGAAATGTGAGGAAAAGATCTAAGTTTTGGCAAAAGATTGCAATAAAGTAAATGATGTGGTTTTCTCAGGGGTGATTTTGCAACTTGAAACATTCCAAAACCAGTTACTGATCACAAAGTTTCTTTTAGCTTCTAGCCCCAAAATGCTTGGCAGATAAAAAGCTCTTAGGGATATTTGGATAAATTACATTTATATTGACATTTTCTAAAGTTTAGAGCAGGGTTTTAGCTGGTGCGGGCACGGATAAAATAGAACATTGTGAGACATTCGATTTTATAACCAATAGATACTGACATCCAACTTCTGCTTTCCACATTGTATTCTTGAAGACTGATTCACATCGAAGTTTAAAATATGCCATGATTTCCAATTTTTTGAAAAAGGAACAATTTCCTCAAAAAGTGAATCATCAAATTATCATATGACCCAGCAACTCCACACGTAAGTGCACCCCCGAAAGAATTGAAAGCAGGGGCTCATACACACTCATACACCTACACCAGTGCTTGCCTGCAGTGCTAATCATTCTGCTCCAAAGGTGGGAACAACATGAGTGTCCCCCCACAGTGGAGTAGAAAACCAAAAAGTGGCATACTCACACAGTAGAATACTCACCCTCAAAAAGAAGTGAATTCTCTTATTACAACATGGATGAACCTAAATGCTAAATTTAAATAAGCTAGACACAAAAGGGAAAGTGTTATACAACTCCATTTATATGAAATTGATATATTTATTATCCATATGTATGAAATTTATATATTCCTTTTACAGGAAATGCTTAGAATAAGCAGACTTACAGAGACAGAAGGTAGCTTAGAAGTCCTTAGAAGCTGGGGGAGAGGGAAATAGAGAATTAATGTTTCCTGGGTACAGAGTTTCTCTCTGGGGAAGATGAAAAGGTTTGGAAATAAATAGTGTGGATGGTTACGTGACATTGTGAATTTAACTATTGCCACTAAATTGTAAACTTTAAAATGGACAAATTTATGCTATGTATATTTTACAACCATAAACAGTGTTAAAAGAGGTCTCATTAAAGAAAGCTTGGAAAACCTTATTAAAATAAAATATAATTAAAACCATGTGACGTGGTTAATGTGCTGTGTGTTTGTTTCTTTGGTCATGTGTACAAAGGGATTCCAAACAGCTCATAGACAACAGAATTAAAATATAAGTTTATTCTGATGCAGAACACTTGACATTCATGCATATGAAGGGTCCCAAAAAGTGCCCTGCGGTAAAGTGGGTTACAGCTCTGCCTGCAGTGCCAGCATCCCATATGGGCACCAGTTCAAGTCCCGGCTGCTACTCATCTGATCCTGCTCCCTGTTAATGCACCTGGGAAAACATCAGAAGCATGGCTCAAGTACTTGGACCCCTGCACCTATGTGGGAGACCCGGAAGAACCAGGCTCCTGGCTCTGGATCAGCTCAGCTCTGGCCATTGTGGCCATTTAGGGAGTGAACCAGCAGACAGAAGGCTATCTGTACCTCTCTCTGTAACTCTATCTTTCAAATAAATAAAATAAATCTTTTTTAAAAAAGTTCACTGAATATGCATATTTTATAAAAAGTATGCATGGATTTCAAAATCTTTTGCACCAAAATAAACATCTTTTTCCCATCTTGCTATATTTTATTTTATTATTATTCAAAAATTTTTATTTATAAAAAGGGAACAAATTTCATATTTTAAGAGCATAATAATAAACTTCTTTTAATTTCATCTTCCACCAACATGTTGATGCCCCTTCACATGTATGCTGGAGACATACACATGCAGGTTTGTAAGGTACAACAGCCTGCTTTCCTTCCTGTATATGTATGATAGAATCCAATCTTATCTGTGGACCTATCTACTATGCAGACAATGATTTGTCGCACTGAAATTATGAGCCATTCCCTGACACCCTCATCTGGACAGAGATGCCCTCAGGGTTCTCCTTGCCATGGAGTTACACTTGCCCTCTGTAGCCATCCAGGGCCCCCCACCCCAATCACACCAAGAAGCAGGTGTAGTTCTTCCTGGTCTCTCCGTCCCTGCTCCTGCCATTCTCTTTGAAATACTTTCTCTCACCTGCTTTCTCAAGTAGGGACCCACTCAATCCTCAAGACCTGTTTCTGATGAGTTCTCTGTGGACCAGAGGTGGGTGACCATGGATAACAAAATGCACTATATGTACTATGCATATATATGTTTTAAAAACTTGAAGATGGGACTTTGTATTCTCTCACCATAAAGAGATGATGGATACCCAAGGAGGTAGGGGTGTTTTCTCTGATTTGAACATGTAACCATGCATACATGTATTGAAACATTATGTGGTACCCCATAAATATGTTTAATCTTCATGTATCAGTTGGAAATTGAAAAAAAGATAATTAAGGTTCCAGGTCAACTCACAAATACGCAAGAGTGGTGAGTGCCTTCCAAGGAAGCTGGCCAAGGAGCCTGGGGCTCCATAGCAAACACATGGCAGGGTTGAAGGCAAACTGGGAATGAGTAGGACAGGTTGACTTTTGTACCTCGTCAGAGGGGGCCAGGGTTGGGGGTGGGCCATGAGATGCAGGCTGGAACTGGAACATGGTGTTTTTTTATATTAAATGCTCCATTTTTAAATCGTGTTCTAATTTTAAAACGTAAGAAATATTGTCTTCTGATATTACAAAAAAAGAAGCCTTGAGTTTGTGTAACACCTTAAATTTTACTTATGTTATCTAGTTGAAGTTTTATTTTAAAATCTGAACTCACATGCAAAATTGGTAGTGCATATCCTGCCACCGTGTTACCCATTTTCCCAGGAGAGCCAGGCTGACACAAGAGCTCACACAGAAGACTTCTGTCCCCTGGCTTGAGGGGGCGGGCTCCAGGACAGTCTGAGCTGCTCTTCCAGAAATGCAGCCATCCTGGGTCAGATCTCTGACTTTTCTGATGTGAACATGTGCCCTGAGCGTGCAAAGCTGAGGGACTGGATTCCTAAAGAACTTCCATTCTGATGATCCTTCTGAAAAGAGTAGAAAAAAGCACTCTGAAAAGGAAGGGGTTAAAATGTGCAGCAATGTTGAGTGTTGATGGGGTAGATATTGTAAGCATGAGACGTGTGAATGCATCTAGATAAAACATGGCTTAGAGAATATTTTAATAAAAAATGGTTTAGTATCCGTTTTCTTTAAAAATGCATATACTCCATTTATATTCACTTACTTCTCCACTGCTGTCTAGCCTATCACTCTAGTTCATAAAATTCCTTTCTAGTTCTCATAAGGTTTTGGTTTGGTTTGGTTTGGTTTGGTTTGGGTTTTGGTCGGGGGTCGAGGGTCGGGGGAGGCTGGGTTATTTCCGTCAGTAGTGGTTTTATAGGGGAGCAGCATTGGTGAGAGAGAAAACATCATACTCCTTGTCCTCAGAAATGCCTTTGGGTGAGCAGAAGCAGAGCCAACAGACCCAGCCATGTGCTTCTGGAATGGAACACACATACACACTCAAACACAGCCTTCAACACACACACACACACGCACGAATTCACACGCTCACGTGCATGTTAAGAGAGAATGGAAGAATGGTGCTGTTTTTGATGGAAATGTGTTTACGTGTTTTGCTTTTTGAACAAAACACCATGAAGATATTTACTTAATATGTCCATGGATACGGGAAACAAGAGTAGAGCCTGAACAGCCCGAGTCTCTCTTTGAGGACTTCCAGAAAATTAAGGAGAGGAGGTGAAGACCCCAGACCGGAAAGCGTTTTCTTCAACCTTCCTGCTCCTTCCAAACTGGAGTAAATGAGCTGCTTGTTCCAAGAGGTGGTCTTGCTAAGGTGTGATTTGAAAAATGCAAATAAAAAAAAATGCAAGCTTCCTTCCCTGGTTGGACTTTTCCCTTTTCTATTCTAAAACCTAAGATTTTAATTTTATGTATTAGTAAACCAATTTTAAAACAATGTGCATCTTCTTTGATTAAGTCATCAGATATTTCTGTTACCCTAAACCTTTTTCTGGTTTTACCCATATGCTAATGGATGCTTTCGCCATGTCTGTCCTTAGTTTTATGTATTTTCTTACACTTCTGTGCTCTGCTTTTTTCACTTTTGTTTTTTGCATATTTTTTGGAGTATCTGCCATCACCTTTATAAATATTTTTGTTGTTAATGTTCCTGGAAAGGAATAGCTTTTAAAGTTTCCTTGGTGGAATAATTCGTCTATCAGATAAAGTCCTACATGGTGGGGAGGGTGAATATTCATCCTGCCCTGGACTGTCCAGTCTGAGAGTTGATTTCAACATTTGCAGTTCATTTATTTCAATGTTTGAAATGTTCAGTGATGCCAATTAAGCATCTTTGTGTATAATTTTGAAAAGTTGACTTAATTAGGATAAATTCTCAAGTTTTTCTGAGTGGAAGATATATGTTTGTGATATGCATTATCAGATTTCTTTCCAGAAATGAAACTGGTTTTCTTGCTGTCAAACACACAGGAGCCCTCTGTTGTTGCATAGCCTGACTAGCAATGAATTTTTAAAAAATTATTCAGTGGATGTGATGTGGAGAATACATTGATTCCATGTGAATTTCTTTCAGTTTGAGGAAAGGTGGTCAGTGTGTCACATACTGCCTTCCTATTTGGATTTTGTTTTGCTTATGCCCTCCCTTTGCTGTTCTAGCATTTGCCTTTTGAGTGCTGATATTTCATTCTGTTCTAATGAATCTGTATAAATCCTTCATTTATTTTTAGATAGACAACACTTGCCTATGATTTATTTCAAGAACTTTTAAGTTTTTGGATATGCTTTTTTGAAAATCTAATTCCGTCAGTCTACTTTTTCTGTTGCTTGAATAATCAAATTGTTTTCATACACCGTTCTCCATTTATTCTCATTTCTTTTTATTATTATTAGTTTACCATTAAATCTATCCATGATTTGTTTCAGCAATGAGTTTGAGGTCTAAGACCAGTTAGTTTTTTCCTCATTCTGATTTCTAAGTACCCCAATAGCACTGATTAAATTATCATTACTTTCCATTTTCTTTGTTAAAACAGCATCTTATATATGATAGTCTACTTCTGTACTCTCCCTCGTGTTTAAATTTGTTTCCATATTTAAACCAAGACCATAAGGATTTCAGTTTTCTTATTTACATTATTCAATGTTTTCTAAAAATTTTTCAATAAGCTTGCATTTTGTTTGATATGATTTTTTTATTTCATAATGAGGAAAAATCTTTAGAAACTGTGCTTGCCAATGATGCCTGGTTATTTTTCAGAAATAACTTTGAAATAGTTTTATCAGATTTTTTGATAAATATCATAAAAGGTTTAATTGCAAGTAAATTAGATCCAAAAGTTAATTTGTAGAAAATGTATTCTTTTTTGTAGTCAATCACCCAAGGCGGTGCCCTTGTTCATCTTCCTTTGCCTTTCCTTTAAAGATTCTGAATTTTCTGGTTTTGCTTGCACATTCTGACTTAGAGAGGTTCTGAAATATATTTTTTGTCAACATTGTGAATTGGACTATCTCAAATCAATTGCCAATTTTTACTGGAAATGCGTTACAGTTTTTGTGGATTTAGCTTTTAACTAGACATTTTCTTGAACTTGTTAAAAAATCTATTATTTTCAGTTGGCATTCTAGTTTCAGCTTATTGATTCTGGCTTTTATTTTATGATATTGGGTCTCATGCATTTCTGTAGCATTGCTAGTCAGTGAGAATCTCCAAAGACCTGCTCAATAATTTTAATACAAACAGATCTTTGGTTTAGCTTATTTTTAAATGCAATGAGTCAAAAGTTTGTCACAGATTGGTATGTGTTATCATGTTAAAGAAACGTTTTTCCTATTTCTAAAAACTTCATTAAGAAAGAGAATGGAATTTTATTAAATATTTTGGCTTTCTATTAAGGTTATATACATTTTATTGATGAATTTATTAAAATAGAATATCTTATTCCTAATTTTATTTTTATTAGACTGAACATATTACATGTTAAGACTTACCAATTTATGGTAAAAAAATTCTTTAAAAATAGATCCATGTTGTATCTACAGATTTCTTCACATATATAAAAGCTTTGCCTTCAGAGAGATTTTTTCTGTAGTGTTACCAGTTCTTAGAACAAGATCATTTTGTCAGAATAAATTTTAAAATAATGAACTTAACAAAATTTCTTGAGTTCTGAGCTTTTCCAAGAACATTTAAAAAATTTTCCAGATAATTCCTGATGGCAAGGAAGGCAATTTCTTGGCCAACCTTCTCACGTTCTTCTTTAGCTACTGCCTTTTCTCATTCTCAAGCTCTCTGTATCATTTCAAATTCTGCAACTTCTGTGAAATCATACAGTGCACCTAATTATTCAAATGCATCACCTTTGCAAATGGCCAGCATAATCCCTAATTAAGTTTTAGTCTCTTTTTATGGATTTTTTTATGTTTCCTGTTTTAAAAGGCTTTTCTCTCACGAAATTTGCTAGCAAATTCCTTCCCCCCCCCCAGCATAACACAGCTCTGCGTGAGCATTTCACACAAGCTTCCTTTTGTGAAAATTTCACAAAATCTATTTGTTGGCTGCTGTGTTTCTTTCTTGGGGCTTTTGCTTGGCTCTTTGTTGACAAGTATGTTTCTAGTTTTTAAAAATCTTAGTTGTCTTACTGATAAAAACATTTACAGCAACACATTTTCTCGAAACCTATCTTTCCTCTGAATTCAAAGACCTTTGTTTTCCATATTTTAAAGTGATTATATGGTAAATTGTTTGACCAGCTGATAGTTGGATTCCTTGTTTCATTGATATCTTCTTGTTTTTTTTTTTAATCAAACATTAACATTTTGCAGGGATATTATGCCGTGTTTATAATTATTAGTACTTTTATTTTAGTGGACATTTTTTTTCTATCAAATTTTTCTGTATTTTGTGTTTTCCCCTTAGACTCTCACTGATAAAACTGCTCTTTCACTCTTTTGAATTAAAGACTTCCATTTTACAAATCCCTGTTTCTTTTTCTCATTGCTTCATCTGTCTAATTTTTAGGGTGGGATAAGGATTTCTGCTACAACTTTGTGTCTCTCAGCTTCATCTAGCATGCTAAGTTTCTTTGGTGTACTTTGCTGCAATGTGTTATGGTTCATCCACATTTAATTTGTTTCCAGTGATTATTTCCCCATTTATTGTCACATAGTACACTTATTTTCATTGCTCCATTCTTTTCATTTTGAACCCTGCTTTGGTAGAATATATTCAACTGACATTTTTCTTCCGCAACCAATTATTTTTACTCTTTATACATCTCTCTCTTTTAAGTACAATGTTTTGGATTGATTTTCGTGAATCCAACCTGAAACTTCTTTCTTTCTTTCTTCATGTGTTTTGTATTGAGAGTCAGACACACACACACACACACACACAGAGGGAGGGAGAGAGAGAGGAGAAAGAGAGAGAGAGAGAGAGCGCTCCAAATGCGTGCAAATGCTGGGGCTGGGCCATGACAAAACCTTCCAGCCAAGGCCACAATCCAGGTCTCCCACGTGGGTGGCAAGAACCCAGTTACTTGAGCCATCACCCTGCCTTCCAGGGTCGGGTTAGTGGGAGCTAGGGCCAGGAGGCAAGCCTGAGGTCCAGCCCCGGGATGACTCCAGCATGGGACATCAGTGTCTCACCCATCAGGCTAACTTCCCATCCCTCTGATTTTTTCCTATAAATAGAAAAATTTACTCCATGGTCACTGCTCTTATATTTTAAACACTCGTGCCCATCTTTTATTCTCTTTTTGTTGTTGTTGTTATGGTTTTCTGTTGCCATTTCTTTGGGAAAGAGTCACCTTTTACTTCATTCTGAAAAGAAATATAAAGCCAACATTGGTGTTTGTATAAACATATAGTGATAACTGTTGAGAAAAACAGACACTCCGAACTTCAGAGGCTAACGTCACGCCTGCCCTCTTCCTTTCCTCTTTTCTGCTTTTTTCCTATTGTGGTGTATCTGAGATGAAGAGATTCAATGCAAAGTTCACAGGTTTCTGTTGCTGATTCTGCTCATTCGTTGGCATAACTCAGGCAGGGCTGCTCGGAGGTGAACGGAGTCTCTGCTCTCAAATCTGGGGGACAATCTGTGGAAATCTCCTTTTGTTTTTCTTTTCAGGAAAACGACAGAGAATTTCCCAGTGCCTTTAGGAAGCTCACAGCCTCGGTGGCCACGTTTGATCTGAACCTAATCGAAAGCACCTGCCTTTCTAAGCAGAAGAGCACCCATGTTTGTTACATGTTACAGGAGACCACAAGCAGGACAGGTAACACCGCGCCAGCGGCTTGGGTGCGTTTCTCGCTTGGCACTGAGCAAACACGGCTGCGCTCTGTGCTCTCCAGTGGCAAATTCTGGAGTTCCTGGCTGCCTGCCTCTCTGGGGTTGTCAGACTTCAGGGGCTCTTGCTGGCAGGGGTGTGGAGCTTAGCACTGGAAAGTTAGCTGTGAACCCACTGCGGTGTCTTCTCCCAAGCAGAGATCCTCCCCAAGAGGTGCTCAGAGTCAAAGGGACAGCCTCCTTTTTCCCAGGGCTCATTTATTTATATATCGATCTAATTCTTTATTTATAGCCTGCTTGTTATGTAACTGCCCCACACAGCCGAGATTCTTTTTTGGAAAGAGACGAGGAATATTTTAAATGCTTCTGAAATCAAGTGTAATAGTTACCAACCTGTCTTAGTCTCCATCCTGGAAATGTGATTTGCTTATAGTTTACATTATGATCTGGGCACTCATTGTTTCTCTAGGAGTGACAGCATGAGGAAGGGTAACCCTTGGTGACCTGTTCCCACTCAGACGTTGTCAGGTTTGTAAACTTGGAGTCCCTACTTTTTTTTTTAATGGCATGGTTTTCATCAAAGGCTTACTCTTTCTTTATCATGCACTTGGTTTTCCAGTTTATTCTTTATTTTATTCTTTATTTTAGTGATTTAATATTCTAGAGTCTTGTGGGTTTTTTTTTTCAGAGCCTTTTTAACTGTTCTAAGCAATTCTATTTAAAACAATCTCTACATTTTATGTCTTAAAAACCCAAGATTCAGGGGAGACCTTTCTCTCTCTCTCTCTAACTCTGCCTGTCACACACACACACACACACACACAAAAACAGATTCAGCGACTGTTCTGTCCTATTCCTCTTTACCTCAGCGTGGGGGTCTCCTGTATTCTGACTGTGGTTCTTTTCATTCTTTCTAGGAGAAGAGATGGGGCTTT
Source organism: Oryctolagus cuniculus (assembly GCF_964237555.1). Taxonomy (NCBI): domain Eukaryota; kingdom Metazoa; phylum Chordata; class Mammalia; order Lagomorpha; family Leporidae; genus Oryctolagus; species Oryctolagus cuniculus. The sequence goes on from NC_091443.1 coordinate 8,735,302, forward strand.
GATGGTGTCCCTGCTATCGAGGGTGTGCACTGGAATTTTCACTATTTTTTTTCAGAGAGAGAGACAGAGCTCCATTTGCTCGTTCACTCTCCAAAAGCCTACAATGGCTGGAGTTGGCCAGGGGCCCAAGCCAGGGCTGAGACCTCGATCCGAGTCTCCTAGGTGGGTGGCAGGGACCTACTTGAGTCATCACCACGGTCTCCCAGGTCTGCTTTCACAGAGGCTGCAGTGGGCGGTTGGAGCTGGGAATTGAACCCAGAAATCCCAGTGTGGGACGTGAACACCTGGACCGGCCACTTCACCACCAGGCTGAGCGCCCCTTCCTTCACCTCCTTGGAAAGCGTTTATTCTGTTTCCTTCCTAAGAAGGCGCTTCTCATTCTCTCTGCAGCTTTAGCATGTTCCCTCAAGGGTCTCCAGATTGCAGGCTTTACTTGGTCTCTTGCCGATGGAAGCTCCCCCGTGGAGCCCCTGCTCTGCGTCCGATCTTTCCCAGTGATCTGACTTTACTGGAAGAACCCGGGGAGCTGCAAACCGTCTCGTGAGACGAGAAATAGTGTCCCTGCCTCTGCTGACATCAACACCAGGACACGACTCAACGTTCACGACTCCTAGAAAAGGAGCCACGTGGGGACTCGGTTCATTCTTTCAATCCTATGATCTCGGAGTTTAAAAAGCCGTCTTCTCTCGGGCATTTTTGATTTCATTCCTAATCACGTCAAGATAACCCTGCTATTCAGCAGCATCTTGCCGTCTCTGTACACGTGAATCCCTCTCTTCCAGAACCTCTCAGGATTTGTCAGGACACTCATCTCCTCTTTTGAGGGGCGGAGGGGACAAGCATAATACCAAATTAAAAAAAAAAAAAAAAAAACTTTCTTACAAAGAAACTACAAATGGTTGCAACATGGCCACCACTGTCCCCTGCCTTTTATCTAGACCTATCACCGGCTGGTCCCTCTGTTTCTCAGTCTCCTTCCCAGGAGCGCATCTGGTGTGTAAATTCAAAATAACACGTGCACACACGCACGGGGCTCAGCAGGACCCACCGCTGGGCGTTATCCTGTGTGGTGAAGGCACTGCTTCCCCCATAGCCTCAGGACTCAGAGTGTCTCCGAAGCTGAGCGCTATCTGTAGGCATTTTTCTTGTAAAAGCCTAGCACAAGCACGCTGGGGAGGACCAGGAGCGGAAAGGGCTCCTTTCATTCTTACAAGCATCGCCAATCGCCTTGCTGAAGAAAGGAAGTCGTCCCCTGCGGGAGAACCGGGAGAACCGTAATTGATAATTTGCAGTTGACACACAGGGCCGGGGAAGCTGGATGCACTGCTAAACATTGCCAGTGTTACTATTTGTATCCCTGCACTCACCAGGAGCTGGGCCTGCCTGAGGTTCCTGATCACCTGGCCTTTTCATCCGGGAACCTATAAATAGCGCCTGTGTGTAGCATTTAAACATTTCAAAGCAGCACATTTTTGCTAATACAAACGTGTGATCAGAGCCATTCAGTCTCATAAATATTTTCCATCTCAATCGGAGCGTCAACAGCCACAGCGTTTCCCCTCACCCCACTCGACGTGGAACACAACAAAGTGCTCCAGAGGCTGGACATCACAGGGCTGAACACCAGGCTAGGGGTCGAGGAGCCAGGACGTATAATACACCGTTTCAGCAACTCCCTCCACATCTTTCTAAAGACCCAGCAAAGAAAAAAGAAATCAGTATTTCCCTAAGCGAGCCGCCCTTGTACCCCAAGACGGTTTTTGAAAAAAGGTTTCTTTTTGTAAATAAGTTTGGGAAGCACCACAAATTATTGCCCTCCTCTTGGAGACTGGTGAACACCCAGCCCTTACTCCACAAATATGCATTGAGCATGCACCACGGTTTGATCTTAAGGAGGGGCCAAGGATTAAACAGGAAGCAAATCAGACAGCGTCCCACACCTTGGGGGAAATTTACAGTTTTAAATTAACGTATTACACAAAGCTTCCTGTGGGGACCGTAATAAACGAACTCCAGCCTCATGGCGCCAAAACAACACACATTTGTTCTTTTACAGATCTGAGATCAAAAAGTCTGAAACCGGGAGGCTGGGTGGAAATCAGCACTCCCCCTGGAGGCCGAGGGGGAGAACCTGTCCCCGTCTCCTCCCCACCTGGTGGCTGCTACACAGGACGCACGGAGGATCAGCCCAGAGAAGCCAGGGTAGCAGCCCCGTCACGACCTTTAATGTCATCGCATCCGTGAAGACCCCTTTATGCTCTGCAGTTCCAGGGATGAAGACGCGAGGCAACCCCAGACCTCTCCCCACCAGGAACAGAACCTTCCAAAGGAACGTTCCAGAAAACTAAGAGACCGAAAGAGAACCGTCCCCACATGCGGGCTCCAGGTTCATGGATGGCTCCACTCGAGTCTGGCACGAAGTTTTCTTGTGTCTCTGCTGTCTTGGGACTTCCTGTGGCAGCCGGTTCAGTTGTCCCGGAAAAATGGGGTGGGCATTTGCCATGTGCCAGGCCCATAGAATGTCTTCCCAGTCCCACCCCAGGGCACCAAGCCTGGCTCCCAGACGTCAGAAGGTGGGAAACCCCAACATGTGCCCGTCTTCTCTCTGTGGCAAGGCCTTTGCTAAGGGCGCTGACAAACTCACAGCCCCTGCAGGAAGGGAAATCCACCCAGCCGCGTGAAACGGCGCTGAGATCCAGAGCCTTTTATATGAAATAAGATTTTGGACATTCCACAGGAACAGAAATTTCTCTGGAGTTAGTAGAGAGGGAGAGAGGGAGAGAGGGAGAGGTGAGGGGTGGGGCAGCGTGTGTGGGAGAGATGGAAAGTCTCCAGGGTACCATGGATTTCAGGATTCCCCTGAGAACCTAGGCAAAGCATGAGTTTCCTGCTCAGTCAGGTGGTGAGGGGAGGGCAGCCCCAGTGATTGGCAGGGCTCGAGGGCCACACATCATGCAGGCACTGTGGTCTAAATGTTCCCGTGATTTGGCTCCAAAGAGCCATGCCCCTCCAAGCAGAGCTGATGCAAAATCCTCTCTTAGGCAGGGTCCTCTACTGCTCCCCTGTGTGCCAGCACTGTCTCTTGTGGGGGCTTGTAATTTATCATATCAGTGGTATATTATTAGATAACTGATACTATGACATGGGGCTTTATGGTATGTAATCACCCAACCAATAGATCGGTTGTAACTATCAATGATAAGGCGATAATATCGGTAAAGCCATCCATACCCTGTGAGAGCTGCTGGCTCCCACCCCTCGCGGTGGACCAGCCTGCACCCAGCAGACAGTGAACTTCCCCATGGGCTGACCTTATAATGTGATGAGGAAATAAGAAGCATACAAATAAACAAATGACTGGCAGCTCCCCCTTTCCCAGTCCAGGAAAGCAAACCCTCACCCCAGCCGCCACTCCACCAGGAATGCTGTGCAAATGACAGGCAGGACTCTGAAGAGAACAGCAGACCAGGTGACACAGGACGTGACAATGAAGTCACAGCAACACTGGAGCTTCTTGCTGTACGGTGACTCACAGGCTGCAAAACACCTCCCACTTCCCAGCTCCTGAAATCCTCCCAATGATACGAAGAGCAAACCATCATTCCCGAGTGTCATCCTGTGTCGGAGGGGAAGGTCTCAAAGCTCAGGCTTGCTCAAAGGTACAAAGAAGCTGCACATGAACTGGTGTTGCTCTTGCTGCCTTCATACAGGAGAGAGCGAGGGTGAAATCCTAGTGGGATCATTACTCCCAGCCCCAAGAACTGAATGTGTGCGTGAAATTAAAGCTGCATTCTGGGGAGGCGGGGGTCACACATTCTCATCCTGCAGGTTCCTCTCTTTGCTTCAGAGTGAGTGCTTGGAGAGACGGGTGCCTGGACCATTCCTCCTGGTATGATTGCAACTCTGAAGGAGGCAGGAGAAAGCCACAGCCATTCTCAGCCTGCGCAGGGGGATTTTGCACCTGTTCCTTAAGTTGTCGTGGGCAGCATGCACCCTCTGTTGACACAGGTGTGGACAATTTTCCTTGTAATGGTACCTAATTCTTATTTACAGGACAATGATCAACGATGTACTTAAATTCCCTTTTTCCGAGTTTACAAAATGTATTCACAGCAAATAATGTCTTCTTCCTCGTTCATGTCACATTAAATAACAAGAGAATCACCGCCGGAGTCAAGTGAAACTGTCCAGGGCACCTTCTCTCCAACTGGTGATCACTGCTAAGTTTTCCACGCTGCCAGCTCCCATTATTGGGTGGAAAACACCTGCTCCTTTCTCTGCTTTGTCCAACAAGGAAATGTTGAGAGGGGCATGAAGTTTAAGATGGAAAATTAATTTCCTCTTTATGAGTCTAGCCAGGTGAATTTCAGAACATTCAAGGGTATACCCAGTGGAGTTATGCTGTTCCCACACATAATAGATCCCGCCTGTTGGAGCTTATGCCTGCATTTCCCTCATCCCTTTCCCTATCTGGTGTGAACATGTCTGTACTCTCACTTGAGTAGAATAAGTGCCTCACTCCGGTTTAGAGAAAGTCCAGGGAGCCACCGGGAGCTGAGAGTGGGCTCAGGATGTGCAGCGAAGGCGTCACTGAAGCCTGGCTGTGCTGCCTGCTAGGGAACCTGTCTGCACCAAGAAACAGTCACGTGATGACTATTTGCTTTGCTGTGACTGTGAGACACAACAGAGCTCTCCTGATACGTGACTAAATATCTCTCCCTTTCCTCTCTCTTCCTGTGTCCTATCTAAGTTCTACTTGTAAACAGATCCTTGGATCATGGCTCTGTGCCCAGGCTGTGCTATGGGGATGGCAGGTGCTCATCCTGGCCGGAGCCACGGGCTTCTGAGCCTTGGCCCAGGTCTTGAGCACAGACCCAGATCTGATGGGGCAGAGGCCGCCCCGTGCCCAAGGAAGTGCTGCGCCGTCATAGACTTGTTGTTCCTCCTATATCCCATCCCCAAATCACCTGTGGGAAGGCTGATCTGGAAGACACTGTCCAGGGAGCCCAGCTTCCCGGGAGTCAGGGGCAGGAGTCCCAGCTGGCACAGGTGAGCTTGAACCTCCCCAGACTGCAGGAGGCTGGCAGGTGAACCTGCTTCCCTCCAGAGAGGAGGCACAGGTGGAGCAAGCCCGCGTGCCTGTATTGCCTGGATGTAAATCTTAATTGTTAGAATTTTCAAATACACATAAAATTATACAGAATGGAATATGTTGCCTGCTTTTTTAATCACTAAGATTTAAGAACGAAGAACAGCACTGAGGGGCATGTCCAAATGTTAGCAGTTGAAATTCAGGATGACATGGGGCAGGTGTTTGGCCTAGCATTTTCAGATTATGACATTTCCCACTCGCAATGGTTTGGGGGGAGGGTGTCTCCCTTGTGAGTCAAGGGACATCTGTATACAAAATACGTGAGTCAAAAACACTGTTCTCCTTTTGTGCAAATAAACCCAGATAAAGCAACCTATCCCTATGTCTCAGCCGTTGAACCTGCCAATTGATAAAGAATGCATGCGTGAATATCAAGAACGTGTAGCTTACTCAGGAGGGAGCACACAGATTCACGTGCCAAGTGGCAGTGTGTGGGCCCGTGAGTGTGAGTGTCCCCCAAGCACAGGGAAGACAGAGGAGAGGGGTCTGGGTGCACAGCCGCACATGTTTGTCTCCCAAGGTGACGACAGAGGGGAGCCTTGTCCTGTTTGCAGCAGAGCACAAGCGGGCCAGAAAAGGGAAGCAGGATGACCTTGGCTCTGCACTTGACTTGGGCTGTGCCTGTCCTGGGGGGATGGGTAAGAACAGGTTGAAGATCAACCCCAGTAGCTCACCCTTCCCTACGGAGTCAGGTGAGAAAACCGTCTTTCTTGATTTCCTCAGTTCTACTCATTCGTAGAATTCATCCTTGGGAGGCTTCTGCTGGGGCAGGGATTTGGTGCCGTGGTTGGGATACCTGCATCCCATTCTGGAGTCCCGGGTTCAAATCCCAGTTCCATTCCTGATTCCAGCCTCCTGCTCGTGCGCACCCTGGGAGGCATCAAGTGATGGCTCAATTCTTGGGTCTTTGCCATTTACATGGAAGACCAGAACTGAGTTCCAGCTCCTGGCTTTACCCTGGCCAAGTGCTGCTGATGTGGACATTTGAGGGGTGAATCAGCTGATGGAAGACCACCCCCCTCTGATTCTTTGCCTTTCAAAAAAATGAAAAGTAAACAATAAGTAAAACAAATTTTAAAAGAAAGGAAACACGCGAGAATCCAGGGAGGTGGTGTCCTGCACTCTAGGATGAAGTAAACGCCCAGGTCCCGTCCTCCCAGGCAGGTGTTGGGGCGGCAGCTGCAGCTCGCCCTCTTGGATGAGTCAGGGGTCTGACCCTGAGCCAAGAGGCCACATTCAGAATCCCAGGGAGTGGCCTGGGGTCTGTAGTCCCTTGTCTGGGACTTTTCTGCAAACCTCTACAAGGACCCTGGGCTCCCTCAGCGATCCTATCACACAATCACATTTATAAAATTCACTGCTGAATTGCACCACGTCTCCCCCCTTCTTAAATAGTCTTGGGCTTATTGAGACTAACGATGATCATCACAATAACATTTATAAAACATTTTCAAATTTCAAAGAGCATTCAGATGCAATGTATCATTGTGGTCCTGTGATGAGAGCACTGTAAGGATAATTCTCATTCACTTTTTAGCTGAGGGTGAGAACGTACTTGACTTTTTGCCACAGAAGGTTGTCGGGGGGACTCAAACCATGCTGTCTTGCTTCTGAGCCAGGCACCTGCCTGCTCCTACATGCAATTGTAAGAATGCATTCAAGGGCCAGTGCTGTGGTATATTGGATAAAGCTGCCACCTGCAGCACAGGCATCCCCTATGGGCACCGGTTCATGGCCCAGCTGCTCCTCTTCCAATCCAGCTCCCTGCTGCTGGCCTGGGAAAGCAGTGGAAGATGGTCCACGTGTTTGGACCCCTGCACCCAAGTGGGAGACCCAGAAGAAGCTCTTGGCTCCTGGTTTCAGATCGGCCCAGCTCTGGAAGTTGCAGCCATTTGGGGAGTAAACCAGCAGCTGAAGGGTTCTCTCCTTCTCTCTCTCTCTCTCTCTCTCTCTCTCTCTCTCTCTCTCTTTCCCACTGCCTCTCTGTAACTCTGCCTTTCAAATAAATAAATAAATCTTTAAAAAAAAGAATGCATTCCTATCCATTTTTTATCTATTCCCATATATTAGAGGACCCCACTAAGAGCTCTGGGCACCCAGGAAAGATGGTAAAAATGTAAAAATGGGGCTAGTGTTGGATGGTCCTGTTTTCTCAGTCATACCAGACACCCGATGGGTGGCCCTAAGTTCTGACAGATTTTTTTTCTCTGCTCCATCTCACCAAAGGGTCAGGTCCCTGGCCAGGGAGACCCTGGGGAGGGCAACGAAGATTCTGGTGGTGACCTTTCCCAGGTGGAATAGCCGTTAGGTACCGAAAATGCAACTGGGTTCTGAGCAGCATCTGTTGGTAAGTCACCACGTGCTGGTGCAACTCTGGAAGCTAGAGACACGCAGACAAAGCCTGGGTCTTCTGGCCAAGAGAGAGACCAGGTATTAAGAGCGAGTTGGAGCTGGTGCCATTGCTCAATAGGCTAATCTTCCACCTTGCGGCACCGGCACACCAGGTTCTAGTCTCGTCGGGGTGCCGGATTCTGTCCTGGTTGCCCCTCTTCCAGGCCAGCTCTCTGCTGTGGCCCGGGAGTGCAGTGGAGGATGGTCCAAGTCCTTGGGCCCTGCACCCCAAGGGAGACCAGGAAAAGCACCTGGCTCCTGGCTTCAGATCAGCACGATGCGCTGGCCACAGCATGCCGGCCTCGGCGGCCATTGGAGGGTGAACCAACGGCAAAAAGGAAGACCTTTCTCTCTCTCTGTCTCTCTCTCTCACTGTCCACTCTGCCTGTAAAAAAAAAAAAAAAAAAAAAAGGCGCGAGTTGGTAAGGTAAGGAGAGAGGGTGAGGGAGCTGCCACAGTGCTAGAGTGGATGTTATCGTGGAAGCCCTGGAAGGAGACCAAGGATGGATCTAGAAGAGGGGAGGTGAGCATGGGGCTAGCTGGGGGTTGAGTGGCAGGTGCACGCAGGGAGAGTCAGGCGCAGGTATTCCTGTGCAGCGCTTCCCATGGTCCTCTCAGCGCCTGACCCCCACCTTCTCATCCAGTTTCCCCTCCGTGGAGGGAAAAGACCCTTAGTCCTCTCTGCGCACAGCCCCTGACAGGTCCCTGAAATGCAAGGAGGCGCCTTGGTGTTAACCAGGAAGAAATGAATGAGGAGGAAGAAGGAGTGTCCTTCTGAGATGTTTGCACCTCAAAGGGGGCCTTTTCCTACCCCAGCTGGCTCACGCACCTACTCAGAAGCCGAAGCACCTGCCAGAAACCGCCCATCTATCCCGCGGAAGGCGCCCTGGGCAAGTGGGGCAGGAGCTCCTAATTAACTTCCCTTAGCCCCAGCAACGTCTAGCACATGAGAAGTTGGCATTGCTGAAGCCTACAGCCTTGCAAGCCTCTGCTGCAGGGGTGTGACACGTTCCGAGGCCACCTCTGTGTCCCCAAGTCCTTCCCAAACTCCCAAACCAAGAGTGTTTGAATGCTTCTGGGACGGGCCATCATGAAGCATTTCCATTAATTATTTGTTCACCGGAACATGATACATCAACAGCAAATGTACGCGCCACCAGACTCAGGTATGGCTGGATAGCGGCAAGTGCTGGGCCACACTTCAGCCTGAGCTACCGCTGACGGATGGTTCTAGACACAGCAGAATCAGTGATCACGGCCCGGTAAATCCGCTGACGTGAGTAGTTCGTTCTCCATCACAGGTGCTCTCACGTCCACCCCTCTAAGCCCACACATGTGCAGAGGAGCAGCCCATGGCGCGGGCTGCCAAAGGCGCCACATCTCTGGGTGGTGCTTCACCAAGTCTGCATCCCCCAGGCACGCTCAGTCCCCGCCCCCTCCCGGCAGGGCTGCCCACACCACGGCATTGGCCTGGGGACAGCAACTCCCCTGAAGCAGCTCCGTCTTCTCCCCAGGTTGGTCCTTTCCTTTTCAGGGTCCAGGTTCCAGCCCCTTTGGTGGAAAGACCTCCCCCTCACTCCTCCCTCCCTTCCTGCCTTCCCTCTGCCCCTAGTTTCACACGACACCCGCGCTCCCTGGCTAGCCCACCCTGCCCTGAGGATGGCCCCACGAGGTGTGGTCACCCAGGTGGACTGATGGTGCCCCGAGCGTGGGAACAGCGTCCTCAGCTGTGTTCCCGGGAGGCACCTGCCCACATCCTTGCACATCCAGCTTCCCCGGGGATGAACAGGCACTGAACTGGAGTCTGCGGAGAGGCCACGACCGTCTAGGGCCTCTGCCGCTTCGAGACAATGTGTGAGCATCACTCAGCGCGTCCTTGGTCTTTCCAGTGGAAATGGTGTAGCCACCCTGTGTGGCAGATGGCACTCACCTTTGTACGTCGACTGAATACTGAATGCTCTCTTGTGAGGCGCCACCTGCATACAAGGCCCTGGGGAGGGTGACTGGCATAAGGAAGTCCTCACTTAAGCTAATTTAGCTGGCATAGGAGAAGCAGCCAATAATTGTCAGGCTGTGTTTATTTGAAAGCTTTGGTGGTGCTTCTAATTATCAAAAGAATTCCTTTTTTTTTTTTCTGAGTGCTTGATGTTCTTCAGCAGCAGAGACTTTGAAAAGTCCATCCTTTGTTGTTCTCGGAAGTAAATGAGTTTCGCTCTTTGTGCAATGGCATTTGCGACTCCTTATACTGAGAGAACTGGAGTTTGCTTCCCATCATCCTTTCCTTCAAATGTGATGTCAAAACATGCTTTTTTATTTCCTTGCCATTAGGGATAAAAAAATAGTCTAATGCATATACGAAGACGCGTGATAAACAAAAAGTGTTTTTGTTACAGAAATGTCAACAAGGTACTAACTTTATATTTTTAATATATTTGTTGAAACATAATTTGCATACCATAATATTCAATCATTTGAAGTGTTCAGGTCCACGATATTGGCGCATAGTTGGAGCTGTGCACACTCACACCCCCAGCTAATCTGAGAACATTCTCATCACCCCATGGAGAGATCCCGACTGCCTGCTCTCCAGCCTCCAACCCCAACTGGGCCCTTGTTGGCTTTCTCTATTTATAGATCTGCCTGTTCAATGCATCCTATAGATGGAACCCACCTCTGGCTGTGCTTGTATTTATGAATTCTTTCATCAAGCACCGTGTTTCAGGGTTTCTCCACGTCACAGCTAATGTCAGAACGTCATTCCGCTCTAGGGCCGAATAATACTCTGCTGTGTGAACACAGGACACTGCCCATTTTATTTATTCATTCATGAGTTCGTAAGAACTTGGATTCTTCCCACTGTTTGAGTGTTGCAAACAACAATGTATTGGCTTCTAAGCTTCCCTGTGGATGTAGATTTCATGTCTCTGGGATAGCCCCAGGAGCAGCAGGCTGGGTCATACGGTAACTTCACTGTTTAACATGTTGAGGGACTTTGCGGCTGTTTGTCAAAGTGGCCACATCATTTTGCCCTCCCAGAGGCAATGCAGGGGATCTGATTCTTCTGCACCTTCGGTCCTGCTTGCTGTAGTTCTACTAAAGCCCTCCGAGGGGGACCTGAGCGGTTCCTCTGTGGCTTGGATTTGCATTTCCCTGACAGTGAACGATGTAGAGCTCCTTTGCATGTATTTTTTGGTCACTGTGTATGTTCTTTGCAGAAACATCTATCCAAATCCAGTGCCCACTTTCCTTTTTTCTAAGATTTATTTACTTATTTGATAGAGTTCACACAGAGAGAAAAAGAGGCAGAGAGAGAGAGAGGTCTTCCATCTGCTGGTTCACTGTCCAGCTGGCTGCAACGGCTGGAGCTGCGCCAATCCAAAGGCAGGAGCCAGTAGCTTCTTCCGGGTCTCCCATGGAGGTGCAGGGTCCCAAGCACTTGGGCCATCTTCTACTGCTTTCCCAGGCTGGAGCAGAGAGATGGATCAGAAGTGGAGCAGCCGGGACTTGAACCAGTGCACATATGGCACTGCAGGCGGCGGCTTTACCCGCTACACCACAACGCTGGCCGCACGTGCCCATTTTCCAGTAGGGTTACTTTCCTTTTTGTTACTGAGTTGTAAGAATTCTTTATGTATTCCACACATGACTCCCTTTTCAAATATAAGATCGGCAAATCTCCTCCAGCCCCCCGCTTTGCTAGTTGTCCTTTCACCTTCTTACGATGAGGTGTTTTTAAGGGGAGAACAGAGAAACAATTAAAATCGCTCAGATCATTCTGTGATTTCTGCATGCCCCCCCGTGATGTGGCAGAAGGACTTCTATCCATTGGTGTTCAGTGTTCTAATATGAAACGTTACAAAGGAGCCAGTGTTTGTAAGGAAATACAAATATATATAAAAAGACTAACCTGAGTGGTCTCTGAGCTTCCAGTCCAGGTTTTCCCTGGCCATTCTATTTCCCATCTTCTAAACATGGCCAAGTTCTTGTTACGATTGTTTTCAAGGAAAATATTTGTGTAGTTTGAACAGAAATGAAATGATACACTCTGTGGTTCCTACAGACGCAGTGTGGCAGTTTGAGCTGTGCAGGATTTCAGGCTGTCAGTGGGACCCAGGAGGGGGCTCCCCTGGTGAGAAAGTGAGAGTGAGAAGGAGAACAGAGAGCAGGCTGGAGGCCTCCTGGCAGGAGGACCCACAGGAGCCCAGGCACTGGGGAGTGACCGCCCAAGGATGGGATCATTGACACGTGTGCGTGTGTGTGTGTGCGTGTGCGTGAGCAGAGAGGAGGAGGAGAGTGAGGAGGTGGGAGGGGAGGTACTGCCCCCCACGAAGGCTTTCTTCAGTTCTTCAAAGCCTCTTGAGTGAAGCCAGGCTTGGAAAACACACCTGTGTGCTCCACTCTCCCCAGCTCCAGGAACCCAGCGACCTGCTGCTTCTGGGAACTGGCTGGTTTTTTGTTTGTTGGTTTTGGTTTTGTTTGTTTTTAAAGGGGGCCTCTGCTCTCTTGGGCGCATGTGTACTCCATGATACGCACCCTAGGTCATCAGGGACTCCCCAACGGGCCTGATCCCATTGGATATTAAATTCTGTTCCAGTTTTTTGAACTTTGCATATTTAGTGCATGGCACAGGGGCCCTGACAGTGTTAACCGTAAACTCGGTGCGGATTGTCATTCACAGCTTGGCACTCGCTCTGAACCCCACGCACCCTGAGTGGCAAGAGCAAGGCGTGGCGGCACAGCCTCCGGGCTGTCTGTGCTCAGCTATAAATAGGGACAGCTGGCTTTGCAGCACTCCAGCTTTTCGGCGCAAAATATTTGCCAGCCTGCGTGCTGTCACAGCCCTGCTGTCTGCGCTTGTGCGGATCCTCCATCCCGTGCTCACGGCTTAGCTTCCTGTTGTAACTGCCATTGTTTGTCCTTAAATACCTCGCAGCTCAGTGATGGGGACGTAAAACCCACACTCCTTCCTCATCATGTGTGCAAGAGGGGAGACGGAGGAAAAAGGCGTGGAGGACCCACCATAAACCGTCCTACACGCTCTTCCCTACTTGCTGTGCACCTGCCGTGGCTGGGCGGTTCTCCACCTCCTCTCTGGGAGACAGGTGTTTCCCAGCCTCCAAAGAGGTTAAGCGATTTGTCCAAAGCCACCCGTTCTGAGCTCGGATTTGAGTCCTGCAAGTCCTGATTCTGAAGGCTGGTGGCTTTGGGTGTTCAATTAAATGCATACGGTTTGGGGAAAGCAGGTGTCTCATCCTTGTCCCCCAGAGTTGAAGTATTCATTCCCAGGAGTGGGTTTGCAGAACCTCATCTGCTGCGGCTCAGCCCAAGGTGTGGAGCCAGGCGGCCTGGTTTTGAACCCTGGCTCTGTCTCAGGGGACAATTCCACCTCAGTGTCCTCCTCTGTGAGGTGGGCGTGACAATGATGCCCACAAGCCCATCTGCCTGAGCAGATGTCATCTGTGTTCAAGGAGGTAACCCATGGAGTGTGGTAAGCCCTCGATATGTGGCACTGTGGTGAAGACTTGGAATACTTTCCCAGGTAAGAATTAAACTCACGTGAGAGCAATGATCCTCTTTCCTTTTTAATGCAATGATGAGCTTTCCTAGCAGTCATGGATCAATTCATTTGTTCAATAAATACTCATAGAGCCCGGCTGGGGTGTCAAGTGCAGTGCTAGGAGCTGGCTAGGGACACGGGAGTGAATACAATAGGCCCATCCCCTCTGGCCCCAGACTAAGGAGATCACAGTGTGGTGCGAAATGGACTAATTACACTAGGGAACTTCAAAAAGTCCATAGAAAATGGGATTAAAAAAGAAGTAAAACTTGCTACAAAGTATTTTGAGATCCACCCATATGAGGGATCTATAAACCTGACTCTGCCTGGCCAACCCTGGTCATCTAAGGAGTGAACCAGGGGATGAATGATCTCTCTCTGTCTCTTCTTCTCTCTCAGTAATTTGGACTTTCAAAAAAAAAAAAAAAAACTTGCTACAGAGTATTTTGAGATCCACCCATATGAGGGATCTTCAAAAAGCTCATGAAAATGTGCATGATGAAAAATTTCAGGGCAGCCCCTGGGGTGCAGTGGGTGAAGCTGTGGCTTGTGACATGGGCAGCCCGTATGGAACTACCTGGGATTGAGTTCCACCTCCACTGCCAAGCTAGCTTCATGCTACTGCCTTGGAGGTAGCAGGTGATGGCCCAAGGACTTGGGTCCCTGCCACCCACGTGGGAGGTCTGGGTAGAGTTCCTGGCTCCATGCTTTCGTCTCGCCCAGTCCCTGCTGTTGCAGGCATTTGGAAAGTGAACCAACAGATGGAGTGTCTCTCTCTTTCCCCCTCAACTTCTCTCTCTTCCCTCTGTTTCTGTTTCAAGTAAAGTAAATAAACATTTAAAAATTATTTTATTGGGGCTGACCTTGTGGCATAGCCAATAAAGCTGTTGCCTATGGCACCAGCATCCCATAAGGACACCAATCATGTCTGAGCTGCTCCACCAATGATCCAGCTCCCTACTGATGGCCTGGGAAGAGCAGCAGAGGATGGCCCAAGTGTTTGAGCCCCCTACCACCCATGCAGGAAACCTCTGTAAACCTGGCTCTACCTGGCCCAACCCTGGTCATCTAAGGAGTGAACCAGGGGATGGAAGATCTCTGTCTCTCTGTCTCTTCTTCTCTCTCTTCAATTCTGACTTTCAAAAAAAAAAAGTAAATCTTTTAAAAAGTTTAAAAATTATGTGTGAGTTTTAAATTGTTACACCACCAAAATAAACATCATTTGACCCAATTTTTCCTCCCAGGTTTCTGAAGTCCCTTTGTATAATCAGACGTAACAGACGTGGATGCCTTCTCCTAAAACCAACATTTATGTAGTGCTTTCAAAAATAATCTAAAATTGACCCTTAAGCATGTTCACCCTTTTGCCTAAGAAATTGTTGCTTTATGGAATTACGTGTTGTATATTTTTATAATCTCTTCATCCAGCACATCTGTCTGGCCTCTACTAAAAGTCTGTGTATGTAGGTGAATTTCCATGTGAATCCTGTTGACAGACCCTATGCGTCATGCATTTTAGTCACAACAGGTCACTTCAGGTACATGTCTCTCTCCCGTAAGATACTGCTACTGCTTGAGAGGGGGCGGCACCCAACTCGTGCAGATGGCTAAATCCCAAAGCCCTAAGCTGATGCCGCTAAGGGAGACCCTTAACCTGGTCATGGTGTTGAGGAGCAGGGCCTGGTGGGAGGCCGGTAGTCGCTGGGGACAGCCTTGGAAGGGGCTCTCCCGAGAGGGCTGTGGGAAGAGCCCGAGATGAACACAGCTGGTCACTCCGTGCTGCTTGGATCGCCACGTGTTTGCTTCCCCACTCATGCTGTGCCCTTGCTGTCCTGCCTTCCCAGACGCCACAGTGACGGGCCCACCTGAGCACAGGTGCCCGGATATGCTTCCCTCCTCCAAAGGCAGCTGGCCTAGGGCTTCACTACAGGGATGAAAAGCTGACGAATACTAACATTTAAGTGTTTTTTAAAAAGAGCTATCTTAAAATAGCTGTGGGAATGTTCTTGGAACAAAGTGTCATCTTCATGAAAATTTAGGGTGTCGCAGAGGATGGAAGATGCTTCTGGATGTGTGTTTGGTTTTATAGGGCTATTACTGAGTCAGAGGACCCTTGCTTTTTATTTGCAATACTGTACTACTCCATTTTTATAACTATAGCAAAACACCTGAGGCAGGCTATTTTATAAAGAAAAGAGAGGTGAGCGTTTGGCCCAGCAGTTAAAACACTGGTTGGGATGTGCACCTGCCATACAGAAGTGCCTGAGTTGGGGTCCCAGCTCCATTCCTGCCACCAGCTTCCTGCTAATGTGCACCATGGGAGGCAACGGGTGACAGCTCAAGTACTGAGTACCTGCCTTGCACGTGGGAAACTTTGACTTCTTGACTTCCGGCTTTGGCCTGGATCAACCGTGGCCATTGTGGGCACTTGGGGAGTGAACCAGCCGATGGGAAATCTCTCTCTCTCTGACTCATGAAAATAAACAAAAATAAGATGAGAGACTTATTGTGCCTTTTGGTTCCGGACGTGCAAGGTTGAAGGTCTCTGTCTGGCAATGGCCTTCTTGCTGAAAGAACACCAAGAACGTGCAGGGAATTTTGTGGCAAGAGACGGGAGGTGTGCATGTGTGTATGCACGCGTGTGTGTCTGCTCTCTCCTTCTGCTTACTAAAATGCCAGGATTCAGGAAGCAGGCGCCACCTGACAATCATACTCATCCTCACCAGCTCCGCAAGACGCACCTGTAAACAGCACTGCCCACGAAGTCTCCACCCTCTTGCACCTCACAGTAGTAGGGTCCCATTTCAACACTAGAAGCCTGAGGGGCTTCACCCCATCTCCTCCTGGGCCACGTCTCTGTCCCTGATGTTCTGTTCTTAGCGGAAGCAGGAACGTGGGCTCCTGGTTGACAGGGGCCATGGATTCTGCTCCAGGACACTCTTAAGGGCAAGGAATGAAGCTGACCAATCCCCACGTGGCAGAGGGGCCTGCCACATGGCAAGGTGGCTTTGAGGCCGGGCTGATGCTTTCTGAAAGGACACCTGTGGTGCGCAGAGGACGGGGACAGTGAGGTGGCCGACGTGGGACGGGAGGCCAGTGTGTGTCCGCAATGACAAACAGCCAGAGGTACCCAACTGCATGTCCAGTGCCCATATCCTTCCAGCAACGATGGCTTCAGGAGCAAAAACAAGCAATGGAAAAACCAACAACGCCTTATGGTTTAACTTCTGGACAGAGAAATTGCTTTTCACCTAAGGCTGGGCATTCTTAAGACCTGGAGAAGTTTTCAGAGCGGGACTCGTGTGAGCTGCCTTCTTTCCTGCAGGCCCTCGGGGACACGTTCTAAGAGGAATGCAGGGGCCGGCACTATGGCTCAGGGGGTTAAAGCCCTGGCCTGAAGCACTGGCATCCCATATGAGCACTGGTTCTAGTCTTGGCTGCTCCTCTTCCCATCCAGCTCTCTGCTCTGGCCTGGGAATGCAGTAGGAGACGGCCTAAGTCCTTCGGCCCCTGCACCCGCGTGGGAGACCTGGAAGAAGCTCCTGGCTCCTGGGTTAGGATCAGCGCAGCTCCAGCCGTTGCAGCCATCTGAGGAGTGAACCAGCGGAAGGAAGACTTCTCTGTCTCTACCTCTCTCTGTAGCTCTGTCTTTCAAATAAATAAAATAAATCTTTTAAAAAAATAAGAGGAATGCAATGCCGGCTCTCCGTGAGTCACAGAGCCCAAGCATCACGGCAAAGATGCTGAAACTGTACAATCCGATTCCAGACAGAACGCAACATAATGGGAGGAAATATTGTATTATCCTCATTACCTTTAAATAGCTGCCTCTCCATCACTCCCTTTTAAACACACACACACACACACACTCATGCTTACACGCACAAGCATATGTGCCCGTCCCTCTGGAAGCGGCAGAAGGCAAACGCTTTGAGTTCCCCAGCATCTGAGCTCCATCTCACGTCTCTGTGATAGAGACACCGCTCCTCGTATCCACTCTGAAGTTCAACCCCCAACCCCGACACAGACACCTCCATGACAATCAGCAAGTCGCCGTCCTCGTGACTCGGGGTGTCTTGGCTTTATGTAACTCACGGGCATGCAGGCTTGCTCTGTGTGTCTGCTGGGTGCCTCTTTCTGTCACTTAGATTCTAGGTCCATCTGGCAACGACTGTATCTTTCTGTACACAATGTATTGAGTTCCTGTTCAACAATCCTAGTTATTTAATAACAGCGTGTGTGCAGCGGGAAGACGGGACTGATGGGAGGGCGGCGGGAGGGAGAGAGAGTGCTTCCTCCTCCTGCGCCCCTTTGGAGGGCGTCTGGCTCCTTCCAGGCAGCGCCTTGGAGCACCTCTATTCCTTCCTCAATGGAACTGACCCAGGTGTGCCAGAAAAAAACCGGTTTGACTCCAGGGTCCTTCTGGCAAGTGCCCTTTGTCCCTGGTATGCCGGAAGAGATGGGGTCCTCCAGTCCTGAGCAGCTCCTTGGGCTGGTGACAAAACCCAGGGCAGCATGGAGAAGGGACAGAGGCGTCTTGGGGGATTTGCCTCTCCTATAGCAAGCTGGCCTCCAAGGGATGGTTTGCCCGTGAGGTGGTGGGGGTGGGGCTCAGGCCCCCAAGACCACCCCTGAGAGAGAACCCTTCTATGCCAATTCCCAAGTGTGGCCCCTGGAGCACTGGCTTCTCGGGGGGAGGGGGGTGGGTGTTGAAGCTGCAGGATCGAGACTTGGCAGTGCCTCTGATCAGAGTCCCGGCTTTTCCAGGATCCCCTGGGAATCCACGTACAGGTTAGAATCAGACAAGGGCAGCCCAAGGGCCCCCGCGGTGGCTCCGTGGCATTTAGGAGCCACTGCTCTGTAGCCAGATGGCCTGGGTGTGGCTTCCTCAGCCTCCTCCTGAGTTAGGACTCTGGGCAGGTTTATGCTGGCTCCCGGGTCTGTGAAGTCGGGCTGGTAGTGGGAACCCTGTCATCAGCCTGTTGTGAGGGCTGGAAGGGAGATAGTGCTGTGAACTGGGAAGCTTGATAAGCCTCAACAAACACCACGCGTCGTTATCCAAACAGGACTGGAGGTCTGTGACAAGGCTCTCTTCTCACTTGCCTGCTGTCCCCAGTCCCCTCTGCCCCGTAGCCCCGCGATCGGGCTCTTGAAGATTCCTGGTGGGTCCTGGCCACTGTTGCGGGTGGCATGCTCCTATCTTCTTCAGCAGGTTTCATGGTCTCTCATTTTTTGTGGATTGATCAGGGGAGCCCTCTTAAAATAAATCCACAGGAAACAGGAACCAAGTCTGATAGCAAATAATAGGGGAACCAAGTTCCTCGGAGCTCAAAGCCAGAAACATAAGCTGGAGTAGTACCAAAAGTGAGTGTCTAGGCAATGGTGGCAACCAGGTGACTTTTGGGACACAGGATGGCTCCCCTGCTGTTTTTGGAAGTAGTGGTTTACAAAAAGGGCCCCAGAATGATGGAAAAATGTTGTTTTTTTTTTTTTTCCCACCAGGGCTGGCCTTTGTAACTTTTTTTTTTTTTTCAATTCATACTTCTACCTTGTGGCCAGTTTGGTCTTTGTTTGCCCTGTGTTTTGGATATTCACAAAGGGATCACTAAGACCACGCTGGAGTGGCAGGTGTCACTCTTGTACCTGGAAGGATCTTCGGTTGAGAATACTTGTCACAAGGGACCATCCATCAGTCAGCCTTGCGTGCTGCGATGACTTTGCCGCCTCACATGCACTTGTAGATTAAAACTCAGGTAGGAGGAAACATCTCGTCTCAGCCTACTGCAGGTGTTTACGAGACACGTCCCTGCTAACCCCTGCACAGTGCAAGCGCATTTCTCAGGAACCTGCATCTTCAGGTGGGTTCACTTGCGGATTTCCTAGAACAGCAGGGTGTCAACTTTGGGGGCGATCTCAGAAGTCACGGGCTGCAGTTCCCTTGTCTTCCAAAAGGGAGACTGAGACCCGCGGAGGGAAAGTGGCTCTTCTGAGGCTACTGGGTTCTTGTGGCTGGGAGCTGCGTTCTGTCGCACACAGGCTGTTTCCACCAGGTCTGCGAGGACCCCGGTGACCCCTGTGGGGAGCAACCCGGACTGGACTGAGTTACTGGAATTAAGACTTATTCTATGCATCTGCTCTCCCACAATATGGTGCTGGGAGAGGAGAAAACAGCTTCTACGCAGCTGCCTCTTGCCAACTTGAGTGATGACCTCCAGGAGCTGATCCTGCTCCTGATTGGAGGAGAGCAGCGTACTCGGCGTGTGGGCAGCCGAGTTAGGATTGGCGGAGGAGGACTATAAAGGAGGAGAGAGACGGCATGCACCAGGAACATCTAAGGGGAACATCTAGCTGAAGGAACACCTGTGCAGCCCCCGAGAGAGCCGGCCGGCGGTGTGCCGCTCCCCCGCGGAAGTGGGGAAAGTGGCAGGGGGAACCGCTCTTCCACGGAGGTGGAAGGGACGGCAGCCAACCCGGGAAGAACCAGCAGCAAACCCGGGGAGGGCCGAGCAGACGAAAGAACAGCGCAGGGTCCTGTGTCGTTCCTCCACGAAGAGGGGGAGCGACATAATGGTGCCGTGACTCGGATATGAAGCCTAGGCAGGGTTTAGTGTCGTTCCCCCACGAAGAGGGGGAGCGACAACCCCTGTTTGTGTCTCTCACATCACAAGATGCTCAAAATCTTTTCTTTTTTCACCATGTTGGGACTCTCAGAGCCGAAAACAGAGCTGGGAAAGAAAATCTCACTGGCAGCTGTCAGTCCGTCGTCCTGAAGCTGAAGAAGCTGCAGGGAGAGTGCGGGCGGGGGGTGGGGTGACCAAGTCAGAGGCCCTTTAAGGAGTGGCTGCCCATGGGGTGGGCTGGAGGAAACCAAGGCTGGGGATGCAGAGCAGGCGGCCAGCTGATGCGGTGGGGGTGGCATTCAGTCTAGAGCTAGCACAGTGGGGGCTTCCACTCTCACAGCCAGCTCCTCCACGGCCTGCCCCCTCTGACCTGGAACCCCCACACCTGCCATGCTAGTCTAAGCAGGGTGGGTCATGGGCGGGGGCTGGGGGTGATGAGGAGAGAAGGGCGGAGTCTCTTTAACCTAATGGGGGAATAGTAGGTATCAGCTGGCTGGCCCATGCTGATTACCAAGATTCTGAAGAAGCCCTGGGCCCCACATATGTGCAAGGAGGTGAGAGGGTCCGGAGTGCCGTGGTACCTTCGCTGCTCCCCCCGGGCAGGGCTGCATAACCAGCTCCCACAGAGTAGAGTGTGCGCGTCCCCGCCTCATTTAAACATGGCCAAGTTTTCTGATTTTTTTTATTTATTTCTGATATTTCGAAACTGTCATGGCAGGTAAACCAAAGAAGAGAACTTCACAATTAGTCTACATAATGTAGACCAAGCACCCCCTGGAGACGCCTTGGGAGGTGATCCGTTAAGTGTCACCATAGAGGCACACACGGTACCTTCTCCAAATAGAGACAGAGAACAGCCTCAATGTTTCTGGTGTCAACTCAAACCCAGGATCTCAGCAACTCTTTCCTTCAGTAGCTTGTCCCCTACAACCTACAAGGCAGTGGGCAGCCCCAGGCTTTCCCTATGACAACCCAGAGAAGGTGATGTCTTCCCTGGGGAGAGTCCAGCTGCACCAGTTCATGGCCCTAGAGATGTGTGGGCTAAACAGACTTGAGAGGGAGAAGACCCAAGACAGCAGAGGTGTCTTCTGAGATTAAAACAGGAGAAAGCAGAGAGGAACACGGATGAACGATCGTGGAAACCAAACCCAGGCCAAGAGTTGGGTCGGCTCTGGCATGGAAAGAGATGAATTAGAAGAACCTGTCAGTGTGTTGATAGCCAAAGTATTTGACTTCCGAGACAGTGAGTTAGCCCTTTCTAGAACAGTTAGCAGCCTCCCCGTAAGACCAGCTGGTTTGGAGAGCCACAACACGGCTGGAAGGCGTGGGGAAGAGGACCTGAGACCTTCGAATGAGGGAGCACCTCGGGGCTCTTCCCGACAGCAGTTTTCTTGGAGATCTTCCACAGCTTGGGAGAAAGGCAAGAAGAAGAGCAGCTCACAGGGGCTGTGGATGGCCACAGGCTTTTGTGCCCCACAAAGGGTGGAGCTGGAAGGCAAAGTAGCTCAGGAGTGAGGAATGCACACTTTTCAAGGGCAAACATTCCCGTGGTCCCTTCCACAAAGCAGCACCTGCTGGGCAAAGAAGGAGACAAATGTTCCCGACAGAGTGTTTTTCACTTTTGATGTTTGTGTGTGTGATAACAAGAAGGGAACGTTGTCCTAGAGAATCTGCAGAGACAGCACTGAACATCTCCGGGGTGGGGAGGAAGTGGCGCTCGGGAGCTCCGGGAAGCTTTGCCAGGGTTGGGTCTTGTTCCAAAGGTGAAAGACCTCTTCAGCCCCGTCAGGTGTGTTCTCGGGATGCAGGCAAGGAGCCGGCAGGTGCAGAGCGTTTCCATCTTCCCAGCACACAGGTTTCACTGACTTTCTCATTTTGAGAGGCAACACATTGTTTGAATCCAGGTTAGGAAGTGCAGTGTGAAGGCAATGGAACTCTTACTGTTTAAATAACTGAGGGGTCGTGCTCAGGTGCTGGAAATCAGCTCCCCTCCACGATAATATCCTGCAGAATATTCTAGCACAATGATCGCCTCCGGGATACTGACCTGGGCACAATCCACAGATCTTGTTCAGATTTCCAGTTTTATTTGGGCTCATCTGTATGCCTATGGTTTCGTCATGTGTGTAGGTGTCTGTGTTCAGCACCTTAGTCGAGACAGAGAACAGCGCCGTCACCATAAGGAATCCCCAGTTACCCATTTAAAAACACGCTCACTCCCCTGGTCCCCTCCTTCCTTCTTCACTCCTGGCGACCCCTGAGTTGCTCTCCATTTCTAGAATTTTGTCATTTCAAGAATATTCTAGAAGCAAATATACAGACTATGAGGGTGCTTCAAAAAGTTAACCGAGAATGGAATTAAGGTAAGTTCATTATGATGAAAAAAATGGTGAAATCCATGCCCACAAGGGGGTCTTCAAAAAGTCTGTGGTGGGGCCAGTGCCTTGGCTCACTTGGCTAATCCTCCACCTGCAGCGCTGTTATCCCATATGGGTGCCGAGTTCTAGTCCCAGCTGCTCCTCTTCCAGTCCAGCTCTCTGCTGTGGTCTGGGAAGGCAGTGGAGGATGGCCCAAGTGCTTGGGCCCTGTACCTGCATGGGAGACCAGGAGGAAGCACCTGGCTCCTGGCTTCGGATCAGCGCAACACCGGCCGTAGCGGCCATTTGGGGGGTGAACCAACAGAAGGAAGACCTTTTTCTCTGTCTCTCTCACTGTCTAACTCTGTCAAATAAAAAAATAAAAAAAAAATTTTAAAAATGTAAAAAAGAAGTTTGTGGTAAAAATATATCATGAAAAAGCTATGCATGGATTTTGATTTTTTGCACCAAAATACACATTTTTAAGTCCATTTTCTGTGAGCATTTTGAAGTCCCTTCTTAAAGTGTTTTGCGATTGGATTTCCACTTAGCATAATTTCCTTGCGATCCATCTAAGTAACTAAAGGTGGAAAAACTTCCTTCTTTTTTATTGTCAATATCATTCCATGGCATAGACATATCACAATTTGTTTTTTATAAATAGATTTTTAAGAATATTTATTTGAAAGGCAGAATGATGGAGAGAGAAGGGCACACACACACACACACACACACACGTTTCCCATCTGATGGTTCACTCCTAAAATGGCCATAACAGATGGGGCTGGGCCAGGCTGAAGCCAGGAGCCAGGACCTTCACCCTGGTCTCCTATGTAGGCATTTGTGCCATGATCTGTTGCTTCCCCAGGTGCACTAGAAGGAAGCAGGATGGGAAGCAGAGCAGACAGGACTTCAATTGCCACACTGATACGGGATCCTGGTATTGCAAGCAGCAGCTTAACCCACTCCTACAATGTGTTTAAACAGTCCCTTACAATGACACAGATTTTAAGGGTGAAATATGTGGAATCTTAAGAATCAAATATATTCTTGAAATTCCCCTTTTTTTGAAAGTTTGAAATTCCCAAAATTTTGAAATTTGAATGTGAAAGAGAATTTTGCTTTTAAGGTGTGTGTGTGTGTGTGTGTGTGTCTGTGTTTGTGTCCTCTCAGGTTTAGTGGTTTGGAAGAAGTTCTTCTAGGTCATGGCAGGATGGTCCTGATTCGGATCACTATTGAAAACTAACACGGAGTGTGACGTGAAGACAAGATTGTATTTGGCCTGTTGAGCATGGTGCAGTAGTCACATGAATATTTCAAATACACATTTTTTGCATCATCTAACATACAGCAATTCTTGATTAGGGATGTTTATTTCCTATCAGTAAATAAGGCATCTCAACCCCATTCTTTATTCATTCTATGTGAGGATGTCCAACCAGCCTTCCGACAAAACTTTTCATTGTGATATGTAATAGACATCCTAAAGCAACGTAGCCTTTTAAATAAATGAAACATTTCTTTTATAAGTGATGCGGACTGTCTCAGCTTGCTTGCAGATGGAAGAAATGAACTATTAAATAATTTCTAACTTTAACAGGCATAATACCCTCTCTTTTCATTAAAAATAATTTTAAAGCATCGATACTCATTTAAATAATACAACCTAATCTCATTAATTTGTAGTAACAGCCATTCATTTTTGGCAAATTGCAAACATATTCTTTACCAGTAAGTATTGAATGTCAAAGGAAGCCGTGGAAATAAAAGTGATTCTGATTTAAAATCCTCTTTACTACTCCCAGAAATATAGAGTCCTAAACTCAGCTCATTTTCATATACTAATATTATATGACCTTCTGGTAACTTTCTTTATTATGCTTATGAGATTAATCTTGTAAACTGTTCTTTAAACTTTCAAGCTTGGCTCCCATCTTTATCATGGGAAGCACGATACGCATCCTCGCTGCCCTCGTCTGCCCCTCGACGAAGATCACTAGGAATTCTCTCACCGCCTTGTTACCGGCAAGCGCTGACCCCTCCCGGAGGCAGAAGGCTCTGGGCACCCCCAGAGTGACGCGGTCAGGGGCTTCGTCCTCTGCTCTGGATGCCCCTTAGGGCTTCCTGCTCTGCAGAGAGGGGTCATGGTCAAGCTCATCACCGCTTGGCCCTGCCCAGACAGGAGGTCAGTGCCTGGCAGAAGAAGAGATACAAACAGAGCGGAGCACACACTCACGGGATTGAACCCCACCACAGCCTGGGCGCCCCATTTGTGTCTGCGAGGTTTTCATCCAAATTTGCAAAGCGAAGCGGCTCAGAGTCTTCAGAGAAGAGCCTGATTAAATATTTGGATTCCTGAGTAATTTCTTAATCTATGTGTAGCATTTCAGTTCGTCTGCCACACAGAACATAATTCTTCTATTTTTGGAAATCGCACCTGAAGCTTCCTGTGCCTCACCTGGGTGGGGCTCTGAGCAATCGCACACACGTGGGCGGCACACTCTGGTTCCAAAACGCACAAACTTAAAAACGTTTCAACTTTCCACACTGCATTAAGCGGTGTTAAAAACAAATGTTTCCGTGTCTTTATCTGGAAAAAATTAAAAAGCTTGTCTACTCATAGATATGAAAAGATAACTCTGCAAACAATGTTGCTTCTGGGAATAGGATTGGGTGAAAGAACATTTCGATTCTCTCATTTTACACTCATTTAGATAGTTTGTATCCTAAAAGAAACACACACACACACACACACACACACACACCCCTCAGTTTATGTGTTTTGCTCGTATAACAAAATCCTTTTCTTCTGGGTGGCGCTGTGGCATGGTGGACTAAGCTTCTGCCTGCGGCGCTGGCATCCTGTATGGGCACCAGTTCGGGTCCCAACTGCTCCACTTCTGATCCCGCTCTCTGCTAAGGCCTGGGAAAATAGCAGAAGATGCCCAAGTCCTTGGGCTCCTGCATCCACAGAGGAGACCCAGAAGAAGCTCCTGGCTTCGGATCAGCTCAGTTGCAGCCGTTGGGGCCATTTGGGGAGTGGAAGAGAGAGGAAGACCTCTCTCTCTCTCTGTCTCTCCCTCTCTGTATCTTACTGTAACTCTACCTCTCAAATCAATGAAACCTTTTTTTTAAAAAAAACTCCTGTTCTTCATTTGCATATTTTCAATTTCTGTACTTACCTACTTCTGAGTGAACTTCAAGATAAAGCAGCAAAGGGTTACAACTACAGGACACAGATGAAGGTGACAGGAGGAGGAGGTAGGCTGTGCTGGTTACGGTCAAGTGGTCAGAGGCTGCGGCTCCAAGACCCTGGAATGCCCTGTGAGAGGCGAGACTTCCCCTCTGGGTCCTGGGGCTACAGAGTAAAGTGCTTTGTTTTGCTTTTTAAGAAGAGAGCTTACCAATGCAGCTACTTGTATAAAAATGTTTCAAAGAACAAAACTCAAGCAGGAACTTATCACCTAGATCCTTGTTAAGAAGGTGAGTGGCCCAGGGGACTTTTTAGTGTTATTTGACAAGAAAGAAATTTTCTGTTCAAACTGATCCTTGGGACTCCTCCCCTAAGAAGGAAATTGACTGAGGTCTTGCACTCCTGATGAAAAAGATGTGAACAAAAAGACGCCATTCCGGCCGGCGCCGCAGCACGATAGGCTCATCCTCCGCCTGCGGCACCAACATACCAGGTTCTAGTCCTGGTCAGGGCTCTGGATTCTATCCCGGTTGCCCCTCTTCCAGGCCAGCTCTCTGCTGTGGCCCAGGAAGGCAGTGGAGGATGGCCCAAGTCCTTGGGTCCTGTACCCTGTGGGAGACCAGAAGAAGTACCTGGCTTCTGCCATTGGATCAGCACGGTGCGCCGGCCGCAGCGTGCCGGCCGCGGCGGCCATTGGAGGGTGAACCAACGGCAAAGGAAGACCTTTCTCTCTGTCTCTCTCTTACTGTCCACTTTGCCTGTCAAAACAAAACAAAACAAAACAAAACAAACAAACAAACAAAAACCATTCCATACAAAGCCATGGCAGGTTCCTGTGGCTTCAGAGGGAGGGGTCCAAATCCTGAAACCTAGAGGGAGACACCTGCCTGCTCTCTCGGCCACACCCGCACTCAGCTTTCCAAGGAGGGGTGGTCCCTGGCTACACTGGTTTCATTAAAGCACAGACAAGAGAGGGCGGGGGGGGGGGAGCCAGCAAGAACAAAACACCCACAAGCGCTGTTACCCAGGTGTCATTCTTTGCTAATGCTTTCCATATTTATTTTAAAGTCATTAGCAGCCGTAGGGAGCGTGCAATTTAGTATCCTTTTCCCAATATACATTTGCCAGGGGTATTTTTCCACATTCCTGCCTGGTCCCTTTCCTATCGCCCGCGTCTTCTTGCATTTCTCCATAGATAATGGTCACCTTAAAACTATAGAATTACTGAGCATTGTGGTGGCTCCTAATACATACTGACAAATAGCAGCAGATTGATTCTTGAAAAGGATCAGTTTTAAGATGAAATAAATTGCCTTCCTATTTTAAAAATGCTTGTATTAGATCAGGCTTCACCCAATTCGGTTTATATTGAATTTCCTTGGCTCAGGGTTGAACAAAAAAAAAAATGCAGTGTTTGAGCAAATGTTTCTCTATTCGCAGCTGGAAATATTTCTTTCCTAGTCCTCAAAAATGTTAAAAATATCCATATTGACCATTTTTCTGCTGAGTTTTAGAGTTGCTGCTATTAGTTTGCTAAGCTCATTATATAATGAAGATGCCACCTCTTGTGCACACACTGCTTGTGCAGGGTCCCATGCTACAGATGCTTTCCCCTTTGTGTTTGTTTTTACACGTGGCCAAGTCTGAATTTCAAGGCAGCTTCCCCCATCTCAAAACACTCTCCATTTCCCAGCTGGCAAATGCTCAGAGAACACAAACGAGTTTGATGTTGGTCTAAGCAAAACATAATTAGGAAGATAAATTTGCTGCCACCTCTCCCACATACATACAGGAATCACATGGCACTTGTAAGTCCATGTCAGTCCAAGCGCCTTTTGGATTTCCTTAGGGAGACGTGGCACAAGGATTGGGTCTGGAAAATGCAACACAGGTGACTCAGTCTTCTTCCCTGTGAAATGGATACAGAGGTAGTCTCAGGAGAGGAAAACTAATGTGAACACAATTTGGAAATGCTTAAAAGTGGGATGGTGATGTTACAGCAGCTTCAGACAATAACTATTAGGGTGATAGATGGGATGACTTTGTCTCTGCCGCCTCTTCCCAGCTGGCAGAGAATTGTGGAAAGAGAGCCCAGAGGGTGTGAGAGCTGAAGGAGTCACAGAACCTTGCCCTGGGCAGCTTTGACCTCATTTCTAATCACAGGCAGGGCAACCATGAAGCGGGGACAGAAACGGGCCATGGATAAGGGTGAGGATGCCTTTGAGCCCCCCCACACAGAAAATCCGCCTTCAGCTGAGACATTAGCAGGAGTAGAGCAAAAACGCAAGGAGGAAAAGAAAAACCTTCCCTGTACCCTCACTTGGAAACACGTCTGTTCGTGGCGCCCTTTATCCCTCCCTCTTCAGCGGATGGACTAAAAGCCATGTGCCCCCTCGGGCTGACCGCTGTGGGAGAGCAGACTTGCCAGCAATGCCACAGCGAGGCCACACGTGCACCTGCGTGTCTGTTGCAGGAGTCCTCTCCACACCCTGCCCCCCCTTCCAACACAGGCTTTGGGGGTAATGGAGTAGGGAAAGCTTGCCCTGTTGCTGAGTGGGACTTTAAGTCCTTTTAAAAAGGAAACAAAATGAAATCAATCAAAGAAAACCCCAGGGGGTAAAGGCAAAAAGGAGTCCTGTCCAGGTAGAAGAGACCACTCCCATGTGCCCCAGTGCGTTGTCCCCTGCAGACATGGGGAGCTCTCTCATCCATAGCCAGGGTCCAGACTGGCTCCAGGGCCAGTGATGGCTCAGTCAGGAGGCAGTGCCTCCTTCCCTGGGGCGTCCACACTTTGTCCATCACAGAACAAGCACTTTTGGGGGCAAGGTCCCCTCCTCACACTGTGGGTGCCAGCTGCCAGGGTAGGGGGACAGAGCAGGGGACGCTGAGGTGGCGCAGATGCAGGGGGTGGGTGTCCCCTTCCACAAAGCCCCTCCTTCTGGAGACCAACCCTGGGGTGCACGCTTTGGTGTGGAGACACCTCTCCCCTCTCGCTCCCACGAAGGCCAGCCTGTCCCACTGCGGGCCACCTATTCGTGAAGTGCATTTGAGAAAATAAGCCATGCAAATGTTAAAGGGACATGGTGAAGAAAAAGAGAGGTAGCAGGAGAGGCACTGGCTGATAACACAGATGACTGCAGATGCTTCTAGTAGATTCTTTTCCTTATTATAGAAGAGAGTTAAGGATCTCATTGTACTTCCTTAACAAAGTGCAACACCTAATTGTATTTTCTCCTTGACTTAAAAACAAGTCCAAATACTTTGCATGAACTGTCTCACTTAATTATTTATCTTTAATATCTTTTTATAATCTAATTGAAAAAAATAATACCTGAACATAGGTTAGAGCATGGAGTTAGCTGTCTGTCCCTGAAGCAAATTCACACAGTGCAGGTGGCTGCACTTGGGTTCAGCCCTGTGTCTGTGGCATGGCAGCCCCTCGTGCGGCTCCCACAGGCTAAATCTTTACCGAAGAAAAAGAGACATTTTTATTTCATCCGAGCTGAATGAAAAAGGAAAAGCAATTGAGTCACAGAAAACTGGGGCATTATTTCCCCTAAGTATTTTGGACTTGGAGGTCTCTCCTAATGGCACAAGAACTACAGACCCGTGGAAAAGTCATCCTCTCCTTGTTGGGCAAAGTCACCCGTTTGTCATTTCAGTAGCATTTTGTGCAAGATGGGAGGCAGAGTTTACTTGGCAGGAAAGAGCCCCCTTTTGCTCCGGTCCTGCGCCGTTGTTAATGACACGATGGTATGGTACAGTCACAGGTGCTTTCAGAAAAACTGAAGGAAACTACCTATGAATTTGGGATGGCATGGTTTGGCCAAGGTAACTAGTTCTTCCATTAATATTGTGTCATTAGCTGCCAAGGGAAAGCATAAGAGTTATGATATGCTGCCTCGTCAATTACTTTTGAAGAAGAGTGTTGAATGAATAAGAAAGAGAGAGAGAGCAGCTCGCCCGTTTTCCACTGCTCATGTAAGATCTCAAGAATATATAAATGTTAGACACATTTCTATCCACTGTATACACACATAACGGACAAAAGGGGAAGTTGAATTTCATCATTTGAAAAGAATGGAGAAATATAAACAATTTGTATTTAAAAAAAAAAAAAAAACGACCGAAACGTGTTTCCAATGGATGTTAAGGATTTCTTTAAAATGCACCTTTCCTATGATCATATTTTAACTGTTTTCACCTAAATTTAGAAAAATTCCATACAGGCTTGATTTGTCTCTGTTACACAGACTTGGTTGCTATGACAGCAACATGATACAATTATTTATTGCCATGACAATCTGCTGTACGTTTTAAAAATACATTATCTATTTTTATTAGTGTTGTCGATCGTGCCGGGAAGGGAAGCCACCGGTTCAGCTCATCTGCAGAGCCGCAGATGCCGGCCACAAGTGGAATGCGTTTGGCTGCAGAGGCAGAGCCCAGAATGAGCCAGGCCTCTCAGAGTCCTCCGAGACAGGGGATCCTCCGGCAGCAGCGCCCCAGCCAGCTGCCTGGCTGCGGCCGGCGTTTCGGCTGGGAGGTGGGCTCCATTCATGTTTCTCTCTGCCACACGGGGAAGTCAGCACTGGGTAGAGTTAGAACCTCAGAGAGGATCCTGCGTCTTCTACCGCTTGTCAGGAGGAGATGGCGAGGTGTGTGCTTGGTAACCCGGCTTTGGGGGCTGTCCTGCTCCAGGAAGGTGACCGAGGGGACGTGACCCAACCCTAACTGTGCCAGTGCAGCCCAACCCTGAACCTACTTCCTCTTTCTCTCCAGTCTGCAAGTCTTACTGGAGAATAATAGAAATAATAACATTTTTGGTGCTTGGTGAGTGTTTCATGCAGTTTCCAATTGGAGTTCGGCACTATTTGCATTTGAACCAGCTAGTTAAGTCATCAGGAAAGTTAGTTTTGGTTGGTGTTTCTAAAGTGTAAGTTTTTATCAGTTTTTTTGCAGTTGGAACATTGAGTAAGCATTTAACGTGCTGTGTGTTCCAGGAAGTGCTCTGGGCCTCCCCGTTATCTGAGGAGTGAGGTGCTGCCGCCCTCCCCACTTCGTAAGTGAGGACATGACGCTGCCCTGGGGGAGCTTGTCCAGGGCGTCCAGCTGGTCCACAGGGCCTGCCTGACACCACAGGCTTCATGGTAACGTATGCGGGAATGGACAAGCCCACCCCTCCTTGAAATGTTCCTGGAAGAATCGGGCGGTGCGGGGGCGCAGCGGTTCAGGAAACACTTGGGGTGCTGCATCCATGTCGAATGCCTGGTTCAAGTCCTGGCTCTGCTTCTGACTCCAGCTCCCTGCTCGTGCACACCCTGGGAGGCAGCAGGTGATGGCTCGGATACCTGGATCCCTGCGGCCCACATGGGAAACCAGCTTTGCCAGCCCCGGCTGTTGCAGGCATATGGGGAGTGAACAAGCAGATGGAGGATTGTGGGGAGCAACCCGGACTAGACTGAGTTACTGGAATTAAGACTTATTCTATGCATCTGCTCTCCCACAATATGGCGCTGGGAGAGAAGTAAACAGCTTCCGCACAGCTGCCTCCAGTTCAACCAATTAACTGTAGGACTTGCTCCTGATTGGAGAGCAGCGTACTCGGCGTGTGGGCAGCCGAGTTGGGATTGGCGGAGGAGGACTATAAAGGAGGAGAGAGACGGCATGCACCAGGAACATCTAAGGGGAACATGTATCTGAAGGAACACCTGTGCGGCCCCCGAGAAGAGCCGGCCGGCGGTGTGCCGCTCCCCTGCGGAAGTGGGGAATGTGGCCAGGGGGAACTGCCCTTCCACGGAGGTGGAAGGGATAGTAGCCAACCCGGGAAGAACCAGCAGCAAACCCGGGGAGGGCCGAGCAGACGAAAGAACAGCGCAGGGTCCTGTGTCGTTCCTCCACGAAGACGGGGAGCGACATAATGGTGCCGTGACTCGGATATGAAGCCTAGGCAGGGTTTAGTGTCGTTCCTCCACGAAGAGGGGGAGCGACAGAGGATCTCCCTTTCTCTTTGTCTCTCCCTCTCTCTCTCCCTTTCAAGTAAAATGGGAAAAAAAATTAAAAAAAAAAAAGACTATGGTGACACTGCTGGGCTGCACCTTGGTAGGACTGTGGGCCCTCAGCAGGGGTCTGCCCTGAGGTGAGGCCGGGACCTGCCTCCTGGGGCCTGCCCCCATGGAAATCCGGAGTGGTTTATAACAACTTCCAAATTAGCTGCAGACAGGCACTGCAACATGGTTTTTTGCACCCCACACACATTTTAACCAAAAGGCCAGCATGGTATTTGTACAGTGCACCATTACAAATCATCCCCCACCGGTTTACTCTGTTGTTCTAGAAATCTGTCATTTGTAAAAACATCATAGGAAAGACAACTCTTTCTCTGGCTGACATAGAGATGATTCCCCCAACCCTACCAAAAAAAAGGTACAAATGATCACTACACATATATTCTAAAAAGTCAAACTTAGTAGAGATCTAATGGGAAAGTTAAATAGTGGAGCCTTTTTTAAGTGTATTGTTGCTTCAGTGGTCATATCAGAGGTTGGTGAGGATGGCTGAGGATTGATCACAGGAAGCTCTAGAACACTTGGAAACAGTTTATCAAGAGAGGTCTGCTTTATTTATTCATCTGAGAGGCAGAGACAGATGAGAAAGGCAAACAGAAGGAGTTCCCATCCACCGATTCAATACCCAAACGCCAGCAACAGCCAGGGCTGGGCATGGTGTGAAAGCCAAAGTGGGGAGCCAGGAGCCAGTCCTCCGCTGTACCTAATTTTCATATGCAAGGTAGCATTCAGGGGCTTTGACAGCATATGTTACAAAAGCATCAAAAGCTTAGTGTGCAAGAGAGAAAACACAAAGGTTTTGAGAAGACCCTCCCGAACAGTATTTCTTTCTCAGTAACAAAGTAGGAAAAACTTCTGGTAGTGGAACACTTCACAGACAAGAAAGAAAGGTTTGTGACAAGTTGTCTTTTGAAAAATTAATACACAGAAGCACTGACTGTCTAGAAAACATGTCAATACCTCCGCAGTGTCGCCATGGAGGCCACCTATCCAGACTGACAACCCGGCTCAGAAGCCTCGGAGAATCAAGCCGGCGGAGCCTCACCCGAACAGGTGCATGTTTGCACATTTGCTCAGCCACTCACTCATTCTTTCAAGAAATGGCTATTGAGCACTTACTATGTGCCAGGCACGGTGCCCAGTCCTGGGAACAATACCAGCAATCATCACCGAACCTCGGGTACAGAGGGAGGAAGAGGTCACTCAAACTTCCACTACCATGAGCGTGTAGCCACAAACCAGCTGGAGCCGGCAAACGAGCAAAGCAGGCAGTGCCGGGAGAGCAGTAGGACAGTCCCCACGGTCTTGGGGCTCAGATAAGGCACTCCTGAAGGGACCCAGACTTCACAGGGCCTCAGGCTGTGTAAGGAGAGTCTTTTGAAGCCCAAGATTATAAATACCAAGTTAGGCTTGATGAGGGTTACTGGGAATAAGAAAGGAAACAGCAACGAGTCATAGAATTCACAAGGCTGTAAATGCTGCAGCTTAAGATCTGCCCTCCCCACGAAACTCCTAACATTTTTATGAATTAACTTCTTAGCTACGTCTATCACATCTTTCCATCCCATACTCTTTAATCACATTGTCTTATGGTAACAACGTTGCAGTGTATTTTCTAGATTTCAGAAAGAAGACTTCGTCATTATTGTAGCACCAGGAACCAGGAACTCCATCCGAGCCTCCCCCGGGGGTGACAGCGACCAAGGCACTGGAGCCGTCACCTGCCGCCTCCCAGGATGCACATTTGCAGGAAGCGGGGGCAGAGCTGGGCTCGATATTCTGGCGAGAACCCTGCAGGGTGTGGGCTTCCTTCCTGCTGTGTCACTTCAAGGGTCGCATTAGGTCTGGTTCCTCTCTTTTTGGTGCTAGAATCCATCAGTGAGGGCAGGTGCTGTCCTCTTAACCTGTCTTCAGAAGTGTCCCATCAGCGGGTCGCACGGCAGACGCAGTGCTCACTAATTCATAGCCTGGTCGTTATTTCACGCCACAGGGATGCAGACCGGTGGTAACTGTCATTCCTCCTGCATTCACTGGCTGCAATACAACTGTGAAGAAGTCGCTCTCACAAATGCTTTATCGTCTTTGAAGTGCACTTCATGAAAGAGAGACGGAGTCGGTGCGTGAATCCGTGCATTTCCTCCAGTTCCAGAAACAACAGTTGGTGCCTGGTGGAATCCAGCGATGAGTGAGGAGTTTTAAAAATATGATGAACTCCCTGATTCTTAACTTGCTTGATGTATTTCCATTTGTTTCAGTCTTATTTTTTAAAAAATATTTATTTATTTATAAGGCAGAATTACAGAGGGAGAGAGAGGGAGAGAGAGAGAGAGAATCTTCAATCCGCTAGTTTACTTCCCAAATTGCTGCGACAGCCAGGAACTCCATCGTGGTGACCAGGCCAAAGCCAGGAGCCAGGAACCCCATCCTGCTCTCCCACAAGGGTGGAGGCCAGTGTAGCTGGGCCACCATCCTCTGCACACTGTCAGGAAGTTTGATTGAAGCAGAGCAGCCGAGACTTGAACTGGCACTCACTCCATTGTGGGATGCTGGTGTCGCGGGTGGCGGCTTAAGTTGTCCTGCCACAGGACTGCTCAGCTTCTTGTGGCCAAATTGGTCTTCAAGTTGGCTCCTGAGAGGTTTTTATGCGGAAGTTTTATCACTTATTTGAGAGGCAGAGAGAGCATACATTCCCGTCCACTCTCTTACTGTCCACATGCCCACATCAGCCCAGGCTGGGTTGGGGTAGAAGGTGGGACCCAGGAACTCAACCCAGGTTCTCCCAGGGGTGATGGGGACCCAACTCCTTGAGCCGTTATCTGCTGACTCCCAGGGTGTGAATTAGCCAGACTGCAGAATCAGAAGTGGAGCCAGAACTTGAACTGAGGCATTCCGACATGGAACGCTTCTGACATGGAACGCTTCCGACATGGAACGCAGGCACCCAACCATTGACCTGAGCACTAGGTCACATGCCCACTCCTAAACTGTTCAAAAGTGTTTATTACACAGTAATTTGCTTTATTATAACATTAAACCAGTTCTATTCAAACTTTATTTTTGAAATACATTTCTTTAAAATAAAAGTATTCATGCAAAGAAAAACATAGAAACTTCTTTATGTTGATTTTCTGAACTAAGTAGAATCACTAATCTGGTGCATATTCACACACTTCTATCAGATTCTTAGCCTGACTCGTTCTAGTAGCATGTTTTTTTTTAAAGTGTGGTCTTATTTTTTTTTTCCATAAAATTGGATGTAGTCATTCTCAATGAAGTATCTTAGTATGTGTATTATTATAGGTAATGAATTTTAAGTTGATATCTTTGAGTTTTCTCCATAGAACATAATAATTTTAACAAGCAAATACTCTCTCTACACGTGCTGTAGTACCTGGTAATCTCAGAACAAATTCTGGTAAATGAAATATTCTCTTTTTTCAGTATTGAAAATGTGTAAATATCATAGTCAAAATATTTTCACAGGTATTCTCATTCTATATTCATTCAGAAAAACCTTTCCTTGATAAATATTTGTACAAGATAAAATTCATTAAATAAATTATCTATATCTATGATTCTATTTTTTACTTTTTATTTATTTATTTTTTTTAACAAGCAGAGTGGACAGTGAGAGAGAGAGAGAGACAGAGAGAAAGGTCTTCCTTTGCCGTTGGTTCACCCTCCAATGACCGCCGCGGCTGGCGCGCTGTGGCCGGTGCGCTGCGGCCGGCGCACCGCGCTGATCCAATGGCAGGAGCCAGGTGCTTATCCTGGTCTCCCATGGGGTGCAGGGCCCAAGCACTTGGGCCATCCTCCACTGCACTCCCGGGCCACAGCAGAAAGCTGGCCTGGAAGAGGGGCAACCGGGACAGAATCCGGCGCCCCGACCGGGACTAGAACCTGGTGTGCCGGCGCTGCAAGGCGGAGGATCAGCCTACGGAGCCGCGGCGCCGGCCTATATCTATGATTCTTAATGCTTCACCAAATTCAAATGCTGCAAAGTTTTAG
The DNA here is from genome assembly GCF_964237555.1 of Oryctolagus cuniculus. Classification (NCBI taxonomy): domain Eukaryota; kingdom Metazoa; phylum Chordata; class Mammalia; order Lagomorpha; family Leporidae; genus Oryctolagus; species Oryctolagus cuniculus. Next base: position 8,770,648 of record NC_091443.1, read on the forward strand.
GTCTTTTAAATTACACTCCTGTGACTAAATACACTAAACATCTAATAAAAAGGAGGAGCCCTCTAATTCCTGCTCCCTGTCAAGCTATTCCAAAGCCCCATGGCAGAATTTCCAAGTTAAGTCTTGTAAACCATCTAACCATCTAGTTAGATGTGTCTGTTCCTTTTTTAAAAAAATTATTGAGATGAGATTCGCTACTTAGATGTGTACAGTTCAGTGGCATTTGCGACAGTCACGGAGCTGAGGCACCATTGTCTCTGCCTAGGTCTAAAACATTGCTTTATGGCAAAAGGAAACCTTGGACCCACTGAGCAGTCATTCCCATTCCCCCTCAGCCCCCGCGAGCACTCGGCAGCTTCCTGTCTCTAAGGAGTTATGGGTTCTGGATATTTCGTCTAAATGGAATCATGAAATATGCGCCCTCTGTTTATGGGTGCTTCCACTTGACATTCCCTCTAACTTCATCCGTGTCCCAGCGTGGCATCAACACTTAGCACATAGTGTCCGTACTTCATTCCTCTTTATGGCTGAATACTACTCCTCTTCAAAGCTGTTTTTAAAAGTCCATTCACCCACTGCTGGACACTTGGGTGGTTTATGCCTTCGGTCAGAGTAAGTGGTGCTGCTTTGAACATTCCTGCATGAGCCTTGGAGACTTGTTTCAATTCTTTGGAGTAGCTACTGTATTTGTCTACTTTTTGTTAGTTTAACTAAAATAATGGTGAGGCGCTTCTTTGGGAAAGAGAAAGTTTATTTCAGACGACAGTTGGAGGTGACTGGATCGGGCGGCCCCAGGGTGGTGTTTGATACAGGCTGGTCATGGCGGGTGCAGAGGCACAGCCACGTGGTGGGCAGGAGGCTCTGCCTCTCAGAGGCCATCCCTAGATCGACCTCTGCCCTTCGTCCACCAACCATTGAGACCTCAGAGTTTAAACAGCTGCTTCGGGAGACAGCCCCTACCATGGCCGTCACGTCGACCTGGGACGGGCATCGCTGTGTTACGGAACGTCCGTGTCCGGTTATTTCAGGAACGGCTGCACTGTTTTCCATCGGCGCAGCCCCGTTCTCTCCCCGCCAGCAGTGTCTGAAGATTCCAGTGTCTTCACGCCTTCGCCAACGCGCTATTTTCCGTTTTATCTGTCATGTCATAGCCAGCCATCCTCGTCGGTGTGATGTGGCGTTGGATTGTGCCTTCCTTGCTTTTGTGCAGAAAAAAATTAAAGATTAATATCTCCCTGCTTCAACTTTGTTTTCACTTCCCTCAATTCACCAAAAAGTTTCAAAAGTTGATTTTTGGGGTTATTCCAATCCTTGGATATTTGATTGACTATTTCCAACTGATTTGTTTGAATCATTTGGAACAAAATGTAACTGACATATAACCAACACTTAGATGACTCATCTTCTAATTCCACTGCAGAACTTGTGGTTGATTTATAAGAAAAATTTTTAAAGGCTTCACATGTCTAAAACGTTACTCATGAGTTACTTAGAGGAAAAAATCAGCCTCAGCCCATATTGCCACTTGAAGAATGTTTTGTACTCAAAGTCATCTCAGCTACAAAGATTCTGTAGTTCAGTTACTAATAGGTAGGTAGAAAGGCAGATAAATAAATAACCACTGCATTAATTTTGAGGATAAAATGTTTCAGCTTATTTAGAGGCAATTGTCAATTACCTGTGTACCACAACCAGTTACAAATACATTTCTGCTCCACAAAGCTCTTAATTTAGAAATGACAACATTTCAACAGCAATGTGGTACTCTAGCAAAATTTGTAATTCCTGTATCACTGTAAAAAATAATGTTCTCTTCAGTGTTGAGCTTCTTTGGATTTATGACTTTATCCATAGAGTATCAGTGCATCGGTGTGACAGAACAAACTTACACAAACTTGACTCTGGTTCCATGACCTGGACGAAAATGTTCCACGATTATTCGAGTTCACTGGTTTCCTCTGTGAAGCGTCTGATGTCATGGATGTAAATCAGGCATCACTTGACTTTCTTCAGCTGCCAGTGGAGCCAATGCACCAAGAGCCACGGCCTCCCTTCGGCGTGTGCGCGGAAAATGTGGAGCTGAAAATCAGCACAACTAACTTTGAAGAAAGGCGCTTGATCTGAATGAAAAGGCACGCCCCTCCGTGTGTCACACAAAACCCTCGTGCACCTGCAGACGCGAGATGGAATAGATGCTGGTGCTTTGTGGTTCTCAGGTGGTCGATAACATTGTTCCAGATCCCCTGATGGGACAACTGTCGAAAAAAATCTTGGGCAAATTACCTATTCTTTACCACATTTCTTTCTTTCTTTTTTTTTTAAAAAAAGATTCATTTATTTATTTAAAAGTCGGAGTTAGAGAGAGAAGGAGAGGCAGAGAGAGAGAGAGAGGGAGAGAGGTGTTCCATGCACTGGTTCACTCCCCAGCTGGTTGCAATGGCCGGAGCTGAGTTGATCTGATGCCGGGAGCCAGGAGTTCTTCCTGGTCTCCCATGAGGGTGCAGAGGTCCAAGGACTTGGGCCATCCTCCACTGCTTTCTCAGGCCATACCAGAGAGCTGGATCAGAAGTGGAGCAGCCGGGACTAGAACCGGTGCCCATATGAAAAGCTGACACTGCAGGCAGTGGCTTTACCCGCTACACCACAGCGCCGGCCCCCACATTTCTTAAGGAAGCGAAATGCAGTAGTAAACATCTCATTAAGCACCACGGACACTGTGGGGTTACTGTTGTTGATAAAGTTCATCACAAAGTAAAAGGCATCACTAGTTGATCACAGCTGTGGATTCACACCGTGTTGGGAGCAACTGAGCCGCCTGGGTGAGCCACTCAGCCACCTCCGTCAACACCTGTAGTAGGAGGGCAGCTCTTTCCTGCGTGGAGTTTGCTCACACGTAAGCTATGGTTTCCCACGTTGCACTAACTGTGCTTGGTCTCAGCACAGACCAGGGTCTAGCTGGCTGGCCCACCAAGGGGCCCGTCGGTCAGCCCAGCTTTGGTGATGTTTCTCCGTGGCTGCTTGAGACTGGCCCGAGCCAGCCGTCCCCAGACGCCAACGTGTGAGCGCAGCGCCTGCCGCCCCTGCAGGGAGGTGTGGGTTAGGTGAGCTGGAAGGGCTTGAGGACGAGCGCCACTCGTCGTTCAGCTCCGCATGAAGTCAACGTGAGAACTCCATTTGCACGCTGCTGGCAGAGACCTGGGAAGAGCTGAAAGCACCAAGCAGGGCCGGCGCTGTGGTGCAGCAGGTTAATCCCCCGCCTGTGGCGCCGGCATCCCACATGGGCGCCGGTTCAAGTCCCAGCTGCTCTTCTTCCCATCCAGCTCTCTGCTATGGCCTGGAAAAGCAGAAGATGGCCCAACTCCTCGGGCCCCTGCACCCACATGGGTGACCAGGAAGAAGCACCTGGCTCCTGGCTTCGGATTGGTGCAGCTCCGGATAGGTGCAACTCTGGCCGTTGCGGCCATTTGGGGAGTGAACCAACAGAAGGAAGACCTCTCTCTCTCTCTCTCTCTCTCTCTCTCTCTCTCTCCACTGTCTGTAACTCTACTTCTCAAATAAATAAAATCTTTTAAAAAAGAAAGCACCAAGCAGAAATCTGTCAAATCCATCCTCGTGTATTTGAATGTGGTAGATCACCAATGATACTTTGTTAAAGGTGGGAACTCCAGGACAGACGCCAAGGAAGACAGGCAGCCAGGACAATGGGCTTTGCCTGGGACTGTCTGAGCCAAACCCTGGCATTCGGCTACTCTGCCCTGAGCTGCCTGAACAGAGTTCTGAGCTTTGAATGACAGTTAAAATTGTCTCGGCGTGGGGTCGGTGCTGTGGCGTAGTGGGTAAGGCTGCCACGTGCGGTGCCAGCATCCCACATGGGCACCAGTGTCTGCATGGGAGACCCGGAAGAAGCTCCTGGCTCCTGACTGCAGATCAACCCCGCTCCGGCCACTGTGGCCTTTCGGAGGAGTGTGCCAGCGGATGCAAGAACTCTCTGCCTCTCTATAGCTCTGCTGTTCAAATAAATCTTTTCTTTTTTGCCTCCCAGGGTGTGCATTAGCAGGAAGCCAGATTGGGGAGTGCTGCTGGCACTGAAACCAAGCACGTCTGTCCGTGAGGTCCCAGCCAGAGCGCCCAGCTCCAGGGCAGACCCTGCTGGAGATCTGTTTCCAGCATCAAACAGGAAGCCCGTCACTCTGTTATGCAAAGTAAGGCATCTGAAGTCTCATAACTTTGCACACTTATTCCAGCAAGGACAATAAAAATTCACAAAATAAAAGCTAAAAGCTACAGTGGTCTCTCCCTGGCCCCTTATCTGCAGTGTCACGTTGCAAGGTTTCAGGTGGCCCAAAAATAGCAAATGGAAAATTCCAGAAATAGATAATTTTTAGAAAGCTTTTATTTAATAAGTGTAAATCTCATAGGTACAGCTTTTGGAATACAGAGGTTCTTCCCACCATACCAACCCTCCCACCTGCACTCCTGTCCCACCTCCTACTCCCTCTCCTCTCCTATTCTTCATCAAGATTCGTTTCTAATTATCTTTATATACAGAAGACCAACTCTATACTAAGTACAGGTTTCAACAGTTTGCACCCACACAGACACACAAAGTATAAAGTACTGGTTGAAAACAAGTTTTACCACTAATTCTCATAGTACAACAAACACATTAAGGACAGAGATCCTACATGGGGAGAAAGTGCACAGTGGCTTCTGTTGTTGACTTAACAATTGGCACTCTTATTTATGATGTCAGTGATCACCCGAGGCTCTTGTCATGAGCTGCCAAGGCTATGGAAGCCTTTTGCGTCCACAAACTCTGACCTTATTTAGACAAGGCCATGATCAAAGTGGAAGTTCTCTCCTCCCTTCAGAGAAAGGTACCTCTTCTTTGATGGCCCCTTCTTTCCACTGGGATCTCACGCACAGAGATCTTTCATGTAGGCCACTTTTTGCCACAGTAGAAACAGACAATTCCTGAGTTTTAAGTGGCAACGCCATTCTGAAGCTCTCGATGACGTCTCAGGCTGCTCCACTCCGTCCTGCAGGGACGTTAGTCACCCTGCTGTCGGCGGTGTCCACTCCTGTCCGTCACGCAGCCTTCTCCATGTGGATCACAGCAGGGCCAGCGTGCAGGTGCTCAAGCCGCCCGCCTGACCTGACCGTGGCCCCAAAGCACAGGGCAGTGAGGCCGGCGATTCAGGCGCGCCCGCGAGGAGACGTAAAGCGCTGCCTTTAAGGGGAAAGCCGGAAGTTCTTGGCTTCAGAAAGAAAGGAAGTACAAGCCTAGGCTGGGGGCGCTGAGGACGGGTCTGCCACTCGTGACAGCACGGGGAAGGGAAGAGATCCGGCCAGTTTTGCTTCTCGCCTTGAACTGCAAAGCCGAGGGTGACACGGCGAGATGAGTGCCTAGTTCAGGTGGAAGAGGCACGCGATTTGTGTCTGTGTGTATAAGGAAAACACACGAAGGGTTCATACTGTCCATGGCCTTGGGACGTGCCCCACGGGGAGGGTACGACCATGAGTACAGCAATAAACGCACCGTGTGCCGGTCTCCGTGCCTGAGTCTCCTCTGGGTTATCTCATCAAATCCTCACCATGAACCCACAGGCAGGTATGGTCTTCTGCATGAAAGCAAGGCCCAGACAGATTTTCAAATTAAAATTTCCAAATGCATAGGTGGGGAGCTCCTGTCAAATTCTTCTTGTAGCTTAGAGCCTGGGGCTTGTGGGGCTTAGAGCCTGGTCTGTGTTTTTCTTTCTTGTTGTTTTTACATTTAAAAAATTTTATTTGAAAGGCAAGAGAGGGAAAGAGGGAGAGGAAGATATCATTCACACACTGGTTTACTCTCCAAATGCCCACAACAGCTCAGATTGGCCAGGACAAAGCCAGGAACCTGGAACACAATTCAAGTCTCCCGTGTGGTGGCAGGAATCCGAGTATTTGGGCCATCGTTTGCTACCTCCTGGGATATACATTGGCAGGAAGCTGGTTTGGAAGCAGAGCTGGGACTTGAACCCAGCTACTCCAATGTTGGACACAGCAGTCCCCAAGAAGCGTCTTCACCACAACGCCAAAGGCTCACCCCCGCTTTCAGAGCCAGTACTGGTAGTGTTCGCCTTGGTGGTCAGGACACTGGCCGGGGCACTCACCTGCAATATTGGCGTCACAGCTCTGGCTCCTAATTCCCGCTTCTGCCCATGTGTACCCTGGAGGGCGACAGAAGGTGGCTAAGCACTTGGGTACCCAGATTGAGTTCTTAGCTCCTAACAGGAGCCTGGCCCAGCCCTGGCCCTTGCAGGCATTTGGGCAATGAACCAGCAGATGGTCTCGCAAATAAGCAAGTCGATCACACTGAAAACAAACCACAACCCAGACTGATTATCCTGCCCCATGCTCCCCCCTACTCGGGCTGAGTGGAGGAAGCAGGCAGAACCCGGGGAGATCAATGGGAAACGGAGCACCCTGGGGCCCGACCACACGGCACACACAAGGAGATGCTGGGACACAGCACACGCTGCTCGGAGAGGTGCGAGGTGGCTGCCGGCCCCTCCGCGGAACATTCCAGCAAGAACCTGGCTCTGTGTCTCATCTCCGCGGTGGCTGCCCGTCTGCGGCTGCCCCACGGCTCACTGATGGGGGCGCTGAGCAGTCCCTCTTGATTCTGGATGAAGAGAGCCGGATACATGGGACTTTATTCACTGCCAGGTCCGCCTGGCCATCAAGTGTGAGGGCGGATCTGCCCAGGGCTCCTGTGTGCGGTGGGGGGGAGACTCGGCCTCAGCGTCTGTGAGCAGAACACCACCCTCTCTCTCTCTCTCTCTCTCTCTGGTCCTCTCTCCGTCTCTCACAGGCCCGGGTGCAGATGCTGGCTTCCCAGCCTCTCCAGCAGATGGCTTTGAGACGCCATGGCTCCTCCCAGTCCTTCACCCTTGTCCATCTTTGCATAAAAAGGGCTCCCAGGCCTCTCCAGCTATGCCCGTGTTTATTTATGTAATGTTAAAACCACCAAACAGCCTATTGGTGCTCTTTTTAAAAAATTGAATTTTAACAACCTTTTGTTTCCAGGGCATCAGCATTTCTGAGAGAGAAAGAGAGAGAGAGAGAGAGATACACGACACCAGTGAATATATTATGTCATGTCATCTTAGCGTGATGACAGCACACTTGGGTCTGTGCGACGTATCAATTATCGAGTAAGTACTGAATCAAAGTCCAGTTGACTAAAGGAAAAAGCTGATGATGTCTTTTAAATCAGGTGCGTTCAGTTGTATTGGCCAACTTTTTTTTTTTTTTTTGACAGGCAGAGTGGACAGTGTGAGAGAGACAGAGAGAGAAAGGTCTTCCTTTTGCCGTTGGTTCACCCTCCAATGGCCGCCGCTGCAGCCGGCACACCGCACTGATCCGATGGCAGGAGCCAGGATCCAGGTGCTTTTCCTGGTCTCCCATGGGGTGCAGGGCCCAAGCACCTGGGCCATCCTCCACTGCACTCCCTGGCCATAGCAGAGAGCTGGCCTGGAAGAGGGGCAACCGGGACAGAATCCGGCGCCCCGACCGGGACTAGAACCCGGTGTGCTGGCGCCGCAAGGTGGAGGATTAACCTATTGAGCCACGGCGCCGGCCTGTATTGGCCAACTTCTACAGGACAAGATAATGGGATCCTTTAATCAGGTGCTTTTTTCAAAAACCATGAAGTTTTTTTTTTTTTTTTGACAGGCAGAGTGGACAGTGAGAGAGAGAGACAGAGAGAAAGGTCTTCCTTTGCCCTTGGTTCACCCTCCAATGGCTGCCGCGGCCGGCGTGCTGCAGCCGGCGCACCGCGCTGATCCGATGGCAGGAGCCAGGAGCCAGGTGCTTTTCCTGGTCTCCCATGGGGTGCAGGGCCCAAGCACCTGGGCCATCCTCCACTGCACTCCCTGGCCACAGCAGAGGGCTGGCCTGGAAGAGGGGCAACCGGGACAGAATCCGGCGCCCCGACCGGGACTAGAACCTGGTGTGCCGGCGCCGCTAGGCGGAGGATTAGCCTAGTGAGCCGCAGCGCCGGCCAAAAACCATGAAGTTTTGAGGAAAGGGTTTTCTGACCTGGAAAAGCAGACAGGAGTGCTGGGCAGAGCACCAGGTTATCTCATTTGGATTAAAATAGTTATTAGCCATGGGAACGACGGGAGCCAGTTATCCTAGCGATTGCCTCTTGTCCCTGAAAAGGCAGAGGACACAGGCACAAGGTGCCCCATCTGTGTGTGCGTGTGTGCGTGTGTGTGTGTGTGCGTGTGTGTGTTTATGCGTGCTAGGGTAATGCTTGGGGATGTGCCAGAGGCACATTCTCTCCGCTTGGGAGAGGCTTGCGTCTCACAAACACAGCTGTGGTGGGTCAAGGTCAATGTGTTGAGAAAGAACTGTCTGGATGGTCACCTTGATCGTGGAGGTGTCCGATTTCCCGTGGGCCTGGCAGCTACAGGTGAGATCAGAGCACGTCTGACAGTTCGTGGTAAAGTGCCATCAGAGGTAAGTTTAGTTTACTGCAAGAAAGTTCCGAGCTCCACATGCGGTTTGTCCGAAGACACATTTTCATGAATGTTTTGAAGACCCCCTGTATGCGTGGATGTCAATTTTTTTGCACCAAAAAAAAAAAAAAAAAATCCCATTGTCAGTGCCATTTTCCATGAACTTTTGGAAGTGCCCACACATCTCTGTCTTCACACAGCACTTTAAAGCAGGCATCATTATTATCCTCTTTGGTCAGGTAGGAAAACTGGGTTTGGAGACAGCAAGAGACCACAAGAGTTATACAGCCACGGAGGGGCTGATTTCAGAGTTCATGAAAGATTGCATGAGCCTTGGGACCTGAGCAGTCCTGGCCCTGGACGCTCAGCCCAGCCCTTTGGGGCAGCTCTCCCGGTCAGCCCCAGTTAACCAAGAAGGCGGTGGAGACCCAGGGAACCTAAGGAACAGGTCCAGCCTTTCCCAGCTGGTAGATGGTAGCCCTGGCTCTGAAGCCATGCCCCAGGCCACCATGCCGTGCTGCCTCTAACTTCTCTTCTTTTGCACCATTCTGGGGGCAACCCTGGGCACATGAGAGCACGAAAGCCATGACACCCATTCCCATAGCCCCGTCAGCCTCAGGCTGGCTCCTCCAGCAGCATCTGCTGGCCAGCGTAGCCGGGCGTGACCCTGCTGATGAAGAGAGGACAAGAACAAGCAGTGCCGTATGTCGGAACAGGCTATCTGCTCCCAGAACAGGCCAGGCTGTGCAGATGACGCGAAACAAACACAGCAGACGAAGGGCTGAGCAATCCAAGGGAAGGAGAGACATGGGAAAACAGCATTCCCCCACGTGCACACCGAGATACAAACTGTCCTTGAAAGGGAAAAAAATATCACCACCAAGTGTTCCAGGGCTCTCTGGGATGCAGACAACAGAGACCCACGTTTAGACACGAATAGGGACTTTCTCAGCTTACCCAGCTGAAACTCGGGGGTGTCACTGACCCCGAGCTCAGCTTTGTCCCAGAGCACAGACGGTGCCTTCAGTTTCCTCTGCCTGCCTCCCCCCCACCACTGCTTTCTGCCTCTCCTGTGCCACGCGCCATTCTACGCTGCTGTAGACGAGCCACCCAAGGCAAGATAGCCCTGCCTAAGAGCCCCGGTGGAAAACACACCTCTCTTCAGATCAACTGGGTGTCCATTCTCCCCAGAGGAACTCTCTCTGCACTTGCCTGGGTCACATGCTCCTCCCGGACCAATCACTGTATTCAGAAGTAGCTTTATGCTTGGCCACGCCCAGACCATGTGTCTATACCAACCAATCACTGGTGCTCATCCTGGGTCATGTGCTCCTCCTAGACCAATCACCATCCAGAAGTAGCTTTATGGTTGGCCACGCCCAGACCATGTGTCTACACCAACCAATCACTGGTGTTCATCCTGGATCATGTGCTCCTCCTGGACCAATCACTGTATCCAGAAGTAGCTTTACGGTTGGCCACGCCCAGGTCAATCGCCATGGCTGCTCTGGGTCATGCACACACCTTTTTGGGGGCAGGTGGGAGTTCCACAGCTGGGTAGCAGCAGGACCACACAGACGGGCGGGTGCTCAGCAGCCCCACCCGGCATGATCGCAACACCTGGGGCTTCCGATTTGAGGAATCCCTCAGGGAGGCTGTTCATGCAGCTGTTCTCCGTGCCTGGGAAAAGGCAGTGCAGAGCAGTGCCCAGAATTTCCTGCAGAGTTGGTGAAGGCGCTCAAGCAGCACCCAGCCGATCGTGTCTGTGCAAGCCGCCACCTCCAAGACCGAGACCACTCAAGAGAGCTGGGGCCGTCGGCATGAATCCTGGAAGGTGAAGGGTAAAAGCTCTCGCGGATCCTTGCGGGTAAAGCGATGTCCAGACAAGAGGGAAAACCCAGACTTCTCTCCAGCTGGCCCCCCGGGGCCTGTCCACCCCGTGGGCCCTTCCCCAGGCCACAGCGCTGTGGCCAGGGCCCACCTGTGCCTCTGCGGCTGAGCCAGTGGCTCTTGCATCTGGGGCTCCTGTCTGCCTCTCACAAGCACTAAATTCACATCTTTTTATCCCCACTTTCCAAAAAAGGCAGCAGACTGCCCTCCCCACTAAGCAAACAGAGAGCAGCACACTCTAGGAGGCCCTCCCTGACCAGTGTCTGTGGCCCCGCTCCCGGTGACTGCCCACCTCGCCCTAGCGCCGGCTCCATGCCAGCAGCCGGCCCTCCATAAATCCTCCCCGGCGCTCTGCCCTGAACTGGGCTCTTCTCACCGTGCCAGCTGGGTACACGCTCTCCAGCTCCCGCATGTTCCTGAGGCCCGGCCGGCCAGCCCAGCCAGCTGGCATTCAGCCCATGCCACTTGCCCACGGCATAGAGAGGGCCACGGGGGACCAGCACCCAAGGCAGGGTCTGCACTAGTCAGTTCTGGAACTGGGACAGGCCCCAGGCAAAATGGAGCAAAAGATGCGGACTGGGACGTCTCTGAAGTCTGGAGGTGCATTTCCTTGTCTGCTCTCCCCCCTCCACCCTGTTTCTGAGCCAGGGAGCAGCAGCCTCCCGGAGCTCATTGCTGCTAGAAGTTCAAGGCATGGCGGTCTCAGGACAGGTTTTCTGGAGGTCCCCAAGCAGAAACAGGGGTGAGGCTCCTGTGGGGTGCCTGGGTGTCCCCTGTTGCGGTTCCCAGACCAGATAAACCACGAAGCCGAGAGGCACCCCGCAGGTCAAGCTGGGAAGCTTCACTGGTGCCACCCTGCGTCCCTGTGATGGGCAGGTGGGTAGTGGCTTCCACACCAGGCCCCTGGGCCTCGCCGGTCCTCCTGAGACATAGGGGCTTGGAGCCACCGTCAGGTGGACTGTCTGCTACCTCTGCTGGCTGGAAGTTCTGAGCCATCTGTGCCCTTGCTTGAAGCTGCTCCCAAGATGCCCCCCTCCCAGCCCCTGGGAACAATGCAAAAGGAAATCCAGGCTGCAGCTGGAATGAGGGGTGAGACAGAGAGATGATCCAGTGAGGATCCCAGTGAGTTCAGGGCCAGCTCAGGGGTCCTTTGAAGGAGGTCGCGGAAGGAGAGGCCTTCAGGGATGGCAAGGGGCCCTGCCGCTGGCTCGGGAGGTGGAGGCACTGCAGGTGCACCCCGGAAGCTGCAGCAGGCATGGCCGGGCAGCTCCCTGGGAGCTCCAGGAGGAAGGCAGCCATCACCCTCAGTGTGAAGCCCTGAAGATGTGGGCAGCCGTTCCGGCAGCCACAGCAGGTGGGTAACCAAGCCCAGAAAGGAAACTGATATTTCCACCCACTTGCCCCCTCCCTGCCCCGCCAACACTTGGCTCCATGCAGCCCAAGTCCGCCGGTGTCTCTGTGTGCTGACCATGTGTAGAGTGGAGGACATTGGGACTGGGAACAGGAATACGGCCTGGCCCCTGCCCTTGGGAGCAGTGGGCCGGGGAGAGAGAAAAGACCCACAAGTGACTAATTCAGGCGCGAGGCAGGCTGTGGCAAGTGTGGCTGTCAAAGCACAAACCAAGTGCTGTGAGTAGGGTGGGAAGAATGAGCTCCTATCAGCTGGGAGAATGAATTACTCATCTCACTGGAGGACAAAGTCAAAGGCAGGAGGAGGGCTGCATGTCAGGCACAGTTTTGCTATCTGTGCCTTGCCCGTGGCAGACATCACCAATCAATCACTAATTCCTTTTTGTTCTGCAGAGTTCAGACTGTATCCCAGAGTTTTTCTCACTTCAATCTTCCTGGCAGTTAACAGCAATTGACTGGGCTGGCACTTGGAACAATATACTTGACACAGGTTCGGTGGAGACATTTGTCACAGGGGCATGGTGCCTGGCAAATAACAAGGAAAATAAGTATTTGGATTTCAGTTGCCTTTTCCTCTCAGTGACTGGCCCACTTGGGTGATCTGCGCTCTCTGGTCACCCCAGATTGTCCAGTATGTAGGGCTTCTACTTGTAAATCAGCTCTGGGACCTCTTTAGTAATCACTCAGGACAAGACAACAGAGAACGCTCCCCCATTGATAACAATAAAAGAATGCAATGACCCCTCTCTCTGGGCCTTGGAGAGGCAACAGAGATTAGTGTGAGGTTCCGGAACTAACTTTTCACAAGACGAGCTTCCGGAAGTGACCGTCCTTGCTGTCCAGATACGCACTGGCCTTGGGCAGCAGCCAGCAGAGAACTGACCCACACCCTAAACATTCCCCAAGGTCAGGGCTGTGGTCCTCCAGGTGGCCCACACACTGCCACGGCCCTGTCTGATCTCCCTGTCTGTAGCATTTTAGTTGTCAGTTAATAGACTTTCACTTTAAAAAAAAAAAATCAAGCAGTGGAAAGATACAAAATAAAATTTCCTTGTCTTCCAGCCTCATTCCAACTCCCAAAAAGTAACTTTTAAACTTCTAAAAAAAAAAAAAAAAGGCTTCCTTAAAAGACCTATGCACAGAGGAAATGCGGGAGTGTAGGTCTGTGGTTAAGGGCGTCACCCCCTCCCCACCATGAGCATAAATGGGATCGCGATGGCACTAAGCACACTGCCCGGACTGTCCTCGTCGTCACAGGCTCACCTTCCCGTGATGGGATGGCAGCGGGACTGGGCTCTGAGGCCAGACCCGTGTAAATCCTGCCCGGGCACCCCTGAGGGATCCTGAATTTCTCTTTGGCCCTCCATACGGAGAGACAGCTCCAGAGTTACCAGGGGAAGCACGTTTTCCTGGGCGGAGCTTTTACTCCTAGGGTGCACCTGTTCTTAGTGTGTATCATCTGTGACGTCTGCTCCGTGTCACTCCCTCAATTCAGTCCAGGTTCGGAAGAGACGCCACATCACTGTAGGTGGAGGGTCATAGGCTCCTAGCCTTCCCTCCAGTGCCCAGGGAAAAGCCCCTGGCTGTCTCGGCCAGCCCCAGGGGCCAGCTCGAAGGGCCATGCACAAACCTCCATGATGTCACTCTTAGCCCACTTCACAGCCGTTAGCCCGAGTGGCGCTGGAGATGGCAGAGAGCAGGGCCTTGGCCTGGTGTGCCAGGTGTGCCTGGTGCCAGAAACACAGTGTGCATCCTAAGAGGCCTGGATGGACGTGTGGATGGAAGGAGTCTCAGACGTCAGCAGTCAAGAGAGATCTCCCCCACGTTCTCCCTCCCCACGCCTGGCAAGCCCCCCGCCCCACCCCACCCACCGCCCAGTGTCCAAGCAAAGACCTTGGTGCCACGTTTGATCCCTCTCCTCCCTCACACAGCCCACACAGCATCTCAGTGCTCCAGCTCCAAAACCTGCCCCCCCCCGCCTTCCGGCTCCCCAGGTCACCGCCGTCACTGGCGCCCGCCTCCCTTACGGAGCAGCTTCCTAACCTGAATTCCTGCTGCTCTCGCCCCGTGCCCGGCTCGGACAGCCAGAGCCCTCGTCCTCCAGGGCAGGTGCACCCTCCCACTGGTGACTCCTTAGACGCCCATGTCTTGCCCAGGGCTCCAGGGGTGCTCCTCTGGGGGCTGCCCAGAAGCCCCCACCCCTCCTTGCACACGGATCCAACTCCAGGTCACCATTCTGCTGCCCCCTACCTCCTGGAGGCCAAGCCGCCCCTCCAGGGCCTCTCTGGAAGGGTCCTTTCCGACCTCAGCTGCCCTCTTTTCATCATCTGGGGCTCAGCATCCACCACTCCTCCTCCTCCTCCTCCTCCTCCTCCTCCTCCTCCCCCCACTGGCTCTCCCCACGTTACCAGCCAGCACCTAGTCCTCTCTGCTTTAAGCAGTCGCATTCCCGGTCCGTCTCTAGCCCCACTGGCAGTGTCGGCCCCGGGTAGCGGAACCTGTTCCTGTGCGCACTGCTGTGCCCCAGGGTGCACTGGCGTGGTAGCAGGTGCTCGGCCAGCACGTGCGGGAGGAAGGGCCGCCTGGTGCTCTCTGGCCGCTTGGCCCAGAGAAGCTGGGCACGGATTTGGATGAGCAGCAACACCAGTCCTGCTGGAGGAGAGGCTGAATTCGCGGTGTTGGCCAGGGTGGCTTTTAAAGCTTTCAGTTGCCACCCTGCTTAATGCCACTTTTCCTATCTGTGCAATGACAAAGACGGGAGGCATTAACTCCATGGAGGATCGGAAACGTGCTCCAAACGCAGGACCCACCCCCAAGCTACTTTGAATCCCTAATGCGTTGAGCGCGGCGAGAGAGCCGAGGGAAGAGCGCCTACAGAACCCTCACCTCTGTCTGGAACGGGAGCCTCGGGCTCCGCTGCGCTGCGGGGTCAGACACTGAGAAGTCCTGACATCGCTCAGCGCGGGCGGCGCTGACCCGGGGCGGAGAGGGACTTCAGGATCCGTGCCAAGGCAAGGTGACCCCGAGTGGAGCTTTCGGGAAGAAAGCCAGGGTGTTCCCGGTGGGGGGTCGAGCCTCAGGACTAGGGAGAGGCAGGGGGAGGTCACACAGAGAGCACTGCTCCCCTGCCCTGGGGACGGCCCCAGAGCTGAGTCCCGTGTGGGTGGTCCGTGTGGGATTGAAGGCACCTGGGCTACCCGTCAAGCCAGCTCCCCTGCGCCCAGGGCTCCCTGCCATCTTCCGCCCTGACACAGGGGGAACCCCCTGCCCTCAACCCCGGGAGGGAGTCCACCCGGGAGGGGTCACGGATGGCGACACAGCCTGAAAAAGCTGCGGGTGGTTGTGTCGCAGGGACCGGGCCCTGTGTCTGCCCTGTGTCTCCTCTGTGACTGACTCCAACTTCAGAAGGTGCACCTGACAGCAAGCAAGCCAGGGGCTCCGGGCGGCTGGGCTGGGAGCGCACAAGACAGGTGACGTCTTCCAACCTGGGTGCTGGTGATGGCTGCGCACCGCCGTGTGACCACGACTCACCGGCTGCGCGCTCCCCACGGCCATGCTGCGGGTGTGGAACGGATGCCGCCAGAAAGTGGCCGAGAACTGGCCCAGCCTAATCTGACTGCGTGGACACAGCGTCCGATCCGCGCTCCCTGGCCGCACCGCCCCACGCCTGGCTGTCTGCTGGGCCCCACCGCCCGCCCCTGACCAGTTCTGCCACTCGCTATCTCTTCAATCTGTCCGCGTCTCCCCATCGCGATGCCACTGCCTCCTCCAGGCTGGCTTCAGCCCTCCTGAAACGCTGACGTCGCCTCCCAGCCACACCCCGCCCTTCTCCCTTGACCCCAAGGTCGAATCCTCTCCAACTGCCCCTGTGGGCGTGGGGAAAGATCCCCACCTCGTTCTCAGAAGGCACAGTGCACAGGATCTCCCCTGACCTAGCATCTGTTTATTTCCCCAGCCTTATCTCTTGGCAAACCAAACTCCATGTCAAATTGACCTACTTATCTTTATCTGTTCCCTAGAACAAGATCAGCTCTCCTTCCCTCGTCTGCTCACTCCTTCTCCTCACCCGCAGGCTTGCAGCCATGAGGAACAGAATAAATTTTAGTAGATGAGGAAACTATGGGATATGAGAAGGTTGCCTTTCTCCTCTTCTATCCCAGTGCTTCCTGGAATGAGGCTGTGATGGCTGGATCTCCTGCAGCCACCCTACACCAGGAGGTATCTTGGTAAAAGGAAGTCACCTATGGCACTGTGAGAAAAGTGAGCTCCAAGCCTGTCTTAGTCATTGTTTTGTTGGATCTTTGCTCTACGTAGGCAAATAAGATCTGAACTTACGCAAGGACCATTGTAACGGACTGACCTACTCTTCCTCCATCTAACTCTTCTCGTTCCTATAACACTCACTTGTGGCACCACTGCCCTGGAAAGCCATTCTGACCTCCAACAGTGGGTCAGAAGTGTCTTCTTTGGTTTCCGTAGCCCCTGGCGCCACTTTCCATCACACCCTGTTCTGGGTTAGATCCGTCACCAGATTCCCCACAGGAAGGGCCACCCTGGCTTCCGTGTGAGCACCCAGCGCCGGCCACCGAGGCAGGTGCAGGAGGCTCTCGGGCTGTTTGCTGACAGGAAGCCGCGTGAACGTCCAAGTGCTGAACCCAAGAGCAGCAGACACAGTGCGACTTTGAACAAGAGCCCGGCGAGCAACGGTTTTGGCTTTACGGTGACGTGTCCGTAAATGGTGAGCCTGGGTACATGGCCCACGTCAGTAACGGCCGCCCACGCCAGGCAGGCACTGGGCACAGCCGCTAAGACGCTGTTTGGGACGCCCCCCCCCCACAGGAGAGCGCCTGGGTTTGAGTCCCTGCTCCGCCCGATTCCAGCCTCCTGCTAACGCACACCTGGGAGGCGGCGGTGCTGGGTCAAGTGCGTAGGTCACTGCCACTCACCAGGGAGGCCTGGGCTGAGTTACAGGCCCCTGGCTGAAGCCCGGCCCCGCCCAGCTGCTGCAGCCTTCGGGAGGGGGATCAGATGGATGGGAGGTCTCTCTCTCTGCGCATTCCAAATTAAATGCAGTTTAAAACAACAAAAAAGAACTTCGCTGGCAACATCAGGAAACACGAGCTGTGCTCTTGAATTTGTAAAAGGTTGGGCAGATCAAAACCTTCCTGTCAAAGAACCTGCTGACGGGCTGGGTTTTTAAAGGAACTTATTTATTTTTATTTGCAAGGGGCGGGGGATACAGAGAGATCTTCCATCAGCCGGTTTACCCCCTCAGACGCCCACAACAGCCAGGGCTGCATCAGACTGAAGCCAGGAGCCTGGACCACAGTCTGGGTCTCCCACGTGGTGGCCGGAAGCCAAGTTCTTGAGCCACCAGTCACTGCCCCGCGGGGCGCCCATTAGCAGGAAGCTGGACAGGAAGCAGAGCCGGCTCCTAGTCCACGGATATGGCAGTGGCCGTCCGAAGTGGCATCCTAACGACCGTGCCAACGCCTGCCCTCGACGTGCTACAAAGCTATTGCCCCAGGAAGAAAACACCGAGGAAACACGTGGCGGCTGTGGGGCGGAAGCGCAGAGTGAGCGCTGAGACCGGCAGGTGTATCCACTGGCAACGGACGCGCAGGGCTCAGCGCACCGGACTGGGTTTTAGAGCCGCCGCGCTTGCGTCATCGGCCCGCCAGCTCTGGGAACCAACATGGAAATTCAAGATGCTGAAGACCGAGTGAAGAGTTAGAAACAAACAAATAATAAATAAAGTGATTATGGAGTAAACGGAAGGCTGACTCAGACTGAGGGCTGGGGGAGGCTGGACGGTGCGGCCAGCAGCCCCGCCCGCCCGGGAGGCGGCCACCGGAGTCCAGAGTGGAGGGGGCCGGATCTTCAGCTCCAGACTGGATGTCCCCACTCCCCGTGTGCCCTGGGCGCAGTGCTTGGATTCACCCAGCACCTCTCCTGGTAGCTGACGACTGCAACTTGTGTTTAAAAGCCAGGACAGAAGGAACTACGCCTCGGATGGTGCCGTCTTCCTCCTTGCTCCTGGCTGTGGCTGTTACTTGTCCCAGGCTCGAAGCCAATCAGAGAGCCCACACACTCCGCCTGTGCCACCCTCGCAGTCAGTGACCCGCTGGGGCTGTCCGGGACCAGGTGTATTTAAAGACACAGTCCCTACCAACCAGGGCAGTGACAAGTCGGATTTGGATTGGAAACCAGGAGCCCCGCGGGATCCGACACAGCTGCGAGTCTGCTCTGAGTTCTGGGGTTTCCCGCGTTATACACAGTTCTCACAGCACCGCAGCAAAACGGATCTGACCCCATTTCACAGAAGTTAGGATCAGGCAGCGCCCCCAGCTCACACCTGCCGCCCCGTGGATTTTCCTTTCTCCCGGTCACGAGTGTGGGCCTGGCCAGACCCTGCGCCGCCTGCTGCTCTGAACGCCAGGAGAGAGCAGCCCTGGCGGCCAACTGGAGGACCACGCGCGACGCACAGGCTCCTGGTTTGCAAACGCGTTTCTAGATTGCAAGGGAGTCCCGGAGAGGGGGCGGGTCTTCCCGACGTCTCCTCCCCAAGCGAGCTGGTGCGGGGCGGGGCAGACTGCCAGCTCTGCGGGGGGCCGCGGCAGCTTCGCCCGGGAATGCGCGTTCCTGGGCCGCGCCCAGGCCTGCGGAGAACCTGGGAGCCACAGGGGGATTTCAACAACCACCTGCTACCCCACTGCCCCTCGAGGCCGTGCAGGCTGCCGTGCGCTTCCGGCGCCGCTCGCGTGCAGGGGGCGGGAGAGCCGGAGAGTCTGGTGCACCTGGGGCCAGGGAGGCTGGGCCTCGAGCCCCTGGGGGCGCCCCACGCCGGCCGGCCTTGGGGACCGGGACTGAGCGAGGAGGCAGGCACCGACGCCGAGCTCCGGGCTCCGGCCGCTTCCCTCCGTCGGGGACTCGGAGAGGTTTGGTGCGCACCTCGGGTAAACCGGGATAGGGGGCGGGGCCGGGGCCAGAGGGGACCCGCCCACGCGGGCCCCCACCCCGGGACTGCGGGCTCCTTTACCGTAATGCTTATAATCAACGCGCCCTCAGTGGCAGCAGGTGGAGAAGGAGGCGGTGCCGCTGCTGCTGTCGCCGCTGTCCCCTCGCGTTTTGCTGGGGACTGGCGCCCGCGAAGGCCGACTCACTCCTGGACGGGGTCTCAGATCGCTCCGGGCAGGGAGCGGAGCGTTCCGGAGGCGCCGCAGCCCGCTAGAACCCTGCTGCGGATTTGTGGGTGGTCTTACAAGTTGCGTGGGGTCCGGAGCCAGCCGCTCGCTCGCCCTTCCCGGGGTGTTTGCTGAGACTGCGGGGGCGGGCTCCCGCCAGGCCCCCAGGACGTGGCCAGGGCGCTGGGGAGCATCTGGAAGGGCGGGGGACTGGTGTCCTGGCTGCTGAGCGGAGGGGGTCCCGCGAGGCCAGAGGTGGAGTTCCCCTAAGACTTATCAGAGCCTGGACTCCCGTGGCCCAGGCTGCAGACGGGCCCCCGTCCGGGCTAACCTCACAGGCACCCTGCAGCTTTGGGTGCTGATTCCCCAGAAGTGGGGCGAGGCCGGCCTGGCCGTTCCGGCGGTGACTGGTCTGCGTCCTACAGAGCCGGGGCTCCAGCGCTTCTCACCAAGCCCAAGGTTCTCCCTGTGTTTCTGTGATAACCAGGACGGTAAAGACAAAACTAGCACCCAAGAAAGCCAGCCAACCTGTGGCTCCCTCGGGCAGCAGTCTCCCCAGTGAAGAGAGACCCCTGAGGGTTGGGGGCTTGGCAAGGCGGGAGCGGGTGCACCTGCCAGGTGGCAACACCTGGCTGTTGGGCCCCGAGGGCCTTCTTAGGACACCTGTGCCTTGAGATGAGCAGGCTTTCATTCGGGACGAACCCCAGGAATGTGAAGTTGAGCAGGGCCAGCCGCGGCCCAGCACCAGGTGAGGAGGAAGTGGGTTCCGGCCAGGTTTCTGAGCTGAGTTCTTGAAAATTTAATCTCTTTTAAAAATGCGTATCCTTGCTACAAATTGCTTTGAAGAAGGTGGCTGTGCTGATGGCCTGCTGAGATAATTATTCAGTGTCACCACTTAGGGAGCCAGGTTTTTTTTTTTTTTTTTTTTTTTTTTTTTTTTTTGATAAATGCTACAGTGTCAGTCTTTGTTAATGATTCGGGAGGGGAGGGGAGGGGAGGGGAGGAGAGGAGCGAGGCAGCAGAGCCTGGCTCGCATCTCCTGCTTCCTTTCCCTGAGCTCAGGCTGTGGGAAGCGGGGCAGTCTGGAGCCGGCTCTGCAGCCCAAGTCCCTTGTCCCCTGAAGGTGGACACGTCTGTAGCAGCAGGAGTCCAGGTCTCCGCCCTCCTGCCCCCCAGCGGAGCCCCAACAGCTCCTGCTGCTGCTGCGCAGAGCGGTTCTCCACCACACACCCCTGGGGGCCCAGAGCGAGGCTCGAGGAGTCCCAGCAGTGAGCGAGCCCGCCGGGCGTTGCTGGGTGCTGAGGCTGGGTTCTGGGCCCATGCGTGAGGACGCAGCCCCTCCCGGCAGCCTGGCCTGCTTGTCTCACTGCTCTGCCCCGCTGAGCCTGGACAGGGCTCAGAATCTTAGTGCTGAAATATGAATCCTGCCCTAACTTCGTTCTTTCAATAACTTGCCATAATGCTTACTAGGAACCTATTGTCAACCCGCGTAGAAAACAGCAGTCCAATAGAGACTCTGCTCGGAAGATGACGAGGAAGGGGGCCATTCAGCCTAGTGGGTAGGGTGTGTGCTAACACTCTCCTCCCACCTCAGTACTGAGTTCAAGTCGCAGTTCCAGCTCCACACTGCAGCAGTGGTTGGGTTTGTGCCACCATGTGGGAGAGCTGGATTGAGTTCCTGGTCCCGTGGCTTTAGTATTTGGGGAGTGAACCAGCTGGTGGGAGTGCTCGCTCGCTCTCTCCCTCAAATAAATACATTTCTTTTTAAAAATTCAGAACTTAGCTAGAATGACTGCTTTCACCAAATCTTAAAGAAAGATGGAGAAAGAGGAGGAGGAAGAGGAGGAAGGGGAGGAGGAGGAGGTGGAGGAAGGGGAGGAGGAGGAGGAGGAGGAGGAGGAGGAAGGGGAGGAGGAGGAGGAAGGGGAGGAGGAGGAGGAGGAGGAGGAAGGGGAGGAGGAAGGGGAGGAGACTCATCTGGAAACACCTGAGCGTGGTGATGGGAATATTTGAAGAGGTTGGAACAATGGAAATATTTTAAAGGTGAAAATGAGGCTCGTAGCAGGTGTTGTGAAGCCATCACCCTTGAGCACGATGGCTACTAGCCAGGTGACGTCACTCCCAGCCTGGACAAGCAGTCGCTGGGCCGATGTCCGGGAGGCAGTGCTCTGTGTGAGGTGTGGTGGCCCCGTGTGGTGCTCTCGCTCAGTCTTTTACGATCCTGACAGTCACGAAAGCGCCCTTCCTTCACAAGCCCCGCGCCACGTGTATTTACTTAGCTTGTCAGGGCTGACCCAGGGGCCTCCATCCTGGGTCCTCCCGGCTTCATGTTCCCTGTACAGTGTTGTGTGCCAGATGCTGATCGGACATAGAAGATAGAGGGCGGACACGTGGATGAGCGGATGAGCGCAGAGCCAAAGCCGCGCACTTGCTGTGACACAGATGGGACGGGCGATGGTCGATATTGGCGGAGGGCCGGTTGGTGGCTGGGACAGGTAGCTGTGGACGCGGATCTCAGGGAGAACTGCTCCAAGAGATCACAAGAGGAGGGGTCACTTGGAGAGCTAGAGGAGACAGATGGAATAGGAGTAGTGGGTGCCAAGGCCTTGAGGCAGTAATGGACTTGGGAAGGCCGAGGATCCAGCCCGGGAGATGGTCCCAGGGAACCATCCCGCACTCAATAGGGTGCTTCCTGGAGCTCTCTGATTCTTGGTGACTGGGCTGATGTCCAAGTTGGACTTGCAGTGCGTAGCCCCGTTGGACCACTCATCTTCACTCGGGCAGCACAGGGCGTGAAGTTACCACCGGGCCGCCTGTCGTGGACACGGTGGGCGTGAGTGGGAGGTGTGTGAGGAAGCCCCAGCACTGTGGCTGCTGGAGTCAGGGGATCCGGCGGAGAGCTGGCCCATCGCACTGGTTTTCCCACCACAGACAAATGAGCTTAATCCTTTGTACCTCAGTTTCCCCATTGAAATAAATGGAGCCGAAGCTGTCCGTCTCGTAAGGATGAAAACAGCTCACCAAATGTTAAGTCACCAAATTCGCCAGACTTCGCAACTTACCAAACCAAAACCTTGCACTCAAGAATTTCATCTTGTATGAATATGAATATTCTTCAGAAATATAGATCCTTATTACAAAGTCAATCTATACTCACTATATTTAGAAATATTCAAGAGCATATGTACCACATTAATATAGTCTTCATGAATTTACTGTTGAATTTAATCAAATAGAGAAGTGTGGGAACATAATTCTCTTCTCTATGACTAAATCATTTTCAACAACAATTATAAAATGAACAACACAGAAATGCAAGCACTGAAAATTTCTTAGTACTGAATTTGCAAATGTACTTTTCCAATAAAAGAACAAAAATAATATTAGATATTGATATAGTAAGATATTAGATATTATGACAAAATAAAAAACCCTAGAACCAAGTTTGATGTTGTCTTTATATCGACCAAGGACTACGTATGGATCTTCTGTTACAATCTCAGGTAATAGAATTTCATGTTGGGAAGGCATTTGGTTAAGACACCAACTGTGACCCCCACATTCCATGTCCGAGAGCCTGGGTTCATTTTCTCGGTTCCATTCCTGATTGCTGCCAATGCAGCCCCCGAGAGGCAGTGGTGTCGCTCAGGTGGTTGGAGCCCTGCCACCCACACAGGAGACCTGGATGGAGGCTGCCAGCTCCCAGCTGTGGCTTGGGCCGGCCTTCCCTCTTGTAGCATTTGGAGAGTGAACCACAGGTGGAAGATCTCTATTTGTCTCTCTTTTCCCCTGTTTTGCTACATTTCATAGAAAAAAAACCCTTAAGTGTGCAAGTCACATTAAAATAGTATTCTCGGTGAATAAATTCTTAGTGGCTAATAAGTGAGTTTTAACAAAACCAAAATGCGTTCAAAGGGCACGAACAAGGCACCTGTTTGTGTTGTAATAATTGCTTTTCACGATTTAGCCTTTAGTTTAAAACAAAGTGCAAATGGAAAAGAATACTTTTCAATGTGTAATTCAGTAAAGTGTTCCAGGCACAGTGGTCGCTGAGTATCCAGGAGAGCCCCTGGATTCCCACACCTGAGGATGCTCAAGTCCCTCATGCAGATGGCCGAGTTTGCGTTGAGCTAAGCACAAGCCCTGTGTGCTTTTCATTGTCTCTTGATGACTCCTCATACCTAATCCAATGTACATGCTACTCAGTCATTGTTTTGCTGGATTCTTTAGGATATAAGAAGGAAAAATCTGGGAGCAGTCCTGTGGTGCAGCAGGCTAAGCCTCTGCTTGCACTGCCAGCATATGGGGGCACTGGTTCAAGTCCTGGATGCTCCACTTCCCATCCAGCTGCCTGCTAATACACCTGAGAAAGCAGCAGGAAATGACCCAAGACCTTATACCCCGCCACTCATGTGGGAGACCTGGATGGAGTCCAGGCTCCTGGTTTTGCCTGCGCCCAGGCCTGGCTATTGCGGCCATCTGGGGAGTGAACCAGCGGGTGGAAGACCTCTCTCTCTCGCTCTTTCTGCCTCTGCCTCTCTCTCACTCTACCTTTCAAATAAATACAATGAATCTTAAAAAAAAAAAATCTCTACACATTCAGCACAAACCAATTTTTTGTCCTAAGTATTTCGATCTGCAGGTGGATGGACCCTCAGAGTGGGAATCCACCCCAACCCGGATCACTCAGACCGCAGCTGTTTAGAACTCACAGCACCAGACTCTGGCAGAGGGAGCTTATGCTGTCATCGGCATTGTTTCGAACGCCAGCGCAGGGCATTGGAAGCAGAGGGTCGAGGTTTAGCCTGTGTAATTGCTTTGATTCTTGCGTTTACATTCTCTGCACACGATGCCCTCCCCCCCGCCCCGCCCCTGCCCCACACACGCCTCGCCTCTTTATCCCAAGGCCTGGGAGCAGCCCCTCCGCAGCCCCAGGGCCCCAGCTCCAGCACCACTGGGGCGCTGTGTGCACACAGGCAGGCTCTAGGGCAGGGACCCCAGGCGTCGGCAGAGGTCATGCTTGTCAAACAGCGAGGGAAGCTTGCCCTTTGCAAACAGCGGTGCGGACAGCAGCCAGGGGAGACGGGTGCAGGCTAGGAGTCAGCCTGGTCCCTGCGTGGCCAGCGCGTGAGTGAGAGTGGGTGCTGGAGCCAGCACGGCTGTGGGAGTCACAGAGCCCCTCCGGGAGATGGCTTGTTCCAGCAGCCCGTGCCTCCGTGGTCTGGCACGTCCCGTCGCAGGGTGCGAGCTCAGAAGACACGGAGGCCGTGATGGGGAATGCCTCAATTGTAGATATTCACAGCAGCACGCCCCAGTGCCACACGCAGTCACAGGATCACCTGATTGTCGCCGAAATCCGGTTTAGCATTTTAAACCAAGCAGGTAGTTGAGCTGCGCTGGGATCTTGGTCGATACTTACTTCTCCGGGAACACCAATGCCAGCCTCCTTGGGATTTCTGGTTGAAGGTTGGCAAGAGCGGAGCTGGGAACTCAGACGTAGGGTTTAAGATGGCCGGAGGGGTCAGAGTAAGTTCTTTTTCATGTGAATTTCTTCCCATCGACATCTTCTCATTCAATACATCCAGTTGGTTCCCCTTGGGAAGGCTTTGGAAGCCCCTCCCTACTCCCCGACGGGCACCTGTTAGGGCGCCAGGCCGAGAACAGGAGTCTCAGCGCTTGCCCCATCCTTGGCTATTCTGGGCCACCCCACGTCCCCAGAGAACAGCCTGTTAGTCCATTTGGGTTGCTGGGACAGAGATAAAGAAAAGAGGTTTGTTAGTGTGGCACCTGCTCTCTGGGGAGGGCCCCTGCCTACATCACGGGGAGAAGCAGAGGGCAGCTGGGTGCAGAAGGGGTCACGCGTGGGTGCATGGGAGGTGGCCTCTCCTTATAGCAACCCTTTCTTTGAGAACTTGCCTGGCCCTGGGAAAAATACATGGATGCCTTCCAGGGCACGGGCCTCTGACGACCCCACCCCCCGCCATGAGGCCTCACCTCTTAGAGGTCCACCACCATTCGGCACCACCACACTGGGGACCAAGCTTCTGGACCATGAAGCTCTGGGAGACGAGCCGCATCCAACCACAGCGACACTCTCACCCGTGTGCACAACCATGTTCATGTTCACGTGGTTACGAAAGGCTGTCTTCCCCTGCCGTTCAGAAAAGAGCAAACTGTTCTAAACTTCGTTTTCCCCACTGATAATAGAGAAAATTTTTCATATCAGGATTTAGAGACCCTCTTTTTTTTTCTGAAAGCAGTTGCAAGGGTTTCATGGTTCATTCAGCTTCTCTCCTATAGATGCACACTTGCTGTATTTCAAAAATTTCCCCCCTTACAATAATGAGTCTTGCTCATGTGGCTTTTTGCCTGTGTATAACTGGCTAAATTTCCAGAGTTGAGATCCCTGGACAAGTGGCAATAGTTTTTTCGATATCATTGAGTAGATTGCCCTCCACGACAGCCAAGAGAGTCTGCATTTCTTTTTCTTTCTTTTTTTCTTTTCCTTTCTTTCTTTTTTCTTTTTCTTTTTTTTGACAGGCAGAGTGGACAGTGAGAGAGAGAGAGAGACAGAGACAGAGAGAAAGGTCTTCCTTCCGTTGGTTCACCGTCCAATGGCCGCCGCGGCCGGTGCACCGTGCTGATCCAAAGCCAGGAGCCAGGTGCTCCCTCCTGGTCTCCCATGCAGGTGCAGAGCCCAAGCACTTGGGCCATCCTCCACTGCACTCCCGGGTCACAGCAGAGAGCTGGCCTGGAAGAGGAGCAGCCGGGACAGAATCCGGTGACCCAACTGGGACTAGAACCTGGTGTGCCAGCGCCACAGGTGGAGGATTAGCCTAGTGAGCCACAGCGCTGGCCGTGAGTCTGCATTTCTACCAGCTGTATTTGCCCACAAACTCACTAGGAGAGCATCTTCTTACACTTTTAGATTTTTCCAAACATGGATGGAAAGTAGATCTTAATGGAGCTTTCGTTTGCTTGTCCATCACAAAAAATCTTGCATAAATTTATGAACCATTTGTACTTTTTGTGAATGCTCAATTCCAGTCCTTCACCTACGTTTTACTGGATTTATTGGTTTTCCATATTTTCAGGTTGTAGGAGCTCTTTATATAGGAAGGAGATATGAATTGCAAAGTTTTTTTTCTTATTTATTTATTGACTTTGCTATGGTAGTTTTTCCCCTCTAGAAGCCTTTTGGTTTTTACACAGTAAAAGAAAATTGTAATGGCTTCCAGATATTAAAATTATAGGAAGGCCTTCTCTACTTCAAGGTTCCATAGACATGTATCCTTGTTTTCTTGTGCTATTATAATTTCATTTTTCACATTTAAGTTTCATTGCTTTGGAGCATGTCCTCATGTACAATGTGATGTGTGGAACCAGCTCTGTCTTTTTTTTTTTTTTTTTTTTTTTTTTTAAATTTAGTTATTTGACAGCACCAACGCCGCAGGCAGAGAATTAACCTAGTGAGCCATGGCACCGGCCCCCCAGCTCTGTCTTTTGGGGATGGCTGCCCATGTGTCCAGCACCATATATTAGCAGTATGGACGTGCATCTCCACTGCAAGAAGACGCCGGCTCTAGGCCCCCGGGTCTGTTCCCAGGCTCCATGCCTGTGGCCGTCTGCTCACTACTTCAGTTAGTACGGCTTTGTAACGCGTTCCTCCTGGAGGCTCCTCCCTGCTCATTGTTGTTCTCCCCAGTAAATGTCACACTTAGCTTGTCTATTGCCCGGAAAGCGGGTAGGTGACTTATTAGGATTATGTTAAATTCCTATTTTTTAAAAAAAATAATTCATTTGTGCAGTATTGATTTGAGAGAGAGAGAGACCCCATCCACTGAGTGGCTTCCCAAATGCCCACAACAGCTGGGACTGGGCCAGGGCTGAAGCTGGGAGCTGGGTCTCCCTCGTGAGTGGCAGGAACCCACCCGTGCTGCTTCCCGGGGTCTACTTTAGCAGGAAGCTGGAGTCAGGAGCTGGAAGCAGAAACCAAACTCAGGGGCTCTGATGTGGGATCAGGGGTTTCAGCCACTGGGCCAGACCCCCCGCCTTTCCTCCAGAAGTTTGCTGACTCCTTCACCCCTTGGCTTCCCTAGCTACACAGTGGGGCTCTTGGTTTGCTCTCCTGATCCTATTTTCCAGACGTCTGCGGGGCCTCCCTTCCCCCCACATCATTATATCTGAGGACATCTGCAAAACCTGTAGGGGTAGACATTGTTTCCTGCTGGGCTCCTGGGGTCCCCTCTGTCATCACCAAGTGGTGCAGGCTGATTAAACCGAGGACAGCACACAGCGAGAGCGAGTGTGTGTGTGTGTGTGTGTGTGTGTGTGTGTGTGGAGGGGGCCGTTGAAGGACTAACCCACTGAACACACCGCCATTGAGGCCCTGGGCAGAGAGGGCGTTGCAAGCTGCTAGGTAGCCTCTGTCCTCCAGTAGGCCACTTTAGGGAAGGTGCATAACCCCATAGCGTTCTGCCAGGAAGTTTGACCTTTCTTTGATGAGGGAGCCAGCCCCAGGGAAAGACAATGGGCTTCCATCTGAAGTCACCCTCTTCCTACGCTTGCTGCCTGCTAGCCCACCCCCACCCCAACCCCAACCTGCCTCCCAAGAATGGGAGCAATGGAGCCAAGAGGCTCCCGGGGGAGCTGGGCGTGGGAATCCCAGTGCCCACCAGGAAGACCAGGACCCTGCCCTACCTTCTCCCTTTTCCTTGCAGAGCCATGATGAGGCACTGCAATTTGAACACCCCCAACAGCAAGGTGTGTGGGAAGAGTTTTTGGGCGCTCCCTGTGGCCACCTAAGTCTTCAGTACCTGAGGTCCTGCAGCAGCGTCTCTGCTTTTTCTCTTTCTAGAAACTCACTTGCATCCCTAGGCGGTGACGCAGGGGACGTGGCAGCCCAGAATGCGGCGAGGAGCGCTTGGTTGCAGACGTGTTTCTGTTTGCTGTCCAGCGCCATTGCCGCAACGAGTGGATTAGCATAAGCCAGGCAGGCAGGGTCTGTGGGTATCTTTGCCTCACCGTCCCGTAAAATTTGGAAAGGGCTCAGGGAATCAGCCACAGCTCTCGTTCAGGGCAGGTGTCTTCTTGAATGGGGAGGAATCCCATTAGAGAGAATCCACGTGGTCTGTTCGTTGTCGACTTAGTTCAGAAACTTCTACTCCAAAACGCGTCCAAGCCCGCAGATTCTCAGGTGTCTGTGACGTCACCTCTACCTGACAGCTCTGCCTTCTTCTTGGAGATCTGGCCACATTTCCCAGCCTCCCTCTAAATCCCATTTTCAGAATTGTTTGATGCTTAAGTTCCTCCCGGGAGTGGTCGGCTTAGAGAGCGTGGGCCATCTGCCAAGCTCCGAGCTCCGAGCTGCCTGGTGGGGCAGGGACACACAGGCCCCAGGGTGTGGCCCGGGTGCCTGCCTCTCACCTCTGCATCAGTGAAGATGGGAGCATCATGGCTTGTGCGCCGGTTTCCTGGGTGCCTAGGACGTTCATGTGGCTTCCAAGGTCTTCCAGCTTTGTGCTCACAGGTAGCTGTGTCCAGGAAGAGGGGAGCCGCCGGGGCTGAACGCGATGGCCACACAGCTCGCGGTGCCTCCTGCAGGCAGGAGGATAAAACAGCTGACATCTGTGTAGGGCGTGGGAATCCCACTACACTGGAAGCCTCTGATAAAGTAAACCAAAACATTTCATTAAAATTCATTTCCTTTTCTCACATCTTACTGAAAACAAAAAAATATTTCAACCTTGGCATAGCCACTGAATTATTCATCTGAAAATTCGAAACCAAAAAACACACAGAATTCGATGCTGCACGGCCCGTGTGCCCTGCCCTTTCTGCCGCGAGGCTGGGCCCTGCTCTGCCCGCGTGCCCATGCTGCGGGGTGCACGCCCGCTCTCGGCCTCCTGCAGAAGCAGCCTGGACACCAAGCATGGCTCCCAGACATTGGGGAGCCCTGGACATGCACAGCTCACAGGGACGGGGGGAGCCCGGCTGCGGTACACCAGGGAGGAGCGGGCACAGCACAGGGAGGAGACCTCTCAGCTCCTCCAAGCAGGGGCTGCCAGGAGGAGAGCCCACGGGCCGCCATGGTCCTGTGGCCAGGTGACATCTCCTGGGAAACCCCACGGCTGCCTCTGTCCTCCGCTCTCAGAGGCTGATGCTGAACGGGCGCACCAGCACCCTGGGGTGCTCCTGGCACGTCCACTGGGCAGTGTCTGGAGTAGGGGAAGTTAGGGACCTGCGACAGGATGTCCTCTATGCCACTTGGAGTTGCTCAGTAGGGACCTCTCTTCCAGTTCACGGCTGCTGTGCTGCTCCCTCCAACCACAGGGCACTGGCTTCACAGCTGGGGCGGAGACTTCCTGCCCAGGGCCAGCTCTGCAAAGGCTGGGGGCTGGGGATCTGGCTGCTCCTTGTGGCTGCGGCCCCTCCTCCGTCTACCCAGGCTCCCCCTGGGGCCCATCCTGCTGCTGGTAGGCAGGGACTTTTGCAGCCCCTGCGTCTGCAAGGGACCAGGCTTTCTGACAGCCTTGTGGGCATGAGAATTCTTGGGGTGTTGAGGGAAGGGAATCTTAGAAATGAGGCTGCCCTGGGCAGCCCGGGGCACGTGGCGGCTGCACCTCTTCTCAGCAGCCTGGGAGCATTCCCGTCCAACTAGTCCCCTGCCTTTTCCTTTCACTTGTTTCCTAGGTTTCTCCTTCATGAGCCTCACTAATTTCAGTGCCTGCAAAGTACTTTGTGAATAACAATTGAGACTCCTTGTGCAAAAACCTCAATACTTTGGGAAGTTCAAGGTTAACAGGGTGGCGCAGCCACAACAAGAAACATCCACACGTACTGAAGGCGAGAACTGAGGACCCAGACCTGGCTTCGTTTCTGCAGAAACACTGCCCCCTACCCCACCCCAGCCAGAAAGAATGGCCTAATTATTCAGTGTGACTGTCAGTGTCAATCAGAACATCCCAAGGAGGCTTCTCTACTGCGCTGAGTTGCATAAATGAAGCCTAAGGGAAAGCGAGATCCCAGCTTCATCTGAAGCACGCACCCCTGGGTGCATTCAGGACTGCGAGAGGAGGATTCCGAGTGTGCAGTCCTTGAAAACCGAGATGGGCACCAGGTGGGTTGGCCACAGTACCTGGAGGATTTCCAGGAGGGAGACTCGGAGCAGGAGGGGGAGGGAGAGGGTGGGAGAGGCATGAGTGGGTGCCCAAGTACCCCCCAGGGACAGGGGTGAGGGAGCCCATCAAGACTCAGATAATGGACTGCACATCACGCCACGGTCCTGGCTGAGGGCTTTGTCTTGGAGCCTAGTTTTGTCTTTTGTCCACTTTCTTAGGAACTTAGCAGCCGTGAAAGTCGAGCTTGGTCCAGGCTGTGGGCGGATGTGGCTGAAACTATGAGTTGTCCCTCTGTGTCCACTCTCCTTTGCCTTTGCAGTAATGAAGCATCTGACTTCTGCTGGGGTATGTGAGTTCCTGAAATAAAAGCTACATTGCTCAGCCTCCCTTGCAGCTATACGTGACCAGGTGACAAGCTCTGGCCAATGGGAGATAAGCAGAGCTGCAGGGCAATTTCTGTTGCAGCACCACCATCCTTTACCCCTCCCCTTTCCTCCTCCCCACCTCCCCATCCTCTTCCCAGAGCTCCGTTATCGTGCATTTAATGTGAGCCAAGCATCCTATGAGGCAAGTACTCTTTTTAAAAATTTTAAAGAATAATAGAATTATTTGAAAGGCAGAATGGAGAGAGAGAGAGAGAGATCTTCATCTTCTGGTTCACTCTCCAAATGCCTGTAACAATCAGTGCTGGGCCAGGCTGAAGCCAGGAGCTCAGGACTCCACCTGGGTCTCCCACGTGCGTGGCAGGAACCCCAGCACCTGAGCCATCACTGCTGCCTCCTAGGGTGTGCATTAGCAGGAAGTGGGTCAGAATCGGGGTTTCCAGGGCTTGGACCAGGCACTCGGATGTGGGATGGCAAGGACTTGAGCCCTGCGCCACAGCGCCCACCCTTGAAGGAAGCATCCATGCTGTCTCTGTTCTAGAGCAGAGGAAACCAAAGCCCCGTCTCTGTTCTGTTTTCTTTTGCTCCATCCTCTGTCTGGTGGATGCAGACATCCAGACCCAAGCGAAGGCAAGTTACCCAGCAGGGGTGACTTCCACCCTGGGTTTGCTTCCGGGCTTCTTCAGGTTGCCAGCGAGGCCGCAGCTCTGCTGGCTGTCACTCATGACCAAGGACAAGCCCCGGGGGTGACATACCATGGGGCTGCCAGGATCCTGGTGGAGCCGTCTTCCTTCTCCGGCACACAGCTAGACCCGGTCCCCGGCCACCCGGGGGCGTAAGCCCATTTCTGGACAATCCGATCTGCACGGAGTTGGTGTGTGCCGCTCCCAGGGTGGTCCACGCCTCCTCCTCTCTGCTCTCCCCCTTCACCTGGATTCCCAGGCTCTGGGGAATGGCAGAACCACACGGAGGAACCTGTGTCCCCAGCCCTCAACTCCTTTCTTCCTCTCTTTTTAAAAAAGATGGGGCGGCGTTGTGGCACAGTAGGTTAATCCTCCACCTGAGGTGCCAGCATCCCATATGGGAGTCGGTTCTAGTCCAGGCTGCTCCTCTTCCAGTCCAGCTCTCTGATACAGCCCGGGAAAGCAGTAGAAGATGGCCCTTGTACCTGCGTGGGAGACTGGGAAGAAGAACCTGGCTCCTGGCCTCAGATTGGCACAGCTCAGGCCATTGTGGCCAATTGGGGAATGAACCAGTGGAAGGAAGACCTTTCTCTCTGTCTCTCCCTCTCACCGTCTATAACTCTACCTCTCAAATAAATAAATAAATAAAATAGTAAAACATTTAGTTATTTAAAAGCAGAGTTACAGATGGAGAGAGAAAAGTTAATCAATCTTCCATCCTCTGGCTCAATCCAACAAATGGCCACAACAGCCGGGGCTGGGCCAGGCCAGAGCCAGGAGCTAGAACTCCACTGCGTCTTCTCCATGAGTGCAGGGGCCCAAGCACTTGGGTCATCTTCTGCTGCTTTCCCAGGCCATTAGCAGGGATCTGGTTCGGAAGTGAGGCAGCCAGGACTCAAACCAGTGCCCACATGGGATGTCGGCATTCCAGGCAGCGGCTTAACCCGCTGTGCCACAACACTGGCCCTCTGAACTCATTTCTTTTACAAATCCACACTAGGGCTTGCAGTGGGCAGGCAGGACCCACATGGAGGGAAGGCGGCTACTGAAGAGACTGTGGTCACAGGCTATTGCACAGCCACCAGGAACGACCCATTGCACTGAGGCATCAACATTCGCAGGCCTGTTTGTCGGCACTGATCCACACGGAAGCAGTCCTCAAGGCCACTGCGGAACACACTGGCCCTGCCACTCCGTGAGGTGTGTAGCTCATCCAAGTAACCGAGCCTCTCTGTACTGTGATGTCTTCATCCTGACCTCCTAGGACCACGAGCATTCAGAGGCTATGAGCACGTGTGGCGCACAGCGGAGTTAATGAGGGAGCCAGGAGACTCCGATTAGCACAGGGACGGCCTCCTGCCCTCGTGTATCTGGTCTCTCCTTGTGGACCAAGAGCTTAGCGGGCTGGAAGCTTTGCACCAGATACAAGCACTTCCTGCTAAACCCAGCCCTTGGGGTGCTCAGTCTGAGGCTGCAGGCTCCCAGGCTGCTGTGTGGCCTCGGGCCAGGGCAGGGAGTCGTTGTGTCTCAGTGGATAAGTCTTTGGGGCTCATGCTCAGCCTCCGAGCCATGGGGGGCATCCCTGGTGGACAGAAGCCTGGGGCTGGACCTGCACATTTGTTATCAGAAAGCAAACTTCTGGGGCATAGCGGGGCACTCCGGCCCCGGTTTTAAACGTTTCGTGCTGAGTTGTTTATCAGCCCAGTCTGTGTCTGAGGCACATCGGGGTCTCCTCTCTGGTGCGCTCTCTGCTTTCCCACCGCACGTCCTCCCTGTCTCTCCATCAACGCTGACTTCCCACCAGGCTCCCAGCTCCGGCCACTTGGATACGGCAAATCTTCCTCCTCCTCTTGCAGATGTTGCTTTTAGTGGTTTTTTTTTTTTTTCCCAGTTTCACTTGAAAGGTAGTTAGAGAGAGAGAGAGAGAGAGAGAGAGAGATCTTCCATCCCCTGGTTCACCCCCTACACAGCCACAATAGCTGAAACTGGGCCAAGCCAAAGCCAGGGCCTGGAAATCTGGGTCTCCCACATGGGTGCAGGGGACCAACTTATGGGCCATCCTCCAAAGCCTTCCCAGGCGCATTAGCAGGGAACTGGCTGGGAAGTGGAGCAGCCAGGACTTGAACCAGGGCTCACTGGGGACTCAGCACTCTGCTCCCTACAAGGAAACATGGCCACAGCCCCTCCCTGTTTTTTATTTATTTTTTTCCCCCGCAGTGTGATGATTGTGCACTTTCTCACATCCCAGAGGCACTTAGAACCATATCTTGTCTTTGAAGACTGCTTCCCATTTAATTGCAAATCCAAAAACCAGTGTAACCAATAGGGAAGCAGCCACCACATGGCCCCACGGGGGCCTGACTTATGCTTTTTATATCCACTGGGAGAGCAGAGGAACAAGGAGTGTCCGTAAATAAAACTGTGGCCAGCCTGCCTGTGAGAGCGGGCATCCACCTTTAGCAGGTGCACACCCTGAGCTCACACCAGCCCAGGGAGCTGAGCAGATGTGGGGGAGCTACCAGAAGGAAGCAGCCAGGGCCACCTCCCACCAGCTCTTCTCCGGGAATCCACTCCCCAGCAGTGCTCCAGTGTAACTAAACACTGCACCAGGATCAGAGTGGCCGTGTTAATGAAGGTTCATCTGTGTCACCACAGTGACAAGCAGTCTGTGCACAGCTGAATTCAGGGGACATCCCAAGATGTTCCATCCTTGGAAGGAGGCAGCCGAGGAATTGTGTTTCTGCTCTAAGTTTCCGTACGGAGGTCTCCGGGCTGAGCTTAGCACAGTCAGCATTCCCTTCTTCCTTTGATTGTGTGTCCATGGGAGAGAGCAAGCTTGTTTCTGTGCCTGATGTGGTGAACAAAATGATACTGTGTGCAATGAGAAGAAAAGGAAAATAAGCAGCCCTTATGAATGTGCCAACGGGAGCAGCATTGGTGGCCAGGGTGTGGTTTTTGTGAAATGAAGGCATGAATACGAGGGCCCAAATTATTGCTTTTGATGGACGAAGTATGGTGCATGGGAGAGAATGCTGCAGGGTGATGCTGGCTGTGTCTCAAGGCAGCTCTGGAAACAAATATAGAAATTCCTGCGCACACGGTGTTGCATAACAAATCGTTAGGAATAATGCTGAGACCTTCTTGGGGAGAGCTGGAGGTGAGCCACTTTGTTTCGTGTCACTCTATATGAGGGATCGACAAAGCACAGCTTAAGGCCACATCTGGCCTACTGCTCGTTTGTCTAAATAAAGTTTTATTGGAAAGGAGCCACGTGCATTGGCTCCCATGCTGTTTGTGGCCACTTTCGTGCTACAGTAGAGCTGAGTTTCGACAGAGACCACATGTTCTGCAAGGCCTGAACTATTGACTCCTTTGGCTTTTACAGGAAAAGCTCACCCACCCTTGCTTTGTTCAGAGAAGGTGGCGGTGAGCTGGAGTGGGGGGAGAGAGTGACGTGTGAGGACGCACAGTGGGGGCTGCGTTCTTGTTAGGAGGTGGGTTCTGGTGTGAACAGGGAGAGGAGAGGGTTATGTGCGCTGATTCCTTCTTTAATAAGCAGGCTTTGCAGAGTGTAAATCCAAGTGGAAATGCTTGGGCACAAAGAGAAATTACCAGGTAGGTTTTTATAGCGGTATTAAACATTGTACCCACTCATGGGATCTCTGACTCACAAGTAAATCCTGGCAAAATCAAAACTACAGTGGAGCTAACAGCCCTCCGGAAGTTCAACCATGAGAGGGAAGAGTTCTCGTGGCCTCTTAACAACCAAGGGAGGTGTTTGTAAAAAGAAACTTTAGATTGGTTTTAACTGACATATAACAAATAGTACTTTTTTATAGGGTATCATGTGATGTTTCTATATGAGTATATACTGCATAATGTCCAATCAGCAAAAACATGTGCATCTCCTCAAACATTCATGTTTCTCTATAGTAACAACGTCCAAAAGCCTTGAATGACTGGGTATTGAAATCAGCTGGGTGGGGCTGGCATTGTGGTGTAGCAGGTTAAGCCACAGCCTGTGGCGTCAGCATCCTATATGGGCACTGGTTCAAGTCCTGGCTGCTCCACTTCCAATCCAGCTCCCTGCTAATGTGCCTGAGAAAGCCACAGAAGACGGCCCACGTGCCCGAGCCCCTGCCATCCGTGCTGGAGACCCGGATGGAGTTCTGGGATTCTGGTTTTTGCCTGGATTAGCCCTGACTTGTCACAACCATTTTGGGAGTGAACCAGCAGATAGAAAATCTCTCTCTCTTTCTCTTTCTGTCTGTCTGTCTCTCTCCCTCCCCCTCCCTCCCTCAGTCACCCTGCTTTTCAGTTTTTTTCTATCTTTTTTTATTTATTTTTTTTTATTTTTATTTTTTTGACAGGCAGAGTGGACAGTGAGAGAGAGAGACAGAGAGAAAGGTCTTCCTTTGCCGTTGGTTCACCCTCCAATGGCCGCCGCGGCCGGCATGCTGCGGCCGGCGCACCGCGCTGATCCGATGGCAGGAGCCAGGAGCCAGGTGCTTTTCCTGGTCTCCCATGGGGTGCAGGGCCCAAGCACCTGGGCCATCCTCCACTGCACTCCCTGGCCACAGCAGAGAGCTGGCCTGGAAGAGGGGCAACCGGGACAGAATCCGGCGCCCCAACCGGGACTAGAACCCGGTGTGCCGGCGCCGCTAGGCGGAGGATTAGCCTAGTGAGCCGCGGCGCCGGCCTGCTTTTCAGTTTTTAAAAAAATGATAATCAAGCAGCCAGGTTCTGTGACTCTCCGGGCTTGGTGCAGAGGCCAGCACCAGCAGTTTGGCCACAAACAGGGCTCAGAACCCACTGGAGCGTCTTTCTCGGGCCGGAGGGGCTTAGTGCCCAGCGGGCTCATCCTGTGAGGCTGGTGCCTCCCTGTACATGGTCCTCCACCAGGCTGGCTGACAAGCAAGTGCTGGCCGCAGATTACACTGGGGATCAGGCTCTGAATCTTGACGGGCAGAGGGTGAGCCTGCTCTGGGCAGACACTGGTTCCCGTGACACTGAGAGAGCGCGCTTGCCCAGACAGCCTGCGTCTCCGTTCACAGCCATCCAAAAGTTGATGTCTGGCCCCGAGAGTCCCTGCTGCTTCCCCTTGGCCCACCTCGGTGAGAAGGGGGCCCATGCACAGCCCTGTGCTCAGCGGCGACAGCAAACGCCCTGCCTCGGAGCATCTGGGGCCAACCCCTTTATGCGTAGGACGATCGTAGGCTGTTATCAGCCCCATTGTACAGATGAGCCCCAGCAAGGACAAGCAGCTCCCCTGGGGTCACCCAGCTAGTGAGGGTAAAAGCCAGGCGGGCTAACTCCATTGTCCAGGCTTAGAAAAAGAAGTTTTAGTGGACCTCAGGGCCATGGAATGGGACGTGACACACTCCCTGATGTATGGGCTCCCTTTCGTGTTGCTTATTGATTTAAAATTGCTTTAATTTATTTGAAGGACAGACAGAGATCTTGCATCTGCTGGTTCACACCCCAAATGCCCACAAAGGCCAGTGCTGGGCCAGGCCGAAGCCAAGAGCTGAGAACTCCACCCAGGTCTCCCACGGGAGTGGCAGAGATCCAGCTTCTTGGACCATCACCTGCTTTCTCCCAGGGTCTGCGTTAGCAGGAGGGGGGAATGGGGAACAGGGCCAGGGCTCAAACCCAGGTGCTTGAATATGGATCACCGGCATCTCAATCACTGAACGCCACCCCGCCCTTTTACTCATTGAACTAATCAAGGACAACTCATTTGAAGCACTCACATCTGGATAGCTTTAGTCTGGGCTCCCACAGAAGCAGACCCTGGGACAGGGAACTGGGGTGCGTTTGGAAGGTGGAGGGAAATCAGCCAGAGAGAAGGAAGTGAGACAGGCACAGAGGCATCAAAGGCACATCCCTAGGCAGCAGCAGTGAGGGCTCCTGCAGCTTAGTCCTGGGGACAAACCCTGGGAAACGCGATTCAGATTTGCCCAGGGCAGCCCAGAGGCCGGGACACGGTGAGGGTGACGGTGGGTGGGATTTATACACCAACCCCAGTCAGTTATAGAGGGACAGGTTCTGGGGAGGGAGGGGACAGGAGGCCAGGGATGCAGACTGATGACTGCAAGTCATCCACGAAAGCAGGGCCTGGGGCAGTGTTGCTGAATTTTATTTTAATCTTTGCCACCACCAGGGGATGTTTAAACAGGTTTGCCAAATTGCCACAGCCCGTGAGATTTTCATGCTGAAGGTTAATGTGTATGTGTGCGTACTGCGTCCTTACGGAGGGCCCCGAACATCATCGCTGGCAGGAGTCTGGGGTGGCACTGCCCTGTGGAGGACGCGTGGTCCCTGTGTCCTGGTGGGGGCAGGACGTATCCGATGTCTGTGCACAGCTTCCTGCCCTCCCTGTCCCTGCTCACTGCAGCGACTTGTTGCCGGGGAGGTGAGTCCACAGGCGCAGTGCCAGGGAGGACAGACCACAGGTGCACTGCTGGAGAGATGACCAGTCTGCAGGTGCACTGCTGGGGATGTGCAGCCACAGGTACAGCAGCCCCACCACGTCCACACCGTCCTTCTGGGCTGCGGAGCTGTGCAGAGAGGAGAGGGAGGCACGGGACAGGGGAAGCAGATGACGCTTCCGTAACCCATCGCAGTGGAGACGAGGCTGTTCCCAGGGGTCCGGAGGCAGTTGCAAGTCCCCCTCCCCCATGGAGCCGCTGGGCCGCCTTGGTATTTCTGGCTGCCAGGGCAGGTGTTGCCGAGGACGTGAGCATCCCTCTCTGAGCCCGAGTGCCACCACCATCTCGCACCCATGTCAAGCTTGCTTCTCCTGCTCCTGCGCTGAAAAACAGCTGAACAGATGGAGGCTGACACCTTTCTCAGGAATCCTGGAAACCCACCAGCCTACCCACTGAGGCACGAAAAACCAGAGAGAGAGAGAGAGAGAGAGAGAGAGAAGGATCTGAAAATGTGGTGTAGAGAGGAAACTGGGCGCAGCAGGATGAGCCCCAGAGCCTCCTGCCCCGCCTGGCTGCTGCACAGCGTTCTGCATGTGTTCTCAGAGCCGGGAGCCTGGGAGCAGGGCCCCGCCCCTGCCACCTCCTAGGCAGCAGGTGCAGCCCCAGCCATGAGGCCGAGAACCCCGCGGGTCACTTGGGAGGCTCCTTCTCCCAGGGTTCTTGAGATGACTGAGAGTAGAGTTTTCCGAATTCATTTGCTTGCCTTAAAATAACAGAATTTCTTGCAGGTGAAAAATGAAGCTTAGGTTATAAACAAATCATGGAGAAAGTGAGGAGAGGGGAAGGAAGCCGACACCATGGGCTGCACCTGCTTTGCCCTTCAGAGAGCAAAACACACTGCAAACCCATAGCTGGACTTCAGCGCTCAGGTCCAGCCAGGAACACTGCCCCCTGCTCTTTCCTTGATGGGATATGGAAAAAAATCGAGAATGCCTCGTGGAGAGAGGGAAAGATCTCAGCTCCAGCCACCGAGTCACAGTTAGGGACGCTAGGAAGGGTCCTTGCAGGTGCACAAGGAATATGTGCATTCTGAAAAAAAACTGTGTGGGATTTCAAAAAATCTTGCACCAAAATAAACCTGCTTTTAAATTCCATTTCCACAGACTTTTTGAAGTGTCCCTGTATAGATGTTCTTTTGTGCCACACAGTTCCTGATTTCTTAAAATACATGGAGGCCATATTTATAGCACATAACGCAAGGCACTAGGCCAAATTCCTTCGCCCTTTTGTTAAACGTGAGGCAAAATATCTATAGGACATCTGTCCTGGCAGCAGACTCCTCTGTCTGTCAGCCTCAGGGACTCCGTGTGCTGTTCCCAGGCACTGCTGCTCCAGCTTGTCATTCTCCACAGTTTCGAGGTCTTGGGGCCAGAGAAAGCCTTACAGGAGCAGGAGGGAGTCCTGGCCCACAGGCTGCCGTTCTAGGGCCAGCGGGGTCTGAGCGAGCAGCAGGCCCGGCCACTTGCTTGACTGGTGCTCAGCTTCCAGGAAGCCTATGAACTTGTTTAGGGTTTGACCAACAGGTGGGCAGCAAGAATGCAGACTGCCGCCCTCCACACAGATGCCCTCCTGCACAAAATGAGAAAACAGCCCACTGGGGCACCAGACAGCCAGCAGAATGGGAACCTAGGGCATAAGTTGGCATTTTAGCAGCTTTGAGAGCAGAATATTGGTGGTCGGTGTTGCATTATGGGTAAAGCCGCCGCCTGCAGCGCCCGCATCCCATGGGCACCAGTTCTAGTCCCAGCTGCTCCACTTCTGATCAGGCTCCCTGCTTATGTGCCTGGAAAAGCAGCAAAGATGGTCCAAGTCCTTGGGCCCCTGCACCCACGTGGGAGACCCAGATGAAGCGCCTAGCTCCTGGCCTCACCCTGGCACAGCCCTGGCCATTGTGGCCATCTGGGGAGCGAACCAGCAGATAAAAAAACTCCATCTCTCTCTGTCTCTCCTTTTCTCTCTGTCACTCTTTCAAATAAATGAATAAATCTTAAAAAAAAAAAAAACAACTGCAAGACATCTAGCCAGCACTGTAGAAAGCAAGGGAAACAGTGGCGTGAAAATCGGCAGCACAGAGTTAACTTTGTATTTGCCCAGTGAGACATGGTCTGTGGAAAGAAGATCAGGGAGCCCTGTGGCTGTCTCTCCACTCCAAAAAAAACAAAACAAAACCCCAAACTCAAAACCAAAAAATCACAACCACATACCTGAAAAGTCGGAGAAGTTTCATTTCAGGATTGAAAGGGGACTTTACGTGTGTGCAGGGGACACAGTCATGCCTAAGAAAGTCAGACTATAAACCACAGGTGGAAAGAGCGGTCAACAGCCAGCCGCGAAGCCTCTGCTGCAGAGGAAGGTGCGGGGCAGGGATTGCCAGGCACACCTGGCCACGTGTCTGTTCACCGGAGCAGGTGTAGGCAGAAGGCTGGGACCCCTGGGATGGCAGAACCCCAACTGGAGATGTGTGAGATGGTCTTTTGGGATCTGGAAAGGAAATGCTAGACATTGTTTTCGTTTTTATGTGCCATCTATGATTTTCATCACTGCAGTTGTCACCCAGCACCCAGGGGAATTTGCTCCAGAACCTGAAAGTACATCAAACTCAGATGCTCAAGTCCCTTATACAAAATCCTTGAAATCCATGCAAATGCAGGGTTTTCAGAAAGTTCACAGACAATGCATATCTTGAGAAAACGTATGCGTGGATTTCAAAACGTTTTTGCTCCAAATTAAACATATCTATTCATTCCATGTTCCATGAAACTCTTGAAGTATCCTTGCATTTGCATATAGCATATACTCATCCTCCTGTACATTTATTTATTTATTTGAAAGGTAGAGTTACAGAGGGAGGGGGAGAGGGAGAGGGAAAAGGACAGGGAGAGAGAGAGAGAGAGAGGTCTTCCATCTGTTGGTTCTCTCCTCAAATGGTCGCAATAGCCAGGGTTGGGTTTGGTCTGAAGCCAGGAACTCCATCTGAGCATTCCATGTGGGTGGCAGGGGTCTAAGGACTTGGATCATCTTCCATTGCTTTCCCAGGAGCAGGAGCAGGGAGCTGGATCAGAAGTGGAGCAGCAAGGACTCGAAGTGGCCCTCGTACGGAATGCCAGCCTCACAGGCGGCAGCTTAACCTGCTGCACCACAATGCCGACCCCTCCTACACACATGAAATCATCTCTTTCGATTACTTGTAATACCTCATCTGATGTAAATCTATGTGAATGGTGGTTATACTATATTGTTTAGGAAATATAAAAATCACAAGATAAAAGTCTGCTAGCTATGACCTCAGACTGCAGCACTTTGAGAAACTTAGCAGACACAAACGCAAATTCTCTTGTGAGACTGCTCCTTCCTTCTAGATCTGAAATTATTCCTACCAATAATTTTTAGTGATGAAAAACAGCACATAAATAAAAGTAGTCATGCCCATAGGAAAATAGTGAATAAGAGAGTCAGAGCAACATAAATTAGAAACATTCAAGAACTCGTATGTTGGGATTGTGAAACACAGATCATAAAACAAGCATACTTATTATGTTCAAAGATTAAAGATAGCCTTTAAAAATATTTATAGAGGAGTAGGAGTTGTGGCACAGCAAGTTCAGCTGCTTCTTGGAACACTGCATTCCATATTGGAGTGCCAGGTTCAAGTCCTTGCTCCTCTACTTCTGATCCAGCTCCTTGGTAATGCATCCTGGGCAGCAGCAGATGGTGGCTCAAGTGCTTAGGCACCTGCCACTCACATAGGAAACTCAGGTGCAGTTCCTGGCCTCTGGCTCCACACTGGCCCAGCCCTACTGTTGCGGGCTTTTGAGGAATGAACCAGAGAATGGAAGATTCCCTCTCTCCCTCTCTCCCTCTCTCTCTCCCTCTCTCCCTTTCTCTCTCCCTCCCTCTCCCTCTCTCCCTCTCTCTCTCCCTCTCTCCCTCTCTCTCTCCCTCTCTCCCTCCCTCCCTCTCCCTCTCTCCCTCTCTCCCTCTGCCTTTTAAGTAGATGAAATTTTTTAACTAGAAAAAAAACCAATATTTTTAGAGAAGAGGAAAGTATAAAAAGTGACACAGATGATTTTAAAAGAACTAAGTAAGATTTCTACAAATGAAAAGTTCATACATTGAAATAAATATAGAAATATATTAATCATGGTCAAAGAGACAATTTAATGAAATGGAAGATATACTAGGACATTTTCCAGAATGCAGCAGAAGGAGATAAGAAGATTGAAAATGCAGAACAGAGGTTTTAGGATGCAGGAGATAAAATGAGAAGGTGAACAAATGTTCAAGCAGTCTCTGGAGAGATAATAGAGACAATGTTTCAGAGGCAGCATTTGAAGAAATTAGGGCTGATCATTCCATAATGAAGTCAATAGTTAATTCAAAGCAGAATAAATAAAAGACTTTCAAATCCAAACATAACATAATGAAACATCAGCACACACACAAATAGAAAATACTAAAGGAGCCAGAGTGAAAAGGTATACAGCCTTCCTGGGAGTGACAGACGGACAGCTGACTATCAACTGTCCCAGTGGAAGTCATAAAACAGTGGAATGACAGCAGCAATAGGATGAGCAAAAATGGCTGCTGACCAGAGCTGCTAGGGTAACAGCAAAACACACAAACTTTCAGAAACAAACAAGAGCTGTGACTTCATCACCAGTCAACTCTCACCAAAAGAAATTCCAAAGGCAGGGAAAAATGCATCCTGGAAAGAAGAAAGAGTGAAGAGGTGGGAATGCAGAACATCATAAACAAAGATCACACAAAGTAGTGACAGTGTTTCCTAAGGCTGAAGAGGAAAGACAGCGAGATGCTGGGGCAGTAAGCACTGACTCTCCATGTGATAACAAACAATGATTACTGCAGAGCTGGTGAGGAAACATCTCAAACCCCTAAAATACAAGTGGGTGTGTGGACAAGCCACCAATAACCCAAGACCTGAGGAAACAGACCAAGCCAGGAACCAAGACAAATACTAAAGAAGGTGAGCCAAGAAAACATGCCTTAAGTTAAAAAAAATCTTTAAATTTCAGAATAGCTTTAAATTTACAAAACAAAAGTTGTGAAATAGTACAAAGAGTCCCCCGCATTCCTTACCCCCAGCTTTCCTATTGTTAACATCTTATGTCTGTGTGATGTATTTGTCACAATCTGTAACCCACACTCTGCTTTCCTGTTGCTAACACCATGAATTAGTATGATTTTTTTTGTCACAACTAATGCTCTACACCTGGCTTCCCCTATTTGTTTAGTCCAAATTCCTTCCTAATATTTCTTAAAAACTATTTGAAATGTATTTAAAATATGTACCCATGAATATTAACTGAAAGGTATTAACATTGAAAGATCTATTGTAACTACTGGTTGTGAAAAAATGTTTAAATTTAAAAATTATTTGGGTATATTCAGAAAAAAAGAGAATGGAACTTGTAAGGGAAAAATATCACATTATCATTAGACTTTTTAGCAGTAGCACTTTATTATGCCAGAAAAAATATGCAACTATGTATCTAAGACAGTGTGTTACCAGGATTTAATATCCAGAAAAATTTAATTTCAAGTCTAGGAAATGAGCTACATATAAGATCTCAGGGAATATCGCTCCTCTGAGGGCTTTCCAAGAAATTTACTAGAGAATCAGCTCCAGGCAACAAAAATGACCCTCATCAGTGTGAGGGAAGATGGTGAGGATAAATTCACAGTGACCTGCACAGCTAAGGCTGAGTGGCGGCTGCAAGGCGGTGGGTGAGTGCAGATGCACTGGCCATGCAACTCTGACATTGTAGAGAGCAAGCTTGAAACATGCGGGCCCTTGCAGAAGACATTTGCAAAAGACATTTTTAATGTTTTAAATAATCAGATTGAGAGAGATGAGCATTTCAGGGTTTTTAATCCCACGTTTGTTGCATGTATAGCACAGGATAAAGCAAAGTCCTCATTATTGGGAAATTCTAATTGCATCAACTTCTGTGTTCTTGAGAACCAAGATTCGTGTTGTTGGAGAAAGGAGTTTTAGCTGTAACATAGAAGAGATTAAATAATATCTTGGTAGTTCTGAGTTGGATTAGAAGTATCAATATTGATTCATAAGATACTTTATATATATTTATATATATGTATTCAAGAAACGTGTGTATGTGTTCTCAGAAGTGTGTGTGTGTGTGTGTGTGTGTGTACTTAGTTCCACTGAAACAAAGCAAGGCTGATCTAGGGAAGGAGCACTCCTGGTACCGAGGTTGTATGTTCACAGATGTGTGCATTCAGGACTGCAGCCAGGACTTGACACACTGCCTGCACCCAGGCCTGGTGCAGGAGACAGAGGGGCGGCCCAGAGCAGGTTGCAGGTGAACATCAGGAGGCTGTGAAGCCCTCGGTTCATGTCAAAAGGACTCAGGAACCGACTGGAAGAGGTTCCCCCTGGCCAAAGTTGAGACACTGTGAGCTGCAGTAAAAATAATGTTTAAATTCACGAGTCTACAGTAATGCTGAAAAAAATTAGCAAAAGAACTGGTCACCCCCAGAAAATGATAGGGAACCAGTCCATTATCTTGAGAAAGTGGTGGATGAGTGAGAAGTCCAGCATTTGCCCTGTCTATTCCGTGAGCTCTGCTGCTGGCATAGTAGGAGCTTCTCCTTACGACAGCATTACAGCTGTTACATAATTACGACAGCAGCAAAGGGAGAATATGACCATTTTGCATCCCCAGTGCATTAACATAGACTTGGGGACACTAAGCTTCAGTGCCTGTGAACACCAAGACTGACGCCTTGGCAGGATGTGCCTCCTGCAGCCTAGCCCAAGGGATCAAACCCAAAGCTGATCCAGCGAAATATGGAGTGCAAATTCATACGTTCTACTATGGCGATGAAATCAGCAAATCCACACTGTGGGAAATGAAGCTATTCATCATCTAGCCCAAGTTCTTTAGAAAGAAACTACAAGGAGAAGAAAAGGATGGGAAGGGGGAGATTATAGATGAAAAAGTGTAAAAATACTTTTAAAATTGTTATTTAT
The DNA here is from genome assembly GCF_964237555.1 of Oryctolagus cuniculus. Classification (NCBI taxonomy): domain Eukaryota; kingdom Metazoa; phylum Chordata; class Mammalia; order Lagomorpha; family Leporidae; genus Oryctolagus; species Oryctolagus cuniculus. The sequence goes on from NC_091443.1 coordinate 8,815,325, forward strand.
TTTATGCATTTGAGAGAGAAATGGAGATTTTCCATCCATTAGTTCACTTCCCAAACACCTACAACAACCAGGAGTCAGGAGTTCAGTCTGGGTCTCCCATGGGGGTGGCAGGGACCCACCCGCTTGAGCCATAACCTATTCTAGTGGGAAGCCAGAAGAGGGAGCAGCCAGGACTCACTCGGGCACCTGCCTACCTGTGAGCTGGGTGTGGGTTTTCCCTGCCTTTGGACTCGGTCTAACACTTACCCCATCAGCTCTCCTGGGTCTCCTGCTGACTCGCTGGCAGAGATCGGGCTTCTCAGCATCCATAGTCACATGACCCTATTTAAAAATTTTATTGTTTTAATTTACAATTTTTATTTATTTCCATTTTATGTGAAAGGCATATAAGAGATAGATAGATGATAGGTAGATAGATAACTAGTTTGATCGATTTTCTATCTATTGGTCCACTTCCCAAATGCCTGCAACAGCCAGAGCTTGGCCAGCCTGAAGCCAGGAGCCAGGAATTCAACTCAGGCCTCCCACACAGGTGGCAAGGATCCAGCTACTGAACCATCAATTGCTGCCACCCAGAGTGCACATTCCTTGGGAACTGAATCAGAAGTGGAGCTGGTATGAGACGATGGCAACCCAAGGCATCCAAATACCACCCCTGAGCATATTGTTAATAATTATCTATTTATTTGAGAGCTAAAAGGAGATAGAGATAGATGATAGATACGTAGGTGATAGATAGATAGATACATACATACATAGATACATAGATAGATAGATACATAGATACATAGATAGATAGGTAGATACATAGATAGATAGATAGATAGATAGATAGATAGATAGATAGATAGAGCTTCCATTGCTGGTTCACTGGATTGGTTCAGGGCTGACCCCAGGAACCAGGAATATCATCCGAGTCTTCCATGGGAGGGGTGAGAAGCCAACTGCTTGGGCCATTACTGCTGCTCTCAGGGTCTGCATTAGCAGGAAATGAACGGAAAGTTGGAGACAGGTATTAAAGCACATATTAAACCTGTACCTGGAATGTGGCGTCTGTTACCACCAGTCCAGTGCCTGCCCCATAGCCTGCTTCTTACAGCAAGCATCTGGATCCATCCATCCAGTCACTGGCTGATCAACTGACTGATCAGTCTATCTATCCACTCTATCGGTGTGTGCATGTATATAAATATATATGGTTATACAGACATGCATTTTAAATCTCCTACTCATTCCGATTCCCTGAAGAATCGTAACTCAGGAATCCCCAGGAAATTAATACAAGGTAGGACTATCAGAAAGTGTACAATAATATGCCAATTAAACACAAATATATAAGATATAAATAGTCAAATGCTCCAGGGAAGTGACTGAATTTTAAAATTTCAACTATGTATTCTAAAGGAAAACATCTCAAACAAAAGGCCACAGAAACTGGGTTGCCTGTGTCCCACATCGCAGTTCCTGGGTTCCAGGCCCGGGGCAGCTCCTTCTTCAGCTTCCTGCTAGCGTGGACCCAGGGCTGCAGCTTCGATGCTCACGTGGGAGACCTGGAGCGTGTGCCTAGCTCCCAGCTGCGGGCCTGGCTGCTGCCAACATGCGGAGGGTGAACCAGTGGAACAGGAGTGCTCTCTTTCTCTCCCCACCCACAATAAATAAAAGCTAAAAAGTAAAGAAAAAAGAAAGAAATGGGTGACATGGCTCAGCTTAAGAAACAATTGAAATGAAAATGCTGGAGAAATGCCTAAAGGAAACAGATGTGGCCACATTAATATCAGACAACATGTTCTACGGTCAATAGTTTTATCAAAGATAAAATGATTACTCAATAATAATAAAAGATTTAATTCACTAGGACTGTTTAACAATTTAGAATGTGCAAGCACCTGATATTGTATGTTCAAAATATATAAAGATTGGCAAAATTATGCAGAGACGAGCAAATAGAGAGTTTTAACAAAATGAGTAAGTACCTTAAGATGATTCCTGGAATATTATCATATATTATAGGCTAGGACATAATATACAGATATATATATATATATATATATATATATATATATATATATAATGCCAGCACAAGCCAACCAAAGAAACGTAGAGAACCGAACCTTCTTACTCCTAGCATGAATTCTTAGCCACATTGCAAGATAAAAACTACAATGGCCTAGCCAGGCCTGAAGTCTAAGCAGTGTTACAATTTTCAAATATAGTCTTTTATTTAAAAAAATTTATTATTTATTTTTATTTGAAAGACTGAGAGAGAGAGAGAGAGAGATATCTTCCATCCCCTGGTTCACTCCCCAAATGGCTGCAATGGCTGGGACTGGGCCAGACTGAAGCCAGGAGCCAGGAACGCCATCTGGGTCTCTCACGTGGATGGCAGGGGCCCAAACACTGTTTTCCCAGGCACATGATCAGAGAGCTGGATTGGAAGTGGAGCAGCCAGATTCGAACTGGTGTTCATATGGGGTGCCGGTGTTGTCTGCACTCACTAAACTCGCTAGGTCACAACACCAGCCCCCAAATACAGTCTTTTAAATAAGGGTTCATATCCACTGTCCTTACTGGTGAACTTGGCCCTGCGTGTGCATTGCCCCTAGCAACACTTGCGAATGTTAATTGAAATCATCATGAATCGAACGCTTTCTTCTGCTTTTGTTAAGGATGCTGGACTGTCTAGGTTTCCATATGCGAGGAGGGGGAAGACTCCTGGTCCCCAAAGAAATTAGTGGGGAATGAGTCCTAAACCTCAGTGGAAAGCTAAACCTATAAACTTTCAAACCACCAAGTGTCAGAGAAGAGCCTCCTGGCCTAGGGACAGTATGGACTTCTGACACACGATGTGATGTGACTCAAGAAAGAAAATAATCAGTCAATCAAATTCCATCAAAATTTGAAACACCGTTACTAAAGTGAAGGGGCAAGCCATCAGGTGGGAGAAATGTTTTCAGTATAGTCTAATGATCAGATCCAGAATATATAAAGAACTCCTGTAAGTCAACAAGAAGAAGACAAATAGCCAACTTTTCACAGGCAAAATTCATGAACAAGCACTTCACGAAAGAAGATCTTTGCGTGGCCGATAACAGCTCACTCTGTTGCTACACATCAGGAGTTGCAAGTTAAAACCACCACCAAATATTAACAGACACCAGCCAGAGTGGTTACAGCAAAAACGGCCAAGGTCAAGAGTTGGCAGAGAGTCCAGCAACCGAGCTCCCACGAATCTCTGGAAGAAGTGCAGTCCTGGAAATCCATTTGACAAATTGCACCTACTGTATGAAACTCACACAAAAATGCTGATAGCTGCTCTATTTGTCATTGCCCCTAGCTGGAAGCATCCACATATCCAGTGGGGAACGAATAAACACGTTTGTAGATGTGACACTGGACGAGCACTACACAACGAGGATAAAGCAGGAACCAAGGATGCACACAGAAGCCTGATGTATCTCAAAATCTTGAGGAAGAACTGGCACAGAGATGCGTGCTTCCACTTGCAGGACTGGGAGAAGACAACGCCACCGTGTGACAAGAGGAGCAGGAGTCCATCGTGCGTGAGTTTAGAAGAGCGGACACCATGGCAGATTTCTCACTGGAAAGGGGCTTAAGGGAGCTTTCTGCAGCTCAAAGTTTTATATCTTGGTCATTGGATCAGCCAACTACTTAAGACTGGAACGTCTCAGTGACAGTAAATAAAATGAATGTCCAGCACTTGATGATTTTTCTAGCCATCTTTAAAGTAATGAGATATTCAAAATATGTAAAATATTTCATCAAATGTGATGATAATGATTTTAGAAGTATCTTCTAAGATTTGTGGTACAAAAAAGCAAATCTCACATAACACACGTGGATATTTGTTCTTTTGTCATGTCAAAATGGTAGTATGCGGTCAAGACAGAGACAAATGGAAGCAAATACAGCTAAGATACCCAGAACAATTGCCAAAGACTTAAAATGCAAGAATTAGACAAGCATGCAATATGAGACACGTGTTTCAGGGTTGGAAGCACAATGGGGCATTTTAGAAAACATGGACCAGGAGCTGGCGCTGTGGCGCAGTAGGTTAAACCTCCATCTGTGGCACTGGCACCCCATGTGGGCTGCTCCACTTCTGATCCAGCTCCCTGCTGATGGCCTGGGAAAGCAGTGGAGGAGACCCAAGTGCTTGAGCCCTTGGACATGTGTAGGGGACCCAGAAGAAGCTCCTGGCTCCTGGCTTCGGAACAGCCCAGCTCTGGCTGTTGCAGCCATTTGAAAGTGAACCAGCGGATGGAAAACCTTTCTTTCTGTCTCTCCCTCTCTCTGTCTGTAACTTTGCCTCTCAAAATAAATAAATAAATCTTAAAGGGGCCGGCGCTGTGGCATAGCGGGTTAAGCTGCAGTGCCGGCATCCCACATGGGCGCCAGTTCAAACCTTGGCTGCTCCACTTCCGATCCAGCTCTCTGCCTTAGCCTGGGAAAGTAGTAGAAGATGGCCCAAGCACCTCCCTCAGGCCCCTGCACCCAAATGGGAAACCTAGAAGAATCTCCTGACTTAGAATCAGCACAGCTCCAGACATTGCAGCCATTTGGGGAGTGAACCAGCAGGCGGAAGACCTTTCTCTATCTCTCTCTCACTGTCTGTAACTCTACCTCTTAAATAAATAAATAAATAAAATATTTTAAAAGATTAATTTGTAATTAAACAATAAAATCTGACTATGGTGTGGCAGGGGAGACACCAGGCCCAGATGACCTCATTCACTGGTGAATTTTATCAATATTCGAGGGGCCAGCACTGTGGCATAGTGGGTTAAGCTACCACCTGCAGTTCCGGCATCCCATGTGGGCACTGGTTGGAGTCCTGGCTGCTCCACTTCCAATCCAGCTCTCTGCTGTGGCCTGGGAAAGCAGTGGAAGATGGCCCAAGTCCTGGGGCCCCTGCACCCACCTGTGTGGGAGACCCAGAGGAAGCTCCTGGCTCCTGGCTTCAGATCGACCCAGCTCTGGCCATTGTGGCCAATTGGGGAGTGAACCAGCAGATGGAAGACCTCTCTCTCTCTGCCTCTCCTTCTCTTCTTGTGTAACTCTGACTTTCTCATAAATAATCTTTAAAATACAATAAATAAATCTTAAAAAAGCACATGGATCAGTTCATGGCATTTGTTGGATTTTATTTCAGTGATGAAAAACATAAGGAGATCAGTTGTTTGGAACCTATGTAAGGAAAGAGGTAATAAACAAGATGTATTCTCAATGAATGATTTTTTTAAAGATGATGTTTTGGGGGGAAATGGCGTCCATGTCACCGCAGCAGGGACGGTCACGTTGACCGCAGTTTTCCCTGAGACCTGGGGTGGGATTTTAGAGAGAACACTGCAAACGCAGAGCCGCACTGCGTGGTTCAGAGCAAAGAAAGGCAAGGAAGACACGGAAGGCCAGCGTGATGCCAGAGCGCAGCGTGTGGCCAATTTCATGAAAACAAAGTGTCTGCAGCCGAGTTGGATCTCTCCTGTGAGGTAGACGGCCAGGCAGCCACCTTAAGAAACAGGTGCTGTCCTTTTCGACAAAAAGGAACACACGACAGACTGGCTCCTTTTCCCGGGAGAAGCACTTCAGTCCCGCAGGCGAGGAGCAGGTGGAACTGAAGCAGGAGCTTCCTCAGGCCCTTCTATGTCACTAAAGGTGCTGCTTTGAACAACGAACCAGAAATTAATTGCTTCTGAAAAAAAAACAAGCCACGGGGAGATCACTGGGAAACAGATGTTTCTAGATGTTTCCAGCATGCTATGCTTTTTATGTTGTTACAAAAAGCTCTAAAGCATTACACACTGTATTTATGTGTCGGATTATTTTGTAGCCCGTAAATATGTACAAATAGTGTGTGTCCATGAAAAATGCAAAATATCACGCTGCATTGCCCTAAAAATGATATGAGCAGCTGTAACAAACTCTTCTATGTCTATACGTTAAAACTCAGAGGCAGAATTTTTATTTTCCAAATGAAAAATGAAATATATAACTGGGTTTGGAAACCAATTACTAAAAATACAAAACTGTGTTGTTGTTTCGTGGGTACAGTTCCAGCTCTGTAAGATGAGAAAGTTCCAGAGGTTGGTTGTGTAACCACATGAATAAACTCCCAACTAAATTGTACACCGAAAAAACAGTGCAGATGGTATATTTTATATTGTATATGTATTTTTACACAATTAAAACAATATCAATATCCAATACCTACCAAAGAAGCTTCAAAAATAAGAAATTAACATAAAAGGAGATGGAGAATGCCTAACCACATCCTGTTTAAATTTTCTCAAATCATTTGGTGGGTGGAACTGAAAAATTGAACATTGTGATTCACTACGGATGGTCAGTGATGCCTGTCTCCCACTTGGAGTCAGGCGTCTTTGAAAATTGTCTCCCACAGCTCCCTGGTTATGGACACCAAGTGTTCAAGGAGACTAAATTTAGAGCCATGTTTTCTCATTACAGTGTTGCAAAGGGGTGAATTAATAAGGCAATGAAAGATTTCTCAATCATATCACTCTCTAAAATATTGATAACTGAATGTTTAGTCATAAAGTTTTTAGTATTGTCAATTAATAAAGTCAAATTTAACTTTATTCAGATTTTTTAAATCTTTCTTATTTTCATTTTACTTGAAAGGCAGAGACCGGGGAAGGAGGAGCAGGAGTAGACAGCGGGAGACAGATCTTCCATCTGCTGGTTCCCTCCCCAAAGGGCTGCACCATCCAGGGCTGGGCCAGGCTGAAGCCAGGAGCCCAGAATTTGGGTCTCCCACGTGGCTGGCAGGGCTGCAGCGGCTGGGCCATCACCTGCCGCCTCCCCGGATGTGAACGAGCAGGGAGCTGGAGTGGAAGCAGAGGAGCTGAGGCTTCAGACAGGCACTCTGCTGTGGGACACGGGTGTCCCAGGCGGCCACTCCACTGCATTGCCAAAAGCCTGCCCTGCAAAAGTTCATTTTAAACAAACGAATTCCATCTGTTTCTCGCGCTTTAAAAAGTTTCTTTTGTGATGGGTCACTGTAGACATATGTATCGTTATAGATCAAATATCCTTTATCTGAAATTCTTGAGACAGAACTGCTTTAGATTTCTGGATTTTTCAGATTTAGGGATATCTGCAAATACATAATGCGATATCTTGGGGGTGGGACCCAAGTCTGAACAGGAAATTCATTTCTATTTCAATATAACTGATGTTTATAGCCTCAGGTAGTTTTACACGTTGGGTAGAAAACGTAGGTATTTTAAATAATCTTGGGCGTGAATCATAGTTTCATGACACTGAGCTTTCCACTTGTGATCTGGAGCATCTCAGAACTCAGATCTGCAGATTAGGTGTCTCAGCCTGTACTTTGGTCGCATGTGACACACAGTTGAATAAACACACACACAGGGTTGCACCCTCAAACGCCACCCTGACACGGTGCTTTGAGGCGGACACTTCAAGGCCTCGCTTGGTTCAGTCACCAACTCTGCTAAGCTTTCTTCCCCTGCATCGCGCCAAGTGCACAGCCAGCTGATGCTCAACTGGGTCAAGTTCAAGAGAATGGCTGCATCCCAGTGGCCCGACGGATTTTGGAACGGGTTGGAGATATCTGCCATGAACCAAACTACAACCTGCCTCCCCAAAGTTTCTGTGCACAGCCGCAGCCCCTGTCTTGTGGCCCCCAGCCCATGCTGGCTCCTGCACGTCCCTCCAGCCCTCCAGCAGGCTGGCAAGCCACGCCCTCCCTCTCGGGTCTGTGTACTTCCAGAGGATGCCGTCCATTTGTGATTGTCCAGCATCCCACCCCGTGCCACACAGGACACAGCCACACTCCTTTCTGGTGTGTTCTCTGGAAAGCTTTGTCTTGGGAAGGGCAGCCTCTCAGTGCTGCCAGAGAACACACGTGTGGTGTTCTGGGACTTGGCTCTCAGGCAAGGGACACGAGGACGCTGCCAGGCCCTGGAGCCCATGTTCTCGCCCCAGGACCTGTGTAAAGGTGTGTCTGTGCCTCACACCCACACTCACAACTGCACCTCCCCACTCTCTAGCTGTCTCCAGCTCAGTAAGCCATGTCGCCATGGGCCAGAAAACTAGGAGTTCTCTCTCTCTCTCTCTCTCTCTCTTTTTAATGTTTATTTATGCATTTTACTTGAAAGGCAGAGAGAGAGAGAGAGAGAGAGAGAGAGAGAGGATCTTCTAGCTGCGAGTTCATTCCCCAAATGCCCACAACAACCAGAGCTGGGCCAAGCCAAAGCCAGGCGCCTGGAACCCCACAGAGGTCTCCCACATGGAGATTCGGGGCTGAGCACCTGTTGACTCCCAGGCACATTAGCAGGAAGCCAGACTGGAAATGGAGGAGCCCAAACTGAAACTGACCCTCCAATAGGGGACACAGGCTTCCCACAGTGTGGCTTAACCCGCCATGCCACAGTGCCCGTCCGTCTTCTCGGAACCCTAACCCTCTTCCAACCACTGCAGCCAGAGTGACTGTATGTGAGCCCTGGTTCACACAGTCTTCAGCATGGTCCCAGTTCGGCCCAGATGCACGCCTGCATCCAGCAAACTCTGACCCTTGCCTGCTCTGCTCTTTCTGCTCCCCCAACCTCGGTATTCGACTGGGATATTGGGTCAGCGGAGCGGACCCTCCACTTCTCAGTGCCCGCAGGGCCACAGACTTCATGGACAGTTCTTGATGGGGTCACAGTGCCTGCCCTCCTGCACCTGCCCCCCACCCCGCCTGAGGGTCTTCCGTGGAGACAGCAGAGGCTCAAGGTGCAGGTGCAGGGGGACCAACATCCCCTGAGAGCACCCTTCAGCCAAGAGGAGCCAGAAGTTGGCCCACCGGCCCTGGGGGTCGTGTATCAGAGCAGCCCCAGCAGGACGGAGCCCCAGGTGCCCCCTGCAGAGCCTGCCCTTCACAGACCCTTCACTCACTCATTCTGCTCCCTGTCTGCCTGCCCCTTCCTCACGGACTCCCGGCCTCCAAGCCCTGGAGCTCTCCCTGTCACCTGCCTGGCAGCCCGGGGTGCCTATGCTTTGCAGCACAACACACGACAGGGACTAAGACGCTGTACAGGTCTTCCAGCCACAGCTGTGTCTCCTGCAGAGTTTGAACTCCCAATCCCAAACTTGAAGACCGCAGTTTTGCTCCTCCCCACAGTCACAGCCCCCAGCGCCCCTAGCAAATACTCCAAAGCTTTTTTTTTTTTTTTTTTGACAGGCAGAGTGGACAGTGAGAGAGAGACAGAGAGAAAGGTCTTCCTTTACCACTGGTTCACCCTCCAATGGCCGCCGTGGCCGGCGCACCACGCTGATCCGATGGCAGGAGCCAGATGCTTCTCCTGGTCTCCCATGGGGTGCAGGGCCCAAGTACTTGGGCCATCCTCCACTGCACTCCCGGGCCACAGCAGAGAGCTGGCCTGGAAGAGGGGCAACCGGGACAGAATCTGGCGCCCCGACTGGGACTAGAACCTGGGGTGCCGGCGCCACAAGACGGAGGATTAGCCTAGTGAGTTGTGGCGCCGGCCCCAGAGCTTCTTGATCATTGATAAGATGAATGGCTTGGACCTGGGACTGGATCTGGTTTCCCCCACCTCCTCTCTGTGTGATCTGGGATGAGTGACAGCCGCTCCTTTGGCCCCAGCGCCCTCCCAGGAGGAGGAAGCGACCACCGTGGACCTCCTGGGGGAGAGGGAGGCTGAAAGGAAATGATCTTGTGAAAGGATTCTGTAGACGGTGAGTGCCCATAGCTGCAACCCTGGCAGTCACTGTCACCACCCTCAGTCTAAAATAGAGCAGCGCAGCAGGCGCCCCAGGAGCAATGGACAGCACCGCGAGGCAGGGGACTCGGGGGCCAGCAAGGGAGGACGGCAAATGCTTTCCAGAGAGGCCAGCGGCTGCTCGGGGCTGCTTGCTCCCTGCTCTCCGCTCGTGGGCTAGGACACGACGTGGGAGTGTCCTTGGACAAATCGGCGTCGTTGGTGGACCTCAGGGACCATTTCACCATGAGTGCTGCCCTGCGAAGGGGGCCTGGGGGGGAGGTATGAGCACAGACGGCGGGAAGTGTGTCTACTCTGCAGCCTGCCATGGCCGCGGCACAGGCCTCCGCGGCCACTCCCTTGGCTCACAATGAGCGGCAGGAAGCGGCACCTGCAGCTCGGCCCGGTGAGCCGTCTCGAGGTTGGCTGAGAAGCGACCAGAGGCCTGCGCCATCTAATCATTTGCTCAGCCGCCGGCTGCAGTTGCGTAAGAGGGGTGTGAGGAGCAGCTCATGAGGCAGCTTGTGGCCAAGGCTGGTCAGCAGTGTGGTATCCACCTCGGTGCGGGTCTGTAATGCCTTACTTACAGCCGTGTGAGCAGTGGTTCTCTGTAAGGGTCTACAGGGATCTTCAGTAAGTGCGGGAAGAACTGAGCATCTTCTAGTATGTATTTATGTATCACTACAATATGCGAGTGTGCGTGCACATTTCTGTGTATTTGTATACATTTCTGTTTGGCAGTCTTCTACCTATATTGTCATATATTACATTGTTAAAGCATTGCTACAGTGTCATGTTAAGGATTTCCAAAGACCTTCAGACATAATCTTTTTTATTTAAAGATTTATTTATTTATTTGAAAGGCACAGTTACAGAGAGAGAGAGAAAGAGAGAGAGAGAGAGAGAGAATCTTCCATCTGCTGTTTCACTCCCCAAATGACCACTATTGCCAGAGCTGGGCCAATCTGAAGCTAGGAGCCCAGAGCTTCTTCTGGGTCTCCCACGTGGATGCACGGGCCCAAAGACTTGGGCCACCTGATGCTGTCGTCCCAGGCACATTAGCAGGCAGCTGGACTGGAAATGGAGCAGATGGGACTTGAACTGGCGCCCACATGGGGTGCTGGCACTGTAGGCAGCAGCTCTACCTGCTATGCCACAGCGCCCATCCTCAGACACATCTTGATGGACATGGAGGTTGTACTCTAGGCGTGAGCATATGGTGCACTTGGCAGCCGGGATGCCCACATGCCGGAGCTGAGTGCCTGGATTTGACTCCTGGCTCTGCCCTGATCGTGGCTTCCTGCTAATGTGCACCCTGACAGGCAGCTGATGATGGTCAAGCAGTGGGGTTCCTGCCACCCACACGGGAGCCCTGCATTGAGTTCTAGCCTCTGGATTTTCCCTGGCCCAGCCCCTGCTGTTGTAAGCATTTGGGGGATGAACCAGGGGGTGGGAGATTCTCTCTCTCTCTCTCTCTCTCTCTCTCTCTCGTCAGCCTGACCTGACACAGGAGGAGCAGGGATCCCTGAGCAGGTGGAGATGGTCCTAGTGACTCTCCCTTCCTGCTTGGCTTGTGAGTGCCCTTCTTGGAAGAATTGTTCCTGCTAAAGTTTTTCTCCACCATATTTGCCATCAGCGGTGCTACACTGGGGGGTGGAGCGGACATCTGTTGTTCTTGCCTGCCCAGCATCTTTTTGTAAAGAGAACATGATGTGTCTTTCAGGGACCCAGGTCCCTGAGTTCTCTCAGCCTGGTGATGAGGGTTAGAAAAGGGTGCATGATAGCCCCCCTGCGAATAAAGCCCACATGGAATAAAACAGAGCTGAGATGGGGATCGGGCCAAGTCTAGACAGCGTTGATGATCTCCTGGATCATGCTCTGCCTGAAGCTGGGATATCTATGGTCAGTTCCATGGGCCTATTAGATCTCTTTTTTGCATAAAAGCCTTTTCCCCCTGGCTTTTGCAAACACAGAGAGCAGCCTGACAAGGCTGGGTTTTGTGGGGCTACGTGTGGACCTGGGGGACTTCAGCACACAGACAGGAAATCTGCAGGTAGAGACGCGGGCACTGCAGTGCGTGGCTCACCTCTCTACCTGTGTGACTGTCCTGTGTCACTGTCTCGCACGACCCCCTAAACGCTCAGGATGACCACAAGTGGTGCATAGCGAGGAGTCGGTCCTGACACCCCTCCCGTGAAGACGTTCGGCCCACTCCCTAGCCTGTTTACCGTTCCTTCTTCCTGCCAGGATGCCCACAGTGGGAGGGGCACATACTTGGGAGTCAGGCAGACCCTGGATCCTACCAAATACTAACTATGTGGCGTTGAGTGACTTAACATAACCAGGCTCGGAATTCTGTGTTCCTGCAGTAGTGTATCTAGATCCTAACTATCGGTAGGGATTCAAGTGCATATGTCAAGGCCAAGCACATGCGTGACTTGTGAAAGGAGGGGGCTGAGCGCACAACTCCCCAGACACCGACTGAGCCCTTTCAAAGCGTCGGACTCTGGAGAAAGGGTGTTTATTGGCAGTATTTGATTTAATCCTCCCAACGACCCTGGGAAGGGTGCCCTCCTGCACTCCCCGGCTGGATACCACTTTAAGTCCTTCCCCCACAAAACAATCAGCAAACTCCCAGCAGCTGGAGCACCAAGAGTGTCAGAGTTTGGCCAAGGCTAGGCAGGGCTGCACCCCACATCCACGCTCCACCCCCGGGCAGGCCCTGGGGAAATGGTGGCCCCATCTGACGTTGCCTGTCTCCCCTGCCTCAAAGGACAGAGAGCAGAATCCGGTCAATGGGATGGAAGCCAGTGGAGATCTGGGGGCAGCTGTGCATCGGAGAAAACGTGAGGATGAAGCATGGAGAGAGGGCATGGAGGCCAATCCCCAACCCACGGATGACCCTACTGGCACGGGGGTCTGGGCTCAGACAAGGCAGCCCCCACCTGGGAGTGGCCGCACTGGTTCTCCTGGAGTTGACCCCTCCTCTGATGAGCAGGACAACATCCATGGCAGGGAGCTTGGCCTCCAGGATGCCCGGGCAACCAGAGGCTCCGGCGTGGACAGTGTATGGTGGGCAGAGAAATGTGATCTCTCACCGGGGTCTTCCCCAGGGGCCAGCGCAGTTACATGGTGGAGGTGCCTGCACCAGCGCACAAGGACTGGACAGCAGTGACCTGCAGAGCATTATAGCTGCAAATTTCACCGGAAATACACTATGAGTCAAGCCCAGTAAATCCTCAGAAATCTGGAAACCCCCCAAACCAGGAGAGCCACTTTTTAAAAGTTACTTCATGAAAAAGAGATCGAGAAAAGCCACCTATCAAGGATTTAATTTTGTTTACACAAGCTCTGCTTTTATTATTTTAAAAAATTTTATTCAGGGACTAGCATTGTGGCATAGCAGGTAAAGCCGCCACCTATGACGCTGGCATCCCATATGGGTGCTGGCTCAAGTCCCAGCTGCTCCACTTCTGATCCAGATCCCTGCTAACACACCTGGGAAAGCAGTGGAAGATGGCCCAAGTGCTTGGGCCCCTGCACCCACATGGGAGACCCGGATGAAGCTCCTGGTTCCTGGCTTCATCCTGGCACAGCTCCAGCCATTGAGGCCATTCAGGGAGTGAAACAGCCGATGGTAGATCTCTCTCTCTCTCTCCCTCTCTCTGTAACTCTTTCAAATAAATCAATAAATCTTAAAAAAATGTATTTGTTTTCATTTTATTTGAGAGACAGAAAGAGTTAGCTTCTATCTATTGGCTCACTCCCCACATGCCCACAGCTGCCAGGGCTGGGCCAGGCCTAAGCCAGGAGCCAGAAATGCAAACAGGTCTCCCACATGGGCGCAGGGGTCCAAGCACTTGGGCTGTCACCTGCAGATTCCCAGGGTGTGCGTCAGCAGGGGCTGGACCAGAAGGGGAGGAGCCAGCCTTGGGCCAGCACTCAGATGTGGGACACAGGCTCCCAGGCGGCGGGGTCTAAACCCTTAGGTCAGACGCAGCCCCCAAACTCCGTTTTAAAAAGTAAACCAGGCACTGTTTAGCCTAAGCATGAAAACTGCCAGGTCAGCAGCTCTTTTCAATGTTGCCTAAAAGAACTCCTTTCTAGATCAAGCCGGAAGAACCACGGCTTCCCTGTGACAGTCGCCCAGACCCCTCAGGAGGCTGCGGGAACTACCCAAAGGCAAATTAAGGGCAGCACAGCGCCCCGGCGAGGCGCTCCTCTGTGGGTCACAGGCTCAGGGCAGGAAGTTCCCCGGGCCCTGAGGCAGGTGCAGGCGAAGGTTCATCTCGGGCCTCTCCTGGCACGGATTTTGTTTTGCTCTGCAGAACAGCTCAGCTCAGGCACCGTTTGGGTTCTCTTTTGCAGGCCCTTGGAGAACGACACAGACCAGGTGCTTCCAAAAGCCAGTGGGGAATGGGGGTAAAAGCGGGCTTTGGTGCAAAAGTTTATGAAACCTAAGCGCACAAGGGGTCTTCAAACATGTCCTGGGGAACGGGTATGGTGAAAACACTATGCTCGGATTTTTTTTTTTTTTTTTTGTAAAAAAAACTGCACCAAGGAAAACTTCTAATGCCTTTTTTCATGAGTTTTTGGAAACACCCTCCTACTCACTGAGCCCTCTTCGGGGGCGTCATGGGCGAGGGAGTGCGCCCTTGACCGTGGGAAGCGCGAAGGACCGGAGCCCAGATCCTGGCTTAGCCTTGGTGTCTGGGGTGGCCCTAGCCTTACAGAGGCCCCGCTCGCCCTGCGGGCTGGCCAGGGGCCCCCAGAGGCCAGCGCACTGGCACCGCCTGCCCGAGGCAGCGTGTCCAGCCTGGGGAGCCCGGCAGGTCCTTCGGAGGGGCTTTCCCGCCTCCCCTTTCCTTTCCGTCCCCTCCCGCAGCCCCCTGCACCCGGCCGTGCACCCCAAACACACAAAAGACCCCGCCCCGCCCCGCGGTTGTTTACCAGGCTCTGCAGCGCGCACGGTCGGCGCGGGGCCGCCACCTGCCGGCGGGAGACGGCGCGGGCCGGGCCGCGGCCGATGACCCAACGCCGTAGGCATCTGGGGATAACCTTTCGCCTTTCTTTCCAAGACCAAATAAGGGGGCTCTTCCCTCTGCGCGCCGGGCCGCGGCCGTCAGGCCAAGGGGCGTGGACCGGAGGATCCGGGAACGAGGCTCGGTCGGAGAAACAACCGCCAGCATTGTTCGCCCTGGCGCGGCCGGGCCGCGGGGGATCGGGCGCCCCGGGCCGCAGGCAGTGGAGCGGGGCCCGGGGAGGGAGTCGCCGCTGGCTGCCCGGGGCGCGTGACCAGACAGCGCGATGTGACCTATATTCCCGAACGAGGCCCCGCCATCAGCGGGGCGGCCCACCTGCCCGCCTGCCGGCTCCGTACGACCCCCGCGGGGGGGGGGCCGGCCGGCCGGGCTGCGTGCTCTCGGCCGCCTCCTGCGCGCCCGCCGTGAGGACCTGTCTAGAGGGTGACCGGTGGTATCCACCAGGGGTTTGAAACCGGTACCTGTGGCTGTCTCCTTCCACCTGGGGCGGCTCCTAAGTAGGTTCCGGGGGGAACATCATGGCAGCGCTGCTTAGCACAGCGACAATGGCCAACCTACTGTGACAGCTCAACCACGTGCTGGAAACCGCTCACCGCATCCCTGCGCCCCGAAGATCACTCGTGTTTCACCGCGCGGGGCTCCCAGAACCTGCTTACCTGCCACCCGGCAGGTGAGGCACCGCTGGGAGTTAGGTCGGGGGCGGGGGGGAGGGGCTCCAGAGGTTGTCCCCAGGCACAGGAAATGCCGGTGACACGCGTGGAGTGACAGCCGCTGGAACCACAAGGGCGTGCACAACGGTGTCCCGCCGCGGTGCGGTCAGTGGCGCCCTTGGCTTGCTGCGGTCACCTCCAGCTGGCGGAAGTTCAGTTTTCAGGCTGTGGAACTTTCTCTTGATGATCACGGTGCAGGCTGGACCCAAATCCTGCTGTCTCCGCGAAGCCTGCCTGGACCTCCCAGTTGGGAAACCATAGTTCCTTGTCAACTGGGAGCGAGTGTCAGACATTCCGTGGCCATGTGGACATACACCTGTGTCCTCAGCTAACAAGTGACCCTGGGAAGAGAGGCAGGAGTGGTTCCCCTTGTCCCCTGGAACCTTCCACGGGCTTCACCCACCGTGGGATTCAGCCAGGATCAGCAGGGGCCTGGCCTCCTGGTGCAGTGGGCTAAGCTGTGGCCTGCAGCACCAGCATCCCATAAGAGCCCCAGGTTGAGTCCTGGCTGCTCTGCTTCCAATCCAGCTCCCTGCCGGCGCACCTGGGAGAGTGGGAGAGGATGACCCAGGTGCTCGGGCCCCCACCACCCGTGTGATGGAGTTCCAGGCTCTTGGCTTCCGTGGCCATTTGGGGAGTGAACCAACAGGTGGAAGAGCTCACACTCCGTCTCTGCCTCTCTCTGTCTCCAACTCTTCCAAATAAATAAATAAATATTTTTTCTTTTACTTTTTAACCTAGAAACCTTTTATTTAGGTATTATCAATCTCTTAGACATGTCATTGACTACATTTAGTCATACTGAGTTAGAGGATAAATTCTCAAGTAGGTAAAGGAGAGAATTAAATTACAAAACCGAATTGGAGGCCTGTGCCACGGCTCACTAGGCTAATCCTCTGCCTGCGGCACCAGCACCCTGGGTTCTAGTCCCGGTCGGGGCACCAGATTCTGTCCCGGTTGCCCCTCTTCCAGTCTAGCTCTCTGCTCTGGCCCAGGAGTGCAGTAGAGGATGGCCCAAGTCCTTGGGCCCTGCACCCACATAGGAGACCAGGAGAAGCACCTGGCTCCTGGCTTTGGGTCGGCAAAGCGTGCCAGCCACAGCGGCCATTGGGGGGTGAACCAACAGAAAAGGAAGACCTTTCTCCCTGTCTCTCTCTCTCTCACTGTCCACTCCGCCTGTCAAAAAAAAAAAATTGGGATATCCTTCAATATTCAGTCTAATAAATATATATATATATAGACAGGCAGAGTTAGACAGTGAGAGAGAGAGAGAGAGAAAGAAAGGTCTTCCTTTTTCCATTGGTTCACCTCCCAAATGGCCACCACGGCTGGTGTGCTTTGCTGACCCAAAGCCAGGAGCCAGGTGCCTCCTCCCAGTCTCCCATGAGGGTGCAGGGCCCAAGCATTTGGGCCATCTTCCACTGCACTCCCTGGCACAGCAGAGAGCTGGACTGGAAGAGGAGCAACCAGGACAGAATCCGGCGCCCAGACTGGGACTAGAACCCGGAGTGCCGGCGCCGTAGGTGGAGGATTAGCCAAGTGAGCCACGGCACCGGCCCTAATAAATATATTTTTAAAGATTCATTTTATTTATTTGAAAGGCAGAGTTACAAAGAGATAGGGAGACATGGAGAGTGTGAGATCTTCCATTCACTGGTTTACTCCCCAAATGACTGCAACAGCTGGGGCTGAGCCAGGACGAAGCCAGGAGCCTGGAGCCTCATCCAAGTTTCCCACATGAGTGCAGGGGCCCGAGAACTTGGACCATCCTCCACTGCCCTCTCAGGTACAGCAGTAGGGGAACTGGACTGGAAGTGAAACAGCTGGGAGTTGAATCAGTACCCATATGGGATGTTGGCATTGCAGGTGGTGGCCTAACCTGTTACACCACAGCGCTGGCCCCGACAAACTAAATATTTCAAACAAACAAACGGGATCCACAGACCGGGAGAGCCCGGGAGTGCCGGAGCTGCGTCGGGCATTGTTGGCGTCTGCCTCCTGTGGCTGGACGGCAGATCTCTTGGGCGTGGAGTTGAGCCTGCCTTCTGCTGCCCCACACTCTGGCAGAGAGTAGGAGCCCCCGAAATGTTTGCCAAGGGAATGAACCCACGCGACCCTGCCCTGAGCAGCCCTTCCCCCGGAGAAATCAATGTGACAGCTTCTGCTGCTTCCTCATGCCCGCGTCTGTCAAATGATGATCCCTTCTGCAAGCCAGGCCCCTCGGCAAGAGTTGGCTCTGGTTCGTGGAGCAGAAAGGGGCGGCTCTTGAAATAGATGGGAAGGCAGGCGAAAAAGGCTTGGAAATTGGGCAGGGAAGTGAGGCACCTAGGCAAGAGGAGCCCTGGCCAGAGTGGTGCCAGAGGAAAAGGCAGCTTGACTTCCACACCGGGCACTGCCTGCTGTGGCCCTGTGTGGCTGCACCAGATGCAGTCTGTCTTGTCCCTGGTCCCGGGTCACTTGCCCAAGATTCAAGGCCATCGATGGGATCAGTTGGCTAAACCCACGTGGTTTGCCGGGTGGTTGCTGGGAAACCCCGGAAGGCCTGCCCTCCAGGGGAGGAGCCCCGCTTTGAGGCACTTACTGATGTCTTGGTGAAAACATTCGCTCCATGACCCATTTTATCCTCCAGCTGCGTGACCGTGACAACCAACTAAGAGTTCCCAGACCCTTAAAAGTGGGTGTTGAGGGACTGCTGAGTTATGCTCGGGCATACCCTGCGCCTGTCACATGACTGGGTTTCCCATGGGGAGCAAGAGGCCCTGGAAAGGAGGGAGAGTGAGATCCAAAAGCAAACACAGTGCATGTGCACGCCTCAGCCATCCAGGGCCCGGTAGAAGTGCTCACCAACCCAGAGCTCACGGAGCTCCCGGCTACCTGCTAACAGGAGCTTTCAGAGATAACACCCATCGTGGAAGTGCAGAGGGAGACAGGCCACTGTGGAGAGGCCACAGAGGATGAGGTGGGTGCTGGGAGAGATGGTGAGCTCTGTGCCTTTAGATCTCAGCGTCCTGCTGTACTCACATGAGCTGTCCGCCAAGGACGAAGACTTTATACACATGGAGCAGCAAAGCCTTCCTCCACCTGCTCTCCAGTCAGGAGTGAGAGTAATTACAGCAATGGCCACGCTGGTGCGCAGAGAGCTTCCTACACGTGCCAGACTGTGAGCTGAGCACCGCCCTTGACCTATGCAGCTTTTCTCAGCATAGCTCACCAAGAGACCTGCTGAGATTTTTAAAAGTATTGTTCGCTTATTTTTATTCATTTGAAAAGAGAGATAGAGTTAGAAAAACAGATACAGATGTGAGATAGAGAGATAGAGATAGACGGAGAGAGAGAGAGAGATAAAGATCCTCTATCTGCTGGTTTATGTCCAGTAGCCCAGGGCTGGGTGAAGCCAAAGCTTGGAGCCTGGAACTCAGAGTGCCCCCTGTGGGTGGCAGGGACCCAACTACTTGAGCCATCACCTGCTGCCTACCTGGGTGCACGTCAGCCAGAAGCTGGGATTGGAAGCAGAGCTGGGACTGGAACCCAGGCCCCTGATGCGGACGCAAGTATTCCAAGCAGTGTCTTAGCCACCGTGCCACTGTCCCCCTTCCCATGAGATCTGAAACCAGGCACTCTGATGCCGAAGCCTGTGTTCTTGCCCCTTAAGCCGTCCTGACGTGGCCGTGGTAGCCCGTGTTCTTGCCCGTGAAGCCGTCCTGACGTGGTCGTGGTAGCCCGTGTCCTTGCCCGTGAAGCCGTCCTGACGTGGCCGTGGTAGCTCTCTTTGAATGAACCATGAGCCTTGCCCACATTTTGGAAAATGGAGACCCTTTCAAAATGGGGAGGCTTAACATGGACATCACATTAGAGACTGCAGAGTCAACGTGATCACACCAACCCAAACTGGGGTCTTGGGTCCCTCCCTTGCCAGCTCCCTCTTGTGTAGAAATGGGGGCAGTAGTGCCCGCTGCGGGGTGGTTGGGCTGTGGTGAGGCACCTGTCAGAGGCTGTCGACAAGTGCCATTACCCCTTTCAAGATGATGGTTACTGGTATGGACATTTATTTATTTTCTGCATTTCAAGTCACCTCTCAGACATTGCTTGCAAATATTCACTCGTTGGTTTTGGAGGGAAGACTCAAGACGTGGCACCTGCTGCTTGAGCAGGCAATGTGCTCAGGGGCTGCCACGTGACAGTCACGTGACTGCTGCCCTGCAGGGCCGCCCAGCCTCGTGCTCTCCTGGTGGTCAGCCCTGAGGGACCCGGGATGTTCCAGGGGACAGCAGAGACAGCCTCTGTCCTAGACATGCAAGGCACAGTGCTGATGAGAACCAGAGTCCCCATCTTCCTCCCCCGTGACAGCATCTCCCCCCACTGTGGGAGCTGAGGGAGGTGGCCGTGGGGTCCCTTCGGGTCCTTCTCCTCCCCTTTCACTCTGCTGGGCCGAGGGAAAGTCACGACACGGAAGAGCCCGCCCCCGGGCCCGCACAATGAGCCTGCAGAAGAGACACATGCTGCTGGCCCCTTGCTGCGGTTCTGGAAAGGGAGCGGGGAAGCTCCTCCTCCCTTGGCGAGCCCGGTGCGGGGGGGTCACAGCTCCTTAGCACCCCCAGGCAGGAGAGGTCAGCTGCCTCTCCCGGTGGGCGAGTGGGGCCTGTCCCCCACGCAGGCTCACACCCTTGTTTGTGTCCATCCACCCAGACTCTGCTGGGATCCTGATGCCCAGCAGGGCCACACCTGGCCCTTGGGGAGAGGTTCCCTCTCACTGAGGGGCATAGGCCAGCCCAGCACACAGCCCCTCCCTGTCCTTAGCCTTCCCGGGCAGCGGGCAGCCACGGGCCACCAGGCCCCTCCTGTCTAGCTCTTCCTGCGGTCCCACTGCAGCCCCTTTCTCTGGGGTAAGGGGGCCGCTCCCTTCCTCCAGTATTGGGCGAAGCGTGGGTTCTCCCAGCCCAGGCATCTCCCATGATGCTCCTTACACCTCTAACACGCAGTGGCCACGCCCCCTGCATGTCCATGCAGGCTGGGATTCCTGCATCTGCTACGGGCTCCATGCTCACCACCCAGGGGTGAAAGCGGCCTCTCCATGCACTTTGGTGCCTCGGCTGCACGCTCCAATCAGCGCCCTGTGTGATGTGGGGTGCTTACAGGGTTTGGGGTGCTCATGAGGGTCTTGGCCTGGTGATGACTTGCTATATGGTATACTCAGGATGGAGACAGTTTTCTCTGAGTTGCTAAAAAAAGAACAGACAAAAATGTCTACAACTCTGCTCCCTTTGCCAGCGGGAGACACCGAGGGGGCCCAGCAGAGAGGGAAGCAGATGGTTCTTGGGTGACGAGTGCGAGATGTGTCCATGCTCATTTTTATTATTTTTATGAAGATTTATTTATTTACTTGAAAGGCAGAGTATCAGAGAGAGAGAGAGAGAGAGAGAGAGAGCGAGCAAGCCAGAGGGAGAAATCTTCCATCTACTGATTCACTCCCCAGATGCCTTCAACAGTCGGGGCTGGGCCAAAACCAGGAGGCAGGAGTCAGGAGCCAGGAACTCCAACCGAGTCTCCCACACGGATGACAGGGCCCCAAGCACTTGGGCCCTTAGCAGGAAGCTGCAGCAGAAGTGGAGGTGGGAGTTGAACCCAGGCGCTCCACTGTGGGATGGCAGCACCTGCTACATCCCAGGGTCCACCCCAGTGCTCATTTTAACCCTGCTCTGGGCTCTCAAGAGATGAGCCAAGTCCATGTGTGGTGGGGAGTGAGGCGTGAAGTGAGTCTGAAAATGATTCCTGTGCGTGGGGACTGTGACGTTCACGGGCTGATGGGGAGGAAAGCCAAAAAGTCGCCACTGGATCTCACGTCCTCTCTGGCAGCCTAACCTCGTTCAGCCATGAGCAGTGTGGTTTCCCCAGCAGTGCTCCCTGCAAAGGAGCACCTGCTGTGAGAGGCCCTGTGAAGCTCTCCACCTCGCCCCGCTGCTGTCGTCTCGTGTCCTGTCGGGCCCCGTGGGCCAGTGCTGAGTTCCTGTCTCCGTGGCACTGAGTCTTCACAGAATTATGGTTGGGCAGCTCTGGCTAGCAGTCTGCCTCGTCCCACCTCTTGGTCCCTGCTGGCCGAGACCACGTGCTGCTCAAGGGGGCTGGCAAGCACGTGTGGGTGGACCCCACCCCTAACTCCCATTTCACGTCCCCCAGTGTAAGTGCAGGGCTAAGGATCCTTGGAGAAGAACGAAAGATTCTGGATATAACCAGACCCCCGTCACCTGCTTAACTCTGGGGCCTTTTGCTCTGGGGGGTGCCTGCAAGAGATGAGGGGACAGCGCACTTCCCTTGGTACTCACCACGTCGGGGTTCCCACAGAAGAATCAATCAGTCTCCATGTGTGTGGTGGAGGGGCTGAGCTGTGCACCTGCTGCCGCCACCAACCCAGCTGAAGTGAATTAATGTCTTCCGTGTTGGCTGCAGACTTGGTGCACAGCTTCATCTTCTGAAGTCACTGCTGACATCAATGAGGAGGGTTCTGGAGGGGGAATGTCTGTAGAAAGGTTTTTTTGATCAGTATCCAGGGAAATCTCCCTGTGTCTGCCTCTCCCATACTCACCCTATTAAAGGACAATTTGGAGCAGGCTTTTGGTCTAGCGGTTAGGACAGAGAGCCTGGATTCAAGTCCTGGCCCTACTCCTGACTCCAGCTTCCTGCTAATGTGGACCCTGGGAGGCAGTGATGGTGGCTCAAGTGGCTGGGTTCCTGCCACCCATGTGAGAGACCTGGATTGAACTCCACCTCCCAGTTTGGGCCTATTATGGACACAGGGAGAAGGTTCTAGCAGATGGGAGCTCCCCCCCACCTTTCTCTCTCTCTCTCTCTCTCTCTCTGTCTTCTCTCTGCCTCTCAAACAAGTAAATTAATTTTAAAAAATGGCAAGTTGTCTCCATGCTTGTGCGTGGCTGACCACATGCAAGCTATGGGATAAGGACAGGAGTTGGGGCCGGGGTTGGGCTGGGGGGGAAAACACCGGGGGCTCTCCTTGGAGAAACCCCCGTGGGAAGAGAAACGGCAGTGCCCTGCGAAGCATTAGTGCAGTGCTGTGAAATACTTCCAGTCACACTCTTGGGAGTCCTTTCCCGACTCGGCTGCCCCCAGAGCCTCCAGCTCTGTACGTGGGTGACAGGGCTTCCGCTCGGAGAGATCACCGGGGGTGGGCAATGCTGATGAAGGGTCTGGCGCGTGACCCTGGCTGTGCTGTCATCACACCTGTGCAACAGATGGGAGGCTGAGTCATCAAAAAAAAAAAAAAAAAAATTGAGCGGTCTGCCTGGTGTCAGCTGAGGGCATTGGCAGTGGGCTCCCTCCGGCTGTGAGCCCTCGGTCTCCCCAGGCCAAGGCCAAGGCCCATGGGCACAAGGAGGGCAGAGACTGCTCTTCCGCTCTCTGCTTCTACGTAAGCAATGCTTTCAGCATCTACTCATGAGAGGAGCATGTGGCATTGGCTTTGCTGTACCTGGCTCATTTCACTCCACCTAATGTGCCCCAGTTGTGTTCAGGCTGCCACAAATGACAGGCTTGCATTGGTTTTCACGCCTCAGTAATGTCCCATTGTGTGTGTGTTCCACGTTGTAAAAAAATCGGTTCCTCTGTCGACGGACATCAGGGTGGATGTGTGTCTTACAGTGCTGCGATGAACACGGGCATGCAGGCATCTCTTTCATATAATAAATTCATTGCCTTTGGATTTATACCCATCAGGGAGATGGCTAGATCATACAGGACCCCACAAATAAGTACAAATACTGGAAGCCAGTTAAAAGATAAAGAAGGCAAATATGAGGCTCCACCATAAAAGGGGTACAGTTAGTCATTGTGTGGGGGAGAAGGGAGAGGCCGGGGGGACCTCAGGGAAACACGCCAGACTAGGAAACCAGGAACACCGGGGCATGGGGACTGCGCACCTGCTGCACACAGACCACTGCTAGGAATGGTAGAAGGACCGACTCCAAACAAGCAAGCCGGCTTCCGGGCTGCTGCTGAGGCCACCCCCCAGGAAGGGCGTGCAGCAGGTGCAGGAGGGGGCCAGGCCCTGCCTAGCTCCCTTTTAGAAGTCAGGAGCCCGAGACCAGCCTGGTCCCTCCCCTCCGACTGCCGAGGAGAGAGCACTCAGCCACCCTGAGCTCAGACTGAGACCAGGACCAAAGTCTGTGTGACAGAGCGGAGGTGGGTCTTGAAAACATGGCCACTTCCAAAGGTGAGGGGCGTGGGAGTGACTTACGCCTGCGGGAGATGGAAGCGGAAGTGAATCGTTGGGAAGGTGTTTGCCAGGTTCAGGAAAGCCACTGGAACAGTCAGGGACGCCCACGTTCGAACATGCACCCCGTGCAGCTCCTAGAAAACCGGGGGTTCCCTGCATCCCACCACCCCAGCGGCCAAGGACCCCGCCGGCTGCACCTGCACTGGGGGGTGGCGCCAGCCGCCCCTCTGCAGGGACCTGTGGTCTCCGTGGCACCAGCTGGGCTGTCCCTCCAGCGGCCTCATTGTTCTATCACGGCACCAACTGCTTTCCTTCCACCTGGGCCTCCATCCAACGTGGGGAAAGTAAAAGCCGGACCAGCTGGTGCTGCTGGCGGCTCCACGGAGAGCAGGGGTTTGCACATCCCTGGAAAAAGGCGGAAAGAGCACACCACGAGGTCTACTCCGGGCGATATTTTTCCTAAGGAGGAATCTGGGCCACCTGCGACATCCAACTGTTGCTTGTTTCTGAAGAATTATTACTAAAAAAGCTAATATTTATTGAGTGCTTCCTCTGTGTCAGGAGGCAGCTTTCCAAGCTCTTCACGTGAACTAACTTACATAATTCTCCCAGGACTGTGCAGTACATGCAAGTATTGCTATTTTATAGGGGAAGAAGCAGGTATGTCGGGCTGGAGTACCTTGTCCAACGTCCCTCCAATGGGAAGCGACAGAGTGGCGAGGGTCGGGCCGCCGCAGCGGGGCCCGGAGCTGGTGCGTGGTTGGCCCTGCTGTGTGCCTGCCTGCTGCAGAGTTGGAAGGTTCACTACTCAGGATGCACTGGGCCACGCCACAGCAGTGGCCCTCAAACCTCAGTGGCTGATGCAACAAAGATTTATTTCTTACTCCCCATGATTACTGAGGGTCCACACCACCTCCGCTCGCATAGCCATCAGCCAAGCCAAGGCCGAGGGGCCTGGGGCAGCACAGTCCTGACCCCGCAGAGCTGCTGGGGCTCAGAGGACAGCGTTTGCAGAGTCGGAGGAAGACGTCCCCCGACCACTGCTCCAGCCTGGCTTCAGGAGGAGTGGCAGGGAAACAGGCACATTCCTGTACCCAGGGCCTTTGCACACGCTGTTCCCTCTGCCCCGCTTCTCCCCCGACTCCTACTCCACATGTACCCAGCAGTAAGATGGGTCCCGAGAGCCTTCCTCCCAAGTCGCCCTCCTGCTGTTCTCCCTTGTGCCACTCTGGGTTTACTTTTCGGCACAAGCATCCTTGAACCTCGCTCTGGGTGATTTCTGCCTGTCTTCCCTCAAAGACTGCAAGCTTCGGGCGGGCAGGTCCCAGGCCCGACTCACTCATCATGCAGCCCTAGCTCCTGGTGCAGCACGGGGCCCATCGTGGAGAACCTGGTTAATTCCAAACGGATGAGTAATGAGGGTGCAGTGGGGTGTCTGCGGCTCAGAACCAGGCCTGTGGGCTTCCCTTTCAGATTCTAAGAAATGGTTTGGGGGAAATTTCCAGGGGCCCGGAGGTCCTGTGGCAGAGGTGGAGTCAAGACAGGACGGATGCAGAAAAGCTGAGCACTGTCTTACTGGGGGTCCCCCAGGACCCCTGGGAGGATGTCAGGGGACAGTGGCAGGGCCCTGGGGAGGAAGCCCACATGGGATCAAGTGACCATGGTGATCCATTTAAGTATACCCCACCCCAATCCGGAGAACGCTGGGAGTGACACATCTCTCGGCCATCCCATCTAAGGGGCGAGGAGGCTGGGGTATTTGCACACCATCTCCAGTCCATCATGGATGGAGGTTGCTCCGAGGGCCTGCAGGTGGACAGCAGAGCCGCCTCCCAGCAAGGGAAAACCTCAAATGGAAGCACAAGCGCCAGCCGTTGGGAGGAGCAGGGGTGTGGGCTGGGCGCAGGTGGCATGTGTGTTGCTAGGGAAGAGGGAGTTGTCTCTCACAACGCGAGAGCTGAGGTTATGTGTTAGGGTCCTCCTCAAGTCTGCTTTGCGTTTTCCCACTCTCCGGGCAGGCGTGGCTATCCAAGGAGGCTAGTCCATGTAGAGTCTGTATTTAGGGCTTGGCCACGTCCCCACTGCCCTTCTGCTCACCGTCTTGTTTAATAGACCCGGGAGCACCTGTTATACCTCCCCATTTGAAAGGCGTTGAGCTAGAGGCGCAAAATCAGATGAAACACGGTCTCTGCTCAGAAGTACTTTGTAAAGTACCCTACTTGCCGGTATTTGGAGATGCTAAATGCCAGACGAGACACTGCGTTAAGCAGATTTGAGAAGCTACACAAAGCATCAGGCTCTCCTGTGATGAACTGAAGGCTCTGAGAAGGCCTGCAGAAAAGACGTCTGTTTAACTTTTTTTTTAAAGGTGGCCAGTTCTTTGATTGATTCATTTATTTGAGGGGCTTCACTACCCAAATGCCCATAATGGCTGTGGCTGGGAGCCAGCTGCGCACTTCAGGTCTGTCGCTCCCCCTCTTCGTGGGGGAACGACACTAAGCCCTGCCTAGGCTTCATATCCGAGTCACGGCACCATTATGTCGCTCCCCCTCTTCGTGGAGGAGCAACACTGAACCCTGTGCTGTTCTTTCGTCTGCTCGGCCCTCCCCGGGTTTGCTGCTGGTTCTTCCCGGGTTGGCTACTGACCCTTCCACCTCCGTGGAAGGGTGGTTCCCCCTGGCCACATTCCCCACTTCCGCAGGGGAGCAGCACAACGCCGGCCGGCTCTCTCGGGGGCTGCACAGGTGTTCCTTCAGCTACATGTTCCCCATAGATGTTCCTGGTGCATGCCGTCTCTCTCCTCCTTTATAGTCCTCCTCCGCCAATCCCAACTCGGCTGCCCACACGCCGAGTACGCTGCTCTCCTCCAATCAGGAGCAAGTCCTACAGTTTATTGGCTGAACTGGAGGCAGCTGTGTAGAAGCTGTTTTCTCCTCTCCCAGCGCCATATTGTGGGAGAGCAGATGCATAGAATAAGTCTTAATTCCAGTAACTTAGTCTAGTCCGAGTTGCTCCCCACACAGGTCTCCTGCGTGGGCGGCAGATTCATCTTACTTCATCCATTGCTACTGCTTCCCGGGGTCTGCTGGAGCTAGGAGCCAGAGCCGGGAGTTGGAGCCAGAGCCGGGAGTTGAACCCAGGCAGTTCATGGGGGGATGCTGGGGTCTTACTGCTAGACTAAATGCTCACACCTGTAAAACTATTTTTTTCCAAACTTGTTTGGCATCGGAACCCTTTTGTACCAAATTACCTGTGTTGACAACTCAAGGAGCCGGAATTCTGTGGGACGTGCTTTGAGAAAACTACTGCATTTCCAGCCAATCCATGGAAGATCTGACTCGCACAGAAAGGCTGAATAAGGGAATCGATTTTGTCTGCCTGCCTGTCTTTGAGCCGGGACGCCAGTCATCTCCTGCGTTCGCGACTGGAGTTGGACTGGCATTTATACCAACTGGCTGGGTTCTCAGGCCTTGGCACTCAAACTGCAATTGAATCGCTCACCCTCCTGGACCTCCAACATGCTGATTGCAGATCTTGGGACTTCTTAGCTTCCATTGTCACGTGAGCCAATTCACTGTGATAAATCATAGATGGATGGATGGATGGATGGATGGATGGATGCGTGGATGGACAGATGGATAGATGGATGGGTAGAGAGATGACACTAGTAGTGCAGAACTAGCAGAACGTTGACAGGTCTAGATTTGGGAAGAGTCTTGGTTGGCTGTGAGCAGGTTCTGTGAGTCGCGGTTGAGATCTCCCACCCTGCACACTGGTGGCCGGGTCTGGGATTCAGCCGCATCTCGTCCCTCACGGAACCAGAGTTCTTTGCTCTTGGAAACACAGAATTTGCGCATCACTAAAACATTCTTTTTTGATTTTGATGGAGAAAAGTCCGAATAGTGGAAACCCTGATATACTAATACACTGGGTTTTAAAGCTGACTGTATTGCCAGATTATCCTTAACTTTGTGTGCTGAGTCTGCGCATCACGGAGACTAGGTAAGCACTTACAGTGGCGATGTGTGACCAGGAGGCGTGGAGCGGGCGTTCGCTCTGAGATCAAAGGCGGGAATGAAGCCCAGAGGTCCTTGTCTTCCAGAAAAACCACCCTCCTGTGTGCTAGGGGGACAGGGGTCTTCTTAATGTAACAGCTTCCTCCTGCTGCTCCTGTTTCTGCCCACCACTAATCTGGATCTATAAATAGGGTTTAAATATTGCCCTCGTGGCAATTCACTGCGCAGTCAATTACGCACTTTTAATTAAGAGATTTCCAAAGAGCCTCCTTCCGCTTTATCCACGCAGCCGCACAACAGAGGGTGTGGCCTTCCGACAGAGAACGACTTTCTGTGGTTCACATCCAAGGAAAGGCACGGAGGCAGGACAGACTACGGAGCCCCGCCTCCCGGGATTGAGCGAAAGCGAGGCTTAAAAGACGCTGAGGTTCTCCCCAGGACGTAAAGGCCGCGTCTGCTGACCACAGGATGCGGCGTGATCCGTACGTGGCAGCACACCTGGGCACGGAGCTGTTCCACAACCCTGGTTGCTTCCTGCCGGCCCCCATCCTTTGCCTCCCAGAGTGATACAAATCCACGAAGCGGTCATGTGGACCACACTCCACCTAGTGGCCCTCCCGACAACTGCAAAAATAACTCAAAGCCATCCCATCCAGGACTTCAGACCTACATGGTCCGTGCCCATGGCTCAGGGACTTTGGTCAGCATTAGTCTCACCCCGGGAGCTCGTAAAAATCTCGTGCCTGGGCTACTCCTCGTGCAATTAAATTGGGATCCCTGCGGTGGGTCCCAGGCGCCAGCATTTTTAAAACTTCTTGGGTGATTTCAAAGCTGGACAACTGGTGGTCTTTGCAGCCTAAACAATAGCTTAGAAAATAGAAAACCTGCATGAAGTCATCACACTTCTCATGCATCATCAAAAAACTCCATCTGTAGAGGTTTCTTTTCGTCTTCTTTAAAAAAAATGAGATCAATACCCATGGAGGTTACAAACGTGGACTTGGAGTGAGGTTGCTTGGGGCCAAACCCCCCACCTGCGGGGGCGCCTTTTAGTGCCGAGGCTTCCCATGCGTAGGCCAGCACTGATGGGATCCCCAACCCCAGTGAGTTATCCTGAGAGCTACACAAGTAAGTCCCCGTGAATCACTGAGAACGGACCGTACGACACAGTAATAGGACTGAAATGTGTGTTCTCAAGAGCCCAACAGTGCTTTAAGATTTGCTGTTTAAAACTGACGTGTCGGCTGGCACCGCGGCTCACTAGGCTAATCCTCCACCTTGCGGCGCCAGCACACCGGGTTCTAGTCCCGGTTGGGGCGCCGGATTCTGTCCCGGTTGCCCTCTTCCAGGCCAGCTCTCTGCTGTGGCCAGGGAGTGCAATGGAGGATGGCCCAAGTGCTTGGGCCCTGCACCCCATGGGAGACCAGGAGAAGCACCTGGCTCCTGCCATCGGATCAGCGCAGTGCGCCGGCCGCTGCGGCTATTGGAGGGTGAACCAACGGCAAAAGGAAGACCTTTCTCTCTGTCTCTCTCTCTCACTGTCCACTCTGCCTGTCAAAAAAATAAAATAAAATAAAATAAAACTGATGTGTCATGGACATCTCAGACACAACGCACTGGTTTTCCCTCGTGCTCAGGTGCTGCAAAAAGCCTCCTGCGGGCACTGGGATGTAGCACAGATTTCCACTTAAGCGGCAGATATGTTTGGCATTCTAACCAGCGCTGCCAACAATAGAATAGCAACCCCCCCCCCCCACCACCACCAGCATTGTATGAATTGCTGCATTTCTTCCGCCACTTCCTGAGCACCGGCTGTTACCAAGCCTTCAGTTCTTGCCAACAAGAGCAGTGAAGGTTGCCACGATGTTGATGCAAGTTGTAGCTCCTTGGCTAGAGAGCCTGGAGATTCTTACGCAGGGGCTGCAGACTTTCTCTCTCCCCTCTGATGATCTGATAACTGATTCTATGAGACCAGCAGACAGAGACAGATTCGCAGGAGGAAAGACGTTTTAGTTTATGTGCACACACCCAAGTCCCACAAAACGTGAGGTGCACAGAACGGCTGCACCGCTGCAGTTTTCATCTCATGCTGAGCTGCAGAAACGGGCGTTCGGGGCTTCTGGGGGAGGTGGCAGCAGGTTACGGGAGAGCGAGGGAGGAATGGCAGGTGTGTGAAGCTTGTTCTGTGGGTAGAGTACTTCAGGTGACAGAAGTCGCCTGGAGCAGTCCTGCTCCAGGTACAGGTACCGTTACCTTCGACGTAAATTTCTTTTACCAAGCAGTTTGTTTCAGAGCTACTCCTGTGCCTGCAGTTTCTCAGAACAACCACCTCCAAACACGCCAGAAAAGCACACCCTGGCGTGGGCTGGCCCCGCCACCCAGAGTTTCAAACACTTCTACTGTCCATTTTCGTCACCTCTTCTAGGTACTGCCCCATCATAGCCACTGCCCATGTTCCTACTGGGCTGAGATCACTTCTCTCACATCGAGGAGTAGTAAGATTAAGAACTTCCATTCATTAAAATACAGTAGCTGGTTCAGTGTAGGAAAATCAATCAGTGTAATAATATACCCTATGAAGAGAATCAAAGATGGGGAAAACCGATCATCCCAATGGATGCAGAAAAAGCATTTGACAAAATCAGATGCTCTTTCACGATAAAAACATTCAGCAAACTGGGGACAAATGCGAGCATCCTTAACCTGACAAAGAACAGCTGCAAGACCCCTACCACTAGCATCTTCTTCGAGAAAGACCTCGTGGAGAAGTGGCGCGAGACCCGAGACTCGCCTCAGAGCAGGGGCAAGGCGAGGAAGGCTGCCCACGCTCCCTATTTCCGGTCCCCACTGTTCTCAAGGACTTAGCCATGGCAGCCAACTAAAGAAAACAAAATAAAAGGCATCCAGACTGGGAGAGAAGAGGTAAGACCACCTCATTTGCAGAAAATATGATCTTACATATAGACAATTCTAAGGAATTCATATCAAAGAAACCTGCTAAAATATATGAGGTCAGCAAGGTTGCAGGACACAAGATCAGTATACAAAAATCAATTGTATTTCCACATACTACCAGTGGTAAATGTGAAAATGAAATGAAGCAGGCAATTTCCTTTATAATAGCAACACAGGAAACAACCTACTTAAGAATAAATTTAACAAAAGAGGTGAAAGATTTGTATCCTGAAAACTACAAAGCACTGGGTTTTTTATGGTTTTTTAAGATTTATTTTTATTTAAAAATTTTTTTTTGACATACAGAGTGGACAGTGAGAGAGCGAGACAGAGAGAAAGGTCTTCTTTTGCTGTTGGTTCACCCTCCAATGGCCGCTGTGGCTGGCGTGCTGTGGCCGGCGCACCGCGCTGATCCAATGGCAGGAGCCAGGTGCTTCTCCTGGTCTCCCATGGGGTGCAGGGTCCAAGCACTTGGGCCATCCTCCACTGCACTCCCTGGCCACAGCAGAGAGCTGGCCTGGAAGAGGGGCAACGGGGACAGAATCGGCACCCCGACCGGGACTAGAACCCGGTGTGCCGGCGCCGCAAGGTGGAGGATTAGCCTAGTGAGCTGCGGCGCCGGCAGTATTTTTAAAAAATTTTTAATTTCAATTAGTTTTTAACAGATTCAATGTGATTTGTAGATACAATTCTTTTTTTTTTTTTTTTTAATTTACTTGAGAGGTAGAGTCATAGAGAAAGGGAGAGACAGAGAGAGGTCTTCCATCTGCTGGTTCCCTCCCCAAATGGCTGCAATGGCCAGAACTGCACTAATCCAAAGCCAGGGGCCAGGAGCTTCTTCCGGGTCTCCCACAGAGGTGCAGGGGCCCAAGGACTTGGGCCATCCTCTACTGCTTTCCCAGGCGATAACAGAGAGCTGGATTGGAAGAGGAGCAGCCGGGACTCAAAACTGCCCCCCTATGGGATGCCAGTGCCACAGGTGGAAGATCAGCCCACTATGCCACAGCCCCAGCCCCCAAGATTTATTTATTTATTTGAAATGCAGAGTTACATAGAGAGAAAAGGTGGGGGAATGGAGAAGGAAAGAGAGAGAGAGAGAGAGAGAGAGAGAGAGGTCTTCCTTCCTTCCACTGGTCCATTCCCCCAAATAGCTGCAATGGCCAGGGCTGGGCCAGGCCAAAGCCAGAAGCCAAGAGCTTCATCTGAGTCTCCCATGTGGGTGCAGGGGCCCAAGCGCTTGAGCCATTGTCCACTGATTTCTCAGGTGCATTAGCAAGGAGCTGGATTGGAAGTGGGGCAGGCAGGACAAGAATTAGTTGCCCATATGGGATGTCGTCTTTTCAGGCTGTGAGTTAACTCATTATGCCACAGTGCCAGCCCCCAAAACACTGTTGAAAGAAACTAAACAAGATGTAAAGAAATGGAAAGGTAGCCCATGTTCATGGATTGGAACCCTTAATGCTAGGATGACAGTACCCCCAAAGTGATCAACAGATTTAACTCAATCTCTATCAAAATCCCAGGTGCCTTTTTTTTTTTTTGCAGAAGTTGAAAAGATGACTCTAAAATTCATACAGAATTTTATGATTCAAGGAACCCAGAATGGTCAGAACAATCTTAAAGAACAAAGTTGGAATACTTAATGTAATTCCTGATTTCAAGAGTTCTTTCAAAGCAATCAGGATGCTAGCATGAAGACAGCCATATAGATCCATGGACTACAACAGAGCATCCAGAAATAAACCTGTAGTTATGGTCAGCTGATTTTTGACAAGAGTGCCAAGACAATCTGATGGAGGGAAGGAACTGAGCCACTGGATATGCACATGAGGGAATGAAGTTGGAGTCCTACTTCACGTATTACCCCAGATGAGCTCAGAATGGGTCCTGCACCAGCGGCATAGGTTTGCGCCAGCGACGGCCTCCTGAGTGCGCTTTGGCAGGAAGGCAGACGAGGAGCAGAGCGAGGACTAGAGCCCAGGCACTGTGACATGGAATGCCGGTGTCTCTAGTGGCGTCTGGGTGGCTGGGCCAAATGTTTGGAAAATGTGGGCACACACCTTGATGACTTGGGATTAGGCAAGGGTTCTTAGACATGACACCAAATCACAAGTAACCAAATCAAGAATAGATAAACTGCACTTGAGCAAGATTAAAAAAAAAAAAAACAAACTATGATTCCAAAGACACTATTCTAAAGGTGAGTAGACAATCCATAGAAAGGGAAAAAATATTTGCAAACCCTAAATGTAATAAAAGATGTGTGTCCAGAGTATAAAACTACCTTAAGCCTTAGCAAGAAAAAAAACAATTAAACAGCACAGCTGGTTAAGCCGCAACCTGCAACACTGGCAGCCCATCTGAGCACTGTTTCCAGTCCCAGCTTCTCCATTTCTGATCCAGCTCCCTGCTAAAGGGCCTGGAAAGGCAGCAGATGATGGCTTGAGTGCTTGGGCCCCTACAGCCACATGGGAGACCTGGATGGAGTTCCTGGCTCCTGGCTTTGGCCTGGCCCAACCCCAGCTCTTGTAGTCATTTGAGGACTGAACCAGCAGATGGAAGATCTCTCCCTGTAGCTCTGCCTTTGAAATTAACAAATACATCTTTTAAATTGAAAAAAAAGGCAAAAAGTATTTCAATAGACACCTCTCTCTCTCTCTTTAAAGATTTATTTATTTATTTGAAAGGCAGAATTACATAGAGGCAGAGGCAGAGAGAGAGAGAGAGAGAGAGAGAGAGGTCTTCCATTGGATGGTTCATTCCCCAGATGGCCACAATGGCAGAGGCTGCGCTGATCCAAAGCCAGGTGCTTCTTCCAGGTCTCCCACGCAGGTGCAGGGGCCCAAGCACTTGGGCCATCTTCTACTGCTTTTCCAGGCCATAGCAGAGAGCTGGATCAGAAGTGGAGCAGCCTGAACTCGAACTGGCACTCAAATGGGATGCCAGCAATGCAGGCAGATTTTACCCACTATGCCACAGGGCCGGCCCCTAGACATTTCTTTAAAGAAGGCATACAGGCCAGCTCCACGGCTCACTAGGCTAATCCTCCACCTGCAGCACTGGCACCCCGGGTTCTAGTCCCAGTTGGGAAGCCAAGTTCTGTCTTGGTTGTTCCTCTTCCAGTCCAGCTCTCTGCTGTGGCCCGGGAGTGCAGTGGAGGATGGCCCAAGTGCTTGGGCTCTGCACCTGCATGGGAGACCAGGAGGAAGCACCTGGCTCCTGGCTTCAGATTGGCGCAGCGCCAGCCCTAGCAGCCATTTGAGGGGTGAACCAACAGAAGGAAGACCTTTCTCTCTGTCTAATTCTGCCTGTCGAAAGAAAGGAAGAAAGGAAGAAAGGAAGAAAGGAAGAAAGGAAGGAAGGAAGGAAGGAAGGAAGGAAGGAAGGAAGGAAGGAAGAAAGGGCACACAGTGTCAAACACACACAAGAAAAGCTTTTCAACACAATTAGGAAAGGGCCAATCAAAGCCACCATGAAAAGCTCTACATCCTCTCCCCTAGGATGCCTGTAAGATGCGAAGACAGACAATGACAAGGGTTGCGGAGGAGCCGGAGGCACAGGAAGCCTCGGGTGGGAATGCGGAAGCAGGCCGACCGTTACCCGGGGTAACACCTGGGCTCAGGCTGGCCTAGCAGTCAACCCGCTGCTTTGTTGGAATCCCACATTCCGCATGTGAGTACCGGGTCTGAGTCCTGGCCGGCTCCTGACACCAGCTTCCTGCTGAAGCACTGGGAGGCACCAGGCGATGGCCCCAGGAGCTGAGTCCCTGCCATCCATATGGGAGACGGGGACTGAATTCCAGGCTTCTGGCTTTGGCCTGGCACAGGCCTGGATGCTGTGGGCATCTGGGGAGTGAACTACTAGACGGAGGATCGATCTGTTTCTCTCCCTCTCTCTCTGCCTTTCGAATAAATAAAAAATTAAGTTAAACAGAGTTTTCCTATGATCCACCAATTCCACTCCCAATGGTAAATCTGAGAGAAGTGAAAACATGTGCACACAAAAACTTTTATAAAATGCCCATACAGCACTATTCATAATAGCCAAAATAGACCAAATTCAGTTGCCTGCCAGCTGAGGAACTGATAATAAACCGTGTTCTAGCCATCAATGGACTAGTGTTTAGCCCTGGAGAGGAATGAAGTACTGACACATGCTACAACATGCACAGACATTGAAAACATTTTACTGAGTGATGGAAGCCAGACACAAACGGCTGCGTATTGTATGGTTCTCCTTATATGAAGAACAGGCAGATCTGCAGACACAAATGTTAGATTAGTGGTTGCCAGAGCTGGGGGGAGGAAACGAGAGGTGAGCAGTGGCAGCTATAGGGACAGGGCTTCTTTCTGGGGTCAGGAAAATGTTCTGGAATTCACTAGTGGTGATAAAGTCACAATCTTGTGAATACGAATTGTATCATATGTGAATTATATATCAAATTTTAGAAAAGATTTATTTATTTGAAAGTCAGAGCTACAGAAAGGCAGCGTCAGAGAGAGAGAGAGAGAGAGAGAGAAAGTAGAGGTCTTCCATCCGCTGGTTCACTCCCCAGATGGCTGCAATGGCCAGAGCTGAGCTGATCCAAAGCCAGGAGCCAGGAGCCAGGAGCCTCTTCTGGGTCTCCCACACAGGTGCAGGGGCCCAAGGACTTGAGCCATCTTCTACTAATCTCCCAGGCCATAGCAGAGAGCTGGATTGGAAGAGGAGCACCCGGGACTCAAACCAGTGCCCATATAGGATGTCAGCACTACAGGTGGAGGCTAAGCCCACTACACCACAGTGCTGGCCCTTATATATCAAATTTAAGGACACCATTAAGGGACAATACAGACCGAGAGTGGGAGAAGACATTTGCCCTATGTACAACCATAAAAGTATGACCACAGATGACTTGAATTCAAAACATATAAACAACAAATCAGTGAGCAAAAGACACACAGCCCTATAGGAAAATGGCAAAATGGGGACATTTTACCAAAGAGGTTATTGAGATATCCAACAAACATACATACAGTGTTCAACCTTGGGGCTGGTGTTGTGGCACAGTGGGCTAAGCTGCCAGCGGGTGTCCCACGTGGACAGTTTCAAGTCCCGGCTGCTCCTCTTCTGATCCAGCTCCCTGCTATTACACCTGGGAAAGCAGCAGAGAGTGGCCCAAGTGCTTCGGCCCTGCACCCACATGGGAGACTCAGATGGAGTTCCAGGCTCCTGGCTTCATTGCAGCCAGTTGGGGAATGAACCAGCAGATGGAAGATCTCTCTCTCTCTCTCTCTCTCTCTCTCTCTCCTATAATGCTGACATTCATAGCTTCATTCACATGAGGTTATTTATGTGAATAAATAATGTCAAAGTCAAGAGAATGTATCCTAATCTTATCACCTTTGTACTCCTCCCCTTCTCCTCAATCCCTGACTATTAAATGCCTACCACAAGGGCTTCAATTTCAGCATCTGACTGCTGACTCCACGGCTTAGTTTTGTTTGTGTTTTAATTGTGCGTTCTTGGGATCTGGCTGCTTCCACTCACCCTCATGTTTGTGAAATTGGTCCATGCTGCTACTTGTAGCTACAGGTCACTCGTTTTAGTTGTACATTGTATTCTATTGTTATTTACTTGTTATTTCTGTTCTTGAGTATTTGGGTTGTTTCCAGCTCTCGGCTATTATAAATAACACTGCTATGTGGAATGAAAGACGTCAGATACACAGTGTGTGTGCTATGTGATTCCATCATCCTGGCTAAACCAGTCTATGGCTTTACAGGGAGGGGCGTCCCCAGCAGAGGACACCAGCAGGTTATTTGGGTACTGGGGTTGTCTTCTGGTCCTCGGCCTTAGTACGGCGACACGAGTGTGTTCCCTTCATGACTGTGTGAGTAGTGCCTTTTACTCTTCTTAAAACCTACTTAGGAAACTCAAAACTCACCTGGCAGCAAGTTAGGCGGCATATGGCCTTTGCTAGCCACGAGCTAGAGAAGCCCCCTGTGAAGACAGCAAGCTGGAGTGACTACACAGAGGCTGGTCCCAGGGCACCTGCCGGCAGCATCAGTGAGAGCGGGGGGCGTCCCTCCAGGGCTGCTCCTGGACCTCCTTGGTTCACAGGCCATGGACCTGCTTCTTTGGGCCTTCCCGCCGTGTTCATACATGCAGGTGCTGGCTCGTCCCTCCTTGACCAGAAGGACCAAGAGCTGAGAGGATGAAGACAGTGGAAGCCACTCGTTCTTTCCCACACTGTCTGCACTGACTCGGCAGTGATGCACACCTGGGTGAAATGAGACTAAGAAGCGTTTCTTAACGACCTTAAATTCCATTACACGGACACAGAGAAAGAGTTGGTTCATGTAAGTTTGCAGATAAATCCGAATGTACAGCCTCACGCAGCGCTGAGTCAGCGTTCCCTGATGAGCGGCTTGGGCTCATGTCTACACTGGGGCTTCCCGCTGGCTGGGGTCTCCACCTGGCTATGTGATAACTGGAGTACTAGCTGCATGCGACACATCCCAGTTTACCAGAATATGCATGTTTAAAGCAGGAGGTGAGAAAGCTGACGTTTATATTGAT
Organism: Oryctolagus cuniculus; assembly: GCF_964237555.1. Classification (NCBI taxonomy): domain Eukaryota; kingdom Metazoa; phylum Chordata; class Mammalia; order Lagomorpha; family Leporidae; genus Oryctolagus; species Oryctolagus cuniculus. The sequence goes on from NC_091443.1 coordinate 8,852,594, forward strand.
TTTTATCACGTTGTCTATAAGAGTGTTTCTGGGGCTGGCACTGTAGCATTGCGGGTAAAAGCTGCCACCTGCAGTGCCGGCATCCCTTATGGGCACCTGTTCAGGTCCTGGCTGCTCCACTTCTGATCCAGCTCTCTGCTATGGCCTGGAAAAGCAGTCGAAGATGGCCCAAGTGCTTGGCTTCTGTACCCACGTGGGAGACCCAGAAGAAGCTCCTGACTCAGCTCTGGCCATTGCAGCCATTTGGGAGTGAGCCAGCTGATGGAAGACTTCTCTCTCTCTCTCTCTCTCTCTCTCTCTCTCTCTCTCTCTCTCTCTCTCTTTCTCTGCCTCTCCTTATCTCTCTGTGTAACTCTGACTTTCAAATAAATAAATAAATCTTTTTTTTAAAGAGTGTTTCTGAATTCAGTGTCTATCCAAACAGATAAAAGCTGCTTGGAAATCAGTTAAGTGCTTTATTAAGGCCAACACGTCTCAAGGATCTCCAGTGTGGGTAGGCAGGTTTTATTATTATTATCCTGTAATGATTTTATTCTCAAATGGCTTTCGGTTCTGGACCGGAACTGAGGGTGGAGGGAATAAAGCTGTCTTCTTCCTCCTGGGAAGCCCCCCCAGGTCTCCTGCACTGTAAAATTTCTTCTTCTTCTCCCCCTTCTTCTCCATTAAAGATTCCCCGGGCACATTAGCATGGAGCTGGATCAGAAGTGGAGCAGCCGGGACCTGAACAGGTGCTCACAGGGATGACAGCTCTGCAGGCGGCAGCGTAACCCTCCACGCCCCAGCTCTGGCCCCCTCAAAGTTCCTTCTACAACCTCCAAGCGCAGCATCGGGAGCTCCGAGGCCAGTGTCTGAATCTGCTTCCCCCATGCTGGCGGGGCCCTCTTGCTAGAGACAAGGAAAGCCCGGCTGACCCAACAGGCAAAGGGGTGGGGATGTTATTTCAAATATTATCCAGTCCGGCCCCCAGCACCAGCTTTAGCTCCCTCGTGCCTTGCCCTTTGTCAAATCCCAGGTAACGACCGAGTCCGCACCTAACCCGATCCTCCTGCCAGCCCGGGCACGCTGACGTCATGCCCTGTGGTTCAGAGCTCAGCAGGAACGTGGAACGTCATCCACGGCCCTCCAGGAACTTGCCAGGAGAAGCCTCGGCTGCTGGATGCTCTGCTGTCCCTCGCTGGGATGCCAGCTTGGCCCGGGGGCCAGAGCACATGCAGGACCCACGGTCTGGTGACTCCCCCTGCCTCTTCCCCTCACACCCAGCAGGTTGTTCAAAACTCTGTGGCCTGGTCTTGCTGCTGGAAGATGTCAACGACAGTAGCTTTCTCTCTTCCTGATGGTTCCGTGGCTCGAACAGGTGCAGTGCTGGGCTGCCATCCCCAGTAGAATGCAGCTTGTACTTCAGCCACTTCCACATCTATTACATCTAGCCAAGCACTCTGTTTCAGAAAAGTAAAACAGTCCTCAGGTGGCATACAAGTATAACGAACCGGTTGTTATGGAATCGCCAACACATACCCCAGGGCCTTCATCCGAGTGTCGCCCTCCCCAGTATCTCCACTGGGATTCGCTTCCCGGCTGTTCCTCCCCTAAGTGTGACTTACGCGCACCAACCAAGCAAAGTTCCTGGACAAAGGTGTGTTCAGCCCCGCGGGCTCTAACAGTTTGGGGGTATCCGTGGGAAGCAGCCCCAGTGAGCGTGGTGAAGCAACCCGCTTTGCCAGAATCAACAGCAGGTTTGCATTCAAACCAGACACACAGGCTGAGTGCTTCCTTGGCTCCTCCCTCTGCCTCCAGCCTCACACATCTTGTTTTTACCCACGCTTCTTCTTTATTCTGTAGCAGCATCAGAGGGTCCCTGAACCCCCTCCCCCTGCTCAGATCATCAGAATCTTTTGACACCAAGGGTGAGTAATAAGTTCAAAGTGGTTTCTCTAAATGATGGTATCACATAAGAAAGTATTGCAACAGGGGCCCAACGTAACCCGCTTTCAATCTACCTGTGCATGTATCTTTTTCTTGTTTCATTTTCAAGTTGTCTCTTCCCAGCCTTGTATTATTTTCCTGGGACTATTTTAGCACAGGGCACTGTCTCTTCTCCCCCAGGATTGCCCAGGGCCCCGGGCTGCCCCGGAAGTGTAAGACTCCCCAGGGTTCAGCATCAATTTCTCACAGAGAGAGGTGAGGCTGGAGCAAAACCAAGCCAGCCTGCACCTGTGTGTGTGGCGCCCTGCAGAAAGGCATAAGTCACAAAGAAGAGCCGTCCCGGGGTTCCAGTCACCTAATTTATCTGGATTCCCTTTTCCTTTGTGGAATAAAGGATTCAGTGAAGCAAAATCAACAGAGCCTGGGGGAACTTTCTAGAAACAAATAAAATAAATACTGTTATTGCACAAGTATACTTTGACGTATTTTGTATCCTTTCTTTATGACTCTGGCTGGGAGTAGGAGGTGAAAGACTGACAGTCAGTCTTTCCCCGAATACAACAGCTGTATTGCAGGGCCTTCAGGCTCATCGGATTTTAGGGCCAGAAATGAGCTGTATTAGTTATTTATTGCTGCATAAAAAATGACTTCAAATCAACACAGATTTACTGTCCCAGTTTCTCAGGGTTTGGGAACCGGAAGTGGTTTGTTTGGCTGGGTTGTTTGGTGCTCAGGGTTCTTGCACAACGCAGCCAAGCAGCAGTCATCGCCAGGGTTGTCTGGAGCTGCTGAGCCCACTGCCACGCTCACTCCCATGCGAACCGGCAGCCCTTGGTCCCCGGGGCTGCTGCTCCGGGGGTTCTTCACCACCTGGACCTCTCCAAAGGTCTGCCCGTGACCCGGCTCTGACGGACACGAGGACCACAGGAAGGAGAGTGGCTGGTGGTGGGGGGAGCCTTGGGGCCTTGTGTAACATCATGTCAGTAGTGGCGCACCAGCTCTCCCTGCTACAACATGAGGGCAAACACCAGGAAGTGGGGGTTGCTGGGAGCATCTTGTGGGCTGGCCACCCACCACCCATAGAGGCTACCTAGTCTAATTCCCTCAACTATAGCCCAGGAACCCAGGAGCACGCCAAGGTTAACATCCAAAACAGGACTCCCCACAGTCCAGCACGTGTGACTCAGCCACTCTGCATCTGGCTGAGCCGGCACTCAGCAAGAGCCAGGGCTGGGCTGGGCAGCGGGAAGAATGCACAGTGGTGGCTGCCCACGAGGTCACGGGTGTCGTGTGGAACGGGGTCTGCTGAGTGAAGCTGACATGGTCAAGGTCAGAGTCACCTTCCTGACTACCATTGACCGCACCCTGCAGCAATCTGGAAGGAAGACCCTGGCAGCTTTTCCGAGAGGTCTGAGGCCTTGGCTCCCTCTGCTGACTCCGCCAGCGGGGCTGATTATGGGATGGGGAAAATGAAATCAGCTTCCTGACCGCAGGTGTCTGCGTCATCAAAGCAACCACAAATACAGCAGGACACATTCAAGCACGGCTGGTGCACCCCGTCTGCTCCCTGTGGAGAACTACCATTGCCCATTGATTTAACTGGCCGTGAGTGGACGTGGGAGGTGTCCCGTTGGGGGTGGCGATGGGAGGATGTGGGTTGGGGGCTGCATTTCCCCAGTCCACCCCCAGATCCTTCAGGAAGGGGAACAAAGGTGACCAGTGGACGTCAGTTACAGAATGTGTCCAACCTGACCCATTACCCATCACCATTAGAAAACTCACGGGTGTTAATGGACGTGGTGGCTAGTATCATAGTAGGTGAGCAGTTTTGAAATTATAAACCACGCCTCATTATCATTGTTTAAGAATTATTTGTATTTATTTGAAAGACAGAGTTGCAGAGAGAGATAGAGCCAGAGAGAGAAGTCTTCCATCCACTGGCTCACTCCCCAGATGACCACAGTGGCCAGAGCTGAGCTGATCCGAAGCCAGGAGCCTGGAGCTTCCTCGGGGTCTCCCATGCAGGTGCAGGGGCCCTTGGACTTGGGCCATCTTCTACTGCTTTCCCAGGCCACAGCAGAGAGCTGGATCAGAAGTGGAACAGCTGGGACTAGAACCGGTGCCCACATGGGATGCATGCTTTGCAGCTGGCAGCTCTACCTGCTGTGCCCCAATGTCAGCCCCTAAAACTTTGGATGCCATGGTAAGTAAAAGTATTTTCCTAACTTCAGCTTGGGGCTGTTCACTATTAAGGGGTGCAGGGAATCATGGTAGTTCCTGACTAGTGCGATTGCTAAGACTTGGCCGTCAGAGAACTGAGATGAGATACAGGTGGACGAGGAGGCAGGTGGAAAGGCTTTGAGGAGCTCTGATGAAGGGGTGACAAGCTCTGTGGCGTCAGCTGACCTTCTGAAGCGCCATGGGTTTGGTGAGAGAGAGAATCCGAGCCGACGCCTTGGAGGCCGCGGATACCTGCTTGGCTGCAAGGAGCCCTCAGCAGCGCAGGCAGAGGGTGGGGGGCAGGGGCCAGGGCCAGGCTCTGACTGTGAGAGTCTGACCTCTCGTTTAGGCGGCTCGCCCACATCCGGGTCAGAGCCTGGCGGGGGAGGAGCAGGACTTGGAGATGGGGGGTGCGGGGTGGGGGGGCTGGGAACTGCAGGTGAGAGCAGACTCACCTCCAAGCTCTGGGCTTGCAGAAGTGACCAGCTCCCCCTGGGGGAGTACAGAGCCGCCCTCCTGCCTCCTGCTGGAGGACTGTGTGCAGGCTGCACACGGTGAGCAGTGCCCTGAAGACAATGCTGTGTCTGGGGTAAACCCTCTCTCTCCTGGTCCCCAGGCCTACATCTCCGTCAAAAGCATGGAAGTGCTAGGCCTGCTCAGGAAGGAGAGGAATTGCAGCGCCCAGGGGGTGACCTGGAGGGACCCGGAGGGCTGGAGCAGGGGTCCTGGGGGTACCAGGTCAAGGTGGGCTGAGGGCCAAGGCCAAGCTGCTGGGTGGAGAAGGGCTGCTCATGGGGGGATCTTCCAGGGGTCCTGGAGGTACGAGGTCAAGGTGGGCTGTGGGCCAAGGCCAAGCTGCTGGGTGGGGGAGCGCTGCTCATGGAGGGTCCTCTTCTGTGTCAAGGAATCACCCCGACCCGGGCTCTGGGGGACTGTGCCGATGTCCTGCTGGGATCACCATGGGAAGCCTGGAAAATGGATGGCCCAAGGCAGGTGCAGGGAGGGCCAGAGAGCCCAGAGAAGGGGGCAGAAGAGAAGAACCCCCCCACCGTGGCTGACAATGTCCCCCAGGGGGCTTGGGGACACACCCTTTCCCTGCCTCCAGGCCTGCGTCTGCTCTCAGACCCAGAAAGCACCAGCTGAAGGAAGAACCCAGCAACCTGCAGGGCAAGCAAAAGAGTTCTGATTCCCCAGCTTCCCTCCCCAGTAGACTGCAGCACTGACACAGAGCAAAGGGGAAAACTCGTTGCTGTTCTGAGTGGCTGGGTACCTACTGAAGGGCCCAAATGTATGCTGATACCCAGGGAGCCAAGGACCACCGTGGCTCCCCGGTGGCAGTGCAGACACAGGGGATCACGTCTCAGCCAGAGCCCCGGCCCAAGGTGCAGTGGGGGCGGGAGCAACACACCTGCCTGTCATGGGACTGGGTGGGAGCAGCGTGGGGCAGACGGGGAGTGGCTGGCAGTGGCGGCGAGGGAGGAAGCTGCACAGTGTGGCTGCACTGGGAGAGACTCCCCAGACCCCCAGCCCATGAGAAAGCGCCGGTGCCCCCCTGTTGCTTGCAGTAAGAGCAAGGAGCTGCCTTTTTTACAGGCCAATTTACTCTCGTTTTAGTTCTTTTTTTGTTTGTTTTTGTTTTTGTTTTTGACAGGCAGAGTGGACAGTGAGAGAGAGAGAGACAGAGAGAAAGGTCTTCCTTTGTCATTGGTTCACCCTCCAATGGCCGCCACGGCCGGTGCACCGCACTGATCCGAAGCCAGGAGCCAGGTGCTTCTCCTGGTCTCCCATGGGGTGCAGGGCCCAAGCACTTGGGCCATCCTCCACTGCACTCCCAGGCCACAGCAGAGAGCTGGCCTGGAAGAGGGGCAACTGGGACAGAATCCAGTGCCCCGACCGGGACCAGAACCCGGTGTGCCAGCACCGCTAGGCGGAGGATTAGCCTATTGAGCCGCAGCGCTGGCCAATTTTAGTTCTTTTTTTAAAAAAAAAAATTTATTTGTTTGAATGGCAGAGTTATAGAGAGAGAGAGAGAGAGAGAGAGAGAATTTTTTATCTACTGGTTGACTCCCCAAATGGCCACAGCAGTCTGGGTTGGATGAAGCCAAAGCCAGGCGCCAGGAACTCCATCTGGGTCTCCCATATGGGTGCCAGGGGCCCAAGCACTTGGGCCAGCTCCCACTGCTTTCTCAGGCACATCAGCAGGGAGCGGGCTCAGAAGTGGAGCAGCCAGGACTGGAACCAGCGCCCGTATGAGACCCTGGCATCACAGGTGGCGGCTGCACCTGCTGCACTGCACCACGGCCCCAGCAGTCTGCACTGTCGCGCACCCTCCGGGAACGCCAGAGCACAACAGCCAGAACCTGGGCCTTGCACACCACCCGGGAAGGTGCCGTCTTGTTCTTACTACAAGGATGAGGAGGCAGACGGGGGAGGGGCTCTCCTCCAGGTCACAGTGAGGCCAGGTGCTGGGAGAGGAGGCAGCTCAGTGTGCCCTGTTCCTCTGTGGGCAGCCAGCAGGTGCGTCCCCCATTCGTACTGTTTCATTTCCTACCTGGTCAAACCTGTCGGAGACGGGCGTGCCTCCCCGCCCACAAACTTAGGTGCGCAAGGAAAATGACAGACTTGATTTTTCTGAATTTCTACCTGATTTCTCTTTTGATGGCCTATTTTCACCACGGGGATGGAAACTCAATTTCTCCCAGTTCAGGGTGACGAGGCCCCTCCCCCACGGCACTGCACTTGTTAGGACTTGGTACCGAGGTGCTAGGGTTGGGCACCTACCCCATCCTCCTGTCACCCGGCCATGAGTAGCCATCCAAAAAGTGTTTGTTCTTTATCTGCGAAGGTGGAGGCTGGAGCAAAGGGGCACAAGGGACAGCCGAATGAGTCGTGCACTGCACAAGCGTGTCTGGATGAGAGGACGGGTGGCACTGAGATCCAGGCCAAGTCATGGAGGGGAGTGCACGGCTGCTCCCACCCAAAGGGAAGCCTCATTAGCAGTAGGGGTCGCCTGCGGCCAGCTCCTGCACCTGCGGCCACCTCCAGCTGTGCAGAAAGGGGCCTTTCTCTGGACTGCACAAGGACTCCCTGGAGCAGGCTGGGGCCCCGCATGGCTGCCCTCACTGCTTTGTGATGCTCTGCCCTTCCGGGCGGTGCGCAGCCTTTGGGTGCCTGGGTCGTCTCCCCAGGGCCAGGCCCAGCCTTTCCCTGAGGCTGCCCCTGGGCCCTCCCCCAGAACTGGACTTCTGCTCTCTCCTGGCCAAGCTCTGCCCAGCAAGGATGGTGCTCCCGGACCTGCCGGCCGGAGTCCTCCCCAGGGCTGGACATCCGGACTGGGGAGGTCGAGGTCTGTCCGAAAGCAGGGTTTTTGGCTTTGGGCATTCGCAGAGTGCTCCCCTGGGGCAGTGAGCAGAGGGAACGCGCCGGGGTCGGGGACCCCATGCCTGCGGTCCCCCCTCCCACCCCGGATGATTTCCAGAGCTGGGATTCTCCAGGCCGGGGAGGACCCACCATGGCCACCTCCCAGGGCCGCCCCGCTGGGCTCCCGGTCCTCATGCAGTGCCTCCCGCTCGCCTCCAGGGGCGCTGCTCCCGAGCCCGGCTGCCCCCGTGCTTCGCCGTGGTTCTATGGGAAATCAGACACAGGCGGAGAACCTGCCAAAGAGGGCTGTTGTTGAACAATTTCCTTCTAAGCCACTGCCACACCACAGGGGTGAGCAGTGAATTTTTAATTTTAGACCAATTCTAGAAAACAACAACAAAAATTTATAGGCCTTTTTCCCATTCAGAGAAAAGATTATTTTATTGAATCCCATGGTGAAAGATATACACATATTCCCCTAATATATATGTTTTTATTCGTATAGTTTAGATTGTTTGCTTTATTGAATAGAACAGCGATAAGAAGTGAAATTTGCAGGGTTATTTTTGCCATTGAGTTATGAACAGAAATGCCTATTAATACGGTAGCAACACTGATGCAGCTTACAAAAATTTTTAAAAGGATTTATTTATTTATTTGAAAGGCAGAGTGAGTGTCAGAAAGAAAGAGAGAGAGAGGGAGAGGGAGAGGGAGAGGGAGAGGGAGAGGGAGAGAGATAGAGATAGAGAGAGAGAGATCTTCCATCTGCTAGTTCACTCCCCAAATGGCCTCAACAGCCAAGGTCTTGGCCAGGCTGACACCAGGAACTTCCTCCAGGCCTCCCACATGTGGGGCAGTGGCCCAAGTACCAGGGCCATCATTCTCCGCCTTCGCAGGCACATTAGCAGGAGGCTGGATTGGAAGCAGAGCAGCCAGGCCTGGAACCCACCCTCTGCCGCGGGATGCTGCCGGTCTTCCTGCTGCCCCAGCTTTCGAATTTTCTTACCAGCAGTCGTGAAACGTGCTGTAAGTCCAGTCGGAAACCCCACAGAGCAGACTGATGCTCGCAGCGCTCCTCACGTGTGGCTGCAGCTGGTGGATGCGTGCAGCATGACGCAAATGCTGGGTAGCACTTTTGCTGACCTTGACAGACACGGGCCAGGCAACTAAGAAATCTCACGACGCAACGGCTTTGCCGGTCTAGATCGTGGTTTTGAAACACTGGAGAATAGTGTGCAAATGTTCGTGCTATTCACAATTCAGCTGCCACAGACACAACCCACCGCTAAGTCTAAGTTGCATTGTTAGCGTCTTCTCGCCACTTTCTCCAGGCTAGGCAGCCAGCAAAGCAACACATCAGCTCAGTGAGACGTCACTGACCTTCACTGTGCACCAGCTACCAATCAGACGCCTGGGGACATGGGATTCAGTTGGGCTCATTAAATAGCATTTCCAAGATCCGTGTGCACGTGTCATGCAGAATTCAAGAGCAGATCGTAGGAAGATAATCAGGAAGTGATAAGTTTTGAGTATCTCCACTTTCTGTATGGTTAAACTACTGTACTTTAACGTTCAGCAATGGCTGCTTAACAATGGTTCACAAAATTCCTGAGAAGCTAACGGCTGGGACTCAGTAGCCAGCGGGAGCCGGGCCTGGTGACTTCTGCCTCCGCAGGGCAGGAGGTGGGAGGGCAGGAAGCTGGGGGGGGGGGGTGTCGGGCTGCATCTGCAGCGCCTGTGCCCCAGGGACCCCCTCTGCCAGAGCCCCAGGCTCCCGCAGGCTCAGCCAGCGCTTGCCCGCTTCTCACTGTCTTGGGTCCCTGGCGGCGTCTTCATCCCCTCCGTGAGGACCTTTCTCCTCTGATCAGCCATCCCCTGCCCTCCCAGCGGGCATGTTTCTGGCTGCTCTCCTGCGCACAGCCTCTACTTACTTCTCCTCAGCTTAACTGTGGCCCTTGGGTAAGTCACTGAAATCCAGATGCCAGGTATCTGTGAAGTTGTCCTTTCTCCTTAAGTTCTTAATCCAAACAAAAGAAACCATCACCGGAAAGTGTAACGTCCCAGGAGGTATTATATTATATTATATTCAATATCATGCGTGCACACACACACATACATACATATATGAAGTAACAACTGATACTCCAGATACTCAACTGTTAGGAGAGAAACGTCTCACCTGAATATCAAAGTATCTATATCCTGAAAGAGACTATTTAATACACGTCTGTGTGCATATGTACGACAATGTATCAATATATCACGTATGCATATAATGTTTTTAAATGGAAAAGCCCCCAATCTTCAAGTACTTGGATGAGGATTCCCCCATCCACGACGGGCAGCTCGGCGGCCCAGCAGGTGTCACCAGCAGGGCCTCCCCGGGCCTCCCTGGCTCCACTCCGCCAGATCCCCCGACAGGTTGCTCCGCGGCCCAGCAGCTGTCACCAGCAGGTGTCACCGCAGCCGCCGGGACAGCGGTGCGTCTCATGGGGGCCGCCCAGGCTCCCCTCCACCCGGGTCCCCGGACAGATTGCGCGCGGCGCCGCGCTCGGGCCGGCAGGGGGCGCCCTGCGGCCGCGGCGACCGCACCGGGCCGCGCTCTGATTGGCTGCAGGCCGTGGGCCGCGCCCTGTAAGTGCAGCGGCCGGGAGGCTCCCACGGCAGTCTGCGGGCCTCCGAGGCGGCGGCGGCGGCGGCGGGGCCGGAGAGGCGCGGCGGGGCCGGAGAGGCGGCGGGGACACAACCAGGGCAGGAGGAGCGCGGCGGGCCGGGGGGAGCCGCACACGCCCAGCACGATGCTGTCCTGGCGGCTGCACACGGGCGCCGAGAAGGCCGAGCTGCAGGAACTCAACGCGCGGCTCTACGACTACGTGTGCCGGGTGCGGGAGCTGGAGCGCGAGAACCTGCTCCTGGAGGAGGAGCTGCGGTGCCGGAACGCGCGGGAGGCCGCGTGGGCCGAGGGGCAGGCCCGCTTCGCCGAGGAGGCGCACGGCCTGCGGCAGCAGCTGGACGAGCTGAGCTGGACCACGGCGCTGGCCGAGGGCGAGTGCGAGGCGCTGCGGCGTGAGCTGCGGGAGCTGCAGCAGCTGGGCGGAGAGGAGCGCGCCGCCCGCGGCCGCCTGGACGCCGAGCTGGGCGCGCAGCGGCGCGAGCTGCAGGAGGCGCTGGACGCGCGGGCGGCCCTCGAGGCGCTGCTGGGCCGGCTGCAGGCCGAGCGCGACGGGCTCCACGCGGCCCACGATCGCGACGTGCGGGAGCTGCGCTCGCGCGCCGCCAGCCTGACCCTGCACTACCGCGCCCGCGCCGCCGGCCCCGCCGCGCCCCCGCCGCGCCTGCGGGAGCTGCACGACAGCTTCGCGCTGCTGGCGGCCGAGTCGTGGCAGGAGACGGCGCAGCTGTACGAGGCCGAGGTGCGCGAGCTGGAGGAGGTGCTGCGGCGCGGCCTCGAGAGCCGGCGCGAGGCCGAGGAGGAGGCGCGGCTGTGCGCGCAGGAGGTGGAGGCGCTGGGGCGCCAGGCGCTGGAGCTGGAGCAGCTGCGCGCGCGGCTGGAGGACGAGCTGCTACGGAGGCGCGAGGAGTACGGGCTGCGCGCCGAGGAGCTCCAGGTCGGTGCGCCTGGGGGTCGGGGCACAGCAGGGGCTCGGCTGGCTGGGGCCGGGGCCCGCCCAGAGGATGCCCTGGTGGCGGCGGCACCGGGGCGCTGGGAGCCGCTGTGCACTCTGGCAGCTCCGGAAGGAGCGGGCCCTCGTGGGTCCATCCAGGGGCAGGCCCCGGCCTGTCCTCTTGGTAGGTGACAGCGTGGCTGGTGCATCGAGCCCCTCCTCGTACCTCGGATACCCACTAGACCTGAGCCTAAAAGTGAACCGACAGCCCCCCGCCCCCCAAATGACAGCTCCACCGTCCCCGCCCAGCCACCGTGTGCCCGAAGGCCTTCCCCGGCGGGCTTGGAAATTGGTTTCCAAAACGGTTTGTGCTTGGCCGGGTTGAGTTCCCAGCTGTGGCTCCCGGGGTGGGGTGGGGGCTGCCTTGTGGGTTCCTGGATAGGGGCAGCCCTGGCGCAGCTGAGCGCCTCATCAGAGGCATTTCGCTCTCAAGCGCAACCCCGGGGCAGAGTCTCCGGCGGTGCGAGGCTTGTGGGAAATCAGGCTCCTGAGCGAACGAACGGGATGTTATTACAAGCGCGGGCTGATGTACACAGTTACTATTTCAGAGGAGCAGGGCTCTGCCACCTGGGCCTGATTTATGGTCTGTACACTCAGTCCAGTCCTGGCCTTTGGCCCTGGCCGGCCAGAACTGGGAGTCATCCCAGCTTGTGCTAGCGGATGGTGGTTAGAAATAACGTCCACACAATCTGTGCAGCTGTGGGTGGAAGAGGTGAGACAGTGATTCTTGTGCTTTTTGCAACAGTCGTGGGGTGGGTGTGGAATGGGGGGGGGGAGGTGGGCGATGGCAGACAGTGTCAAGGAACCAGCAGGTGTCAGGTGGTCAATTCCCAGCCCCTGGCTCCATGCACGGGCCTCAGAGAGCTGGAGATCCAGGGGGAACCAGGCAGCACGAGGTGCTGTGTTGTCTGGGATATCGTCTTGCTGGTGGAAGGTTTTGTTTGGCTTCCACCTCTTCGTTGTCCACACTGAGTGCAGGTGGAGCGAGGGTGGGGCCTGGCCACAGCGGGCGGTGATTTCCAGAGGCTCCACGGGGCCCTGAGCTCCCTGCTGAGCCAGTGAAAAGCTGTCTTAAGGCAACCTTCCAGGGAGCTTCTCACCAATGGGTGTTGTGACTCCAAAACACCGTCTCCCAAGCGCGCTGCCCAGAGCACCCCTCCCTGTCCCCTGCCCCAGGGCTGTGCCGTGCCAGCCAGCGTGGGTGCCACTGCTCTGGGCGCCCTTCACCGTCGCTGCGTGGCGGAAGCTCGGCTCACTGGGCCCCCACCTTTCTGGGCGCTCTTTTACCTGTAGAACCCTCGCCCCTCACGGGATCGTCACCAGGACCCCACGGCTGAGCTGGATGTGGGCAGTCTAACTGAAGGGCAGCTGGGGAGTGCAAGGGCCGCTAGCACCCTGGGCAGCCCAGCTGGGAGGTGCGGGTGCTGAGCTCACACCTGGCCTCAGTGCCCCGCCCAGGGACACCTCTGTCTCCCTGGCGTTGGCTCCCATGTCCTAAACTTGAAGAGCAAGCACAGTGCCGGCAGGGACCGGTTTGTGGCTGTTCCCGCTCGCTCTCCTTGCCACGTCCTGAGTCTTTCCCCTGCAGGGTCAGAGTAACTGTGTCTCAAACTGCATCCCAAAGGCGCAACAGCCATCAGGAAAGCGGCGGGGGTTGTGTTAAAGAGCAGGCGGTCGATCCAGCCCCCAGCCTTCAATTTCTCCAGATGTTATTGCAGCACACGAGGGTAACTACTATTGCGTGAGAAACGTTCTGTTACTGTGGTCGAAGCGCATCCTGTGTGCCCTTCACACCTGCTCACTCTCAGTCCTCCCACCAGTCTTCAGAGGTGGGTGCCCATCTCCGCCCCGTGTCGCAGGAATGAAATTGAGGTTCCTGCCCCTCTAAAGGACTGCCCGAGGTGCCCCGTTAGCTGGCAATCCCAGGGTGCTCAGAGCCTCCCGACTTGTCAGTCGTTCCCGCATTAAATCTCCTTCACCCGCTGTTTCTGTGTCCCTGTGCTTTAGGGCCCTGCTCCATTGGGCAGGAGTGGGAGTTAGGGGCACTGGCAGGGTGGCCCCACCCCCCACCCTGCACCCAGTGTACCAGCCTCTGCGCTCCCCCTGTAGCTTGGGAGAAAAACCATTCACTTGGGCTGCACTTCTGGGAGAATGGGACCTCTATGAGCGGGCTATGTTCATTAACCTTTCTGTGACTCAGTTTCCATATCTGTGTTATAGGGGACATGAAAGTGGCTCCTGGGGCTTGTCGAGTTCAAAAGTTCATTCATTCAACTCACAGCCGTGACGCTCTGTGTGCCCAACTCTGTTCGCAGTGGCTGGGGAGAGCAGTAGAAAACAAAACAGAAGGAGCTCCTTGACCTCGGAGATCTGGGGGCAGGGCATGGCTGGGGGCAGGGCATGGCTGGGGGCCAGGGTGGCTGGGGTGCAGTCTGCAAGGGGGTAGGGGCAGCGCCTGGACTCTTAGCTCCATGGGAAGCCACAGGGGCTGCTTAGCGGAGGGGGTTGGGACCTGACTCTGTCTCTAGATACCGGGAGCCGGGAGACCTTGTTAGGAGCCTGTTGTGATAGTCAAGGCAGGAGGCCCAGACCCGGGGCTGAGAAGGGAACCCTGCAGGGCTTGCCACTGGTGCAGAGATGGAGGAAGAATGACAGCTGGCTCCCGGCTGGCGGCCCCAGCAGCTGGAGGGAGAGGGTGCTGCAGGGCGGGTGCGGGAGGGCCACTGTGGGTGGGAGCTTGCATGCCTGGTGTGAGATGGCCACCAGGGGTTAGGGCACTGCTGGCCTGGAGCTGTGAGCACATGGTGGGCACCTGGGGCGTGCTTGCATGGGGTTGTCACAGTCTTCCACCTGGGGCTCTAACCGTCAGCATTCTAAGTGACAGGCCACTTGTAGGCTCTTTCTGCACCGTCTTCATGGCTGTCCCAACAAGGGGCGCTCAGGTTTGGGGATAGAAGGTCAGGGCTGTGGCACGGACGGCAGCCGCTTTTCCTGGTGTGGAGCTCACTTCACTGCCTCTAGCGATGCTGCGGAAGAGGGGCGCCTCCCCAGGCCTCGGCAGCACCCAGGGAACCGCTTCTGGGGGGGTTGGGTTCACTTCTCGGCCCTGGGGCTGCAGAGCCTGGGCTTGGCCCGCAGCTGGAAAACCTTTGGCAAAGCTGAGCCCTTGTCTGCAGCTTCTCTCGGCCAGCAGCCCTGGGGAAGCCACTGGAAGCCACTGGAAGCCACTGGAAGCAGGCAGCCTTGCTTCCGGGAGCTGACCAACTTTCCTTTCACAGCTTAGGGAGAGTGGACTCACGGACGGGGAAATGTGCTCAGAACAGTCCTTATCTCAGCCTAAACCCAGCTGGGTTTTCCTCTTCATATTTTCTGGGGTCTTCTCTGTGTATCTTGGAAGGAGAGACTCCCCTGGGCCAAGCCTGGGAAATCCTGTCCTGCCTAGGTTTGTGGCTGGAGAATTGAGTTCATTTGATGTTTTTTTCTAAGCAGTTTTTAAAAACCAGATTGATCGATTGAGTCAGTTTATTGATTTATTTGAAAGGCAGAGTGACAATGAAGGGGAGGGGGGCGTGTGGAGGGAGAGAACAGGTTATCTTCTGGTTCACTCCCCAGATAACCACGACAGGCCGGCGCCGCGGCTCACTAGGCTAATCCTCCGCCTGTGGTGCCGGCACACCGGGTTCTAGTCCCGGTCGGGGTGCCGGATTCTGTCCCGGTTGCCCCTCTTCCAGGCCAGCTCTCTGCTGTGGCCAGGGAGTGCAGTGGAGGATGGCCCAAGTACTTGGGCCCTGCACCCCATGGGAGACCAGAAGGAAGCACCTGGCCCCTGCCACCGGTTCAGCGCGGTGCGCCGGCCACAGCGCGCTGGCCGCGGCGGCCATTGGAGGGTGAACCAACGGCAAAGGAAGACCTTTCTCTCTGTCTCTCTTTCTCACTGTCCACTCTGCCTGTCAAAAAAATAAATAAATAAATAACCACATAACCACAACAACTGGGCCTGGGCCAGGCTGAAGCCAGGAGCCAGGAGCTCCATCCGGGTCTCCCACACGGGTGCAGGGCCTCGGGTACCTGGGCCATCTTGTGCTGCTTTCTCAGGCGCATTAGCAAGGAGCTGGATTGGAAATGGCAGAGCCGGGGTCTGACCTGGCCCTTAGATGTGGGATGTGGGTGTTGCAAGCAGTGACTTACCCCGCTGGGCCACACGCTGGTCCTCCAAGCAGGTCAACAATCCTGGGTTGCTTCGTAAAGCATAAGTTACTACAAATTCTCGAGTTCTAATGTCTAGATCCGATTTCCTGTATTAGAGAGCATGCGCACACGCGCGTGTACAAACACACACACACACACACACACACACACACGGAGCATTTGATATTGTAATCTTATACCTGAGTTTCTAGTCTCACTAAAACAGGGTAACATAGGGTGTTTTTTTTTTTTTAAGAGGGGAAGTTTTTGATTTATTTATTTATTTTTTTGACAGGCAGAGTGGACAGTGAGAGAGAGAGAGACAGAGAGAAAGGTCTTCCTTTGCCATTGGTTCACCCTCCAATGGCCACCATGGCCAGCGCACCGCGCTGATCCAAAGCCAGGAGCCAGGTACTTCTCCTGGACTCCCATGGGGTGCAGGGCCCAAGCACTTGGGCCATCCTCCACTGCACTCCCTGGCCACAGCAGAGAGCTGGCCTGGAAGAGGGGCAACCGGGACAGAATCTGGCACCCCGACCGGGACTAGAACCTGGTGTGCCGGCGCCGCAAGGCGGAGGATTAACCTACTGAGCCACAGCTCTGGCCATACTCTGGGGAACTTCTAGTTCAGATCAGAGAGGCTCGTGTTTGAAATACTGGGAAACCCCAGATTTCTGGTCTGTAGCATCTTAGATGACGGGACGTTCTGGTCCCTACATGGACCTGTTGTCTAAACTGTGGGATAATTTGAATAACCTCATGAGAATGTTTTTTTTTAAGATTTATTTATTTGAAAGCCAGAATCACACACACATACACACGGGGAGAGAGAGAGAGAGAGAGAGAGAGAGAGAGAGAGAGAGAGAGAGAGAGAAAGAGAGAGATCTGCCATCCACTCCCTGAATGGCTGCAACAGTCGGGGCTGGGCCAACTCAGGAGCCAGGAGCTTCTCCGGGTCTCCCAGGTGGGTGCAGGGCCCAAGCACTTGGGCCATCCTCCGCTGCTTTGCCAGGCACATCAGCAGGGAGCTGGATCGGAGGTAGAGCACCTGAGGCTGCAACTGGTGTGCACGTGGATGCCGGCATCCCTGATGGCAGCTTTACCTGCTGTGCCACAGTCCCGACCCCAGAATTCATTGCTGAGACCCTGAGCGGGGAAGCCAGCGTTCTGCAGATGTCTGCCGTGTGCGGTGAGAAAAGACCCGGCGTCTGAAGCCACCCTGGCAGCGACTGCGTGTTGAACAGGCCTGGCGGTTTTTGATGGTTCTGTGTGCCCTCGACTGCTGGCACCTTTGCCTGGACCCAGTAAAGCTCGCGTCCTCTGACCTCGAGGCCCTTCTGTCTTTCTAGGGCGTGATTGCCGGCCTGGAGGATGAGAAGGCGGCACTCACCTTGGCCATGGCTGACCGGCTGCGGGACCATCAGGATCTCGTGAAGGTGAAGAACGGCCTCAGCCTGGAGGTGGCCACTTACAGGTGAGGCCCCGGGCCAGGTCTGCCCGACGGAGCCCCCGGAGTGGCCCTGTCCGAGTCCCTGTGTCTTTACGACAAGCAGAGAGCAGCCCTTGGCGTGGCCAGCCCGGGGGTCCAGGGCTACAGGGAGGAGGACGAGCCGGTGATGGGCGCAGCGGAGCCCTGCCCCCCCTTGCCCATGCGTCCGGGGCGCCGTTGTGTCGGTTCCTCGGCTCCTCGGAGTCGGCTGCTGTGTTTACACGAGAGCAAACTTTGCTGAGAGACGCTGCAGGCCAGAATGTGGCAGCCCGGGGTCCGGCCCAGCGAGCTCCAATTGGCCAGCTCCTGCGCTGTCGCTTCCCCCACCCTGGGCTCCGTGGTCACTCCCCCTGGCTCTGGTCTCTGTCTAGAGATCCCAGTGGCACTCTGGGGCCACGGCTGTGTTTATTGGGTGTTGACTTGAGTTCAACGGAAGCACCCAGGTGGGAAGGAGGCACGGTGCGAGGCAGGGTGGAGGAGGTTTTCTGGTGTCCCTGGGGTGGCCTGCGGGCCGGCAGAGGGGCGCCCCTGCATTGCCGTGACTCCCCGTGCCCTGGGGTCAGGTGGTCCTCATTTCCTGGCGGTTTCACCCTCTGTGAGGGCTGCCACTGAGGGGCCTGGATCTTGGCAACTTACAGAGGGGGCGTTACAGAGGGGGACCCAGGTTCCCCACCAGGAGGGACAGCGACACCAGCCCCCGCGAGGAGCCCTGCCTGCCTGCCAGAGACGACACTGAGTCCTTGGTGGTCTCCGCTCCCGAGAAACCACTCACGGCTCTGACGGTTGTGAGAGAGAGGCCAGGGGCTCAGGGTTGCAGGCTGGTGAGGGGCAGAGCTGGCTGGGTGGGGCCTGGGCCTGTGCCTTCCGAAGCGTGGAAGGCGGGAATGATGTCCATACCCGCTTTGTTCCCTGGGCTGTGGAGAGCACACCCTGATCACGCCGGCAGAGCCGGAGGCACAGAAGTGAAAGCCAGGTGGACGGCAGGGGGAGGTGAGCCTGGAGAGGATAAGGACGGGGTGTGGCCACACCCCTGGCGGGGGCCGGGCATGGATGGAGCCCAGGCCGGTTCAGCACTCTGGAGGCCGTCTCAGCCATCTCCTGGCCGTGGTGTTGCTTAGGCATCTCACTGTGACCTGGGCTGCTTTCATGCCCATTCAGAGTCGCAGTGTGGCTGACAATTGTCGGGGGGACTTACCTCCCCAGGGCCTTCCTCACCTCCAGGGGGATGCTGGGGGGGGCTGAAGTGAGGCCTGCCCCGGGGAACCGCAGCCCCTGGAGGAGCCTTGGCTGAACTGAGGGGTGGTCTTGGGGCGAAGCTGGTGGGAGCTTTTCTGGACCCCCTCTGAGAGCCACCCTGTGGCTGAGTCCTTCAGACAGGGCTGGTGGTTGGGCTCAGAGAGAGGGGAGGGGGCCCTGGCCCGCCCGTCCTCCCCAGGCCCTGGCGGTCTCGGGGGGTGACCGGTCCCATAGGTAAATCAGTGGGGCCCGCACAGTTGGACTTGACCAAGATGGGAAGCTTGGCATGGTCAGGCTATATTTTGGTGGGGTGGAGATATCCCTCGCTGGGGGTTTCTCAGTTGTGGGTGACAGAACCCCTTGTGCACTGGCTCCGGTCTGGAAAGGAAGGAGGTTCTCATGGGAGCGGGGGTGCAGGTAGCGGGGAGAGGCTGACCGTGTCCTGGCCCTGTTGCTGGCAGGATGGCCCCCAGCAGCCCTAGGTACACAGCCTCCCAGGCCCGCACCTTTAGTCTTCCAGTGCTTTCCCAGGCCATTAGCAGGGAGCTGGATCAGAAGTGGAGCAGCTGGAACATAACTGGTGCTCATATGGGATGCTGGCACTGCAGGCAGGGGCTTAACCTGCTATGCCACAGTGCCTGCCCCCAGAGGTTTCCATCATCCTGTTATTCTGTGTGTGGCTGGGGAAGTTGCTGGCACCTCGCCGGGCAGGTGGTATGGGAATGAAACCTTGGAGCACCAGCAGACTGCAGCCCTGGCGCTGTCCTCGGCTCCCACGCTGCAGGTGGCGGCTGGCTGTAGCCGTAGGGCACCTTGGGTTGCGGATAGCTGGAGGGGAGCAGGTGTGCCCCACCCGAAGGCTTCCCCCATTTCTGTCACCAGGTGGTTGTGGGGGCTGCAGGTGCTCATCCACCTGCGTGTGAGTGGGCAGCCAGGTGGTTGGAGCGGAGAGGCTCAGATCCAGGACCGGGTGTGGTTCCCAGCCTGGACCGTACCTGTGCAAACGTCACCTGGAGAACCTGGAGAAGCTTCGAGTCCTGGGCCCAGCCTAGAGTCTGATTAGATGTGTGTGGGGTTGGACCGGGTGTGGTTTTACACCTGCTGCAGGTCGCCAGGTGTGGCCTGGGTGTAGCATCGCCTTCTGCTCACAGACCTGATCCGCGGTCACTGGGTCTGTTTTCCACCTGCCGTGCACTAAGAGCTTTGGAGACAGGGTTTCCAGTTTCTACAGCTTCACCGAAGAGGTGAAACCCGCTCAAGGAGGCTGTCACCTGAAAGCTCGCACAGGAAGTAGAGAGCCCGAGAACTGGCCCTGAGGTTTCTAACCTCAGGCTTCACCCTGTGCTCTCCTGACTGGAGTTAGACAGGGAGGTGCCGGTGGTACTGGGATGCCGTGGGCAGAAGGTGGTGAAGATGCAGCTCTGGTCTTCATTTTTAGGGTGATGATGTGCTGGGTATGGTGGGAGGCCAACGAGGATACAGAGAGGGCTTCCTGGAAGAGGTGATGCTTGGGTCTTGCAGGAAGGGAAGCCGGTACCTGACTGTGTGGATTTTCTGTTAGAGGGAACAGCCTGGGTGAGGAGCCGAGGACTGAGCTAGTGTGACATTTGGGGCTATGCCAGGCATTTGCATGTCCCTGTGCAGCTCAGTTTTAGGGGCAGTTACGGAAGGCTGCATGCGATGGATGGGCAAGAGTCACACCTGGGAAGCCAGGGGTGCTTCGTGAGCTGGGGGCTGTGCCCTCTGGTGCTCGGCACACAGCACGTAGATAAGGCAATGTGGACCTAATAGCGCCCTGCGAGGGAGCAAACAAGAAATGCGGCAAACCACGCACTAAGACCAGGTTCCCAGGGATCAGAATCAGGGAAGAATCAGGGAAGGCTTTGGAGGGAGGTTAAGTGACTGACCCAGGTCTTGGGGGAGGGGTGGTTTGTACAGGTGCACGGGGAGGAGCTGACAAGGAGGGTTGGGAGAGCAGGGGCGCGGACAGCTTAGGTGCGGAGTCAGACGCACTGCTGAAACCGGACTGCAGGTTTAGACGAAGCAGTGCAGATGCCCCGCTGCCAGCCCGCGGCAAGCAAAGACGTTCAGAGACAGTGAGGGCTCTGGCGCAGGTGATTACGGGAGCCCTTCAAAGCCTGTGGGGTTTGAGTTGGGCTCTGCAGGTGGCGGGGGACACGGGGAGATGAATTGGGAGGGCCTGCATGTGGCAAGTCGGGGTCAGAAACTGGGCAGAGGTCTGGGAGGGGGACAGGGTCCCCAAAGGCCAGGGGCCTGAGCTGGGGCTTCAGGCCAGGGCTGATGGTGGTGGAGGAAGGCAGTTCCAGGAGCTGGGGTGTGGAGCTTGGGGCAGAGAGGCCTCAGGGGGCTCCTCTGGTTCCTGGGGTGCAGTGATGAAGATCTCAAGCAGGCGGCAGCCCTGGTAGAGCCGGCTCTGAGCCGGGAGGGCTGGGCTCCTTTCAGTGGCCGGCACAGCCTAGACCAAGCATTTAGGTTCCAGGAGCACCAAGCCCTCTCTGCAGAGCGGGTGTTTGGGAAGGATTGGTGGGGAATCTGAAGACGGCAAAAATGGTGGCAAAATCCAGACCCGGCAGGCCCCCAAGAGCCTCTCACTGCTGGCGTGACCTCCTGGTCCAGGTGTGACAGGCCAAGGACGTGCCGAAGAGGCACAGCCGGATAAGCAGTAGCTTCCCGAGGCAATACACTGCCATCAGCCATACGCTGTTAAGGCAAAAGTCCCTTTAGAAAGTTGCATAGAAAACAGCATCAAAAAACATTCTCTGTGTCCCCAGGGGAGGGTGTGTAGGGTCGCGATTTGGTCTCATCTTGTTGAGCTGGCTGGGGAAGCAGCGCAAACTCCCGATGCTCATGCCAGCGTCCCCTGGTGTCAGCGGGGCCTTGGTTCCAGGACCCCCGAGGATACCAAACGCTGCAGGTGCTCAGGTCCCCTCTGTGGCGCGGCCTGGTTCTTGCACAGATCCTGCACATCTGCTTTCGTACACTACACCAGCTCCAGGAGACGTGTGCACCTACGTGCTGTGTACGTAGTTGGTGTCCTGAGTTTTTTAGGGGGTAACAACAAGGAAAAAAGTCTGTACATGTTCAGTCTGGACTTTTCCACTCTAGGCCTAAGTACGCCAACGTGAGCGCCGAGACAGGTGGCAGGCGGGCTCCGGCCAGCGGTGCTGGGAGAGCCTGAGGCCGTGACGCAACAGCAGGTGGCAGCGCCTGTGCCACACATGGCTTCCTTCCCTTGAGTTCAGGGTAGCACCCGGCACTTGACAAATTCAAGTTTTGCTTTATGGAACTTACTGGAATTTTTTCTCCTGAATATATTTTTTAAAAAAATATAATTATTTACTTGAAAGGAAGAGTTACAGAGAAAGATAGAGACAGAGATAGGGAGATCTTCCATCCACTGGTTCACTCCTCGAATGGCCACAACAGCCATTCGGCTGGGCCGGGCCGAAGACAGGAGCCAGGAGCTTCATCCAGGTCTCCCGATGGGACGGCAGAGGCCTAAGTACTTGGGCCATCTTCTGCTGCTTTCCCACGTGCGTTAGCAGGGAGCTGGGCTGGAACTGGAGCTGCCCATATGGGATGCTGACGTCCCAGATAGATAGCAACTTAATCCACAATGCCAGCCCCACTGTTCTCGTCTATTTTGCTGTGTGTAGACTCTGGGGAGGATGGACTGACTATAATTTCATTCTCCTGATGATATCTCTTGCTACTCCATGGTTTTTTAGGCCACCTGTCTCTTTATGTCACCTGTCCCTTTCGTGAGTGAGTTCAAAGGAAAACAGTTCTCAGGGGTTTCTTGGGGTTTTAGAGAAGTACCTTTTTTTCAGTTAAATCTTATTTTTTAAAAGACTCATAGGAGTGTGTTAGCCCTGAGACCTACCTTGTTACCAGGTGTAATACTTGGAATTCATAAAGTCATGTCATGCTGAGAATACCTCATCGAGAGGCTGTGTTAATTCGTCTGGGCATCAGCCAAATAAAAGAGCAACATTCGCTTGGCCCTGAGGTGGAGGCGACTCAGAATCCCTGCCCCCGGTGGAGGAGGGGCTGGCGATGGGGACCAGTGATGACGGACAGGTCCTGAGCACTTAGGCTGTGGCAGCGTGGCTTTGTTGTCACCACAAGCCTGGGAGTGCTCCCCATTTCAGAAGCGGGGAGACTGGGTCACAGCCCCGGGTCCCAGAACCAGTGGCAGGAGCGGGATTTGAACCCATGCACCTGCTCTGTGCACCTGCTCTGTGCCCCCTCCGCCTCTGTTGATCCTCTGATGTGTCCGTCTCCAGGGCTGACCTAGGAGCGGCTCGGCACCGTGGCCTCCCTGTCTCCTCTCTAAAGACAGCTCCTCGTGGGAACAGGAGGGGCGGCTGTGGCCCTCGCCCCACCCTTGCACTCAGCTCTCTTTCCAGTGAGCTGAGACACAGTCCCACGGCCAGGGGACCCAGGCAGCGCCTCCGCCCTCGTGCGCGGGGAGGAGGCTGAAGCGGCCCTGAGGCTCAGCTTGCAGCTGCAAGGGTCTGGTCTGCGGCCTCCGCTTTGCTCCCCAGCTCTGTGCCTGCTTTTGGTGAGGAGGCACCAACAGGCTCTGCCCAGGCGTTGCTTCTGGAAACCTCCTCTGCCTGCCCCTCCTCCCTCATTCCCGTTCCCATTTCCGGTGCGTGTGCACACGGCCCTGAGGTTCCTGCAGAGCTGCCCTGCGGTTGCTATGGCATCACCTACCCAGGCACAGAGCCCTGCGGCCGGCCTGGTCAGGATGCCGGGTGGCCTGTTAGGGCCTGGAGCCTGGCCAGAGGCCACATCCCAGCTCCCTTGCACGCTGGGGATTTGCATTGGCCCATCACCAGGCCAGGCCTGGGCTCTCCCAGTGCGGTGGCCTGTTTTCCTGCAGGCAGAGCCGTGAGAGAGCCAGGAGCCGGGCTGACGTCTCTCTGTCTCCAGGGCCTGGAGACAGCTTTCGGCCACAGCTTAGAACAGCCAGGTTTGATGAGAGCGGCAGAGAATGTTCTGCCCGTTGGTTGAAGTTGTGGGAACCTTTTCCTTGCAGACATTTCTGGAGCAGCCTTGGAGGAATCCTCCCTGGCCACCCCTCTCTGCCTTCACCACGTCACTTGCAGACTGGCGGGCCTGCCACCAAGGTGTGAGTCTGGTGGCCGTTGCTCCACTGTGCGTTCAGGCCCCCACGGTGGGCTCTTGGGCACAGAAGGTGACATGTGCTTGCTGGCACCCAGCCACTGAGCGGGGACTGCAGGAGGAGCCCCTCCCTCCCCAGTAGGGCATCATACTCTCAGTGGTGGTCCATGTGGAGTGCACCTGCCGGGGTCTGCGGGAGACACTGCCGGCTCAGACCTCGCAGTGAGGCCGGTGGCTTTGCCGAGAGGGCTGCGGGCTCCGGCCGTCTGCGTTCGCCTCTCTCTCTCCTCCTGGTGAGCCTGCGCCCGTGGCCAGGACCCTGTCTCTGCGCACCGTGTAGTTGCTGGGTGTGAAGATGCGGGCGCAGGCCCTGTGCTCTGGGTGGCGAGGACCTCGCAAGTCCCTGTGCGTGGGGCCTGGCGTCAGCGGGGTCAGGAGAGGCCTGCAAGTGGGTGGCCTCGGGGCTGTGGCTCTGGCCCGGCGTGGGGTCATCGGGGCTGTGGCTCCGGCCCGGTGTGGGGTCTCGTGCCTTTCTTCAGGTCCTTGCACCTGCCCAGGGTCCTGAACTCAGTAACACGTTCACTGAGGCCTGTGCTTCCCGAGGGAGGAACAGAATGGTGTCGCTGGGAGGCATGTGGCGGACGCAGCCCCTTTCCCCCGCACGGAGCTGGCACTGGGGCCTCCTGACCGCACAGCCCAGGCAGAAGGCTCTGGCCGAGGCCGCTGCTGAGCCGGCAACAGGGGCGCTGGACCGGGACGGGGCTACCTCTTCGGCTGCTGTCGTCCTGGGGCGCAGACCCCCGGGGCCTGGCTCTGATTACATGGACCTCAGGGTTTCCTAGGCCGTGGACACCATCTGTGTTGCTGGAACCTAAAGTGCTTGGTCATGAGGGCGTGGACGATGGGCCGGTGTCCTGTTTCCTGGCTCCGGCCCCGGAGGGAGGGCTGGGCTCTGGCCTCAGGGCCCTGGGCTTCCTGTGGTGCCACATGTACGTGTGTGTGCGCATGCGTGTGTGAGCCAGTGTCTTCACGGCAGGCCCACTCGTGTGCACCTCCAAGACTCCCTGTGGCCACCTTGGCTTTCTCATCTTGCATGGGGACGGTGTCCGACTCAGAGGGACATCGGTTGGCTGAGCTGCCAGGTCCTTGCTGGGACCTGGGCTCCCTCCTCTGACCCCCAGCACAGCGCTCAGCGGTGCCCTCTGCGTTGGCAAGTGGGCTGGGGCTCCTGTCCGCCGTCCTCGGCCGTCACCAGGGACTGGGGCTGGTGACGTCACACATGGCCCGTACAGCTGGAGTTGTGTCCGGGGCTGCCTGCAGCCTTGGGGGCCTCCAGGAGGGAGCGGCTGGTGGGCACCTGGGGCTGACCCCCGCTCTCAGTGCTGAGTGACAGGAATAGCTGCTTCATGAAGATTCTAGAATTCTAGAATTTTGAAGCTAGACAGAGCCAAAGAAATTGCCTGGTCAGGCTCTTTCCACGCTTTGTTAAAGGAGACAAGAGGATGTCCCTGAGGAAGGAGTGGGGCCTGGGGGTGGGCGGGAAGAGGGTCTACCACTCTGCTTCCCGTCTTCTGTCTCTGCTGCTCTTCCATCTCCAAGATGTCCCGCGGATCCCAGTCTGAGGCCCACAGGTGCAGGCTGCTACTTAGGGAGCAGTGTCAGCCCTTGTTCTGCTCCTGGTCGGCCTTCGCAGGCTGCCTCCCACCTGGGACTCCACGGAGACCCCTGGGGGCTGTAACTGTCCCGGGGCCCCCTCGCCCAGGGTGACATGCTGGGCACGGGCCCCTCCCTACCGCCCGACCTCCCCTCCTGGCCCCTCTCTCCAGGACCATCTTGCGCCCACTCCCCCTTGCCCTGGCTTGGAAGGCTTTGCAGAAGGGTGTGGCCCTGCAGGACTGGGAGAGCCCTGGCAGTCAGCAGCCATCAGTTGAATGTCTGTCAATGGCAGGCGCCGTGTGGGTGCCAGGGACGTGGCAGTGAGCAGCGCAGCCTGGCCCTGGTGTGTGGGTGCTGCCAGGTGGGCTCGCCACCCCACACCACAGCCCCTGGCTGGACGCCACCCCAGGGCACAGCACCCTGCTGGCCCACCCCCGCTCCAGCTGAGAGTCGAGACACGTGGCACTTTGATCTTGTGGTCGCTGGCCTGATGCCACGTGATCCATCTTGCAAGAGGCACTGCCCGTGCTTCTGTTTCCTAATGGGTCGTCTTTTCAAATGATTTTTTACAGGGCCTTGTTGGAAGGGGAAAGTAACCCCGAGATCCTGGTCTGGACCGAGCATGTGGAGAGCACGCTGCCAGGTAAAAGCAAGCGGAGCGAAGGGTCCCCTTAAAATGCTCGTCACGGCAGACGGCAAGGCAGCGCTTCTCGGGGAGCAGGCTGTGGAGCGGGGTTATCAGATGACAGGAGGCTGTCTCTCTTTCAGCTACCAAACATGTTCCGTGTGATGAAATCCCTGTTAGGAGGCAGAGGGTGGGGAAGCTGGATCAATAGGATGTATTCATGCACCAGATTTCAAGGCTTACTTAGTCACCTCATTTTTTAAAGATGTATTTATTTATTTGAAAGGCAGAGTTAGAGACAGGAGCAGAGTGGGAGAGCTTCCATCCACGGGTTCCCTTCCCAAATGACTGCAACAGTTGGGGCTGGGTCAGGCTGGAGCCCGGGGCCAGGAGCAGCGGTTTCTGCTCTCCTAGGTGCACCAGCAGGGAGCCGGACTGGAACTGGCTGCCAGGACTCGAACTGGCGCTCCTGTGGGATGCTGGTGTCGCAGGTGGCAGCTTAGCCTGCTGTACTACAGCACTGGGCCCTGGCCACCTTTTTCTTCGAATCACATTTTTCACTATTTTTTTTTTTTTTGATAGGCAAAGAAACAGACACACAGAGAACAGGCAGAGAGAGAGAGAGAGAGAGAGGGAGAGAGAGAAAGAGAGGGAGAGAGAGAAGGAGAGAGAAAGGGAGAGAGAGAGAGACCTCTGATCTAGTGGCTCACTCCTCAAATCCCCACAACTGGGACTGGGCTGGGGTGAGAACCAGGAGTGCAACCCAGGTCTCCCACGTGGGTGGCAGGACCCCAAGTCCTGGAGCCGTCACTGTGGCCTCCCAGGGTCTGCATTTGCAGGAAGCTGGAGCCAGAGCTGGACCTGAACCTGGGTTCTCCAGTGCGGGCCACAGGCCCACCCCCGGCCACAGCCTCACTGCTGCCAGTGTCAAGAGCAAGGCCCAGGGGCAGCACTTTCCCCAGGCAGGGCCGGACTCCCCCAGGTGGCCTCCAGGCTGGGATGGTAACGCGAAAACTGAAGGCAGTGTTGCAGCCAGGCTGCCGGACCCTGGCCTATTTTCAGTTGAGGAGGTTGTCAAGTGTTAAGAAAAGAATCCAAGAAACCAGAAAGCTTTAAGAGTTAAATTCTTCAATCCCCGGGCACCATGGTGCAGCAGGTTAATCCTCCGCCTGTGGTGCCGCCATCCCATATGGGCGCTGGTTCTAGTCCTGGTTTCCCCTCTTCCAGGCCAGCTCTCTGCTGTGGCCCAGGAGTGCAGTGGAGGATAGCCCAGGTCCTTGGGCCCTGCACCCACATGGGAGACCAGGAGGAAGCACCTGGCTCCTGGCTTCGGATTGGCCTACCTCCAGCGTTGCGGCCATTTGGGGGGTGAACCAATGGACAGAAGACCTTTCTCTCCGTCTCTCCCCCTCACTGTCTGTAACTCTACCTCTCAAATAAATTTTTAAAAAAATCTTTAAAAATATTCTTCAATCCCCTTAGGCTCGAAATCAGCGAAAAGCGAGGGCAGGCTGAATGGTGGCCGGGTGTAGGCTTTGGTGTTGGGCAATTACATAGATTCCTTCTCTGCCGGGAAACAAGGACACCAAACTTCCCTCAGCAAACGGGAGAGGAGTGGTCCCAAGGTGCAAGGTCGTGGAGTTTCAGCCCCCACACCGAGCACCCCGGCCCCGGGGTCTCGTGAGCCATGCTAGGACCACGTCCCGGTATTTCTGCTCAGACGGATGAGCGCTGGGAGATCTGTAACCCGAGGGAGCTGCTGGCCTTTGTGGTGCTGCATGGTGCCATGACAGCCTTGGGGACACGCCTTGAGCGCTGGCGGCGGCGACCCCACCGTGGTGATGCCACACCTCCGTTATGACGGATGGGGCTGTGGCGATGGGACGAGGGCAGTGCTGTGGCCATCCTAACCCACCGTGTGTTCCCTTCCCGCAGAGCTCAGGAGCGCCTCCTACCGCTGCAGCGACTCCGTGGTGCGGAGGGAAAACCAACGGAATCTGTTTGCCAGGCAGAAGGCGGCTCTGGCCTCCTCCCTGGTGGGGCAGCCGGGGCCAAAGACGGCCTCGCTTAGCAGAAGCGCCGCGGGGAGAGGTGTCTCGGACTCCGGGTACTCATCCGTGACCACCACCCGGCAGGAGTACACGTACGGAAAAGCCATCGACGGTCCAAATGGCTTCCGGCCTTTCTCTCCGGCCCACGGTCTCCTCAGAAACTCCGAGGCCCGGGGGAAGACCTTCCCCGACAGGCCGAAGCCCGAAGGCGCCAGCGATGCCTCCGCCTATTTGGCCAAAGGCACTCACGAGTCGCACTGGGAACGCCGCGACGTCACCGTGACAGGTGCATCTGATGGCGCTCGGCCGGACGAGAGGACCGTCACCGTGGGAAAGAAAACAGAAGAGAAGACCACGCGGGAGCAGGGGAGGAGAGAGAAGATGTTTGATTCTAAAGAGAAGGCCTCGGAGGAGAGGAACTTAAGGTGGGAAGAGCTGACCAAGTTAGATAAGGAAGCTCGGAAGAGAGAGAGCCAGCAAAGGCTGGAACAGGCCAGAGGGAAGGAGCCCCCGAGGGGAGAGAGCGCACACGTGCGGGAAGTTCCCATCAGCCTCCAGGTGTCCCAGGACGGCAGGCTGCCCGGGAGGCAGGGTGCTGGTGACAGCGCAGGTGGAGAGGTGGGAACAGGAGAGACGCGGTTCCGGCTGGGCACCAGCGACGCCAGCAGCTCTCCGCAGGGCGAGTCCACGACAGAGACCATAGCCGAAAACATCGTCACCAGCATCCTCAAGCAGTTCACGCAGGCTCCCGACGGAGACGCCCCTGCGCATCCTCTTCCCGACACCAAGGTCACCTACGTGGGCCGGAAAGAGCTGCCCCGCGACGGGAAGACCAAGACGGAAATCGTGGTGGAGTCGAAGCTCACGGAAGACGTCGACGTTTCTGATGAAGCCGGCCTGGACTCGCTCCTGGGCCAGGGCGCGTTGGAAGTGGGTCTGAAGGGGAAGTCGGCCGAGCGGATGATCAGTGACATCATTGACCTAGGGCTCAAGGGCAGGGAGGGGCGAGCCAAGGTCGTCAACGTGGAGATCATTGAGGAGCCCATGAGCTACGTGGGGGCGGAGAGGGAGGAGGAGCCGCCCACCCCCTTCCAAGTGGAGGAGGTCGACGACGTGGCCCCCAGCTCCAGGGGGCTTGTGGAGGAAGAGGAAGGCGACACAGATGGCGAGGTCACGTTCTCGGCCGAGCAGCGCCAAGGGGCTGGGCGGCCCGCCGAGAACAGCACTCACGTGGAAGAGGTGACGGAGGCAGGTGACTCGGAGGGGGAGCAGAGCTATTTTGTGTCCACTCCGGACGAGCACCCCGGGGGCCAGGACAGAGACGAGGGCTCGGTGTACGGGCAGATCCACATCGAGGAGGAGTCCAGCATCAGGTACTCGTGGCAAGACGAGATCGTGCCGGGCACGTGGAGGAGGAGGAAGAGGGACGGCGCGGACGGAGAGAAGTTCGTGCAGGCCGTGGACGTCCCCGCGGCCGCCTTGGAGGGCGACGTGGCCTCCGTGCACTGGAAAGAGCAAGCCAGTGGCGAATTTCACGTTGAACCCACGGTCATCAAGAAGGAAATCAAGATCCCGCAAGAATTCCGCAGCTCCATTAAGGGCGTCTTGTCCAAGGAGCCCCGGGAGCAGATGGTGGAGGTGATCGGGCAGCTGGAGGAGACCCTGCCCGCGCGCATGAGGGAGGAGCTGTCGGCCCTGACCAGGGAGGCCCAGGGGGAGCCGGGCAGCGTCTCGGTGGACGTCCGGAAGGTGCAGGCCTCGGGCGGCGGGTCCGTGACCTTGCTCGCAGAGGTCAACCTCTCCCAGACCGTGGACGCCGATCAGCTGGACCTGGAGGAGCTGAGCAGAGACGATGATGCTGGGGAGATCGAGAAAGCTGTGGAGTCGGTGGTGCGAGAGAGCCTGGCCAGGCGCCGCAGCCCAGGGCCGGGCAGCCCGGACAGGGACGTTGGGGACACCAGGGCGGAAGCCCCGGCTGCCGGCTTGCGCTTCAAGCGCTGGGCCACCAGGGAACTGTACAGCCCCTCAGGGGACGGGGCAGACGCCGGGCTGCCCCTGCTGGCTTCCCAGGGCCCCGTGTCGGCCACTGTGGAAGTCAGCAGCCCCACGGGCTTGGCCCAGTCTCCCGTGCTGGAGGACGTGAGCCGGTCTGCGCAGCACGTGGAGCTGGGCCCCAGCCACATCTGGAGGACTGAGCAGGTGTCCCGCGTAGGACCCGCTGCCGGCGAAGGGGAGGTAAGTGCGGGAGGTGACCTGAGTCAGGTGGCCGGCTTGGCGGGAGCCCGCCGGTCGGTGAGGCACTTCACCTTGGGTCCCCAGCAGAGCCAAATGTCCCAAGAAGTCATCTTCCAAGGTCCTGGCCCGGCCTGGCAGGAGGCCCTGGGCACAGCAGAGCCTGGCCTGGCAGAGCCTCCCGCCGACGCGGACAGATTTGGGCAGCAGTTTCGTGCCGAGAAGGAAGTGGTGGTGCGGGGTTCCGCCTCTGGGGCCGGGAAGGGGGGTGGAGGGCCCGTGGCTCCCCAGACTTCTGTAAGCCACATTCAGTTAGGCCCTACCCGAGGGCCCCGTGAGCACATCGAGTTCACAGTCCCCTTCTCTGAGCAGGGGGAGCTGGGTGTCCCAGGAGACTCCGGGCACCCCCGAGACGAGGGCCCAGGGGACAGCGTGGCCATTAGGCATGTCCGTGTCGGGGCCCAGGCCACTGAGCACACAGTTTTCCACGGCCGGGCGCCTGGGCCCGTGGAACTCAGTGGCTCAGAGGGCTCGGGCCCCAGTGAGGGCTCGGCAGACGCCACCCAGGCCACACGGAGTTACACTGTGGGTAGAAAAGTCCTCGTGGCTGAAAAGAGCACCTTGCACAGGGCTGTGGACGGCCCGGGGGACGCAGCAGGGGCAGAAGTGAGCGCAGGCCTCAGCAGGTCCTTCAGACACATCCAGCTGGGTCCTGCGGAGGCTAGCGCCCCGGGACAGCTGCTCGTCCACGCACCCGTGACCGGGGCCTTTGCCCTTGCTGGCTCAGCAGGTGCCTCTGAGCCGGGCCAGGCAGCGGGCAGCACGCTGCTGGCACTGGGGCCCAAAGAAGCTTCCTTTACCTTTCAGATGGCTGTGAGCCGTGTAGAGGCCGACACAGACGCTCACGGCGTGTTGGCCCGCGGCGCCCGGAGCGATGCTGGCTCGGCCGGGGCCCCCCGAGAGGAGGCCGAGGAGCGGGCCGGGTTTGATAAGACGGTGCAGCTGCAGAGGATGGTGGACCAGAGGTCGGTGGTGTCCGACGAAAAGAAAGTCGCCCTCCTTTATCTCGACAAAGAGGAGGAGGAGAGCGACGGACACTGGTTCTGATGGGCAGAAATGTTGTGAGTGGCACCTGGCCGAGGGGCGGAGGCCGCTGCTTACTCTAAGGCCGGGGCGGGGGTCCCAAGGCCTCCCCCATTTTCCTTTCTTTGCAGAGCACTGCAGACTAGGGCAGTGTACTTGGGAGTCATCAGGCAAAGCTTCACATGGATCCAGGCCGTAGGAGGCGCTGGAATTATGTTAACGAGCTGGGAATTTACAAAGCACTTTTTACCTTTGTAGTCTTATAAAGCTCCCTTTCTTGGAGTCTCCCCAAGGAGCCTCCTCTCCACGCGTGGAGACGATGTCTACTATTTGGCTGGTTGCAGACATAGGTTGCATCTGTTTGAAACTCTAATCAGTCATCCGTAGGCAAATGCCTAAACATTAACCCAGTTAAAGTGACATTTTTTAAGAGTAAATTTTGTTTGCATGTGCTAATATAAATAATATACTAACATTTTAAGGGAAAAATAAATACATTTTTCTCTTTCCAAAGTCTTTCAAACAAGAAATCATAAGAAATACGCAAACTGCTCATGTTTTAAAAATTGTGTGAAATTTCATCTTTAGCCAAAAGTGACTTGTCATAAAATTCATTTTGCAGCTTAAATGAATTGCCTTCTACCTAAGAATACAGTGCCTTATTTATGGTATGGAGAGGCCAGCTGTCAGCTGCAGTGTTTCAGACCATACGTGCTGTGTTTGCACAGGTGCCCCTGCGCTGCACCCACGGGCAGGGGACAGGAGCACTGGGACTCGCTGGGGTCCCGTTCTTGTGTGTGTGTGTGTGTGTGTGTGGTACTAGGTCGTTAGGCAGTGCCCAGTTTGTTATGATCCGAGGTCTGGATTAGCCAGCTCCTACCAGGGCATAAACTTGACCTGCTCTGCACCTTAGTCCCTGGCTCCAAACATTGTCTTTCACTGGTGGGAGGTAGACCCGGAAGATAGGTTGCTGACGCTGAGACCACAGCTTAGACTGGCAATGGGGCCAGTCCAGGGAAATCGGGAACGCAAGGTGTCTGTGCCTCCCTGGATCCCTTGGCAGCCCACAGCTGCGAGGGGCGGTCTGAGTTCAAGCAGTGAAACAGGAGCAGCAGCCGCCAGCTAACCCACGTGGAAGATGTTTGCACTTTCAGTAGAAATCGTTGCAGTTGGGGGGTTTGTCCAGGGAAACAAATACTACGTGAAATAGGATAAAATGCTTTGGGGAAGGAACGGGTGCCTCTGCTGTAGCCCAGTGCTGGGCACCCAGGTCGGGTCCCGGAGGAGGGTGATGGTGGCCCCCCACGGACCACGGAACGTGGACCTGTAGTTGTACGCCACCCAGTTTAAGAGATGAAGATGAGCGTGTGCTGTTGGGTTTGTTTTATTTTGCACATCAGTATTGTTTTCAGTTTCCATCTTTTAAAAGCATAGCTTCACAAGTAGTAGCCGCAGCAGCCTCTCACGTAGCGTCACGGAAGACTGCAGCGTGCTGAGCAGTCACGCACGAGTGGTGATGGCAGGTGTGGGTGCGGACCCTGGAGGCTTCCCTCTCGGCTTCCCGTGTGGCCCTGGGACCCCCAAGGCACACACGTCTCCAGGGGTCTGGCTCATGCCTCAGCAGCTAGGTGAGGGGACAGTGCATTTTCTTAATTGAGAAGTGGAGGAGAAATGGGCACAGCTTTCCAGACGACTTATTGAAAACGCCGGGAAGCAGGGCGCAGAGCGGAGCTGGGTTTGACGGCCAGCGTGAATCGTGGGGTCCGCCTGCCACGCGCCGGGCTGGTGTGCGGGGGCTGCTGTGCACCGCAGGGGTGCGCTGCCTTTGGCCTGGCTGCGACTCGTAATGGTGTTTGCGTGAGTGATTTCTGGATGAGGATGTGGCCAAGCTGGCCGCCTCCTGTTGGATGTTAAGACAGACTGACCATGAGGAGCCCGTTAGGAGTGTGGGTGCACTGAGCTGGATGCCGCTACCCTGGGCCATGAGCTTGTAAATGGATGCCGATGGGCACAGGTCACTAATACCGTGAGCCACTTCTACTTACGCTGGGAGATAAAGGTCCTGGACCCTAATTTCCACCTGCAAGTTGGAATGCACCTTTCAGGGAGTGTTCCGCTCAGCCCGGGGTCCCAAGCTATCACAGGTTCCCTAGTCCCTGGGTCACCCAGGAGCAGGGGAACCCTGAGCATGGTGGCAGGTGACAGCGGTCCCTCCAGAGGCAGGGGAAGTGGACGTTGTGGTTGCACAGGGTGGGGACACAGCCAGTCTTTTCCTACCCACGGTTGTTTAGACAAAGCAGTGTTCATCGAATGTTTTTCAACTCCCTGCTGGTTGTTTGTTATTGTTTGTTCGAGATGTATATTTAGAATGGAACCATCTAAGAAGCTGATTTTGCTAACCTGCTGTTCCTTACAAAGAGAAATGTCACAAGAATGTGTAAAAATAAAAATCTGAGGGGAAAAAAAAACCCTGCATTGTTCCAAAGAGAATGAATGTTTTCCGGCAGACTTTGGTGCGCTTTCTCCTTTAAACTCTAATTAAAGCACGCGTGTGACTGCATGGTTTTGTGTGTTGATGTGCATGTTCTTATGGCGGCACAGAACGCCTGGGAGAACATCTGTGAGAGCTCCAGCTCTAATTCCTCACCTGCTTCGGGACTCCGCACCAGTGCTGGGGCACGAGAAACCAGAAAGCGGGTGCACGGAGCAGACACCAACGGACTTGAGTTGCTGTGAATACTGACAGCTGGTGGCAAATGCGCCAGCACCGCTGCCTGGGAAGCACAGCACCATCCCTTTCCGCACGGAAGAGGGGATTTCCCAGGACCCGAGCCTCTCAGGGCTCAGTCCAGGGCTGTCCTGGGAAATCCTGGGGCCCTCGGTCACCTTGCCCGCCAACTGGAGGCTGAGTCAGGGCCATTTCCCAGGAGTTTTTGGTAGCTGGAGACAAAAGGAGGCGCCGTTGGCCATCTTTTAGCATAAAGACAAAAACGTGGCCAGCTACGGTCTTCCTCCTTGATGAAGTTACCGCATTTCCCAGAGGGGCGCCAGGTCTGGTGGAAGACGCTGGAGTCTCCTTTCCTCCAGGGTGGTGCGGAGTGGGGCCTCCGGGTGTTAGCTCCTGTGATCCCGGATATCCTGTAGGAGACGCAGAGAGGAGCAGGTGCCACATTCACACTTCTTTCAAAGCCCCAGCAGGGGCTCTGCCGTACTGCAGGTGGCTGTTAACACAGTGCCCCTAGCCTGGGGGACTCAAACCACACACAGCTCCGGAGCAGGGAGTCCGACACCGAGGTGCCGGCTGTAGAGGGCAAAGCATCTCTTCATTTTTTAAAAAATATTTTATTTATTTATTTGAGAGGCAGAGTTACAGACAGTGAGAGGGAAAGAAAGACAAAGAGAGAGGTCTTTCATCTACTGGTTCATTCCCCAAATGGCTGCAACAGCAGGAGCTGGGCCAATCTGAAGCCAGGAGCCAGGAGCTTCTTCTGGGTCTCCCAGGCAGGTGCAGGGGCCCAAGGACTTGGGTCATCTTCTGCTGCTTTCCCAGGCCACAGCAGAGAGCTGGATCAGAAGTGGAGCAGCCGGGACTAGAACCGGTGCCCATATGGGATGCCAGTGCTGCAGGCGGAGGATGAATCTGCGCCACGGTGCCAGGGAAGCATCTTTTCTTTTAAAGGCACTAGTGCCCTCAGCAGGGCTCACTCCCCTGACGGAACAACCTCCCCAGAGCCTGCTGGCAGACAGCGAGCAGTGTCACCCTGGAGACTGGCGCTTCAACGCGCACTGGAGGCGAGGGGCACGCTCAGTCCATGGCACACCCCCGTGTGGTCCGTGTTGAAAATGCTCACTCCCCCATCCACGTGGAGACCCGCGTCTTCGACTGCACAGGACGCTCAGGTAGTGGTGGCCACAGCCACACACCTTTCTGCCCCCTGTTCTGGGACCCGTGGGTGTTAGCAGGAACGGCCTGCGGGTCAGCTCGCAGCTCCGCAGGAAGACCAGGGAGGGGCCCTGCCTCTCTGCACTTCAGAGCTCCCCCAGTCGATTCCCCCGTCAGTTCTCGAGGTGGTTCCCCGCACACGAGGAGTGGTACCCCGCTTTGCTCGTGGGGCCGGAGGGCATCAGGCTGTCATCCTGGGGCCGTCCGAGCACCTGCCTGTGGCCTCACTGGCCACCGTCCCAGAGGGGCAGAGGTATTCCTGCCCATGCCCGCACCCCCACCCTCTAGGTGATCCATCTGCCTCTTGCCAGCACCCGATCGCCGTGTTCACAGGGTGGAGACAGGTGCTCAAAGCTTCTCTCTCCACCGCTGCCTCACTCCAGGCTGGAGGCCCTGAGGACAGGGCGTGGGGTGGGGCCGTGCCGGCTCCAGCAGCGGCAGCTCCAGGGCCCAGCCATGTTTGTCCTGCCGGGGGTGGGGGATCCAGGAGGAATGCAGGGCAGCAGGGGGTCACCGCCCCTGCCCCACAACCCTCCGTGCCCACCTTTCTGCTGCCCTACACCTGCCTCCTCACCCCAGGGCCACGTGGGGCCCACTTAGCACCCACCCTGCAGTCCCCCACCATATCTCTTTTGCATCTAGGGCCAGGCTGGATTGCAAGCTCATAGAGGAGGGGGAGCAGGACTGGGTGTGCCTCCTTTCTTGTCGCGTCCCTGCTCTTAGCACTAGCCCACGCCCGCTGTGCACCACACCGTGAGTGACGGCGTCCCCACGCCCGTCTTCTGGCTCCAAGGAGCTCTGACGCAGGCTTCCCTTGAAGAGCCCAGCCTGCCTGGGTTTGTACCTGAGGGGCACAAGGAAGCGAGGCTCGCGAGGCTCGCGAGGTTCGCTCCACTCGCCGTGCAGAGCCTGGGAGCCCTGCTCGTGCCCCCCCCACCGCGGCTGGGGACTCTGCAGGGTTCCCAGGTGGCACGGGCATCCCGTGGCTAGCCACAGCGAGTGGCCAGCTTGCAAATGGCCCCCGCGGTTAACAGGCGACTGGGATGATGTGCCCACCCAGGCCGGGCCGTGACACCAGCGCTGCAGAAAGTCCCTTCCTGAGCCGTTTATTCTCAGGGACTGCCCCCTTCCTGTAAGAAGGGGCTTCTTCCAGATTTGTGGTTCTTGCTCCGAGGCTGACCCCAGCCAGCTGTGCGTGTGCGCAGGGCCCAGCCCGCCTCCCCCGCGCAGGAGGTTCTGAGCCTCTGGAGAGAAGTCTTTCAGCCTCAGGAGTGCTGCTGGGTCCCAGATCCCTGCTGGCCAGAAAGACACCGCAAGTTATAAAGGGAAAACTGTGCCGTGCGGCCCCAGGTCACGCTGAAGGCCGCGCCCCGTCATGGCGTGGCCCACAGGGCGCTGATGGTCTCTCTGATGAGTGCCGGAGTCCACCGTCGGCCTGGGAAGTCCGCGCTAACCATCAAATTCCATCTGCTCATGGGAGAGAGGTTGGCTCAGACCCCGAGGGGTGGCGCCCAGGCCCACCGGAAGCCGCCTTGGGGCCGGGGGTCTCAGTTGGCTGCGCTGGGCCTGCCCCTCCCCAGCGCCGTGTGCCCGGGGACGCTGGTGTTGAAGGCCACTTTGGCCTTCGGAGTCGGCTTTGGCTTCACAGCGACCTCGGTGACCCTGCAGACAAAGGGAGGGTGGGGTGAGTGCGCACCCTCGGGTGCTCCCTGGGGCTGTGTAGGGAGGGAAGTGAGAGCAGAGCCCCAGCATGGAACACAGAGCACGCGACGCCTCCCTCCCGCCTTTCCCCTCCTGCTGGCCGCCCCCAGCGGGCTCAGCAGCACAGGCCTAAGGGGACAGCTGAGCTGGGCAGAAGGCCTTCACGTCCCTGTCCCCTGCAGGCTGGGTCCCCGTCCCCACCCTGGTCACTGCCCTGCTGCCCTGAGCATGGACTGGGCAGTCTCCCCAGGGCTCCGGGCAGACACGCGTTTGGCAGGGGGCGTCTCCGGGCTCGGGGCTGGGCCCGTGCTCAGCAGGGTCATGGGGACCGCCCTGCAGGTAAGTGAGCAGGTGCCCAGATGCCATCCTGACCAGCCCCTGAGGGCTCAGGAAGCCCAGGGGAGTCTCACGCAGGCCGCGCCCTCCCCGTCCAACAGGGGAGTGAGCCTGCAGTGGGCTGGTCTGCAGCCACAGGAGCACACGGCGTACAGCCTGCGCTTCTGATGGGACTCGGCAGCAAGTCCCTTTTCTCCCATCTGGGCAGGGAAGACAGGTACAAGTGGGCGTTCAGAGGAGCCGGCCTTGCATCCAGCTCTGCAGGTTACAGGCAGTCGGGACAACCTTCCCAGAACCTTCCAGAACCAGCTTCCCCTGAGATTCGGAGTGGCAGGAGACGAGCTACTCAGAGAAGGTTGGGGGAGGCCAACTCACTTGGCCAGATCGTCCATGGTCTGCTGGGTGGCCAGGGTCCTCTTGTCCTGTGGTCCGTATAAGAGCGTCTGAATGTGGAGACACTGCAGGAGACCAAGCGGCAGTCATGACGTCAGGGACATGTGCCCGGGGACAGACCTGGCAGGGAATGAACTCCCCTCCGAAGGAGAGACAGGACACTGCATCCTGAGAGCGAGGCTGCCTTCCCAGGGTTCCTCCCAGGGCCAGGCTGGCCTGCGCTGCTCCCTGGAGCCAGGAGATGGGTGTACAGCTTTAGCACGGTTTTATACAACTCTCTGTTGACTAGCTATATGCAAAAATATACTTTAAAGTAGGATTTTCACAAAGGGCAAGGATGTGGGCCGTAACCACAGGATGGCCTCTGGCTTCTCTTTTTACCTGACCCTCATTTTAGCTCAGAAAATATTTTAAGAAGTTTTTTTTTTTTTTCCTAACCAATGGGTTTCCTATACTTATTAGTACACAGCAGTGTCTTAGTTATTGGAATTTAGAGATTCAGTTTCTGGACGATACAGGGCTGGCTCTGACACCGTTTCTCCCCTCTGCTCACTTTAAGTCTTGCCATTTAATCCCTTGTGCTAGATAAGGGCAGCCCCAAGGAGCAGATAAAGAGCACAGAGCTGCCGGAACTGGCCAGAGGCATTTTGAAGACCGTGGGATGGAGGAAGTTTCTTTGCTGGGTGCCAACACCTTTCATAAAACCACAGTGAGATAGGGTGGCTTCCATCCATCGGTGGACAACATGACCATGCTAGGCAGGCGGCAGAACTAGCCTTGACAAATGCTGAGACAGGGTCGGGATGGTCAGTTCATGGTGCTGGAACCAGTCCCCCTCCAATGAAGGCAATGCAAAATTAACCCCAGAAAGATATAAAAGGCCTGAACGTGAAATGCGACACCTGGTGCCCTTGCACGGAACTGTTGGAGAAGACACTCGGGAACCTGAGGTGGGGAAGCAGTCCTGGGACAGGATCTGGAGCAGGCAAAAGCAGGAGGCTGATAACACGTAATTATATGAAAACTCAACATCTGCTGTGCCCAAACTCACCATAAGCCAGGTACAAGGAGAAAGCAGGAGGAGGGGGGAGGTTGACAATGCACACGGCTGAGGGAGGTCTAGCATTCAGAACACATAAGCACCTCTGTGGCGCAATGAGAGAAAACAACTATCTCCTAACAGAAAAACGGTCAGAAGATACCGACACATCACTCAAGGTGCTGAACACCTGCAACTTAATCTCCCAAATAACCAAAAATGCAAACTGAAACCTCAAGGAAGTGCCCTTCGCCCAACAGATTACAAAAATTATACTGTGATATCGCGCTTTGTCAAAGACATCAAGCAACGAGAACTCTTACATATTGGTAGTGAGTATTAACACTGG
Source organism: Oryctolagus cuniculus (assembly GCF_964237555.1). Taxonomy (NCBI): domain Eukaryota; kingdom Metazoa; phylum Chordata; class Mammalia; order Lagomorpha; family Leporidae; genus Oryctolagus; species Oryctolagus cuniculus. Next base: position 8,891,234 of record NC_091443.1, read on the forward strand.
AATAACCCCTTTGTAGAACAGCTTAGCAATATTTAGGAACGGTTAGCTAAATTTTCATATACATGTGCATGATGTCTGTATGAAACAAATGTTTTATATGAAAGTCTTTGTGTGGATAAATCCACGGAGATGAATCTCATGGTTACAAAGTCAAGAGGAAAAAGCCAATTTCAGATGAGTGCAGACAGTAGGAGGTTCACGTGAAGTTTCAAACCACGCCCAACAAAACCGTAGGACGGGAAGAAAAGCACGGGAGAGGTATCCAGTGTAGGAAGGGAAGTGGTTGTTTGGGGATGGAAGAGGTACACAGGGGACTTCAACAGGGGGGTCATGCTTTGCCTCTTACGTTGAACAGTGTTAAATTAGCCCACTTTTCTGCATCTCTGAAATCTTTCATCGCGCAGTCTTAGAAGACTGAATTAATTGTTTCATTTACACAGCGACAGCTTGAGTGTAAAAGAAGAAGCAGTGTGAGGGTTCGGGGGCTGGTATTGAAGACTGTTCTTTCTCATCTGCCAACCATTTTTAGGGCTTCAAGGAAGCTAAAATGCAAGCAGCCAGAAGGCTTTGTCTTTGCAAGCTGTGGAAAATACCAAGCCTGCCTGAACGTCTGTTTCAGTGAGGCCTGGAGGACCCGGCTGCCTTTCAGGGGAAGGGAAGGCAGGTGAGACGACGCCAGGGTTTAAGTGAGAGAAAACTTCAGGTCACCATTTCTGAGCTCGGTCACGCAGCACCACGTGCAGTCGGCCTTCTCAGTCACCTTATTTAGCCCATTCCCTCAGCCCAACAAGCCCCTTCCTCTCTCAGTCTGCACTGGGGGTTTGGGCCGGCCTTGCTGTCAGCCACAGGGACACGGCTGTGACCTTGGACGTCTAGGGACCTCGAGAAAGCTCTGGTGCCTTGAGGCTTTTGACCCCCGAGACACGTGACAAAGCCCAGCCAGCAGCCCACGTGGTTCCAGCCCTCTGCCCCTGGGCCACTGCCGGTCTCCAAGGGGCAGCTTTCTTGCCGGAGCAGACTTCACGTTCTCCTCCATGACCACCAGGACCCTCCCTCCCCTGCCGGGGCCCAGGTCTAATGTGAAGCCAAGCAGGACTTCCTGTTTATGGGTCTCTGAGTGTGTCCGACGTGGCTCGTTTTGAGGCCCGCTGATGCCCACACGGCTTGGTGTTCATCCGTTCACTGTGGCGTGAGACCTGGTCTCAGTTCACTCTGCCTTCACAGATGGCCTTGAAACCCTAAGACGGGGGCTGGTGCAGGAGGATTTCTATGCCACCCTTTGGAGACTGAAGCCTGTTCCCCTGGCCTGTCGTCCTCTGTGGTCCCATTAACCAGCCCCGTTTCCTCCAGTTCCTGGATTCTGGTTATTTTCACCAGCAGAGGGAGTGGAGTTAGGAGAGGGGCTCCTGGCTGGGTAAAGTGACCCTGTGCGATAATCAAGTCCCACAGCAGTGAGCCCTGTGCCCGGGGAGCCCCGTCCCCATCCCGTGGCCAGTACTCTGCCCTTCCTGGTGTTAGATTTCCCCCTAAGGCTGTTTATCCTCACCAAGGAGATCTGTCTAAAATTCCAGCAGAAAGAAAGGAAAGATGCGGAGGAAGTCAACCAGGAGACAGGAAGGGACCCTGGCCCCCGGCCCCCAACCCCCTGTATGAATCCAGTGACCCAGGGAGCCAAGGCAGGGACAGACGGTTCTTCCATTAGCTGAACTGCTCTTGAAGGAGACTCCTTTTTAAAAATACAAGACCAGCCCATTACAGGCTTCTACTAGCAAATGTTCTCACATAGCTGTCCATTTGCTTAAGGAACATAAATTGAACTTTTTGGTGTTCGGCTGCTCTTGGCTAACTTTGCTGAAGCATTTTTGTGTGAAGCCAGTGTTTCGATTCTTTTGTTGGAAACCTAGACGCTGACAGGCAGGAAGTCAACAACTGCTCAGTGCACCTGCTGAGGGCCAGGCTTTGTGAACGCCTCCCTGAACTTCGCCAGGAACTCCCCAAGCCCTGACATCGGGACCTTCTCCACCTCAAAGACGGGCGCCCAGTGCTCTCCACGTCCTTCCGCGGGGCGGCTTTGGAGAGCAGCCACCAAAGAGGGTTATGCACTTTTCTCTGAAGTGAGCCTGTAACCTGAAATCTGAAGGCCCCGCGGGATTCTAGGGACGCTTTGATTTTGTATGCGAGAGCTGTGAGGAGTCACCGGTGTTCTGTATTGCTCCTTAAACACCGAATGGGGGCGGGTGGGGGAGGAGCTAGTCCTCTGCTTGCGGGAAGACAGCAGGGGATGCCCCACTTTCCCGCTGGCCTGTGGGCTGTCCCTAGCAGGCTGTGTTAGTCCTGCTCACCCTTGTCATTCCTGCACAGAGGTGAATGAGTGATTACAAAAGTGAACACACAGCGACCCTGGGGGAGTGCTCATGTGGGGCTGTGAGCCATGGGGGGGCCGTGGGGGCTCCGGGGAGCCTCTGGCAGGGATGCAGCACTGAGTGCAGCAGCCGTAGCTTCAGAATCAGTCCAGGCAAGGTCAACCCGAGAGCCCTTCGCTGCACGCTGCTTCCCCTAAGGAGTCACTTGTGAAGCTGGGCGAGTTAAGAGGACTTTACAAAGTGCTTTTGGGGCTGGCATTGTGGCACAGAGAGTTAAGCCACCACCTGCAACGTGGGCATCCCACCTGTGAGGGCCAGTTCCAATCCCGGCTGCTCCGCTTCTGATCCAGCTTCCTGCTGATAGACCTGGGAAAGTGGCAGAGGATGGCCCAGGACTCAGGCCCTTCACTCACAAGGCAGACCAGGATGGAGCTCCTGGCTCCTGGCTCCTGGCTCCTGGCTCCTGGCTTTGGCTTGCCCGCTGTGGCCATTTGGGGAGTGAACCAGCGGATCAAAGATTCTCTCTGCCTTTCAAATAAGTGAAATAAATCTTTTTAAAAAAATAAGGGGGGTAAGGCTGGTGCCACGGCTCACTAGGCTAATTCCTTGCCTGCGGCGCCGGCACCCCAGGTTCTAGTCCCGGTTGGGGCACCAGATTCTGTTCCAGTTGCTCCTCTTCCAGTCCAGCTCTCTGTTGTGGCCCGGGAAAGCAGTGGAGGATGGCCCAAGTCCTTGGGCCCTGCACCCGCATGGGAGACCAGGCTCCTGGCTTTGGGTTGGCGCAGCACGCCGGCCACAACGCACTGGCCGTAGCAGCCACTTGGGGGGTGAACCAATGGCAAAAGGAAGACCTTTCTCTCTGTCTCTCTCTCTCTCACTGCATAACTCTGCCTGTCAAAAAAGTAAGGGGGTGCTCGTGACTGCAGGTACTTGGGTCAGCAGAGGCCTCTGTGAGGCAGTGGCGCTGGAGTTGAGACCTCACAGATGGGGGGACAGCACTGGGGTTGGCGGGAAGGGCTCAGGGAGAAGGAATTCTAGTTGTCTGGGGACACACTTCCCTCCCTCCCTTCTCTCTCTCTCACACACACACACACACACACACACACACACCTGTAGCTCGCTCCTTGGAGGAGAGACTGGTTTACCAGTGGGTACACAGGGACCCTCGCATGAGAGGAGACAAGAGGGTGGGAAGTGGCCCTGAGGCTGAGGGGGGGAGATGGGAGAGGCGAGGGGCTGTGCGAGTGGGCACTGGGGCCCACTCTCCTGAGACTTGCCCGCTGCCAGCCCTGGTGTCCGGGGCCATCCTTGGCACCTCCTCACTCCTCACCTCTGGGCTGCCAAGTGCCATGGGCTCTATGTCCCTACAGACATCCCTCAAGCCGCCCCTGGCCCATGACTCTGCTCCATTCTGCCATCACTTTTCTCCAGGGACAACAGCAGCACCATGTTTAGGGAAACACGGGCATCAGCAGCACATGCTACCAGGGGAGCCCTGGTGTGTGCCCCAGAGAAGCGATGGCTCTGTGGTCAGGTGGGGAGCCAGCTCTTCGTGCCCAGGTTGGACCTGCCCCGCTCTGAGCCAGCCAGGCACTCCACTGCAGCTGAGCCTTGCAGGTGCCTCGTCTGTGGCACAGACACCTTGACCAGCCCTTCTCAAATCTGTGCGAACCACACCCGCCATTCCTGACTAGGACTTCTGCGACTTGGTCATGGTTAGGCACAGATTCTGCCTTTCTCTCCGTAAGCCCAAGTCACAAACTGCCACATGGTCTGAGGCCAGGACGAGCTGGCCCCACCCACCCCACTCCAGACCTTGGTGCCACCCGAGGAACCCAGAAGGCAGGTGCACTTGCCATGCCACGGTCAGGGCTCTGACCCCCGGGGAGCTTTCCCAGAGCACACGCAGCCTGACCTATGGGCAGTCTGCATCCTCTCCCTGTCTGGGTTTTCTAAGGGTCACCTAATGTTTAGGGGCTCTGTGCGGGGGCTGCCTGTGGTTAGAGGGCTGGGTCTCGGGACAGCCCCTCTTCCCGGCTGCTGATGGTGCCAGGGACCTGTGGCCAGGGTGCCTGGAATTCTCACTCCCACCCAGCCGGCGGCAGGCAAGGGAGGCCCCGAATCCTCCCCACAGGAGGTCAGCAGTGAATGACCTTGCCCCTTTTACCTGCCAGCTTCATACTCGTGCTATTAACTGATTTACCAACATCTTCACAGATGAGGGCCTGGGAGAGCCCGGCAGCCCACGTCCCAGCCCAAGAACAGACCTTTTTCTGACAAGTTAGTGTTGTCTGACCACACAGGGTCAGAGACCACGAGAAAAATCAGTCACAGGTGAAGATGATGGGGACTGACGCGGTGGCTCTGTGGGGACTCTGGATTCCTGATGTACCCAGCGCCACCAGGAAAACACCCACCTACTAAGGGGAGGGTGAAATAAAGTGGCCCACTGCCTCTAAGGCTCTGAGGCAGTGCTGTGTGCTTGACTGGCTGGCGGGGGCCGGGGCTGGCTTTCCTGCCTGGGAGTAAAAACCGTAACCCAGGTCCTCCCTTCAAGATTCATGCAAACAGGCTTTGGGTTTACTCGGCGACACGGGTCCCACACAGCCAGGCTGTTCCTTTAGGGGAGCGTTTGATGCTCACAGCCGTGGGGTGCTGAGGCAGGAGACAGATCTGCCCAGGATGGACTAAGACCGGACCTGACCCTGACTTCATCCTGGACCTGGGCCCCTGGGATATTCCTGGCCTGAGGAACAGTCTTCGGGGATTCTCTCTGCAGCCCTGGAAGCAGAAGCTGGGATGATGCTCATCCTGGGATCAAGTGGCAAAATTGCGTGAGCTTTGGCTGTGGAAATTTCCATCTGGAGCTAGCAGCGGTCTCCAGTTTGCCCTGCAGGCTGTGGCCTCGACGGTGCAGATCTCCCTCCTCAGTAATTGAATCCCACGGCCAGCTCTGCTGCTCCTGCCTTCCTGTTTTTCACGCCCGCAGGACCACGCCCGGCCGCTCCGCGCAGGCAGGGACACCCGGAGAAGCCACAGTTCAGCGGATCCCTGCTACCGGGTTGAAACGTAATGGGTGCAGCTGTTGTGATGAAAACACGAGAAACCCTGGACCAGGAGCCTAAGAAATCTAACGACTTCGGGGCCGGGGCCAAACGTGGCTTTTGGGAAGCTCCAGGTAGCAGGGGAGGAGACGGGCGGGTTTAAAGCCCCTGTCCCCGGGGCCCTGGTGTGCACCGAGAACTCCGAAGGGTGCGGGTGGAGAAGTGGAAATGAGAATGGCCCCACTCAGCGTGCACAGCTTTCATAATATGAGTCCCACCTTTTCTCTGGCTCTGGCAAATGGCTCTGAAACGTGAAAGTCCTTGTTCTCAGGACGGATGGCCGACAAGGCCCAAATTCGGGGAGAGAAGGCCAGTGGCCTCCCCGTGGCTCTTAGGGGTGATGCAGCCTGGGCTTCCGCTCCTGAGGAGGCAGCGCAGCCAGGAGCGGCGAGTCCCGGCTCTTCCCAGGAAGCTGGAGCCAAGCGCTCTGCCCCAGAGCTTCTCCACCAGAGAGGAGCCCTGGTGCAGGAGGCTCCAGACCCACGCTCGGCGAGCCCCTGGCACCAGCAAAGGGCCGCCTGCCGGGGACGACGAGCCCGACTTCCAGCAGTGTCAGGGCGCCGCCGCCACTGTGATGATCAGGAACAGGGACTGGGCCTGGCCCTCAGCCTGTGGAGGCCGCGGCAGGTGCTCCCAAAGGAGCAGAGCTTGTGTGGGCCCCCACCCTGCTCCAGGTTCTGTGCGCAGCTGGTAGCATCCCCATCCCGGGGTTCCCAGCCCACCTGGAGATGAGTGGCTAGGCCGCATCCTGGTTTTTCTGGACTTCATCCACCCTCTTCAGGGGAGGGGTGAGGCAAGGAAGGAAACTGGGGGCTTCCTGTGGTGGGCGGGGCCTGGGCCACAATGCTCCCTCTTGGAGATGCGAATGGCAGGAAGCCTGCCTGCCTCGGGGGTCTGCACGTGGGCAGCGTTCAGCACTCATCCTGCGGCCTCACCTGATCCCTGGACCAGCGGTGGGGAGGAAGCAGGGCCTCTTGCCTCCCTTCCTGGTCTACTCCATTCCATGGTCAACGCTAGCTCCTCAGTCAATTTTAAGCAAAAATACAATTACACCTGTTGTGAAAATGTTCAACAGCGGCTGAGGGCAAGGTTCGGAAAGCCTTCTCCACAGAGGGTCAGACAGAAGATACTCTGGACTGCAGGCGAGAGACAGAGATGGGGGATTCGGCACAGGTGCCTGCACGTGTCACATAAAATTCAAAATCCAATACCAATGGGCACAGTTCTCGTTTGTAATCCACTTCTTTTTTTTTTTTTTTTTTTTTGACAGGCAGAGTGGACAGTGAGAGAGACAGAGAGAAAGGTCTTCCTTTTGCCGTTGGTTCACCCTCCAATGGCTGCCGCGGCTGGCGCGCTGCGGCCGGCGCACCGCGCTGATCCGATGGCAGGAGCCAGGAGCCAGGTGCTTTTCCTGGTCTCCCATGGGGTGCAGGGCCCAAGCACCTGGGCCATCCTCCACTGCACTCCCGGGCCACAGCAGAGGGCTGGCCTGGAAGAGGGGCAACCGGGACAGAATCCGGCGCCCCGACCGGGACTAGAACCCGGTGTGCCGGCGCCGCTAGGCGGAGGATTAGCCTAGTGAGCCGCGGCGCCGGCCTGTAATCCACTTCTAATGAGAAGAACGGACTCACTCTGGGAGGGCACAACACTTCATGTAGATGAAGTTCAAGTTCATGAGCTCTGGCTTGAGGGCCACCAGGGCAGGCGCAGGGCTGCTTCTCCTGCAGGCCGCAGGACGTGTGTAAGGCTGTGAGGAATCAGCCCATGGCCTCATGGACGCCGAGGGACTGTCAGCCCCGACTGCGTCTGGTGCCTTAACACACTCCGCTCTCCTAGGCTCCGAGCCTCCTGCCTCCATCCGTCCATTTCCTGGCCTGGGATTTCTGGCTCTCCTGTCCTGCGTCCTTTTTCAGGACTACTTCTGCAGATACTTGCCCTAAATCCCTTCCCTCCCACGGATGTCGGCATGGACCCGTAGGGCAGAATTCCGCCCCGAACAGACTGGACTCCCTCACTGCTCCGGGTCATGTCATTCCTAAGGGAAGCAGCTGGTACACTCCCGCTATATCCACTGCAAACGCTTCGAATAGACAGAGGGGGCCTGGGGACCTGTCCCAGGCGTTCTGATGGTGGGACTGTTTCCTAGGCACCCGCTGCGTTGGAAGCACTGTGTTCTCAGAGCCACCACTCCCCTAGCCGCTGCTGACTGGCCTTGGGTTGGGTGCTAGATTCCAGCTGCGCCGATCAGTCCTGCCCTGAGTCTTTCAAGCTAAGATAAGGAAACGCACAGGAGCAGGAAGTCAAATTTCAGAGCGTTGGCAGCCGCGATCTCTATTTTAAAGAAAGACATTGCCACGAAAGAGGAGGACCAGTGCACAGAGGGGCTGGGGTAGCGGGATGTGGGGTGGGGGAGGGGGGTCCTGGACAGAGGGAGCCCCCAAGCCTTAGAGTCTGACCCTGCAGGCCCCCTGTCGCCCAGCTCCACTGCATCCCTGGCCTGCTCGTCTCTGGAGACCCCAGCACAACAGGTGCCCTTTGGTACCTGAGCTGGCCTCAGCTGTATCCCAGCAGTAGCATCCAAACCCTCCTGTCCTACTGACCGTGGCACTCTCCCCACTGTGCCACCAGCCGCCAAACCGCCCAGGAGCCCCTGGTTTTGTTGTTTGCCAATCACGGGGAAGCTCTCGTGAGGAAACAGATGACGGTGTGGAGCAGTCTGCACGATACAGACCGCCAGCATGAAATCTCCACTTGGAAAACCTTAGCCTAGACATTTCCCTCCCAGCCTCAGTTTCCCCTTTGCTAACCACAGAGGGTAAAGGCCCCACCTGTTAGGGTTGTTGTAGGGCTTACGTGAGTTAACGTCCACAAGTCACCTGACACAGTGCCAGGGCGCGCAGTCACCCCAAAGGAGCCAGTGACTGCAGTGAGGGAGGCAGGGGACGGGGAACGGAGCTCCTGCCACCCCCGCTTCCCTCTTCCCCCTCCCTCACCACCGTGTCTTGGCACGTGCCAGGTGCGTGAGTTATTTAAAGTGATTGGATCCACATGTGTCTTCCTGGACACACTGGGCATTCTCGAAGGCAAGGTGCACACTGCCGTGGCCTCTGTGTCCACACAGGTCTGTCTGATTAGCAGCTGGCCCACAGAAGGTACCCAAAAACTATTTGTTGAGTAACTGATGATGGACATGTGTCATCTCATTGAAAAACAGGCACCACACACGTTACCAAATCTAGTATCTTCTACGGCACAGCCGGAACAGTCAGAAGATGAGAAAAAGGCCTGGCTCAGAGGAAAGATTGCTAGACTCAATTCCTCTGGTCTGAGCCATCCGTTACCAGAGGGCCAGGGGCCCTCAACCTCGGGCTCCCTGGCCTCCAGGCTGTGAGAAATCAGCCTCTTTTCTTATAAATCATCTGGTCCCTGCTGTCCTGTTAGAGCAGCAAAATGAACCAAGACAACGTTTTAAGCAAGTAACGCAACGTGACTGAGCAGGACTATCCCAGGGATGCAGGGTCAGCTCAGTATCATGATAAAAGACACCACAGCAAGCGATCTAAGTAGTGCCTGATTATCTCCATTGATTCTGAGAAAGCCTTTGCCAAAATTCAACATTGATTTCTAATTAAATAAACATCCATTAAAATGTAAGCTGATGGACACTGCCTTAACATGATAAAAATACATAAACCTTGTTTCTAAAGCCAGCATCTATCAAATGAAGAACCAGCAGAGGCACTTGCACTAAGAACAGGGACAAAGCAAGGATGTCCAGTATCACCACTGCTACTTACCATACTGGTGGTACAGATCAATGTGATCAGATGAGAGAAATCAATTAGAAAGATAAGAATTAGAAAACATAAAGTAAAATTATGTCGACTGCATATAACGTAATAGTATCAATGCTCAAATTAACTCAAGCCATGAAAGAATTAAGCAAGGTGGTAGGATATAAAATTAGAGAAACCAAAGCCTTCACATACACAAAAATAAAAGATATAATATATCCCCATTTACAACAGTATCAAAGAAGATAAAATGCTTAGAAGTACGGAAGAAATGTGCAAAACCTATACAGTATGACACTTCTCAAGTGCCCGACATGCACAAAAGTAGACATGGACAAACGGGGAGCTCTCCCTTCTTCTTGGGTGCAATGACTCACATCATAAAGATGTCAGTTCTCCCAAAGTTTATTTACAAGCAACTCAACAAAAGTACCAACACTGCTAATGCAGCTAGACAAACTGATAGAGAAATCTGTCGGAAAATAAACGTTCAAGAACACCTAGAAACCCTGCAGGTCTAGAAGAAAAGCCATCCTGCTAGTCCCACCTTATGCTGAATCATCCTATAAAACTGTGACATACTGGCACATGAATAAGACTTGTGAATGAAACAGAAATCCAGCAACAGACTCCAGGACTTCTGGACACTGAGTGTTTGCTGACGTTGTCATCTTAAGCCTGGAACATAGATGGGCTTTTCAATGAAAATAGCTCTGGCCAACTGGGTACCCACTTGGAAAAAAGGTAATGTGAGATCTCAGTATCTAACACCTACACAAATAAGCTCCAAAAAAAGAAAAGAATAATAATTATTATAGAAGAAAACATGGGATTTCTCTATAAACCAGGTACCCAGGAAGAGCGCATGATCACAAAGGACTGAGAAATCACACTATGTAAAAGTTAAAAATATTTGCAGGATAAAAAAATCATCAAGGGGGGGTGGGGGTAAAAGTGCCACCTGTGATGCTGGCATCCCATAAGAGCAGGGGTTGGGGTCCTGAGTCCTGGCTGCTCCAGTTCCTAACCAGCTCCCGCTAATGCACCTGGAAAAGCAGATGGCCCAGGGTCTTGCGTCTCTGCCACCCATGGGAGACCCAGATGAGTTGCAGGCCCTTGGCTTCAGCCTGGCTAAGCCCCTGTTGTGGAGGTCATTTGGGGAGTGAACCAGAGGATGGAAGATCTTACTCTTTCCCTGTTTCTCTATACCTCTGCTTTTCTTTTCTTTCTTTTTATTTTTTAAATTTATTTGACATGTAGAGTTATGGACAGTGAGAGGGAGACAGAGAGAGAGACAGAGAGAAAGGTCTTGCTTCCGTTGGTTCACTCCCCAAATGGCCACCACAGCCGGCACTCTGCTGATCCGAAGCCAGGAGCCAGGTGCTTCCGCCTGGTCTCCCATGGGGTGCAGGGCCCAAGCACTTGGGCCATCCTCCACTGCACTCCCGGGCCACAGCAGAGAGCTGGCCTGGAAGAGGGGCAACCGGGACTAGAACCCAGCACCCATATGGGATGCCGGCCCGCAGGCAGAGGGTTAACCAAGTGAGCCATGGCGCAGGCCCCTATACCTCTGCTTTTCAAATATTTTTTTAAATTGATAATTATTTTTATTATTGATAATTTCTTAAACGCCTGTGTCAGAGAGGATTTCTCTTTTACTCAGAGTGTTAGTTTGGATCTGCAAATGTGGCCTTCTCTTCCCCAAACACAGAGAGCACCGTGTTGCAGAGGAGCCGGGCGGGGGGAGGACTGGGGCCTGGGGGGAGCCCCGTGTTCTCCCATCAGGCTCCCCTCCAGCCTTACCTTCTTCAGCGTCCTGTGGGCCATGCGGTGGTTCCCCTGCTCCAGGGCTGCCCCGCCCAGGAGCCGGTACGTCTCTGCCACCTCGGGACTGAGGTCACCAAACGTGGCCACTTTGGCTTCCAGGGACTCTCTCAGGATGGAGGTTGCTCTCTGTGAAAGGAACACAAGGCTGGCCAGCGACCAAGATGAAGAAGAGCAGCCGACGGGCGCCGTCACCGCAGGGGAAGGGCTCGGTGGGCTCCTGAGCTGCGCCCACTCCCTCTGGCTGGCTGGGGGACAGGAAATAACACGGCCAGGGGATAGGGGTGTAAACCAGAAGCGGGAGTGCGTGAGGGGCGCTGTGGAGAAAACCCACCTCAGGTGAGCAGAGCGAGGCCGGCAGGCAGGGCACCTCAGGTGTCAGGAACCCGCGTGACCCTCCGCTCGTTCTCGCTGCCCCTCAGAGGGGCCCCCTTTAGCCCCCCTTTGCCCGAGGACGCTGAGCACAGCCATCAAGACGCTTGCTGGGAACCGGACAGCGCGGCAAGGGTGGGGCAGGGTCTGAATCCCGCTGGTGATTTCGCACCCTTTAGATCCAGGTTTTTCTCCTGTCATGCACACGCGTGTTCCCATGCATGCTCCCTGTAATCGGTCTCCTTACTGACCATCCAGAACATTCCACAGGTTTCCATTCTCACAGGGAATATTTTAGGAAACCCCAGTTAAACATTCCAATGTGACGTGACATGCTTGATTTATCTGTTTTATTTGCACCA